>NC_138964.1:215967037-217167037 GCF_055761805.1 Camellia sinensis | reverse complement strand
GAATTCTCTGACTATAGGAATACTCTCCACATTAGTTTTATCATCAGTAGGTACAGTCAATACAGAACATAGATACCCTTTACACCCCTTCTTAATCATTTTAAAAGCTTTCATGGATGAAATCGGGTATGAGGGAGGTACTACTCCAACTCCGTTAAACACAAATTCAAGCAGTCTGGGTGGACGGAAAACAACTTGTTTTGTTACACAATCTATGGTAGCATGGTACTTTGTTAACCAATCCATTCCCAATATCACATCAAAGTGATCAATATTCAGAGGCAATAAATCAATATACAGATGGACATCTCCAATAATAATTTCACATGCAGGGTACATATAAGCACAAGTCGTGGGTCCCCCAACAAGTGAAAATATAGCTAACAGATAGTTCATGGGTTCCAATGGTCTATTCAATTTTCGCAAAAAAGCATGCGATACATATGAATGTGTAGACCCCGAATCAATCAAAACATATGCATTTTGAGCACAAATTGAGAGTATACCTGACACGACAGTCTCGGTATTTTGTACGTCTCCCGGTACGAGTGCGAACACTCGGCCTTGCCTCATAGGCTCTTTCCCAATAGCTTTGGAGTTGGGTTTCGGTGGAGCAGTTGATGCTGCGGCGTTTGGTGTAGCTTTACTATTGCCCTGATGAGTGGAAGGGCAATCTTTGACCATGTGGCCCACCTTGCCACACCTGTAACAAGCACCTAAAAATTTATAACAAACCCCTTTGTGTTTCTTACCACATTCAGAACAGGGCGGTATGGAACCACTTCCCTGACTGGAACTGGTTGTTGACCTTGTATTCTGCTTCTTATTCGATGAATTGTTTCCGCCTTTCTTGAATTTAAAACCCCGCCTCTTACCACGCCATTCAGACGCTGGTGTTTCAGTCTGTTTTAGTGCCTCGATGTTCGACTCAGCCATCATTGCTCGGTCAAGAACATCCACATACTTCAACAGTTTCAAAACATTAATTCTGTCAAGAATTTCTACATTAAGGCCGCCTTCAAACTTCCTGGCCTTCTTTTAGTCAGTGCCCACCATGTGTGGTACATATCGGGCAAGTTCAGTAAAATTTGTCTCATACTCAGCCACGGATATGGTACCTTATTTCAGTTATTCAAATTCAGTCACCTTTCTGTCCCTGACACACTGTGGGAAGTATTTCTCAAAGAAGGCTCCCTTAAACTGGGCCCAAGTCATAACGGTGTCGGTGTCACGGACTAGCATCCACCACCTTCTGGCCTCTTCTTGTAAGGTGAAGGTAGCCAGTAGCACTTTGTGTGCTTTAGAACACGGAAAGACTTCAAATAACTTTTCTGTTTCGAGCACCCACGTGTAACATGCCCGGGGGGTACCCGCGCGCGTTAAACAGTTCGGACCCCCAAGATCCCTTTGATCTATTCTCACGAGTGCAATGTGAAACGTAGATGAGAGTCCAGATTTGGCAACTTTTATTGAAAATTCATTTTATTACAATTTTGTCAAAAATGGACTGCGTCATCACATCTCAGAGTCGCCACCTAATATTTTGGGAAATTAGGAAACCCATGACTCGGTGCCAAGGCCACTGTTCGTCGTAACCAAGGATGCTTGGCTCGGAACCTTAGGTATGAGAGGGGAAGGTCAATAATGAGCACCCCCGCTCACCCGATCAAAAGATCGGCCTCTACTAAACTATGATATGACTTTTTTATTTTCTTTATATGTTCATGTTCTGATTATTGAATAAATCCTAAAATTTACTATGTGAAGCATACAAGTATAGACTATGTCACCCATTTTGGAACAACTTGATTTCATGTAATTTTGAAAGAGTTTCGAAAATGTATAACCCAAATAAATTGAGTTTACAAACATGAAAATCAACATCATTCCAAATTAAGCGACACAACCTCCATCCACTGGCATTCATACAATTATATCACATAAGCAAATAGCCACATGGTAGAATGCTTAAACATAGTAAGAAAAACATACACAAACGGGATGCTAAAGCATAAAAACTTACATGTTTGACGACCCGCGAACAAGATACAAAACAAAGTTAGTAAAACATGCATGATCTTATATACAAAATCCTAATGCAATTCACTCATGAGATGCAACTAATGATTCAGCCTCTAAAATATGATATGTGAATCGTCTCAAGAACATGAGGTAGCGCACATAATCACATAGGAATTGATTAAATCCACAAATGCAAACTTAGCCGAATCAAGATGCATGAAACATGGATGCAAAGCATAACTATGATGAAAAATAAATATGATGTTTATGTACAAATAAAGAAAGCAAGTAAAAGAACGGGATAGAAAGAAGCGGGGCGGGGAATTATTACAACATTTAAAGAATAATTACAAACCAAATTAGAGAGAGAGAAAAGAATATTACAACAAAATAAAAATCTCACAAACTCTCAAAATAAAAAATAAAATAAAATAAAGAAACTTCATGTGCGCCGGAAAATATTTTGCTTGACGTAGGAAGACTGCTCCGTTCTGTTCGGGGAGACTTATTTTTGCGGGAGCACTATTCATCCCGAGATACTATTCACTGCCGGAAGTTACTATTCATCATGACAATTACTATTCACCTTTCTTGATCGTTATTCATCTTACCGGGCATTTTTTTCATCCGCTGTTACTATTCATCACCGGAGGTACTATTCATCGATGGGGCTATTATTCATCGTCGGAGTTACTATTCACCGCCGGAAGTTACTATTTACCGCCGGAGGTTACTATTCACCACCGATCACTATTCATTTGGCGGGGTCACATCTTTTAACAAATTAGGTGGTTCGACCAACCATTTAAAGTGATAAAATTACAACAATTTATAAATAGTAAACTACAACATTTTATGTAAATTACAACAGTTTATATACAACCGTAAATTACAGCAGATAAAGTAATAAAATTAGGTGGTTCAACCGACCATTTAAAGCGATAAAATTACAACAATTTATAAATAGTAAACTACAACATTTTATGTAAATTACAACAGTTTATATACAACCGTAAATTACAGCAGATAAAGTAGTAAAATTAGGTGGTTCAACCGACCATTTAAAGCGATAAAAAAAAAATTATGAAAAACAATAAATAAAGTACTTAAACAAATTATATCACATTTTGAAATTAAATGAAAGTTTGCGAAAACTCACCTTTCGGGGACATGATGAATTTTCTGATTCACAAACTTTCTTTTGATTACCCTCAAGTCTGTGGAATGTGTTCTCAATTCTCAGTTAAAATTTGGAATTACAACTTTAACAGTTCCTTCTTTCTGATTCTTTTTCTCTCAATATTCCCTCGCACCAATTCCCTTTTTTTTTATTCTCTCTCCCAATTTTTTGACTCTTGTAATCTCTCCCCTGCCCAAAAATCTCCCTTCCTTCTCTGATCTTCCCCCTTTTATAGAAAATAATTGTAAGAAAAGGACAAAAGAAGAAACGGTGGTGGAAGGAGTTGATTTCAAAAGATGCACAGTGATTTTACTGTGCATTGCACAGTAAAATTACTATACACTTTACAATATAATAATATATAAAATAGATTATTAGCATAAATATATGTACAAATACCCAGAAAAATATATAAAAACACACAAATACGTAAAATTAAAATACATGGACTAATAAAATATATTTTAGTAGGCGAAATATGCAACATAATTTGACCAAAGCGGGTCTAAAGGCACAGAAAACAAAAAGACGCACGATGGGAGTGTAATGAATTTTTTTTCAAAGGAGGAATAATACCCTTATATAATATAATATTATATATATACAAAAGTATGGTGCGTGGGTGAAACCAGGGTACTGAATAAATTTAATAAAATATTATATAATAATATAACATAGTATATATATATATATACATATAATACATAATAAAAGGAAAGAAAATGGAGAAGGAGTCTAAAATAATTTGGCAAAAACAGGTGTAAGACTAAGATTAAAGTTTATATTCCATCTTTTTACTGAGAATTTTGTGAGATAGCATATTCCTGTTTTCATCATTGAGTAATCAAAAGAAAGCGCCCAAGTCTTAGGGCCGGTCAAAATGGGGTGTCTACAGTTGCCCCTCTTTGACAGAGCTCAAAGTCATTTCATGACGTGAGTGAATGTCAAAGCCCAAAGACGACCCTTTTGACAAGGCCGTAAGACTTGGGCAAGCAAACAAGATGCAATGCAGGTGGTTGAACCCGAAGGTTGCCTACGTATCCTTTTGCAAGGAATCAAACCAGCGTAGTTCAGGGGCAGAATGGAAGTGACATGCTCAAAATGCAGTTTGAAGGTTGGACTTACACGCTTCGCGAAGCCAGTTGTTTGAAAATTCATGATTATGCAATGCAATACAATGCCATGGAGTGATGATAAAGATATGAAGATGACAACAATGAAAAGGCAAGCTTTGTGCAAATGATATGAAACATAACAGGGGGTGCATTGCATTAAATGTGCCACAAGATCACATACAAATGTGTCACAACATAATTTTAACCGAGTAAACTTGCAATCCCAATGCGTTTCACGGGATAGGAGGAATGGCGGTATAACCAACAATCTCATACGGAGAGGAAGAAGGTATTAACCAAGTAGAAAATGACAATGGTGTAACCAACAGGCGTATCTCAACGTATTTTATACGAAGAGAGGGAAGGTTTTAACCAGAGAAAATGACAATGGTGTAACCAACAGGCGTACCTAACCGTATTTTATACGGAGAGGGGGAAGGTTTTAACCAAGTAGAAAATGGCAACGGTGTAACCAACAGGCGTACCTAACCGTATTTTATACGGAGAGGGGGAAGGTTTTAACCAGAGAAAATGACAATGGTGTAACCAACAAGCGTACCTAACCGTATTTTATACGGAGAGGGGGAAGGTTTTAACCAAGTAAACGTCACATCCTAACACGTTTCACGTGAAAGGAGTAAAGGTGGATTCGAAATCCAAACGCGTCTCACGCAAGTGGAAGAAGGTATGGTAGAATGACAAGGGGTAACCTCTACATGTAGAAGCCACCGATGCTGCTTTTCTTCCTGATCATATTCACAACTTTCCCTATTCTCTAACGGGGTGACAGACTAGGTTGGTTCAGTATCCAGAATTGAGGCGCATACATGCTACCTCAACCTATGGGGCTGCCATACAGATTTCAAGCCGGGGATACACCCCTGGGTATTTAAACCAGACTTTAGTCTCGGAAATTCCAAACCTTTTGCGTTCTAGGCATTGCCATTCGAACTCTAGTTTCCACCGTCGCAGTTGGTCTCCTAGGAACTCATTGCAATCACAGGCAGGTGGCTATACCAGACCATCTGAAGTCGTTCGGGCACGACAAACACCAAAGGAATTGCACCTTTAGAGGATTTAAGGTCTCCTAGACCATTCTTAGACCATTGAAGTCGTTCGGGCACGACAAACACCAAAGGAATTGCACCTTCAGAGGATTTAAGGTCTCCTAGACCTAGGGAGTGCACAAGATGGTGTGATGCGCAAGATAGCGCGATTAAATTGAAATTGCACAAGACAATGCGAGTGGGGGGTGCACAAGATAGTGCGATGTAGGGATGCACAAGATAGTGCGATTGAATTGGATGTACAAGACAGTGCGATGCCCAAGACAGGGCGATTGAATTTGATGATGCACAAGACAGTGCGATGCCCAAGACAGGGCGATTGAATTTGATGATTTATGTGATAGGTGCATGAAGTGAGATTATTGTGCGATAGATGCACAGAATGAAAGAAGGAATTGTATGTTCGAACCAAATACCATATACATATACCATGTATAGACAAAGTACATACAAATACGACAATATACACAGACATGCATATACGGTATACATATATTCATATACAGACAAAAATACACACAGATATGTACATACGGTATACATATATACATATACAGATATATAAATATACAGATATGTACAGACATATACAAAGACATACGGATATATACATAGATATATACGGTATAAGACAGCGTGCGTACGCAAAACACACAAAAAGAAAGGATAAACACAAAATGCATGGATACGGGGGTTCGACCCTCTGATCTTAAGCTTAGTTTCCTAGTCCTCAACCACTGAACCGAACCACTGAACCAAACCACTCTTGTGACAAAATATGCAAACAAATATATATATATATATATATGTAGGTATACGAGACATATATATAACCAAAAGAAAACAAAAGAAACATTTGTTATGGGATTCGAACCCCTGACCTCGGGCTCAGCCTTCCATCCTTCAAACATCAAATTAGACCACTAAACCTAAGCCACTCTTGTGACCAAAATGTTCAAACAAATATATATAATACATAGATATACAATATGTATACATATATGTATAAATATACAATTCTCCCGCCTCTCTCTCTGTTTTTGTCTCACTCTCTCTTCCGTCATCTTCTTCGAGCGTTGTGTCTGGCGCACGATTTCAACAATCGCGGCGCCTGACCGACAGGCTATCCAATCGTGCCCCGATTGTCAATGATCATCTCAGCCTTCCTCCCTCTTTGTCTTCTTCTTTGGCTTCATCCTCTTCTTAAGTTGAGGCCTGCGAAAGAGAGAGGCAGAGCAAAAGCCTGCAAACTTTCTCTGTCACCACTCTGCAACCTCTTTCTTTTGCATTACTCTTCTTTGCCATGGCTTCTTCACACGGTTCTCTCACTCTTTTTCCAGACCTGAACGAGTCCACGATAGAGATGACCGATTCTGACTCTCCTGAACCTCAACCACGAGCTCCTCCTCCTTCCCCTGTTTTCAACTTTCCAGCGATGTCAGTTGAACAAATCATGGCGGCACAGTCTGACATCGAAGCAAACTCATATACACTGAGGTCATGTGTGGAGACCGTGACAGCGGTCTCCAACTTGTCCCGTCGACTGCAGAACAGGACGTGTGAAGTACATCGATTGAATGCACAACTTTCTTTACTTCAACATATGTACAAAGATTCTCGAGGGGAAGTTAGTGGCTTGAAGAAACAAATCAAGGAGTTGAAAAGACAGGTGACCGTCACAACTCGTCATGGGACTACCTTTGACAGCCAGCGAGGGATAATCTCCTTCGGAAGCTCTGCCAAGGCCGAGGCAAAGTCTTCAAGAGCTTCGAAGAAGTAAAGATGAAGCGAGGCAGCTGATGGTAAAGTCAGGCAACGAAACTGTGTGCAAATGAAGCTGGTTGTAATCTTCGCCGCCGAGCTACTGCCGAAAAACTGAGAAAATGCTACTCTCTCTTTTTTGTTTTTTTGTTGTTGTTTTTGTTTTTTTGTTTTTTTTTTTTTTTTTTTTGTGTTTTGTTTTTTGTTTTTTTTGTTTTTTTTGTTTTGTTTTGTGTCTCTGTGATCGGGGATGTCCTCCCCTGACTGCAATAAAATTAGTTTAGTTTTTGCACATCAATGGCGTGACTGGCATATCACTTTGAACTTGGAAACATTTTTGTTTGATTGAATTTGAGAGTGATTGAATTTTGAACTCTGAATTGAACATTGATTCTATGCTGACCTGAATCAAAGACTGATTTAATGAAAGAAGAGCGAAGCAAAAAAAAATCCAAACACACTTATATACACTGACTGGTATGAATACACCGACTGGTATAAATATACTGACTGGTATGAAAGGAACACACTTATATACACTGACTGGTATGAATACCCTAATTGGTATGAATACACTAACTGGTATGAATACCTTAACTGGTATGAATACATACTCATATACACCGACGAGTTGACTCGAGTGGTGGAGAAGACAGAATCTCTAACTCGACTATGCCCCTAATTCATTACCTTGAATTTTTTGATTTTTTTGATTTTTTTTTTTTTTTTTTTTTATAAAAATGTTTTGATCAACATGACAGTTAGATTAGCATACTTATTCCATTTTCTGTTTCAAATCATGTAAGCTAAACTGTGAGCACTGAAAATTTTCCCTTTTCAAATCCAAAGAATGGTCCAAGTTTTGCAAAAATGGAACAATTTTTTGAGAAAAATTAGTCAGCTTCATTCAAATTAATCAAAACCTATTTGTGCAAATGGCCACTACTCAACTAACATGGAATCAATCATTGAGGTGCATAGCCCCAAGCCAAATAACCCCGAATTGGTTTTGTAGCAACGATGATAACCGAACCGAGCCGATCCGAATGAAATGAAACTGAGCAGAACTGGACCGAACCGAACCGCCAAACTGAACCGAACCAAACCAAGTTGAATTGAACCAACTGAACTGAGCAGAACGAAGATACACCAATCAAACACGAATAGGACAACCAAGTTGACTAAAGATACACCAATCAAACATGGACGAAATGAATGAGTTAACAAAATTATTGGGGCCGAACTTCAAGATGAAGCTACCTACGTATCCTCAAGATAGGAATCAGGCCATCGTAGTTCAGGTTGAGGGTCACTCGGGTATTGACACTCTCCTTTTGTGCTCTAACTTTTGCCAAAGTCGCCCTTTCGGGTTTTCAACCTTGCGAGCTTTTCATCATTTTCATTTTATTTTTATTTTTATTTTGTTCATTTCATTTTTTTTTTCTATATATATTTTTTTTGTTTTTCTGCTCTAACTTTTGCCTGGGTCTCCCTTCCAGATTTTTAGCCCAGCGAGCCTCTCAAAGGTTACTTTTAGTTTAACTTGTCCATGTTGATTGGATGTGAAATCTCTAGGCTATCTATAAGAACGACTGCTACACTTGACCAGTAGATATGATGATGTAGGGACTAGGCTAATTGGGTTTGAATTTGCCCCTAGTGTTGCCCCTAGTGCAGTGGATAGGAACTCGACTGTCCTCCAATAATAAAGTTCATTCTCTCAAATTATGGGTTTTGCCTTTCTGTGCGGTCTTCTTTGGGAAACGATTCAGTTTTAACTCTTTGATCACATCCAACCTTTCCTAGTTTAAGGGCTGCTTCAAATCTACATCACACCAGACCTTCTTGCCCCTAGTTCAAGGGTTGCTTCCAATCCCTACATAATTCTGGCTAAGGTTCACTCGGGTATTGACACTCTCCTTTTATGCTCTAACTTTTGCCAAAGCCGCCCTTTCGGGTTTTCAACCCAGCAAGCCTCTCAAGGGTGGTACCTTATTGCCCCTAGTTTAAGGGCTGCCTCCATTTCAGCTATGCAAGCCTCACACTTTTGCCCCTAGTTCAAGGGCTGTTTCAAATCAAAATCACATTCTCTGCCCTGAGTTCAAGATCTGTTTCCAATCTGGATCACATCATTGCCCCTAGTTCAAGGGCTATTTCCAATCTAAATCATATTCGACCTAATTGCCCCTAGTTGAAGGGTTACCTCCATTTGAATCACATCATGACCCTTAGTTCAAGGGCTATTTTCAATTTGGCTACGCAAGCCTTACACTTTGATTGATCATTGAATACTTCTAATCAAGGTTTGAAAGCTAAAGAGTTAAGGAGGTCGGACCTCGAATCAAGAGGGATCCTATGCTATATAATCAATTCCAGGCATGTCTTCGTAGGACCACGCAAAAACAGTTTTTGAAATCTTTTAACAAAGTGACTAATCACCCGTACTCTTATGAAGATAGGATAGAACCAATTTGGACCAAACTAGGATCATTCTCAGTACCCACATTAACAAAAATGATTTTATTCATCAAAGGCTTAGCACACCTCTCTTCTTCTCAGTTGATCAAAATTTTCAAATCCCGAGGAAATTCTTCCTCTTTGTTTTCATCAGAGTTTTGGAAAAAGTTTTGAAAAACTTTGGTCAATGCAATGAATTAAGGCACCGAGAAGTAGGCAGACTCTATGGCATTTTGTTTTTTTTTTTTGTTTTTCTGTTTATTGAAAAGAGACTATGACTCAGCAATGGCAACAGACTTTTGACAACATACTCAAAAGAAAATGACAAAGAGGACCTAGACAGGACAGAAATGTCTGGGTTAGCACTATCGAAATCAACAGACTCTGACTCATTAGGCTGACTCGAGCCTAACTCTACAAACTTGGTGGAGTCAAACTTACACTCAATACTCAATTCAGAACTTAGAATAAAACCATTCTCAATTTTGCTAGTCAAAGTGTGGCCAGCCACAACATTCAAAATAAAGCTCGTGCAATCAACAGGTGGTCACTCCCCAATCACAGAGATGATCGACTTTGTGGGATATCGGCATTTTTTTTTTTTTTTTAACAATGTTTTTTTTTTTTTGATTTTATGTTTTTATTATTTTTTTGTTTTTGAAGTAATGGTGCTAAACTGAACAGTCTGAGCCACTCATTCGAATTTGAGAACCCTTGTATAGATCCAATACATTACACACAAAGCAGGAAAGAGAACAAACACCCCTAAAGAGGGTAGGGTTATCCTGTCCTAGCTTTGAATGATCTAGGGTTTCGCTATTCACACAAGCGGTATCATACATCCTAGAAATGGGAAAGCATCCTGTCCTAATTTAAAAGGTACTATAGCTCACTATATGTACAAGGTTGGCTCTACTTTACGGGTTGAAGCCAAGGTGACGTTACCAAAGAGTCCTTTGGGTCATAACCAATAAAGATCCCAGGAAATCAGAAGAGTCAAATAGCCTCTCTTCGGAGTCTGAGAACCTTAGATAGCAAAGCTAGATAGCAGGGCTACATAGCAAAGCTACCTTTTTGACAAATCTCAAAAGGTTACAACACAAGGCCTCTAAAGTATCGTAAAAATAGGTGTAGTGTCACAAAAAGCTTACCTATGCTCCCACCAGTATCTGGGCAACACAAGGACTTGAAGTGCACCAATGAATGCAATGCAATGAACATATAATTGAAAATAAAGGTCATATCATGGAGTTCGAGTCAAGGTTTCATAAAATCCCCAGCGGAGTCGCCAGAAACTGTAACATGCCCGGGGGGTACCCGCGCGCGTTAAACAGTTCGGACCCCCAAGATCCCTTTGATCTATTCTCACGAGTGCAATGTGAAACGTAGATGAGAGTCCAGATTTGGCAACTTTTATTGAAAATTCATTTTATTACAATTTTGTCAAAAATGGACTGCGTCATCACATCTCAGAGTCGCCACCTAATATTTTGGGAAATTAGGAAACCCATGACTCGGTGCCAAGGCCACTGTTCGTCGTAACCAAGGATGCTTGGCTCGGAACCTTAGGTATGAGAGGGGAAGGTCAATAATGAGCACCCCCGCTCACCCGATCAAAAGATCGGCCTCTACTAAACTATGATATGACTTTTTTATTTTCTTTATATGTTCATGTTCTGATTATTGAATAAATCCTAAAATTTACTATGTGAAGCATACAAGTATAGACTATGTCACCCATTTTGGAACAACTTGATTTCATGTAATTTTGAAAGAGTTTCGAAAATGTATAACCCAAATAAATTGAGTTTACAAACATGAAAATCAACATCATTCCAAATTAAGCGACACAACCTCCATCCACTGGCATTCATACAATTATATCACATAAGCAAATAGCCACATGGTAGAATGCTTAAACATAGTAAGAAAAACATACACAAACGGGATGCTAAAGCATAAAAACTTACATGTTTGACGACCCGCGAACAAGATACAAAACAAAGTTAGTAAAACATGCATGATCTTATATACAAAATCCTAATGCAATTCACTCATGAGATGCAACTAATGATTCAGCCTCTAAAATATGATATGTGAATCGTCTCAAGAACATGAGGTAGCGCACATAATCACATAGGAATTGATTAAATCCACAAATGCAAACTTAGCCGAATCAAGATGCATGAAACATGGATGCAAAGCATAACTATGATGAAAAATAAATATGATGTTTATGTACAAATAAAGAAAGCAAGTAAAAGAACGGGATAGAAAGAAGCGGGGCGGGGAATTATTACAACATTTAAAGAATAATTACAAACCAAATTAGAGAGAGAGAAAAGAATATTACAACAAAATAAAAATCTCACAAACTCTCAAAATAAAAAATAAAATAAAATAAAGAAACTTCATGTGCGCCGGAAAATATTTTGCTTGACGTAGGAAGACTGCTCCGTTCTGTTCGGGGAGACTTATTTTTGCGGGAGCACTATTCATCCCGAGATACTATTCACTGCCGGAAGTTACTATTCATCATGACAATTACTATTCACCTTTCTTGATCGTTATTCATCTTACCGGGCATTTTTTTCATCCGCTGTTACTATTCATCACCGGAGGTACTATTCATCGATGGGGCTATTATTCATCGTCGGAGTTACTATTCACCGCCGGAAGTTACTATTTACCGCCGGAGGTTACTATTCACCACCGATCACTATTCATTTGGCGGGGTCACATCTTTTAACAAATTAGGTGGTTCGACCAACCATTTAAAGTGATAAAATTACAACAATTTATAAATAGTAAACTACAACATTTTATGTAAATTACAACAGTTTATATACAACCGTAAATTACAGCAGATAAAGTAATAAAATTAGGTGGTTCAACCGACCATTTAAAGCGATAAAATTACAACAATTTATAAATAGTAAACTACAACATTTTATGTAAATTACAACAGTTTATATACAACCGTAAATTACAGCAGATAAAGTAGTAAAATTAGGTGGTTCAACCGACCATTTAAAGCGATAAAAAAAAAATTATGAAAAACAATAAATAAAGTACTTAAACAAATTATATCACATTTTGAAATTAAATGAAAGTTTGCGAAAACTCACCTTTCGGGGACATGATGAATTTTCTGATTCACAAACTTTCTTTTGATTACCCTCAAGTCTGTGGAATGTGTTCTCAATTCTCAGTTAAAATTTGGAATTACAACTTTAACAGTTCCTTCTTTCTGATTCTTTTTCTCTCAATATTCCCTCGCACCAATTCCCTTTTTTTTTATTCTCTCTCCCAATTTTTTGACTCTTGTAATCTCTCCCCTGCCCAAAAATCTCCCTTCCTTCTCTGATCTTCCCCCTTTTATAGAAAATAATTGTAAGAAAAGGACAAAAGAAGAAACGGTGGTGGAAGGAGTTGATTTCAAAAGATGCACAGTGATTTTACTGTGCATTGCACAGTAAAATTACTATACACTTTACAATATAATAATATATAAAATAGATTATTAGCATAAATATATGTACAAATACCCAGAAAAATATATAAAAACACACAAATACGTAAAATTAAAATACATGGACTAATAAAATATATTTTAGTAGGCGAAATATGCAACATAATTTGACCAAAGCGGGTCTAAAGGCACAGAAAACAAAAAGACGCACGATGGGAGTGTAATGAATTTTTTTTCAAAGGAGGAATAATACCCTTATATAATATAATATTATATATATACAAAAGTATGGTGCGTGGGTGAAACCAGGGTACTGAATAAATTTAATAAAATATTATATAATAATATAACATAGTATATATATATATATACATATAATACATAATAAAAGGAAAGAAAATGGAGAAGGAGTCTAAAATAATTTGGCAAAAACAGGTGTAAGACTAAGATTAAAGTTTATATTCCATCTTTTTACTGAGAATTTTGTGAGATAGCATATTCCTGTTTTCATCATTGAGTAATCAAAAGAAAGCGCCCAAGTCTTAGGGCCGGTCAAAATGGGGTGTCTACACCACGCTTCAGCCTTTAAGAGTTCAAGGCCTCCCTGAAAGGATGGTAGTTTCATCTTACTAAACTTCTGTGTCAAAGCTATTATATCATCATTAACAGGTGGCTCTGGCTGTACTGGAGGAGGTGGGGGCTGTTGGTTCTGTTGTTGTAGCCTTAAGGCCTCAGTCAACATTTCCATTGTTCTCTCTAACCTTGTCATTCTGGCCTCAGATGATCCAGATTCATCAGTAGTTCTTGCGTTATCCATTTCACTATAGACAATTATGGCAATTATAAACATAGGCAGTTGCATACTTAAGCACAATAGCACATTAGCACAGATATTCATGTCTTGGCCACACACACTTATCAATGTTCATGCAATGCCCTATATACTTTTCTAGGACATCCTATAGCTCATTTGGACACGTGTGTGCGGTATAACTCGTGGTTTAGTATCGCTCTGATACTACTCTGTCACGACCCAAACCCGCCCCTATGGGTTTAGCACCATAACCGGCCAGTAATCCGAGATTACCGAAGGCCTGTTTAACAGTCAAACATAAATACAGAGTACAGGGGCTGGCGGAAGCCAAAACAGTAATTAAAAGATATCCAATGAGTTGTGACAGTCTGTATACAAAAAGACTTTTCAATACACATATACAATCAGTACCAAAACAGTATGTACAATATATACAATCATTCAGGACATGGACTTAATCCCTAATAGAACAGTACAGTACAACATCATTCAGTCTATACAGAACATAAACAAAGAGGGGGAAAACTAAAACACCCCAAGCAGCCTCAGCTTGAACAGTTATGGAACATCAAAGTGAGGCACAAAGGTTGGCTTGACAAAACAGGAGTTAAGCTTGACGCCCTAGCATCGATCCGGTGCCTGAACACCTACATATATATATGAGCAGTGAGCTAAAGCCCAGTGAATAACATATGTGTAAAGAGGTTAAGAATGAATGTCCTTTCAGCATTGAAAACAGTCATTTAAACAGTATATCTGTCGTTCAGTTTGTGGCTCATAATTCATGCCATAACAGTCGTTCAGAAACTATAATAGTCATATGTGGTACATCTAATAGCAAAGCAGTACAGTATGTCTTAACAGACCGAGCAGTCAATGATGGCCATCAGTAATGGTTCCAAACATGGGAACCGACAGAGATCTCTGCAACAGTAGTAGTAACAGTTCAGTAATAGTATATTGCTATGGAAGCCGCGAATACAGTTCACAAATAGGACAAACATTCATTCAGTAAACAGTGTCATTTCATAAAGCAGTACAGTCATTTGTTCAGAAAATAATCTCAATTGAACATATCTTTACAACATTGTTACTTACAAAGTTCTGGGCTACAGATAAGCTAGTACGCACTCTCGGATGCCAACCCTACACAGTTACAGAGTGAACACACACTAAGCTACACAGTTGGGAAAAAAGTAACTTAATCCCTATCTTGACTCGGTGTGGTTCTACATCAATATCCTCATTAAGATGCCTTAAACTAGGCTTAAGAATACCTAGAATGGAATAAGGATGCAAAGATACACTTTAAAAATATTTTCAGAATTTTCAGAAAATAGAGGTCCCGCTCGAGCGTGGGTTTCCTCGCTCGAGCGGACATGCAAACAAAAGTCTCCGCTCGAGCTTAAACTTTCCCGCTCGAGCGGACTGCAAAAGTACTAGATGTGTGAAAATCACGCTCGATGGGCGTTCGACACCCGCTCGAGCGTGTGACACAAGTCCTCGCTCGAGCGTGAAAAACCCCGCTCGAGCGGACTGTAAACACAACAAAAGTACTAGATACACGAATTTCCCGCTCGAGCGCCACTTACCCCGCTCGAGCGGGAGTCCAAAATCTGGAATTTATAGATTTGAACCTCAAGCTCAAAATCAAGTTTCAATATACCAAATTCGATCCTTTTGGGCTAATTTTCTGGAAAACACTTTAAAACTCATATTATAACATGATTCAAAGCTCGATTTGTAAAATCAAGGCCCAAAGGTAAGTTAATTAAACCCAATTTCAAACCAAACTTCAAGAACATACTTCAAATGTAACATGCATGTGTTCAATCAAATTCAAAGATTCAATTACTTGCTCAAATGAGCTCAATTGCCTCAAAAGAAAGATGAATTCATGGACTAAGCTCAAGATATGAACATGCATGTGGAATTTCATGAAGAACAACCTCAAAATGCAAGACCATGCATATGCATGCATGGATTAAGCTCCAACTCAACATTATTAGACTAAATCAAGACTCAATTCATCCACAAATCAAGAACCATGCAAGAACTAACTTGAATACATTAATGAGAGGTTGAAAATCCTACCTTGGGTTCTCAATTACAAGTCTAGAAGCTCAATTACAAGAATGGGAGCCCAAATATGCACTTATCCTTCAAATCTTCCAATTCTCTAAGCAATTCTCTAGATGAAGCCAAGTTTCTCTACCCCTCTCTCTCTCGTACGGTTTTGCTCTCTCACAAATAAACTAGGATGATGTATAGCATAGATAAGTCAAGACTAAACAATTGTCTAGCAAAGCCCACTAATGGCAAAATGGCAATTAAGTCCAACTCTTGTAATTTAGCTTTATTAAATCTAATTTAATCATACCAAATCACATTTCAATTAAATATGCCATAAAATCACATAAATCTTAATTAGCACAAAATATCAATCAATTTCAGATTCGGCCGCCGATAAGGCCTTCAATTTGCAGTATAAAGCATAAAACATGAACAGATAATTTAACAGTCAACGGATAGGATTGCATTCAAACTAGCATAATCAATCAATCAGTTTAGTAATTCAGTCAATCAGTCAGTTAACATGCTTAATCATGGATTAGCACTAATCAGTGGTGAGGGTTGTCACAGCTAATCTGCAAGTGGGCTGTATGATTGGTCTTGCAGTTAGGTGGACATTTAATTGGTGACAGATAAAGTTTGGGTCAATGTCAGGCATGTCATACGGCGTCCAGACAAACACTTCGATGTTAGAGGTCAAGAATTCCATGACCTCTATTCTCTCGGTGCTGGACATAGATGAGCCGAGCAAAAATAACTTTTCCAGGTCCTTTTCATCTATTCTTACCTGTACCAAGTCTTTCACTGCCTTCTATTCAACAGCTTTGCCAACATCCGCAAACAATTCATTGCTCTCAGGTTCTTCCACCATCTGAACAAACCCTTTGGCAACTCGGCTGCCATTTACTGTGACGAAGCACTGCTTGGACATAATTTGGTCTCCAAAGACCTCTTCAATTACTCCGGCTTCGTTGGAGAACCGCATTACTTGATGATAGGTCGACGCTACCGATCGCATGGCATGCAGCCATATCCTCCCTAAGATTATGTTGTAAGTGGAAGGGACTTTCAATACCTAGAATTCCACTTGTTTCGTCATGCTTCCTGCTCTGACTGGGAGGATTATCTTGCCAACTGGCCACTCTGGCATTGAGTTGAATCCGATCAGGGGAGATACGACAGGTGCCAAGTCTGTGTCCTCCAGTTTCAACTGTTTGAAGGTTTTGTAATACATTATCTCACATGAGCTCCCTTGGTCAATCAAAATTCTCTTGACGTCGTAATCCTTGATGCTAAGAGTGACAACTAGTGCATCATTGTGAGGGCAATATATCCTTACCAAGTCTCTGTCTGAAAAAGACATGACGTTCGTGGCCTCTGTTTTCCCCTTTTTAATGGTGGACTGCGCACTTAATACCTCCCTTAAGTGTTCAGCCTTCTCTATCATGCCCCTGAGCTCACATACTCGCTCAGGTTCATATACACCATGTATTACGTTTATCACGCCTTGAGGTGGGGTGTTGATCAGCATTCCGTCTGGGTGATTATGGTTTTGGGGGGCTGGTTGTGTCCCTCCCTCAATGTACTGATCCAGATGCCCAGCTACCACTAATTCTTCCAGATACTATCTTAACGACGTGCAATTCTCAGTGCGGTGCCCTTTTTCCTTATGAAAGGTGCACCGAGATCTTTTGTCATAGTCCTTCTATGCCTCTTCCAATTTAGCTGGCCATCTGATGAAAGGTTCATCGCATATCTCACTGAGAATTCGATAAATTGGTTTTTTGAAAACCGTGGTAATGGCAGTACGGACTCTCAACCACCTCTTATCTTGGTTTTCTCCGTTGTCCCGCTTGCCTCGCCCGTTTCTGTTAGGACGTTCTACCGCGTTGACTTTTGCCGAAGTCTTTTTGTCTGGTATTGCGGTGATGCCAGACTTTGTTTTAGCGCGGGCACCATCCTCCTCCACCCAAATGTGCTGGTGTATCCTCTCCATTAAGGCTTCTATTGTGAGGGGTGGCGTCATGGTGATTGAGTCCCTCAATCTGTTTTCGACTGGAAGACCTCTTTTGTACTGTGCGATGACGAGATTTGTGGGGCAATCTCCTATCTGGTTGAAGGTCTCCCAATAGCGACTGTTGTAGGATCTCAATGTCTCCTTGTCGCCCATGCCAATGGAGAGTAGCTAATCGATCTCTATTAGCGTCTTGGTGTTCGTTCTGAACCTTGTCACGAACGCCTCCGCTAATTGCGCCCAGGAGGCTATGCTGCCTTCTGGTAGCCTTTCGAACCAGGTTAAACCTAGGTCGCCAAGGCTAGATGGGAATAGAATGCACATTAAAGCCTCGTTTCGCCGGTATACTGTCATGACCTGGCGAAAGTGGCTTAGGTGCATGTAGGGGTCTGTCTTTCCCTCGTAAGTCATAAATTTAGGCTGGATGAAGCCCGAAGGTAATGGTGCGTTCTGAATCGCCGGAATGAACAGCGAGCTATGTAGCCTTGCCAATGCTTTATTTGTTGGTTCGTAGGCAAGGTGCGGTATTGGCATTCCTACCTCGACGCTTCCGTGCGTCCGAGAAGCTAACCGCTGAAGGGCTGAAATTCTGTGTGGGTCGCGTGCCCTGGCATCCTTTTTTCGTCGTGCCTTTTCTTCAAGCACAGTTAGTAAGTCGAACGATCTAGGCAACTCCGTTTGCCTGGATGATGTCTGCTGCGTTTGTGAGGGCCGATAGGTACTTCCCTCAGTGAAAGACCTTAATGATCTCGTTCTCTTAGACCTGGAGTAACGAGTTCTGGAAGTCCTTGATTGGGTGTTGCCTGTCCTAAGACTTTTACTCTTTGCTTGCAATGGCGTGGTATGCCTACCATGATCTTCAGAGTGGCGAGGAGGCATATTGCTTTTGCGCCCCTCTCCTGTCGCCACCCCCTTTCCTTTTATCTAGCACTTCATCAATTCCATGTCTGCCGCCATCTTCCTGATTAACTCATCCTGCTCCTTTACCTGATCTTCCAAAGCTTGAGGGTCGATCCTCCTCCTCTGCCTATCGGGACTTGATGAGCGACGGGGGCTGTTACCCCGCCTTCTCCTTGCATCCCTCTGGGGATTCTGTTGCTGGGGCTCCAGAACTACCATGGGAGGGATGGAAGGCAAGCCTTCGCACCTCCCACCTCCCTCCGGGGTTTGCCCGTCAATGGCAGACTGTGGCAAATCCTCATTGTGTACCATTGCATATAATCTAGCGAGGAAAACTTTGATCAAGAGGTTTTGTTCTTTCTGTGATTCCCACAGACGGTGCCAATTGTACGAGCAAGAAATAATCTTCTCGTATAATCCTGTTGATCAAGTCCGCGCTCCTCCAAACGACGTCGCTTTACTCCCTGAAAACACAAACGTGAGCTAGTCGGCGGGTGTATGCCAGATACCTCTCCGATGCCTAAGTTAGCAAAATAGACAAATAGACAAAAGCTCTATGTATTCGAGAATCAAAGTTGCGTTACCTCTCCATGGGTGATGTTATGAGCTTTTATAGGTTCCGTGTGGCACAATCCAAGTACGACTCTTACTCCTCCATGTAGAGTCCTCCTAGGAATCACCTTACTGAAAGATAATGCTTATCCGTCCATACCCCCCTCACTGCTTAAACCAAGTGAGATGGTTCTACCACGGTTGGATGTCAATACGACCGAGATAACATGGCTATGCTAAAGCCGCAGACTAGACCGAGCTCCCACTAGCTCGGTTCTTCCTTTCACTGCGTGTACCTCGGTTTGACATATTCCAACTGGGTTGTCTGAGACCGCACTAATCATATCGAGCTTGGACCGAGCTAACCAATAGCAAGGTTCTGAGGAAAGTTTAACATACTTTGGCTCAATATTGTATGACCGAGCTAACCGTTCTGAGTGTGGTGACCGAGCTAATCGCAGAGCTTTCTTGGACCGGGCTAACTTCTAGGCCCTTTTCCTCAGCCCTTCTTACTGTGGTCCACAGAATGGCCCATTACCCAGCTCGACCCAATTTACGCATAAATTACCCTCTTAAGTTCTATAAATTTTGTGTTTTATGATTCTCAATAAGACATCTTATAAGTTTCTATAGTTAAACATATGGCAATTGTGATTGTATATAATTGCATTTTTTCTCTTTTTATTAGGTGATTAAATCAAATGAGATAAGTAAGGATTCAAGGTATATGAATCCATCCTTCCAGTTATGTAATTTGATTCAAAGATTTTGAATTTCAGGTTTTAAAATAAATGAGAAAGGAGTTTGTAGATGTTTTTTTTTTTTCAAAATCTTAAGGTCTAAAAATTAACGGAATTAGTTACAGTTCAAATTGTAAATTCTACTAACATTCTATGGCGTTGTTTGGGGAAAAAAAGTTGAGGCTATTGTAGGGGAGCATCTATTTGCACACACTCAATCCTCTATTTGCACATCCTTCTTAATTCACACACCTAAAAAAATAAAAAATAAAATATTTACTCATTACACACACTTTTATTTCTATTATATCCCCCATAAACACAACTTTCTAACCCTCCCAATCCACACACCTTCCAGACCAGCGACCACCTCGCCGGCGGAGACGCAACACCATCGTTACCACCTCCCTTCCAGTCGCCATTCCCACCCCTTCCTCCATCCACCGGCGACACTACCGCGACGCCCACTCCATCACTTTGATCTCTCTCTCTCCCCCCCTCAGTTGCGAAAAGGGGGCTTTGGATGTTGATTCTTTCCAGATCTAGGTTCTCCTCTCTCTCTCTCTCTCTCTCTATGCAGAATTGAGGGTCGCAAAGGGGTGGAAGCTGCGGCGGCGGTGGTGTTGTGTCCCGAAGTGAAGGGTTGCAGGGGTGGTGGGGAGGGTGAGTGAGCGACGAACGATAGGGTGGGGTGGAGCTTCAATTCAAGAAGATGGAGGCTGGAGAGAGGCGACGGAAGGAGGAAGGAGATGACCAGAGGGGAAGGCACTGTGTTGGGTATTAGGGTTAGGGTTAGGTTTAGGGTTGGGGTTTTGGTTGGAGAAGAAAGGGATATTTTTGGTAATTTTATTTTAGGATAAAAATGTAATAAAAAAACAGAGCTGTTACAGGGCCCGAAATTCTCAAACTCGAATTTGCCCCGAATCCAAAACGACGTCGTTTTGGATTTTTTTTTTTTTTTTTCCCTCACTATTTTGTAGATGATGAAGAACAAGCAGAAGCAGACAAAGAAGAAGAAGAAAAAAAGAGAAGAGGAAGAGGAAGAAGAAGAATAAAAAACAACATCTTCATCAACACATCAACAACAACATCTTTATCAACACATCATCAACTAGAAAAGAAAAAAAAAATCAGATCAGATCAGATCCACTAGAAAAAAAAAATCAAAAATCAAAAATAAAAAATCAACCAAAAATCAACTACTCTCTCTCTCCTCTTCTCTTTACCTCTGTTGCCGCCGATTGACCACCACCTCCCCCTCTGCCGCCGCTGCCCCTCTCTCTCTCTCTTCTAAACGCCCACCGCACCACCTCTCTCCAAAACCTATCTCCTACCGCCTGAAATTTGGACTCTACCGACCTCTTCTGCATCATCGAAACCCTAGCTCTGGTCGGTCACCATCAGTTCTACGGCTTCCCTCCATCGATCGAAGGTTTCTCTACTTTCCAGATCTCTGGATCTCATCATCGCTCAACAATCCGAACCTGTCTCTCTCTCTCTCTCTCTTCTCTTATCTCCTCTCATTTCTCTCTCTCACCTCGCCTCTGTAACAAGTAAATGAAGAAAAAGAAGAAAAAAAAAACAAATTGAAACCCAAAACGAGCCAAATTCAAACCATTGATTTCGGGCCTTTAAACAATTTTTTAAAAAAAATATCATTAAATGTGTGAAGAGGAGGGGACTGGTGTGTGCAAATTGAGGCTCCCCTAGCCTCATATATGAAAATAGCCAAAGACAATTACCGTTTTACCCTTGACTATTTCAAGAAAACGTATACAGATTGCACCTATTCCACATCTCATTTCACGCCTCTGCCCTATCTCATCTCTTGCGTCTCTCACAACGGACCGAAGCGACACGAGTTAGCCTGACCGATCTCTCTCCGGCGGAGCTCTGCCTTCCACACAACGCGACCGGCGAAGAACTGCGACAGGTAAATCACCTGAACTGATTATACATCTGTTTGTAGCCTTTGCCGACTCGGTTATGTTGATTTTTCATTCCGATCTTCAAGATCTTGCTGTGTTTTGCCCCCTACTGATGGTCTTGTTTGGATATTTTTGGCGATCTGGTGATGATCTTTCTTTCCCCAAATTGTTTTCGCCGGCAACAAGTTTTTTTTTTTTTTTTTTTTTTTCCAGTTCAATGGCTGATAATAACCCAGAAACTTGATCTGTCTTTCCCCAAAGTGATCTTACTATGCTAGTTTTAGTTATATATATATAAAGATGAACTTAGGGGTTGCAAAGGAAAGAGCCATCGCCACCCCTGTGATTTGAAAAAAAAAATCTTACTATATCTGTGACGGCTTTAGAAATATTAATCATGACAGTCATTCAAAAACTTGATTAGAATTCATGCAAAAGAAATCATATTCGTCAATATTTATCTTTCAATTTTAATGAATTTTTAGATTTAAACTTCTTTAATCTCAAAAAAACAAGAATTTTAATATATTGATACTATTATTCGAACCAAAAATATATTAATTAGATGCATGAAATTTTGCAGTTGCTCTCTACAAGCCATGTGACTTACACATAAAATATATTTGGTGCAAATTCTTTAAAGCTAAATGGTTATAATTATAAAATAAAAGCCAAAAATATAGTTCTGTTTGGTTTTGTTTTAGAATTATGATTTGAGCGTGGAGTTGAGATTTAAGCGTGGAGTTGTGAGTTGAGTTTTGAAAAGAAAAAAATTGCTTGGTTATGAGTTTTGAAAAGAATTTTTAGATTTTGAATTTTGAAAAGAGTTTTGAGTTTTTGAATTTTGAGTTGTACTTTGAAATTTTTTGGATTTATTTTTTTAAACATTTAAAAATGTTTAAGAAAAATTTATTTTATTTATTTTAAATATATAGTTTTTATTTAAATATTTTATTTTTTTTTAAAATATTTTAAACACAATACACAACTCCACACTCAAATAAATAATGTTTTGGTTAAGTGGTTTCTTTCAGACCTGAGATTTTTAAAGTTTCGGTTGTGTCTGTTGATCTAATTGTGGATTTATTGGTCTGATTTTACTAATCGTTGGTTATAGAAATGAAAATGATAGATTCAATTTGTGTTCATATGGTTATTTATCCAAAAAAAAAAAAAATTGTGTTCATATATGGTTGTTTTCTGATCTGGATGTTGTATTTGCTATGTTAAAATCCTAAGTTTTCATTAATAAAGCTTGTAATGTACGCTTTTACAATGCATCCTAACGAGTCTTTATCTTTTGAAAGTTTTGCATGATGGTATCATTATCAATGCGATAAAAAATGTATTTTCTTTCTCTATACATATAACATTTATCAATTTATCAATATAGTTTGTGTAAATCTCAAATCACAAATTTAATAATCCCATAAATCATATAAATGATGCAATTTTAGCCGATTCAACCACGTAAGTCCAAATCACAGATTCAACACAATTCACAAATCATAGTTTCAATAATCACACAATCACGTAGCGTAGATTCAACACAGCCTTCAAACCAGTTAGGTCTCCCAACTTTTGGTATTAAAGTAGATGATGAATACCAGGATATAAGTTGAGGTGGTGAATGCAAAAGCTAGTTACATGCCCTCAGAAGGATGTGTGTTTTTTTTAAGAGGCTAGTGTTTGTCAGACAAGGGATTAATTGTTTACTGAGTGATTTCTTCTGTGAGAACAATAACTGGTTGGATCATGTTGATTCTCAACATGCAATATAAGATTCTTACATGTCCAAATTCCATATTTCTATATTGTTAGGATTTGTTTTTTTATTTATTGAAAAATAATTTTCTGGCATTGTAAGAGTGTATTTTGCTTATTATTTAGAGTTGCTTGTGTTTTGAAGAATGAGTTCACCAAATTACTGTTGTGTTTCAACAATTAGTGGCCATTTGTTTAATGATTTAATTTGAGTCTGATCACAAATTGTAGCTTGGGAGGTACTATATAACGGCAAACTAGTAAGTAAAGGAAGGTTAAAAGCGGAATCACTGTGATAAAAAATAAAGGAAAGATGCCGGCTCAGAAGATTGAAACAGGTCACAATGACACAGTTCATGATGTATCCATGGATTACTATGGAAAGCGTGTAGCAACCGGTTCATCCGATACCACTATCAAAATAATTGGTGTAAGCAACAACTCTACTTCACAGCACCTTGCAACACTGACTGGACATCAAGGCCCAGTTTGGCAGGTTGCTTGGGCTCATCCCAAATTTGGATCAATCCTCGCTTCCTGTTCTTATGATGGTAGAGTAATAATTTGGAAGGAAGGTAATCAGAATGAGTGGACACAGGCTCATGTTTTCACCGAACATAAATCATCTGTCAATTCAATTGCTTGGGCACCTCACGAACTTGGCCTCTGCTTAGCTTGTGGATCTTCTGATGGGAATATCTCAGTCTTCACTGCCAGATCCGATGGTGGTTGGGATACCACCAGGATAGACCAAGCCCACCCTCTTGGAGTGACCTCAGTTTCATGGGCCCCTTCTATGGCTCCTGGTGCTCTAGTTGGATCTGGCATACTCGATCCTGTTCAGAAGCTGGCTTCTGGTGGCTGTGATAATACTGTAAAGGTGTGGAAGCTATATAATGGAAATTGGAAGATGGACTGCTTCCCTGCGTTGCAGATGCACGCTGATTGGGTGAGGGATGTGGCTTGGGCACCCAACTTGGGCCTTCCAAAGTCTACTATTGCAAGTGCTTCGCAGGATGGTACAGTTGTCATATGGACTGTGGCAAAAGAAGGTGATCAATGGGAAGGTAAAGTTTTGAAGGACTTTAAGACCCCTGTTTGGAGGGTCTCATGGTCCTTGACGGGAAACTTGTTGGCTGTGGCTGCTGGGGACAACAACGTCACATTGTGGAAAGAAGCAGTTGATGGGGAGTGGCAACAGGTGACCACAGTCGATTAATACTAATAGATTTCAGTTTTGTTTTTGTTTCTATTGTTGTTCCTGTCTTTTGGCAGTGTTAAGAACTAGTTTGCTAGTATTCTCATTACAATTTTCATTCTGCTTTTGCTTTCAGATACTTTTGTTTGTATGGGTTAATGTGATGATTGATTTATTAAATTTAGAAATGAGATTTCACTACTTCTCTTGTTTGAGGCATCCTGAAGTTCAGGTTGTTTGCTTGAATTGAAACAAAGTTGTTTATGTTGTTTTGGGGAGGTGAAGCAAAATGAAGTGGCTATAAAGCTTCTATGGTTTCTCTACCAGTGATGGAGCTGCCAAAAATATTTGTTCCAAATCAGACAACAACCTCTTGGATTTCTTCATCCTTTTTTTGGGGGGTTTAAATTTACCCGTAAAGGTAACATTTTGAGGCTTTTTTGTTGGGTAGCCTGAACCCACTTGGACGAATTAAGTGGCCTGTTTAAGTCATTTACACTTACGCCTCTTAGGAGCCCATTTGAGCTACCCAACACTTCACTAATTCGTTTTTCACTCATCGCTGATTTTTGTAATGATGGCACACACATGCTTCTCTTGAGACCTGGTCTCCTCTCAGCCAAATTTAGAGTTCCCACCTCTGCACCTGTTTGGTTCACTATTGAGACAGATGCAGAGTAGCAATTATGCCCATCTACTGTCCCCTCCTTTCTATCCATGATCCTTTTGCCGATTGCCATGTCACCATAATCCTCCACCTCAGCTTCCATGTCTTCCACGTCATCATCTTCATTGTTGTTCCCATGGCAGTTTGCCGAGCTCTGGGCATCCCTACCCTTGTAGCTTTGTTCTGGGTTACTCTCCTCAACTACTCAAATTGGGTAGATGCTACTTTTGCTTTCCAAAATTGCTATTTTATCAATTCGTTAAAGGTGAGTTGTGCAAATTCTGATCTTACCACACTTCAGAGACTCCATTTTTGATGTCATCTCATCAATCTCTACTACTTCACCCCACAACATAAATCTTGAGGTGGTTCTTCATAAAGCCCATTTTGAAAGATCACATAATGGGCTAGTTATTATCAAGTCTAGATCCATAGGATTTGGGGACAACCCAAATTATGGGTTGGACTTAATCAGCCCAATGGAGTGATTACTGTATCTCTTCCAGAAGCCCAGGAAGATTATGTTTGTGAGACGACATCACAGAGAAGCTGCACTGATGATGATCAAGAGGAGCATGAAGGAAATAGGGGAAGATCTAGAAGAATGCAAAGAAGGGACCACCCTTTAGCAATGGTTTTCAAAGGTGAGCATTAGTTTGTGTATCAGCTGCTGCAGTTTCAGCTTTAGTATCAGTCAGCAGCAGCTTAAGCAAACAGAGGAAACTACGGGAAGAAGCTCAGGCTACAATCCAAGTTGGGAAGGCTCTGGGGGTGGAGATGAGAGGAAAGGAAGGGGAAATTATTGAAAAAATAATCCAGATGGAGAATGATGATGCTGAAAAACCAAGTGCAAATGGGGGACAAGATAGGTGTTTAATTTAGCATCTTTGGGAGTTGAAGGTGAAATGTTGGTTTTTATGAAAGATTATGTCATGGTATGTGAGAGGGTTAGGAAGGGTGGAAAAAAAACAGAATCAAGGAGATACTGAGAGTGAAGAAAACTGATATGGTTTTGTTACAAGAACCAAAAGATCAAACACTACGGAAGACTTTGTTAGGTCTATATGTCTTATTACCTGATGAAGTTTATGGCTGTAGATGCTAGAGGAAGTGCAGGTGGGCTGCTATGTATTTGTCAGCCAGAAGTATTTGTCTTGAAAGATTGTTGCTGCTCCAAAAACTTCATCTTACTTACAGGTACTATTCATTTAAGTATTGAATGTGTGATTGGAAATGTATATGCCCCAAATGAAGATATGAATAGAAGGAGGGTTTGGGGTGTGTTAAATAACCTAAAGAGTGCCATGGTGTTTAGGAGGTGATTTTAATGAAATCAAAACAATAGATGAAAGAAAAGGATGTCTCGGAAGGGATAGAGGAATGGCTGAGTTTGGTAATTTCATTAGCAACCTTGAAATGATAGATATTCCAATGTTGGGAAGACAATATACAAGGGGTAATTCTCAGAACTGGAGCAGGTTAGACGGATTTAGGAATGGCAATGGGGGGCAATGAGGTGGATATTAATTCCCCATCCCCATTCCCCTATAATAAATTTTTCCCATTCCCCATTCCCCATTCTCCATGGGTACCACCCTCCCCATTTTTTAATGGGTATGGATTTTCCCCAACCCACTTTAATCCCCATTTTTATTTTTTATATTTAATGTTAACAACCACTTTTTTTTTTTTTTTTTTTTTAAGGTTCACAACAAAAACTAAATATACCTTCAATCTTTTTTCTTTCTTTTTAAATATATTTAATGTTAACAATTTTTTTTTATTATTTTTTATTTTTTATTTTTTATTTTTTTTTAACAAAAAAAATATATTTAGCTTTGGTAAAAAAAAAATTTATATATTGGATGAGTTACCTACTCTTTAAAATATATATATTTAAATTATAACCAAAACTAAATATATATTTAATTTTTTTTTTTTTAAAGATTCACAACCAAAACTAAATATATAAATTATAACAAAGTCAAAACCTTTAGCTCTTCCAACCATGTAGTTCCATGTATAATTGATAACCATCAATTAATTACCTTAAATATTGCAGCGATATGGCAAACGATTGGAAGTTGTTTTCTTTTCAGAATTTAAATTTTTTTTTTTTTAAAAAAAGTATAAATGGAAATAAAGTTTCCACACATGGAGTATATAACAAAGTCAGAACCTTTATAAAAAAGTCAGAACCTTTAAATTTATATAACAAAGTCAGAACCTTTATAAAAAAAAATTAAATATATATTTAGCTTTGGTAAAAAAAAAGAAAAAAAAAATTAAATATATATTTAGTTTTGGTTGTGAATCTTAAAAAAAAAAAATGGTTGTGAACCTTAAAAAAAATTAAAAAAAGGAAAAAAATTAAATGTATATTTAGCTTTTGTTGTGAATCTTAAAAATTAAAAAAAAATGGTTGTGAACCTTAAAAATAAAATAAAAAAAGATTGGACGTATATTTAGCTTTGGTTGTGGATCTTAAAAAAAAAAAAAAAAAAAATTGGTTGTGAACCTGAAAAAATAAATAAATAAAAAAAAGAAAAAAGATTGAATGTATATTTAGTTTTAGTTGTGAATCTTAAAAAAAAAAAAAAAACATATGGGGAAATTAGTGGGTACCCATCCCCAACCCATCCCCTGTGGATATTTAAAGAATATCACCTACCCTACCCAATGGATAAGAAAAAAAGGAGAAAACCCATGTATTTGGGTTGTGTCTCCATGGATACCCACAGGGTAGGTTATCCATTGCCATCCCTAAACGGATTTCTAGTGAACCTTGAATGGCTAGAGTGGTCTAGATTTAAAGTATGGGGATTGCCTAGATTTTTCTCAGATCATAGCCCAACTGTTTTGATGGAAGACGAGAGAAATTGGGATCCCAAGCCCTTTAGATTTATAAATGCTTGGGCATTGCATCCTACCATTGCACCTGCCTTTCCATTGACTATACTGAGCAAATGACTTATGAAAAGACAACCACAAATTCACTTTCTCCACCCGTCGTCAAAGCTTTTTTTTTTTTTTTTTTGGTGCAGTAGATAGTCCCACTCCACATGATCACACGTGTTTTCACAATATGTTACGGTGACAATTATCCATTTTTGTTAATAGATGTTGATTCATGAATCGTAGTAGGCGTATTAACAGAAGATGCCACTGCGTATTAACAAAATATGCCACTGTGATCTGAATAGCTTAGCTCCAAATGCCAGTTTTGAGCTTTCGGCTGTATTTATTCTAATTCTATTTTTATTTAAATTTAAATTTTCAAATCAAATCAATTTTTTGCAAATGCTTGTTTAGCAAGGAGTTTGTGATCTAAATATAACCTAAAAAATTACTAACATTTCAAGACTTGGTTGGATAGTGTGAATCCTCTTAGAGGAATTCACAAATCTTAATTTAATTACAATATATATTTTGTTAATGTGGACATACTTTAAAATTCAATTAGCAAATCAACTCAATTGTTTTTCTCTTTGTTTTTCAAACGGCATTCCCTAAAATTACCTCTCCCATAACTCCCTTGTTCAATCTGAAAACATATTTGATCTCAATGTAAGAGAAATGTTTATTTGGTATTGATTTCGTTTTTTTTTTTTTTTTTTTTGTATTTTTAGAAACAAAGTAGTGTTTTGGGAAGTTGGTAAAAATTTGACTTTTTAATTTTTTGGTGACTTTTTTTAGCAAAAAGCTGAGTTGTTTTAGGTAAAAAAGCTGACTTTTTTTACTAAAAAAACTAAAAAGCCAAAAAAACTAACTTTTTTATCATTGTTTCCAAAAGACCCCAAAATAAAAGTTTCGAACTTTATTACTCCTTTCTTTTATGTGAAACAACTTTCCCAATTTAAAAACAGCTTATCTTTAGATTTTTTTTTTTTTCTTAAAATTAATTTTTGAAACAATATTCACTCTATTTGGTCTTCATTTTCAGAAAATTCTACTTTTTCATTTTTCGTATTTTATTTTTTTGTTTTCACTAAATTTTTTTAATATTTCCATAATTTTTTTTTAACTTTTAGATACACCTAACATAAATACACTTAAAAAGTATAATATTTGTAATTTTTTTAAAAAAATTCACTAAATATCAAAAATATAAAAATTCAGTATAATTTTCATATTTTTGTGAATTTATTAATTTTTAAAAATATTTTTCATAAATATTTTATAATTTAAATATATCTAAGTAAGGTATATTTAAAAAAGTAAAAAATTACTTAAAATATTTACTAAAAATAAAAAAAAAGATACAAAAAATAAAAAACTCAATTATCAAAAAATTAATTGAAAAAATTAAAATCAACCATTTACAATATCTTGCCTCGCGTTCATAACAATTTTAAATTTCCGCGTCTCTCGTTCATGTAAATCTCCATAAACCCTTTTGAATTTCCCTCTCCTTCTTAAAAGTCCTCTCTCTCTCTCTCTCTCTCTCTCTCAAACTCTGTTTGGATTGTCAAAGCTAGTTGAGGAATGTCGTCTGTGGCTCATCGAGAATCCGAGTCTAAGAACCCATACTACTACAGCCGCAAAGAGAAATCTCTCGGCCTCTTATGCTCCAAGTAATCTCTCTCTCTCTCTCTCTCTCTCTCTCTCTCTCTCTCTCTAGATCTATATCTATATATTTCTTGGTGGATCTGGGTGGTTTTGTAACATAATGATTTTTGTTCAGTTTTCTTAACTTTTATAATCAAGATGGCGTGGACTCGATTGGATTGGATGATGCTGCAAATCGATTAGGTCTGGAACTAGTCTTATAATCTCAATAGATTTATTGGTGGGTTAATTTCACTTTAAACTATCATCATTGTTTCTATTTCGTCTATTAGTTCCTAAAAATTTTAATTTCTGTTTATGTGGTCTAATTAAAGATACAAATCAATAATCATTGCAATCTAATTTAATGGGAAAAATATTATTTCAAATTTTGAATATACCAAAAAAAAAAAAAAACCACATTTTCTTACGATTTTGACAAAAATACACAATCAATTTAATGGGTTTTTGGTTGTATCATTTAAATTGTTTAAATTTAAGACTATCTTTTTGCCCGTCAAATAAGGCTTTAATGGGTACTTTTTTATATACTTGTCTTTAATTGAATAACATGAATAGAAATCAGATATTTCAGAGAAATAATTAATAATATAGAGGTGAAATAGAGGAAATGGTGATAGTTTGGGGAATACAAGTGAGATTAACTTCTTTTTATTTTTTTAATGTTATTCTGAAGTTTTGCTTATGCATAGTGTTTATTGAATCTAATTGAATTTGCAGGTGTTGAGCGGAGGCGAATTTATGATATTGTTAACATATTAGAAAGTGTTGGTGTATGATCTTGTGCACTTCTTTCTCTTCTGATTCGGATTCTTTTTCTTATAGAGCTGAATTTTCTTAACACATCTGGGTTCGTTAATTTTCCAAGGTATTATCAAGAAAAGCGAAGAATCAATATTTTTGGAAAGGTTTTAGTGCAATCCCACGGGCTTTAGATGAGCTTAAGGTAGTCAAAATTTTGGGTTTTTAGTTTTGTATCAGTAACCAATAAATTGGGAGTGAAAATTTCTGATTTTTTTAATTTTTGATTATTTTGATTTGCTTACTAGGAAGAAGCATTGAGAGAGAACTTCTCCACCTCAGGTGTCTTTCATTCTGCCAATGTATGTTAGCAAGGGTCTTACATAATATATTTTTTATTTATCCTCTGTTTGGCTGCCAAGAAAATATGAGGAAAATGTACGAAAATCAAATGTTCTGAATGCTTTTATTTATGTTGTTTCCTTTTGGGATGATAAGAATTAGTATTGAATCACTCTCTCTGTACACATCTTCTTAGCAATCAAATGGATTTTTATGCGTCTCTTGTTGTTCTCTAATGGTAAATATGAGCTTCTTTCAATAGGTTTCAAGTTTAAACCATTGTGGAGGGCCTTCAAATTCTAAAACTGTTAGGAAAGACAAGCCTTCTGTATCAAATAAAGTTGGTAAATTCTCGTTCTCTTGTGTTCTTTGTTTGTTTCTATAAATTAGATTACTTGCTTCTTAGAAAATATCATAATCTATCTTTAATCTTATCTGTCTTTTATTACTCAAATTTGAGGGATCACAGAGCAAACTAAGGTTATCATTTTCATTTACACAAGCATACTAGGATTTAGTTTTTGTTTGTACAGACAACAGGAAGGAGAAATCTCTGGGTCTTCTTACAAAGAATTTTGTCAAGCTTTTCATTTGTTCCCACGTAAGCTACATATATGTACATTATTTATCCATTAACAAACTAGTTTACTTTCTTGCATTTATTTTATCTGTTTCAGTTCTTTCTTTTAGGAGGATTTGATCTCTTTAGATAATGCAGCAACAGCATTGCTTGGTGACATTCACGATCCAACAGCTATGAGAAGTAATTGAATTTTTTGTCATCTTTATGCTTTGATATTTATAAATTATATATAGTGAAGATGGGAGAAAAACTTTTGTTATTTTGGCTTTATCTATGTAAGATAATTCTGCAGCAAAAGTAAGGCGCCTCTATGATATTGCAAATGTCTTTTCATCCATGAATCTCATTGAAAAGGTAAATTACATTTTAAAATTTTATTGATTAGTAAGTGCAAATAAGCATAAGGGGGAAAAAAATCCTCAATCCTTTTCTCATTAGATCTATGTGATTTTCAGACTCAGCACCCAGAGAGCAGGAAACCGGCATTTAGGTGGTTGGGGATAAATGGAAGTTCCAAGAATGGACCTACTTCTTTGGAATTTAACGATTCTAAAAGAAGAGTGTTTGGAGCTGAGATCACAAACACTCTTTCTAAAAAATCTAAGTCCGAATCTTCAATTGATTGCAACTCAAATGAGAAGGCAGATATGCCAATGCTTATGAAACACAACAATTCGAAAGATACACATGACAGGAGCTCAATGGAGCAGCAAGGAAGATATTCATCCAAGGGTTTTGTATTTGGCCCTTTCACTCCAGCCAGTGTGCCCAAAGTGGGAGATTCAGGAAACAAAAATGAAAGACGAGTTAAAGACTTGGAAGACTTGGCTTCTTATCGTCCTCAGTATCACAACCAAGGTACCTTTTACTACTACATTATGAGTACCCCTTATCACTTTTCTGGGTCATACATACCTAGCATATAGTGCAGTACTGTGCACTACTGCAAATTGTTGCGGCATTTCATTGGGATGATAAAGTATGAACATATCAGATTTTTCTTGTTCAACTTTTCTGTCACTATGCCAAAATTGGGCTTTAGTGGCGGTTTTACCGCCGTTACAGGATGTAAAACCGCTGTTAAAGCCTTTAATGGCGGTAATTTAGAACTGCCGTTTATACTCGCGTCGGAAAAGGTACAACCGTCGTAAAAGGGTAAATTACCGTTGTTAAAAGTCGATAAAAAACGGCAGTAATATAGGACAAAAAACGGCGGTTCTTTACGCCGTAAATAGGTTCAAATTTTTAAAAAAGTAATTCTTTCTTCTTGCACCCCTCAAGTCTCGAATCCTTGACCTCTAATCCACGCACGCCAACCACTCCACCACAGCCACTCTATATGAAATATATTCCCTAAATAAATATTTAAACATTACTTTTTCTTTATTGTAGATAGTCATGTTCAACCTCTGGCCGTGCGTGGTCACCACTTGCCGGAGTTCTGCTGGCAAAGACCGCCGTCATTAACGGCGGTAATGAGAGGGCTTTAGCGGCGGTTTCATTACCGCCGTTAAGAGAGAGCTTTAGTGGTAGTTTTTTTTAACGGCGGTTTCATTACTGCAGTTAAAGATACTTTAGCAGCAATTTTTTTAACGGCGGTAACGAAAATTGCCGTTAAAAAACCGCCGTTAATACCCTGTTTTGGCGTAGTGTGTTATGAAAATTACTTCAAGTCGTGAGTTGATCATTGACAATGTTGTTGGCTATCAAATATTCAATGATCTTTACTTGGTGATCCACAACCTCAAAATTCAGGAAAAAGGTATATATGTTTGTGATGATCTTTTTCAAATCAGCATGCGTGTTCCTCCGTCTACGAACCAATAAGGATTTGGAAGTTAATGTTTCAAATTGTTTCTATGTACAATGTTTTGGGGCTTGATATCCTTCTTCATATAATGTTTTTGGACCATGAATCATGTATAAACTGCTGTGCTTTCATTTGGATTTACATCTCATGTCACAGTTAAATGATAGAAGATGGGTTTTGTTGGTGTGGCAGCTTTAAGCGACCTTTTTGCTCATTATGTTGCGGCATGGAAGTCCTGGAATGTCGAAGTTGATGAGAAGAAACAAACGCAAGAAGTATCTTGATCCCACTTATTCTGACTTTAGAGATAAATCAAGTGCAAGTTCAACAGAGAATGCTATATTATGTTTCTCTTTCTTGACAATGAGTTTTAAACCTTATGTTGGATGCATTTTCTTGATGCACCAACCAGAATAGCCAGCACCCGTTTATTTACTCCTGACATTATAGCATTGATGGTTTTAGTTTCTCCAATTTACGGTTGTAAATTGCAGTTTCTTAGCTTGGATTTGATGAACATGCAAGGCCTTGATGACATGTTTATAGAAAAAGTTTATTAGCATTTCCAGCACTTCTTGCCAACATGAACTGTGTTTAGATATTTGTTTTATTATGATGAACTTAAAAATGCTAATTGTAATACTATAGACCTTGAACTAAATTTTGTACACTCAAATAAATTTGATTAAGATTAGGCATGGGCTCTTGCAATCCAAACAATTTGAATTTTGTTGTTAATATATATAATTAGGCCTCGTTTGGGAACTCTCCCTTTTAGTTAAAAAGTCAAAAAATTATTAAATTAGTCAAAAAGTTAACAATTTATATTAAAAAGTCAAAGATTCTTTTTTTTTTTTACTTTTTGTATATTTTTTTGTAAAAAGTCAAAAAATTATTTCAAACATATTAGTTTTTTTTAGTTCATATTTTAGCTAAATAGTTAACAAGTTATTAAATTAGCCTGTTCTCAAACGAGGCCTTAGGATTATGATTGAGACCCCTTAAAACTCTCATCCCCATCACTCCCCACACACACGTGGGGGTTGGGGATTGGGAGAGAAGAAAAATAAAAAATAAAAAATAAAAAATTGACCAATCAAAAACAAAGGGGTCATGGGAGTGACGTCCAAAGGGGGTCCGAATCTTTATCAATATAATTATATATAGAGTAATGATTCATCCCCCTTTTCCCCCACTCCCTTTGACCCCCTCTCTCTCTCATTGGTTACCTTTTCTTTTTCTTTTTCTTTTTTTTCCTGCTCCTCCAATCACTCCCTGCCACATGGCAAAGGGGGGTGAGGGGGTGACCCCCAAAAGGGGGTCCCAAGCATTATTCTTATATATAATAAATATGAATATGCATATTATTTTATTACTATTTAATCAAAATTTTCAATTTATATGGACCATTTAAATTGTTAATTGAATAATATACATATGATTCTTAAACTATAAGCTTCATATCACATTGGTACCTAAAAGTTTAAAATTTTGCACTTTAATCCTTAAACATGAAGATGAATATAATATTTCAGTGTTGTTGAGGAATGAAATTAATAAAATTTAAAAAGAACTTAATTATTTAAAAGTCCTATTTACAAATTCTATTAAAGATTTTTGAACCAATAAATCTTATTTAGTAAAATGAGAATATTATTAGTTTTTTTAATTTTTAAAACTAAGAACATTATCAATTTTGTATAGCAATGTTTTATATAACTGTTTCACTAATTGAGAAAAAAAGAGCATAAGATTAAACGTTTTTGTCCTTTTATTTATTTGTTTGATTTAACTATCCAATAAAATCGAGAATATTATCAATTTTTTTTCCAAAAAATTTTCCAATTTGGAAATTAGTATTTTAAAGTCTTAAAAATCAAAATAAATATCAAATCATTAGATTCCTTTATAAATAATTATAAATGATAAATAATCATTATTTGAAGGGCAATTCCGACTTAATGGGACTTTAAAGTCTAAAAAATCTTAATTAAGACTTAATAAAGTATAAGTTCATAAATTAAAACTTGTGCATAAATGCCCTATTAAAAAATTAAGGATTAAATTAACCCAAAATGCATAGAATTATAGATGAATTTTATAATTATTTTAGATGGTCGTCAATTTAATACAAATTAATGAAATTGAAACTTCAAGAATAAAGGATTGCATCGTGTTTCAAACCAATCATATAATAAAAAATTGGGTAAATTAAAAATACACCATTTGAGATTTGATTAAAATACGAATCGTCTCCTGTGATTTTAAAAATTACATTCACCCCCTGTGGTTTCTAATTTTATAACAAATCGCTAATTTTTTGAATAAATCATCAAGTCAATTAACTGTTCTTAATGATGTTAAAAATATGTTTCAATTAATAATTTAGGTAATTTTATTATTGTATAGGATAACAATTATGAATTTTATTTTTTTAGTTAATTTTGTTAAATAGAAAATTCTAATAAGAGGATATTTATAATTTTTTAAATTACAGGGGTAATTTATATTTTAAGCAAATTTTAAAGGATGTATTTGTAATTTACCCTAAAAAAATTTATTGATAAAACATATTAATTCACTTTTGTTAAATAATTTGAAAATAAAGAATAACTTAATTAATATGAGTTATGATTTTTTATTAAAAGGAATAACATTGTCAAATAATCATCAGAAAATATCAAATAATTTTCCAAGAGAGCTTTTGCTTCAATGGTGAATCCATTATTTGGATAAAGACTTATTAAAAGCCATCTTCTAACTTTTAACTTATTTTAGATTGTATCATCTCTTATATTTTGTACATGTTTCTTTATTTTAAAAAAAAAAAAAAAATCTACTTTTAATTATCTTTGTGAAACAACCCAAAGAATGGAGGTATTTTACGTGACCAAGCAAATTATTCATTAAAAAAAATTATTACATCAAAATTCTTTTAATTATTAACAAATATCAATTTAATCTCTTATCTATCAATCTGTACATTTTGACTATCTTAATTTCAAAAATGGTACAAATATATCCTTTTTGAAAGTAGCATGGAGGAAGTGAAAGTGATATACATTTTTATAATTGAAGAGTTAATATGCACTATATAAAAGATTAAAGTGATTCTTATTAAGGTCAAGTTTGGTATACACAAAATAATTCATTTTTTTATTTTTTTATTTTTTTTATCATATCACCTCTCTATTTTTTTGCACATGTTTTCGTAAGAAGACAAAAAATACATTTATTTAGGTTATCCCAAACAACCCTTAATCGTTGTAGGGTATTAGTGTAATTAACTTAAAAAACAAATTGTTTAAAAATAGTAATAATGATAATATTTAAAAAAATAAATAAATAAAAAGAGAGAGCAATCAAAGAAAAAATTGGTGGGCTGGGAGAGAGGGTAAGAAAGAATCGAAGAAGACGTGAGAGAGCTCTCTTCACCGGAGAGACACAAACAAGACATACGACACACACACTTCAGAGAGAGAGAGAGAGAGACCTCCTCAAGCTAAGCTTCTTTCTTTTCTATGGCGGCCACAACTAGGGCCTTTTTGATCTCTCGCTTCATCGACCTCTCCCTCAAGCCCCTCCAACCACCCCCTCCTTCTCACCTCCTCATCCGCCCCCTTCTCCCCTCCTCCTCCTTCAAGAAACGCCGCCCCTCCTCCGCCTCCTGCTGCCTCGTCTCCGGCGTCGACGGCGGCGGAGTCTCCGACGACTTCGTCTCCACTCGAAAGTCCGGTTTCGATCGAGAATTCTCTGTTATCTCCAACATGCTCAAGAAGATCGAACCTCTCGACACTTCCGTTATCTCCAAGGGCGTTTCTGATTCCGCCAAGGATTCCATGAAGCAGACCATCTCCACCATGCTCGGTTTGCTTCCCTCCGATCAATTCTCCGTCACTGTTAGGGTTTCGAAACGCCCTCTCGATCGCCTCCTTATGTCTTCCATAATCACTGGGTAAAATCACTTGTACTACTTCATTATTCGATACATATACTGTCATCTCCGTAGATAAGGTATTCTTTATATTATATGTGCTTGAATTGTGGAGGAATTTACTTGATTGAGGTTTTGTTTTAGGTATACGCTTTGGAATGCAGAGTATCGGATTTCGTTGATGCGGAATTTTGGTATGTCGACCAGTAATTGGAAAAGGTCTGGTTTTCCAGGGGAAAGTGAAATTTCGGAGGTGAAGCGAGAGGAGAGTGAGGGTGGGGCTGGTCAGGTTGATGTGGATTGTTGCGTTGAAGATTTGGAGAGCGTTAATCTTCCAAGTCTTGGGGATTTGTCTCCCAAGGCTCTGAATTACATTCAGCAGTTAGAATCAGAGCTGTCTACGGCTAAGAAGGTGAGGTTTTTTTACTCTCTCTCTGTGCCTCATATTTGTGTATTGAATTTAGATTTCAAAAATTAACACGGTAGCTCATTAAGGATGATAGATGGAATTATAAAATCTTGAACAGAAACTTTGTGTAAATCTGAATACTTGTCGGTCAGATTTTGGAGAAGATACAAGTTTTGGTTTACTAGTTTTTTATGCACAGTTTAGAGTTACTAAATTTTGATGCAGCTCTATGTATGGCAGTTTATGCATATGTTCTTCAAATATAGAGGTATTTGCTTGCAAATTTATTTTCTTCACCAACTTATCATTGATGAGTAGCATTTAACTCATCCCAATTGAAGGCCCGCCATTTAGATTTTTTTTTTTTTGTCTTTTTAAACTTCGTTTTGGAATTTATCAGTTAAAAAAAAAAAAAAAAAAAAAAAAAAAAACTAGGAGCATGTGTTGTTTGGATTACATAGAAGTGAGTGTTTTATACTACTATCTTGCTGGCATTTATTTGGCTGTACTTGCATCAGTAGATTTTGATGAAGCAATTGAGGGAGGGAGCAGATAATGAAATGGACTAGTCATCAGAATATTGATGCTCCTTGGCTGTTTGCAGAAGAACCTTTATAATCTAAGCTGATTGATGACATGATTGAATGTGGGGATGCCACTCCAGAAAAACCTTTCTGGTTATTGACTAAAATGAAAGTTGTTGCAAGACAATTGAAATTAGAAGTCACATTTTAGATTGGCATTCAAATGAATAGTTGGTCCCTGCTTTTCTTGGACTTGTAATTATCATCCAGGAATACTGAGCATAAATTTTAAGTTACATTTCAGTAGCCTAGCTATTATAACAGTCTCAACATAGGAATGCTGAGTCATTGACAAAAAAATATCTTTCCTCTAAAATTTAGAGAAACACATATTGTGAACTTGTAGAAAAACTAATCAGACTGGCTGCTAATTCAAGTGGAAGCTAAAAAGCAATTATTTTTATCTTAGGAATGGGATCTTTGAAATTTTATAAATGTCTTTGTAATTTTGCCAATATTTTATTTCAAAAAGTATTTTTAGGTCAAGGAAAATGAAATGAAAACTACTCATTTTTCTCCCAATTGAAACATTTTCTCTTGGTATGTTCTGTAGTTGACTATGTTAAAAGTGATGAATATAGCTCACGGTGCATATTTATAACTTATTGTTCATGTAACAGTTGCTTGGTGTGTTGTCCACTAATCAGACTACTGTTTCTAAGAGTAACATGAGAATGACTACAATTATTACTTGTTTACTGCCAAAGCCAGCTTTCTTGAGCAGCGGTCCTACATTTGTGCGTAAGAAGTTGAACTTATGTGAAGTCTGATTAACAGATAGATCTTTATTTACATGTAAAAGAAGCCTATTCGTTGAAAAAAAATGTCATCACATAGGGCACAACCGTGTACAATGGTGTATACAAAAAAAAAAAAAAAAAGAAAGAAAGAGACTAGTAATGTTCCTTTTAAAGCACAACATAAATCTCTCTACACCCTCAAAAGCTCTAATGTTCCTCTTGTGGCCTTCCCTACACCAAGATTGGAACAGCTCCTTAACCGACTCAAAAGTTTATATGCTTTTAAATTGTTTCCTTCTTTTAAAGATGGACTGTTGTAAATCGGTGTTATCATGATCATCATACTTCTGTATATGTTGGTGTTTCACATTTGTCATCTCTTATGATCTGATTTTTGAAAGGAAGTACCTGAAAGTTATCCACTTTTAAGATGATTTGCGTATTTTGTTACAGAAAAATGGTTGAGATCACTAAAAGTGGTGCTCTAATGGCACCACTAATGATGTGGCAGTGGGCCCCGCCCACTGCCCATGCTTTGTTTTTTTTTGTTTTTTTGTTTTGGCATTCCCAATGCATTAGTGCTATTAGTGGTCTTTTTTTTAGTGGTATGAATCATTGTTGTTTGCTACAGGAACTGGATGCCAGGAAGCAGGAAAATATGCAAATGGAATATATTAGAGAAAGTAACAATGATCTGTTGGAGTATTTACGGTCCTTGGAATCTGATATGGTAATCACCTAGTTAGTTATCATGTAAAGTAGTGCCTCTGTTGGGATTCCTTACCAACTGTAACTTGTTTCAACAGGTGACTGAACTATCTCGACCATCATCTTTAGAGGTTGAGGAAATTATTCACCAACTTGTTCAAAACACATTGAGGAAATTCTTTAAAGATGAATCTAGCGTTGATTTTATGGGAGATTTAGCCCTACGGAGTACGGAGAACTTACAAAACGGTGATGATGAATGTTTCGATACCATAGGCACTTCAAGGGATTACCTAGCAAAGCTTCTTTTCTGGTTAGTATATTTAGTCTTTAATGCTCTCTTGCTTTATTTCATTTTCATTTCGAGATTGTGAATTGGATGAATTTTGAAGCAACCAACAAGCTAAAGTCACATCTCACACAAAATTATAAACAAGTTATTTTGTCATTCTGCAACTAGAATATACCCATCAATTTGTCTGATTATAAATATATATATATATAAACTCCTATGGAAATGTAAAATTAAGATGTGCATTTGATGACAGGTGTATGTTATTGGGGCATCACTTGAGAGGCTTGGAGAACAGATTGCATCTAAGTTGTGCTGTTGGTTTGTTGTAAGTGAAAAAAAGGGGAAAGAGAGGATGTATATTCTTTTTTTTTCTTTTTCTTTTTCTCTTTTTTTTTTGTTGTGGGTTAATTTTGTTTTCAGTTTTTCTGTTTCTCTTTGTTACTTTCGTTTTTTATCAAGAAAAAACCTTATATATGCAATGATCTCATTTGTTCTTCCTTTTCATTTTAGTAAATTCATGCGTCACTGAGCAGAATATAAACAGGGTTTGGTAATAAGACATGACAAACAGAGCATTGGACTTGCTTACATCACTGTCTCATATGTCAAAGCTCGCCTTATGTAATTAAATGTTTGTTTGTTCTCAAAAAAATAAAATAAAAATTTTACTTTTTATTAGATTCAAATAATTTTGGATCTTAATTCTTCCACTACTTAAAATGATTTTTGTAACAATTTAATTAGAACTGTATTTTCAGACATTTCCATTACCTGACGTATAAGAAGCCACTGGATTTTGCAACTAATTTTTTATTCTTTGTTTTTTTTTTGTTTTTTGTTTTGGTGCACGCACACACCACACGCAAATGACGAAACAAACATCCAGAAGTCATGTTTTACTCCATGGGAAGGAGCTACAAATCAGTCAAAGAAATAAGACTTGACATAGAGATTGACAAATTACATTTGTATTCAGATACTTAATAAAAAGTTTATCCACATTTAATCAATTACAACAGTCAAGCAGTCGAGGCTGTGTGAGGTACATGGCAGTGACCTCCAAATTCTAGCGGAATTTTTTTTTAAAACATTATAAAATTATTCTGGATTTTCAAAAACACTTTTTGTCATTTATAACTTTTCATTATTATCATTATTATTTTTTGGTATCTCAAAACACAAACCAAAACAAAAACTTTACAAACGATACCAAATAAACTTCTTCTACTCCATAAAATTATGACTACCCAAAACTTACATTACTTTTAAAGTTGCACTTGCAGAATGATAATAATCTCTTCTTTTTTTTCCCTTTATTTCTTCTGGCTGTGTATAATTGAAAATGTGACTACTTTTGCTTGCTCTAAATTTCAATTATCGCAAAGCCTGAAACAGAAAGGGAAATTAAACACCAAGAAACCCCAACATTTTCAGGACAACACAGATTCAGGCTCTGTGGGTTTCAAATTTAAAAGCTTTTCTGTGCTATATATTCCTTTTCCCTATTTCAATCACTTTAAATTACATAAGCTTAGCAAAAGTTTAACTACTGGAGAACTCGGTACCACCATTAGGCACCACTCAAAAAACAAAAAAAAACAAAAAACAGCTACAAATGAAACAAAGCAGTACATACCAGTAAAACACAAAAACTCTACAGTAACATCATGGATTCAACCTATCTACAGAACAATGAGCTCAAATGCATAGTTGTGAGCTCCTGAGATTCACACGGTGGTGGTGTTCGCTGCCATTCCCTTTGTTGAGAGTCTTTATTTGGCTAATGGAGTGAATAACTGAATACGTGAAATGTGCTTCCATGACAAAAGCTTTACAGGTCGTCTTCTAATGACTGTGAAGACAATAAATACACGAGAAAACATGTGAAAATGGTGTTTTTACTTCGTTTTATATGCTGTGATAATTCAATTTCGATTGATAAACTTAAATAAGTAGAACCCTATTTACCTTCAAGAAACAAATTCGTCAAAGCGCCGTACTCTTTCCTTATTAAGGCATGACACTTTGTCACCTGACATTCTTTGCTTTTTCACACGAAAGAAGTAGTCTTCTGTATCTAAAACATACGAGATCTGGCACATAAAACTATAATAATCAGAGAGAGGAGAAAATTACATGTGAGAAAAACAAAGAAAGATTCAGAACAGAACACAAACATGGGCGCACATGCAAGGACTTATTTCAGAAATATATAGAAGTACCCCTACAACCTAATGTCAGTTTTAAGGTCACCCATTACAACAACAAAAAAAAAAAAAAAAAAAAAAAAAATTTGACAAGTCACCCAATCCAACTTCCCGGCCTCTTTTCCTTTCCACATTCTTTACTTTGAAGTGTTTTTTAATTTTTTTTTTTTTTCCTTTTTCTCCTTTACCTAAGAGGGTGATTCCCAAGGAACTGTAGGCCAAACTCCTAAATTCTTCCTTCTCTTCTCTTCCCTTCTTTTTCTCTTTAATTACAATTCACAGCCTCTTAACAGCCCTTATTTTCATCCCTTGAAGGCCTAACCCAATCCACCGAGCTCAAATCAACCATACTGTAGTTGCTGTCCAAAATTCTGCTAAATCTTAGTTTCTTATTGCTAGAGAGAGAGAGAGAGATTGCTAATGAGATGATATAGCAAAACAGAAAAAAGATGTCATACAACCGATATTAAGCAGTTGACATTAGCTTTTCCCACGTCAATCTACAACCAAACAACCAATTGCAGCCAGATAATTGTAGTGTGTCAATGTACAAGAATAGTTACAGTGAAATACCTTTGATGAGGTACAAGTCATCTTACACTCCAAACCATTGACCACACGAATGCATTCTATGGCCTTGCATAAGGAAACAGATTCATCAAGGTCCGCATACTTGCGTTTATTTCTGCAAATTCACCCATATATACATATTTAATTAGTAAATCATACATTGATTCTAATTATTCTTGTAATATCCCAGTTCTAAGTGAAGCTCTTCCTAGGCATCTCAGTCGAAGATCATTCCATAACAAAATACAATTTGCTTTATAAAGACATGCCATTGAAATCACATAACAAAACAATTGTAAAGACCATACACTTCTAATCCAAGAATATCAATTTTCTTATAGATTGAAACAAATTTCAGAACCAAAAGAACAGAAATCAATAGACATAACCACATGACTCTGATTTTGGCAATGTGGTGGCGGGTCCAACAAAACTCAGCATATGCCATGGACCCTGTGAAGGTGCTTGAGAGTTGAGACCAAATACATCTTCGCAATAATGAACTTCGTAAATTTGAAAAAAGAAAATACCTCTGCAAAAAAATGCCAGATGGCTCCTTTTTGCTAGAAACAACTGGCAGAAAATCGTTGTGCAGATAATTCGCAAAATTAGGGTCCACAGAAACTGCAACCATGTCAGACTTGTCATTCCCATCATCCATTAGCTGAATGGACAAACGGGATGGGCCAGAAGACTGCAATAAGTATAGAAGGTAACTCAAACATCCAGATACGACAATAGAACACTCCCAATAATAAGAAAGAGAACAAAAAAGCAAGTGGCTTACACATTCAAATCGATATATATTCTCTTCATGTAGGATGACATGCACATTGTCATAATAAACCGAATCAACATAGTTCTCAAGCGTCCGAGATTTTTCATACTCATATAGTTGGAGGAGTTTATTGTCAGTCTCATCACCAGCAACAGTTTGAAGCTACAACAAAAACAACAAATTAGAACCTTCGAAAAGGATCCATGAAAGGACAAAATAGGGCTCATTGGGACATTACCTGTTTCAGTAGCTTATATATCAACTTGTCCAACGTAAATAGCACATAAGACTGATTTCCAAGAATAGCCCGACAGTCATCCTCAAACTTTGCATTGTCAGCTGATCCATCAAGCAAATTATATAGGGCACTCATAAATCTGCACGGCACATGCTGTGAATAAATAAAATGAATCAAGAAATTATAAATTGATTAAAAAACAAACGTGCCATGTCGAACCACCTGCCATACAGATTAGGGGGGTTAGCATCCTTTGCTGTTCTCCATTTCGTTTCAGCAAGTGTTGAGTTCAGTTTTGCTGATTGTAATCTTTCATACAGTATCTAGACGAATAGAAAAAGTATATCATAATTATTAAGAAAAAAAATTAGATTGAAGACCACCACAACCCAAGTTAGAAAACGAAAATGAAAAGAAGGAAAGAACAATATCCTTACTTGAAGCAGCCTAAAAAGCACATAGAAATTATCATTTCCATAAAACACCCGAGAATCTTTCTTTTCATGATGATGTAAAGCTGAAGCAACATGCTTGGCAAAAGGCTTCACCGTACGAAGAAAATTCTCCGACAGTGGTGGAGCTATGCCACTTCCAATAAAGTGTGCATCAGGTACTCCCTCAGCCTCACCCTCACTCTCAACTTTACCATCAATCTCATCTTGTTCTCCATCTTCATCCTCTTCTTGCTCTTCTCGAGAGCACTCGTCGGCTGCAGACTCGCTGCCTGAAACATCTTCACCCTCAGAAACATTTTCGCTGTCCTCATCATCAGCATCTACATCATTTTCTCCTCCAGCATCCTGACAGCACATCTCTTCCCCATTCCCAGCTTGGTACTGCGTACTTTCAGCACGATCCTTCGTTTTAGGCATTGCCTGTGAACCACCATCTCCATAGACAACAAAGTTATCCTCTTCAAAATCACCACCATTAGGTGATAGCTCACCTTCTTCTTTCTCAATTTTGGAGGGCTCAGCAGATTCCTTATGATATCTGTTAACTATAGTACCCTCTGGGATGGCTCCATTTTCCAGAGGAACTGGCCTCAACACATTACCACCCTAAAGAAGAAAATATATATATATATATTAACATTTTAATATAGAATAACCAAGACCAGAACCAGGGGAAACATCCACAAAATCTCAAAACCAAAGGATATATGCTTAAGCCAATGCAAGTACGATCTTCAACTCATTCACAACGGCAAACACACATACCTCTAACGAAGGTACATCATCGATCTTAGGCTTGGCTTCATTATTATTTTCAACAGCAGCATGACAAGAGGCAGGAGGAGTTGCAGCATGCCCTTGAAATTATATATATAAAAAAAAATTAAAAAAACTCAGCATTGCAAAATGATTTAAAAGTCCACATGAGAGAAAGAGAGGGAGAGGGTGAAAGAGACAGAAAGGAGGAATCTAAATATAAACTGGTCAACACTGATCAAAACTAGAAACCGGGAAGGATAAGTCATGTTAGAATGAATTAAATATTTAGAACGGATGTCAATTAAACACCGTGGATCATGAAAGAATATAAATCATGCTACCATAATGCCAAAACAAACCTGATGTCACTGTCGTGCTGATTCGCCCATGAATGTTATCAGCTCCAATAGCAATTGCTGCACTGGTACTGGTTAGTTGTTCACTGGAACCCTCTGTTACATCAAATCCAGGCACCGTAACCACAACAGCCGTAACCTTCTGCTCTTTCTCAATATGATTACTATCATCTTTAGCCGAAGTATCCCCATTTGACACACTAATCTTGCTAGATTTTGCTTGCTCTGCTGAAGTGCCTTCATCGCCATTGCTGGCAGGTTTCAATTGTTTCGAATTCAAGATATCAGCATCAAGACTACCATCACCTTCTCCAATGCTAGCTTTAGCATTTTTCCCAGCTTGATGTCTAGCCTTTCCAACATCTTCGTTATCCTCTGAACTGTGAGGCCGAGTAGGAATACCCAGCATTGGCTCCAAGAAGTTAGTCCAAAGCCTCATAACTTTATTCAATTGTTCTTTTGTTGTGCAAACCTCTTCACAAGAATATTTAATAAGCTTATACAAATCTTCATGAATATCAGTATCAGAGTATTCAAATTCAAGATTTGGAATTATAAGATGTCTGCTTCCAGCAGCTACAGCCAGAACCACATCATCCACTTTTTGTGTTTTCTCCTTAATTTCTTTTATCTCGGCCACCAAGGCTGTTCATTAGAAGAACATAAATGATCCATAAGAACAAAAAGCAGATGTAACATAAACAAAAGATCATATGAAGATAAACCTTGTACATCTCAAAAATTATCTTCATTAAAATGTAAACAGCCAAACCCTCATAAACTTGCATTAACCATTCCATCATCCATATTTAAGTAAGATGTAATTGTGGATAAAAAATGAGAACATCAATGAACCATAAAATAATAAACTTATGCTTCTGCAACTAATATAAACATGACATTAACTATTAAAAAAAAATTGTAAATGCTAAGAAACATGACGTGTAAACAATCCATTACAAAATCAGTACTAAGAAAACATTAGGTAATATAAGAACTTTGAAATCTCTAAATGTATAATATCCATTATTTCCAAATCAGACACTTTTTTTTTATCAGCAACAAATCAAACATGTGTATGAAATATAAAATGATGCTATCATTTGGATACCAAGCAAAACTGGTTAACAATGTCTGCCAATTTATATTAGGTATGAGTGAATGCATATCTTTGCAGTCTACCCAATTGCAACAAAGTGGTGCAAATATGCAATATCCCTTCGAAATTGGAAATAGTAGTGAACAACAGTTAAAAATTAAAAATTGTGCCAATTACAGTGGTGGTAGGTTGACGGCAGTGCCAAATTTCACACAAGCACTGGAAAAAGAATGCAGCAAAGATAGATGTGATGGTGGCAAGAATGCCAGTGTTAGATCAAAAAGCATCAAAGATGACAGTAGCTGTAGATCTTAGATGATTTTGATAATATCATCATCTGTGATGTTAGATCAAAAAGCATCACAGCTGTAGATGTTAGTTTAATATCAAAAAGCATCAAAATCATCTAGCATCTACAGCTACTATCATCTTCATATTGAACTTCAACTTACATTTTGTGCCCAAGTTCTTTGAATCCTGTTGCTTGAAATAGAAGCTCCGATGATCAAGAGACTTGTAGTGGTTCTTAGCATATATTTCAGCCCAAACCTTGTTGAAATCAGAACGGCACTTCGTCCACTCCTCTTGTTTCTGCTTGAGGCGAGTTAATATAACAGGCAATGCAACAGATGGGTTCTTTCGTAGCATGTCCATCACATCCAGGCCATGATCACCATACAAACGTTCAATGCACCTTAAGTTGAGAGCTACATGAAATGAAAGAAAACCAACATAGGCAGAAAATAAAGGACCATTGTATATTTCTTGTAAATAAAAATAAAACAAACAAGGTGTGACAGCAATTTTTAAACACATGCCCGGAGATAATACAACTATAAACCTGTAAATTGGTCTTCAATATGGGCTGGACTTTCCAGACTAATCGTATTATCATTAATGCAGTTCAACAATTCCTCCACTCGCTTAGCAGTTGAACTCACAGACTCCAACAACATGTCTAGCTCAAACCTGAAAGTGTCAAATGACAATTCCATCGTAACTTATCAAAGCAAAAAAAGGCAAAATTGTAGTAACAAAGTTACATCATTAAGCAAGTCAATTTAACAAAGCCTAGACCAATATAATAAGAGAACTTCCATCTATAACAGAAACATACAAATCATTCAAGCCATTACACTAAAACAAGATACTTTAAAAAAATAAAAAATTCAATTCTGCGAATGCGAGAACATGATTTTGCCTCTCTCTTTCCATACATAAATAAGTAGTTGAAAAGTGATGAATATAAATTGATAAATAATAATTAAAAAGAAAAACATTAGCTAACTAATGCAAGAGAATGAGAGAAGGGGTACTTCTAACAAAATATTGGAGAGATTATTTACCTATCATCCTCGCATCTAAACAGGCTTTCTTCATACTGGTTTCTGCGCATGTGTTTAAAAGAGTAATCCTCACTGCCCGAAGTTACAGATACCCAATGGTCATTAAACACTTGAGCACCAAGCTCTGATCTCTGACTTGCTGAAGGTATCGGATACTGCATAGTGTCAAGCACAAATTCCCAATCAAGACCAAAATTATTGATATCCACACAAACAAAAGGAAAAGAAAAAAAAAAACATACATCCTCAGGCAGAAGGCGATAGCTAGGAGTACACCGTTGACAATTCGAAAGGTCAAGTTCTTGAATGGATTTTCCCATGTACTTCTCCTTGTATCTCTCCTTTTCTCTTGCTCCATCAATTTCACGCTTGTGCTCCCTATCTTTGTCCTCTGCCTTCACAGATTTGGATACAGGCCCTTCAACACTCCACAAAGATTCTGCTATTAACAGGAAAACTACGTCAATTTTTTTGAAACACAGAAAAATGCAAAATATCCAGCAGTTTGTTCAACTTGCTTAAACCATGCAGTCAAAAAGTTAAAAAAAATAAATAGTTCTACTCCTCCATTCAGTTATAAATTATGAAACAAATGCTGCACTTTAGAATGGCAAGTTTGACGAGCAACTGGAGGAAAAAAAAAAAAAATGTTACTACTATCAGTATGTTTGGTTTGAGTTTTCTGGATTAAGTTTTTTGAAAATTGAGTTTTTTGGTTTTCGAACTCTTTTGTTTTTAGTGAATATTTTTTAAATTTTAAACATTTTTTTTTACTTTTTTAGATGCACCTTAGATGTATCTAAAAAGTAAAAAAATTGTGAAAAAATAATTTAAAAAATTAATAAATACATAGAAATACAAAAAATGTACTGAATTCTTGTATTTTTTTTTTGTATTTTTTGTATTTAGTGAATTTTTAAAACATTTTTTTTTATAATTTTTTTACTTTTTAGGTGTATTTATGTTAGGTGTATCTAAAAGGTAAAAAAATTGCTTAAAATATTTAAAAAATTCAGTAAAAACAAAAAAACACGAAAAATAAGAAAATAGAATTTTCTGAAAAGTGTTTTCTGAAAAATGAAAACAAGCAAGCTGAATATTATTATGAAGAAAAAGGTAATGTCACATACTTTTATTCATAACACCAGCAAGGAATCCATCTGCAAATGAGGCCTTAATTAGAAACAACCTTAATATATCCAGAACAAACAAGTTAAGCAACCATAAAATTTCAAAAGATATACCCATATTCTCACTGCGCTCCAAAAATTCATTGAACCCATTCATCAGATCAGGATATTTTCCAAGCAGATCAGACACCTGAAACGGGCAAAGTTTCAGAATAACCTAATTCCACCAAATACGACCCACAAAAAAACAAAAAACTTGCAAACAATTTCAAAAGCAAGTAAAAGGTAATAACGAAAATCTATTGTTGAATAATATTACTTAAAAAGGAAGCATCGGTGGATGCAGGGTGGCAAGCAGGGCCCATACCCCCCACCCCAAGATTTAGAAATTCCAATATGTACTTATAGTGCTTCTAACTGAGGATCTTTAAAATAAGTAAGTTGGAGCCCTAAAAGCTTTTGTTGATCAATGGTACCCCTGGAAGAGTTAACAATAAATTGGTCCACTCTAATATAGCATTCTTTATTGTCTCATTGCATATAGAGACTCCGACTCCCTCATTTTATTTATTTATTTATTTATTTTTGTTGATAAATCTCCGACTTCCTCATTGCCCCTTGTCTTAATTTTTAAACCCATTTTACATCATCATTTACTCCTCATTTAATATCAAATTAAATAAAGACATTTTCGGATATCTCCAAAATTCGATTTACTTCTTCATATGTGGGACACATCTCATGTTTTCCAAATCTAAAACAGGACTAGTGAAAGTTTATTTGATTTACCTACAATATAGGATTACATCTTGATTAGTTAGTGACCTGTGCTACCTATTTGATGTTGTGAAATTAATTCTCTGGGCTTATTATCAAGTAAACTAGTTCATAATATTTATTTAATCATAAAAGTTGTTGTAATCAAAATTAATTTTTCTAACCTGCTAACATTTTATTCTAATAAGAAATAATCAGTATTCAAAACAAAATATTTCAAATAAATCCACCCTAATTTTGTAAACCAAACAAAAATTGTAAACCAAATTTAATATTTTCTTTCATATATTAAAAACACTTATAGTATTTGGACAACTAATTTTTTGATAAAAATTTACAACTGAACACCATATGAAATCAATAGTGCAAATTTAATAAGGGTTGTTAACCCAAGTTATTGTTTGCAAATGGAACAGTTAGTAGTTCTATAGATGCAAAAGAATAAAATCGCCACCGGGATAGATAGCAAGGATCTCACATACCAAACTTTGTAAATCTTTTTTTGTGATTATTTCTGTGCTGTAAATATGAAGACACTTCAAGAATGCCTGGTAATCATCTGAACTACGCAACCTCTCCTTCACTTTCTCACAGAAAATGAACTCTTGCTTGTACATGCCTGGAATGATATTGAGCAAACCACAAATAAAATTAGTTAAGAAATAAGCGTATAGCAAGCTTATTCAACATGTGGCAGCAATCCAACTGAATACCATAAGAGACAAACTGACATTTTTGAACTTCAAAGCAGTGAGATAAAATGAAGCATATGCATATTCTCCAAAGAAATCAAACAATAAGCAACAAGGGGAGATCAGAGTTCAGGAAAAGGGGAAATGAGAGAAGAGTAGAGGCGTAGACAGATGGTAGTCTTCTGTGGAAACCAGGGGAACAGCCTCAGCAAGGCATATGCAATACAGTAAGAGTGAACCTTCATTAAAACATGGAATCAAGATCGAAAAACAGTGGAATGGAAATCCCATCAGTGCAGTCATTTTCCAACCTCCAACATATATTCCTCCAAAAACCAATAATAAATAATAATAAATTCCACAACATTTGAAAAGATTTAGCACAGATATATGTCACTTCAAAGCTGACTTCCCAATGGCAACAGAACATAATAAATCACAACTGCTTCTACATCAAGAATGCTAGAATCACAAACAAAAAGACTAAAAGGAAAAACCAATATCATTTTCGGAAGGCATCTTTATAATCATAAGTGGCATCATCAACTTACTTCTCAAGGCTTCTTTATCATCATAAGAGGCTAAAACAGGATTCACTCCAAAGTCTTCAACCTTCCGGGCAGATTTCCTTTTGTCATGAAACCGTTGCAAGTTGAAGTCCCTATTGCTATCATGCTCAGGTTCTCGGTAATCCAGATCACGATTTCGTCTCTCCCTGTTCTCCTTTTCAGCACGCTTCCTCTGATCCCTTTGCATTTTCATCATTGTTTTATCATCATCCATGTCATTGTGCTCAACACTTAGATCACGATCTGTTTGGGGATTAATAATTTTGTCCCTCCGGTGCTGCTGAAATAAATAGAAGGTTTATCTTGTCATTATGAAAAATTTGTAAACAAACACGGGGGAAGAAGAAAGAAATAAACCAAGAAAGGAAGGAAACAATAATATACCTTGTCCATGGGTGCCTGCCGTGGTATGATCATAGCAGAACTCCGCTCATCAAAACGATGAAAAGAATGTCGTCCAAATGGAACATGTTGTGCTGATGCTGCAGCAGCTGAAGCATCCGGTAAAAACCTTGTGAACTCGTCAAGCAAATCTGGGTGGTCTGTAAAAAGTGCGGCAACCTGCAAAGCAAGAGAATACAATCTGTAAAACCATCAAAATCAGTAGACGTGATATAAATAACCACACCAACAACCAATAACAGTTTCACCTCATGGTAGACCTCAGTAATGCCCTTGTGCTCCTTTCTATACATATTCAAGATATCTAGAAACGATTTATATACATGATCATCATTTTGGAAACGTTTCTGTAGAGAGAAAGTCCATTAATCAGACCCCATAAATTAAAATCAGTGGCTCAACATAAACAATTCAAAAAGAGTTTCACCTTTATCTTGTTTACAAAACTTATAGCTTCTTCAAACTCAACAGTTCTCTTTGGCGGGGTCTCTTCCTCATCAATGAGGGTAATCTCATAACCCTTTGGCAAGAATGTGTTAAAGCCAAGGATTAGATTGTTGTGCCCTTTGAATAATTCTTTCACCCTCGCTATGACACCAGTAGTATCAATTCTACAAGAAACAACCTCATGAAATGAATTTGATGAGATATTTAACGCTGACCCATTTGCCACGTGATAAACCTACATGGAGAAAGCATGTACCTTTGGGCCTTAAAATCTTTCATGACATCAAGGAACATGTCATATTTTTCCCTTTGATCTTGAAACATGTCTTTAACTTCCTTGAGGTAGGTTAAGGCATCGTTGGTTGTTAATTTCTGTGTAGCTCCTCCTCCTCCTCCTCCTCCTCCTCCTCCCCCTCCCCCTCCCCCTGACCCTGCCCCTCCCCCTCCCACTCCTCCTCCTCCTCCTCCTCCACCACCACCACCACCACCACCACCTCCTCCTCCACCACCACCACCTCCTCCTGGGATCTGGGACTGCCCATAGCTTCATCACAAGAAAAATATTGTATTTAAAATATTTTAAAAAATAGCAAATAATAATACCAGTAAACCGAAACGAGATCCATAAAACAGTTGATGCGCACTATGTACACAAGGTTTTTTTATTTTATTTTTTTTCTAATCACTTTGGCCATGCCTTTTCAGAAATAGTTACATACTGTTATCTCAATTTCTGCTAAGCTAATCTTCAAACAGAGAAGATAGCTTTTTCATTATCTAAATCTAAAAACAAATAAAATAAAAATGTCTGCTCTGTATGGATATGTGTAACTATTTGCTCCATTGAGGTTTTTTTTAATTATTTTATTTATTTTTGTTTTGTTTCTTTTTTTTCTTTTTTTTAAGAAACCAGTCAATGAAATGCATAGAGATAATAAATTTCCGTTCCAGTTCTTTCCCAAAGTTGAATTGCCAACTAAATGGCCATATAACCTAATCCGATTACAGAGATAATCTCGCCCAGATTACTGATCACAAAAATTTTCCTACTGAAGCCAGTGAGTAAAACAAACAAGCCCAAAACAGAAATTCAGGAAAATTCCATTATAACTCATCATCAAACCTAACATCATGTAACAGCAAAAATGCACCTATCAAAAAGGAAAAAGATCAATCATACAGCAAATCCATCGCGAAACAAGCCAGAACATCAATTTTTCTAAGCAAAATCCACTTGCATGATACAAAATCAACCAAAAGCAAACCAAAAAATTTCTCGAGAATCAATCAATTGAACAAAAGAGGTACATACAATGAATAACTACATATAGAAATAGAGATAGAGCTTACGATTCCCCACGTGAAGAACCAAACGGCCGCTTAAATTGTGAGTTTACATGAACATCATCTCGTAATCGCTTCATCTCTGCACAACAACGACAACAACAACAACAAACACAAAGCAACATCTTTTTCATGGATTACACACAAAAAATAACAAAATACGAAAAAAATAAAATCAAAACTCATTTCCAATCACAAGTCGTGGAAAACTCACCACTTGAGTTCGCCCAGTCCGAAGATTTTCTCGGGAAAAGAACAGAAACTAGTGAGCAGATCCACCGATAAACGACCTAGAAAAAAGCGAAATAGCGTTGAATTGTATCGATCAGCGTTTGATAGAGCGAATCGTTTTTCTTCTCCTTCTTCTCTTTTTCTTTGTGGTTTCTCTCTAACGTTTGGAAACAAGAAGTCGATGAACAAAAGAGGGTGAAAACGGGGGGAGAGGAGAGAGAAAAATATTTGTGTTGCCTTCCCTGCTCTTTAATTTACGTGACACTATATATTAGATGTGTTATCTGAGTCAATATTTTCAATTTTTCAATTTAAAATTAGTTAGGGTGGCCTTGCTTTATTAGGAACTGTTTGGAGTTAATTTCTCAGCCCAGTGTGAAACAAATTACATGAAGCCCAAAACTTCATGGGCCTAGTGAGAATTGGTTTGGATTTTGGTTTGGGAGTAGGAAAAGTTATTAGTTGGTTTAGGTAATGTCCTGTAGCACTCTATCCATATTGTGATTGATAGAGGAAATAAGGTTTATGATTTTGTATTGGGCGATGGGAGAAGATGAGAAGTATAGTGATTTGTGATTGGTCAGGATATAATTATGTGGTGTTTTTGGACCAACTAATAATTTTTCTTAAGATAGAGACTTTTTATGTGAATAAAACACAAAACCAACTATAATAAAACTCAATCCAAACAAATTTTTTTTTTTTTAACCATGAAAATCCACATTAAAAATTGGAGTTGGTAAATAGTAATTAGAGTCAATCTTCGTGTGATTGTGTTGAATATGTCAATCGTGATTGGTAACATCTACTGAAATGGTACGTGGCATTGACAAATAAAAAGTAAAAATTTATTATAATAGTATATGGTATTGACACATATAAAGTAAAAAATTATAAAAATTTATGCAAAGTCTAACAATAAGGGTTGTGTGTGAAGTCTAACAATAAGGGTTGTGTGTGTGTGTGTGTGTGTGTGTGTGTGTGTGTGTGTGTGTGTGTGTGTGTGTGTGTGTGTGTGTGTGTGTGTGTGTGTGTGTGTGTGTGTGAGAGAGAGAGAGAGAGAGAGAGAGAGAGAGAGAGAGAGAGAGAGTCTGTGTTTTTAACAACATTGAAGCAACAATTTGTAGTTGGTAACTAATAATTAGTGTGTGAGTGATTTTCCGATCACACTGCCAACTCAGTAATCAGCTGGAGAGAACTGGCAGAATAGATGACTCCTGGCTGACCTACAGCAGAAAGAGAAGATTCCGGCGGTGGTTCGTCCATCCGGGGGTACTCCGATGATCAAGTCAATATTTCTCTCAAAGATAATTAATAGTGCTAAACTCACTGTTCAGAATATAAATTGCGTACCTTAGACCCATCGAGGGTGCCTCTATTTTATAGTTAACTCAATCCCTGTCCTACTAGAAGCCTAGCTTCAATGGACTCTTACTTAGTGCTTATCCTGAACTCTCGAAGAGATAAAGATAAACTCCCTAAGAGTGTTATCTTTATCCATGCTAAAGTCCTTCCTTATTCTAGGACTCTTGTGCCTTATCCGCTTATCTCGGATTCTGATATCTTCGGAGATAACCTCGGCCTTGCCAAGATAACCTCGGCATCATGACCTGGACACGTGGCACCTCGGCTGACACGTCGACATCACCTTGGCCACGTGTTGGTACTCAGAAAATATATCCCCACAACTGCCCCCTAGGTTCTATTACCTCGGCATTCTGAGGTGATGGAACTTATATCGGTACTTCCTGCCAGTACATCGGCTTAAGCCGAGTTCATCACTATATGCCGACATGTCTTCTTAAAGATCAAGAATTCCAAGAGCTTCTTCACGCGTATGAGCTGTCACGCATCACAATTCAACCGTTTCAGCTACGTGTCCTTCTCTTATTGGATCGTACTTGGTACGTGCTTCTTAATCGTCTCGCGCATGCATGCACCATCTGACGCCCACGTTGTTTTAGGTGCATTTAGTTCTGTTTTGCCGCCGTTTCAAGTTTTAACAAAACTTTTTCTTCTCTCTTGGTCTTCTCACTTTCGTATCTTCAAAATCTCAACTCTCTCTAGCTTCTGAATACGCCATTGTTCAAGCTTCCATAACTCTGCAACTTACTCCGTTTACCTTCTTCAGCGCGATTTTCACCGATTTTCCGCTTTTGCAACCGTCGTCAGACTTCGGCAATCCCCATTCCTGCTTCCCTCTTTCTGGTAAGCCACTATTCCTTCTGATTTCAGTTTCTTATTACCTTACTGAACTTTACTGTTTTACCTGTTGTCTTTGCAATCTTGTTCATATTTTTGATATTTCATCTCGCATCTTGTATTCCACCATATATTTGAACATGTTTGTTTCGTGATTCTGTTTTTATCCAAATCGTCTTCTTGAATATACACTGTTCATACTCCTGTTGATTTCTGTCACTGTTCTTGGCCTAATACACCTGTGCAAACTTTTTGTCTTGATTTCTTGATGGCTTCATCACCATTCTTGATTCTGAAACGCATCCCTGTTTTTCTATTTTCCAGATCCGTGCATTCAATCTTCGTTTCCTTAGATCTAGGTTTTGGGATTTGCTTATAGAACCCTCGATTTTTAGGAAAAACTGAAACTATTTTCACAAATTCTTACCCAGCACATACTTTAGGTTTTTGCCAAGGTCCTAATAACCCTTTTAAAACACCTTCATTCTGAAATCTAGTTCCTTCTAGCTAAACCGATATCATGGGTATATGGAAGCATAGGGTAGACACCCCGACAAAATTAGAATACTTTAGGCGAGAGTTTTCTATCCCTGCCGACGTCCATCTGAGGTTAGCTGGGGATGATGACTCCATCATGCCCACCACTGTTTTTATGCCCTTCCCTGTAGTGGCCTTTATCGAGTGCGAACTTAGGTTTCCACTTGACCATTTTTTTCGTGAAATCCTTCATTTCTATAGGTTGAACCCAATGCAGCTTGCCATCAATCATTACCGAGTTATTAATGGTACCATAGCCTTAGCCAAACAAGACAATGCTAGAATTACCCTTGCCGATTTCCAGTACTGTTATACCATGTGTCGCTTGAAATCGGAAAAAGGCCACATCTATTACCTCAAGCCGAGGTCCACGGAATACAAAATCATTGCCGACCTCCCTGACTCCAACAAGGGAGCGGGGGATGATTACTTCATCGTTTCAGGTAACTGGGAGTTTCAGCCAAACGATGACCTCCATCTTTTTCCCCTAAGTCGAACAGTTTTCGGGGAAGGAGCTGGTAAGGGCCACCCTTCACAAATTTTCTTGCTTTCTTGCATAAAGTTTTCAACATTCTGCTCTAATGTCTACGCTTCTCTTTTTTGCAGTTCTCCCTCAGCCACCAAAGAGCTTCAGTCAGTCTTTATTTCCCAGCAAAGACTTGAAGAAACTACTGAATTTGCCAGTCCACAAGTGGAAGGCCCCTCTACTTCTCAACTTCATCCCCACTTATATGTCGGCTCTTCCCGACGTCCTGAAAAAGAAGAAGAAAAGCCTTTCTCCACCTTCTGCCACAACTCCACAAGTCATGTCCACATCTCGGACAGACCAAGGATCAATCTCTGATCCAGCCGAGCAGCCGTCAACCTCGGCCCCATATTTGATCCCGATATCCCAACGCCAACGCCGGCGACGATCCGTTTTTGCTGCTGAGATGGACCGTCAAAAAGCAGTTGCAAAAGACCTCTTAGCCAGCATCCCTTCTGACGTTGACGCTCAGCCAACGCAAACCCAGCCTCCACAAAAACAAAAAAGAATAAAAAAGGCTCAACCAAAGGCAAAGGTGACTCAGGTTGATACTGAGGACACCTTGCCAATTTCCAAATTGGCTGAGAGCTAGAAGACTACCTCTGTCCACAAGAAGAGGTCTGCTGAAACACACCCATCTCAATCCATCAGATCAAAAAGGTCGAGGTCATCTTCTGCAACGACCTCGGGGTCTCAAAAGCATGATGACCTCTGGGCCCCCAAAAGTACTCTGGAAGACAAGCCAGTTATGGCCAACGATAGCGCTGATGACATTAACGTCGGCGTAGCCCTCAGTACCGCTCTGCTTCTTCCCGGCGATCTTGACCGAAACGCCGAGTTGAGCGAGTATGAAAACTACGCTCTGATGCTTCAACGCTCCGTTCAAGTAATGTCTTTATCTGGCAACTTTTTCTTTCTTTCTGTTCATTCCATACTTGTAATTTTTTCTAGCAACTTTTGTTCTGTTTACTTTCAAGCCATCCAATATGCCCATTCTTTCTCAGTACAATCTTTCGAGAATCGGGAGAAGCTAGCCGAAATAAAGAGAGAGGTCTCCAGTCTTCAAAAGGCCAACAAAAGTTTGCAATCAAAAATGAAAAAGTTGGAAGACCAGGCCGAGGCTGCCATCAAAGCTCAAAACGACGCTGAAGAAAAGTCGGACTCTGCTGAGGCCATCAAAAGGTGCTTGAGGCCAAAAAGAAGGATGCCAAGGAGAAAATGGCCCAGGCCCAAAAAGAACTGCAAGACGCTCTGGCCACCAAAGAGGCCGAAGTCAAGGCAGCCGATGAAAAGGGCTATAATGAAGGGGTGGCCGATGTCACGGCGGACTATGAAAAGCAAGTGAAGTAGGCATGCAACAAGGGTTTCACCCTTGGCTGGATGACCTTGCTGAAAAGGCTTGATGTCCCCGAGGACTCCCCCCTCAAGAATGCCAATGTCTTTCCTCTGCCATTCCCCCCAACTCCAAGCTAACCCACCGACGACAACTCTGAGTTCGAAGAGGAGGTTTTGGTGAGGTAGTCAAAAGACATTGCTGGGGCCAAGTCTCTTCCTCAAAATGAGCAAGTCCTAGACTTGACTCAAGATGAGAAGGTTGAGGAGGTCCCTAAGGAAGCTACCCCTGAGCAGGTATCTTTGAACGTGCCTCTCGCCGACAAGAGCCTTGATCATACCCTTCAACAGATTGATGCTGAGCTTGCAGCCGAGAAGGTGGCCGAGATTTCCTCCCAGCAGTCTTCCGAGATCCAGACTCAGCCTGCTAATGATGCTGAGGAATCTTAGTTTTGATGTCTTTTTCCTTTATTTTTTACACTTTGTACTTCTTTGTTTTTGAGACAATGTAAGCTCTTCATGTGGCCGACGTGCCGTTTAATGAATATAACTTCCTTATTTCTTGAATGTTTGCATGTTTGTCTTCCCTTTATTGCTTATTGTATGACTTTCATACTGAGAATAATTTTGTGTCTTCAAGATGCGCCATAGTCTTGTGCAACCTTCTCGGGGTGAAACACTTTAGTTTACATCGACAAGTACATAAGTACTTAGCTTAATACTACCTTGGATTTAACTTGTAAATTTTTCTCAAATTCCAACAAGTGTTTTAACATTATCTTGGTTTTAACTTTAACTTGTAAACTTTTTTCAAGTTTCAACAAGTGTAAAATATCATCTCGTTTTAACATCAACTTGTAAACTTTTCTTAAGTTTCAACAAGTGTTAAACATCATTTCGGTTTAACTTCAACTTGTAAACTTTTCTCAAGTTTCAACAAGTGTTAAACATTATCTCTTCTCTCTGTCCCCTAATGTGAACCTAAGTTCCACTTGGGGTCTCATTATGCACGTATTCTGAAACAACGTTATGTATCTTCATCAATCACAAATATAGAAGAATTCTGCTAAAATTTTATTCATTACGTTGACAAATAACAAGGAAAATCTAATGATAGAAAAACTTTAGATTACAAGTATTCTAGGGTCTTGGCAACTCTTTGCCCTCACTATCTTCAAGCCGGTTGCCCAATACCGAAGTGATTTTGTAGGGTCCTTCACAGTTTGGGCCAAGCTTGCCCTCCCTGGGATTCTTCTTGTTGCCGACGACTTTTCTCAAGATTAGGTCGCCGACTTGGAACTCCCTTGGGTTAACTTTTTTATTGTAAGCCCTGGTAAGCTGCTGTTGGTATGCTGCTAACTGAATTGCAGCCCTTTCCCTTCTTTCTTCTAGTAAATCCAGATCTTGGTCTAAGAGTACATCATTAGTCCCATTCTTTACTCCCTGGGTTCTGACCCTTGGGATGCCGACTTCTAGTGAAATGACAGCTTCTGTGCCATAAGCCATGGCAAAGGGGGATTCCCCTGTTGCTTTTCTTGGCGTAGTCTGATATGCCCAAAGTACACTTGGTAGTTCATCCACCCACTTTCCCTTTGCTGCCTGCAGCCTCTTCTTTATCTCATCCAATATAACTTTGTTGGATGCTTCTGCTTGTCTATTACTTTGAGGAAAGCTTGGGATTGAAAAATAATTCTTGATCTTGAATTTTGCATAGAAGCTTTTGATTAACTTGCTGTCAAACTGTGTTCCATTGTCAGCAACTATTGTTCTCGGAATCCCAAATCTGGTGATGATATTCCTCCATATAAAGTTCTTCACGTCCACATCTCGGATCTTGGCCAGGGGCTCAACTTCTATCTATTTGGTGAAGTAATCTATTGCTACCAGCAAGTACTTTCTTTGTCCAGTTGCTTGGGGCAGTTGCCCAACGAGATCCATGCTTCATTAGGCAAACGTCCAAGGACTGGATACTGGGTTCAGGTCTGCTGCTGGTTGGTAGGGATGGCAATATCAACCCGGCCCGACGGGGACCCGGACCGCCCCGTCCCGATAAATAGGTTTTTTCCCGAAAATTATTCCCCATAGGGCCGGGGCTGGTATTGAAAAATACATCCCCGATAATTTTTGGGCCGGGGACGGGGATTAATTTCTCGGCCCCGCCCCCCTCCGAAATTTCCCCGAAGCTTCCCCGCGTGCTACCTATTAGTTGTATTATAATTTTATATCTCTCTCTCTCATGTATCTCTTGCTCTTAACTCTCATTTCTCTCTTTCCCTCTTTGGTTCGTCTCTTTTCACTCTCTCAACTCTCTGTCTCTCGTTTTTCTCTCCATCACTTTCTCTCAACTCTCATTCTTCTCTATCAACTCTCTCACTCTCAGTCACCGACACGGTGACACCACCACCACCGCTGTCCCCGACCTCCTCTCTCTCTCTTCTTCTCACCTCGTTTCTCTCTCTCCACTTCGTCTCTTTATTCCTCATGGCCACCGCCACCGCCGCAGGTCTGTCTCTCACCACCACCGAAGCCACCGCCGCAGGTCTGTCTCTCTCCACCACCGAAGCCACCGCCGCAGGTCTGTCTCTGTCACCACCACCGAAGCCAGCCAGCCACTGTCGATCTCACTCAAATCTGTTAGATCTGAACTCAGATTTGTTAGATCTGTTAGCTCTCTGTCTCTCTCTCTCTCTCTGTGATCTGATCTGTGTACTCAGATCTGTCTCTCTCGTATTGTTGTTGAAAATAGATATTTTTTTTTCAGATTAAATTTTTTTGATTTGTTAATGATGATGAAACATATTGTTGTTGAAAACATTTTTTTTTTTTCAGATTAATTTTTTTTTCCTGTATTAAATCTGTGTGTGATCTGGTCTGTGTTGATTTGTTGATGATGATGAAACATAGTGATATATATTGTTTTGTTGTTGTGTTGAACAAAATTCAAAATAAAACTCGGGGATTTTTCGGGGTCGGGGAAACCCGATCCCCGTTAGGAGACGGGGACGGGGAGTTGATGGGTTCCCCCGTCGGGGATCGGGGGCGGGGACGGGGATTTTTGAGCCTTCGGGGATCGGGGACGGGGAGGGTAGTCCCCGGCCCTGCCCCGCCCCGTTGCCATTCCTACTGGTTGGTGTATCAGTGGTGCAAATCTTTGGCATTTTTCACATTTCTTGACATAGGCCTCTGCGTCATTCTGCATGTAGGGCCACCAATATCCTTGGGTGATGGCCCTATGAGCTAGTGATTTGCCCCCAGTATGGCTGCCACAAATTCCTTCATGTATTTCATATAAAAAATCTTCAACTTGTGAAGGATGTACATACCTCAAAAGGGGTCCAGTGAAGGATCTTCTGTAGAGATGTCCTTCTGCTGTCAGATTGAATCTTGTCGACTTCAATCTGATCTTGTGAGCCTCCTTGTGGTCATCTTGCAGCTTTCCTTCTTTCAGGAATGCAACAATTACATCCATCTAGCTTGGTCTCATGTCTACACACATTGCTTCACGCTCTGTGGTCAGTGGTTCGATGCTCGGGCCCGACAAATATTTGACGATTATCGTCCTTGCTTTTCCAGGTTGTATTGCACTGGCCAGATTGGCTAGTGCATCGGCGTGACTGTTATCATCTCGGCTAACCTGATGTAGTCGGCAATTCTGAAACAAAGCTACTAACCTGTTGACTTCCTTTGCGTAAGCTGACATCCTTTCATCTTGGGCTGCAAACTCGCATGTTGTCTGGTTGACTATGAGCTTGGAGTCACAGAAGACTATTACTTCATCTGCTTCTGCTGCTACCGCCAGCTTTAGTCCTGCAATCAATCTTCATACTCTACTTCATTGTTTAAGGCCTTGAACCCCAATCGGATGGATTGTTCCAATATCTCTCCATTTGGAGATACTAGCACTACTCTTGCCCCCGCTCCTTGTCGGTTTGAGCTTCCATCGACAAACAGTCGAAATGAGTCGCCGATGTAGATGCTATAGGGTCTGAGTTTTTCCTTTTTCCGTTGTTCTGTTGTATTTGGCTGGGCTTCTCCCTGCTTGCTTGGACATCGTTCATTCCGGCTCAACAGAGCCCGATGTACGATGGATTCTGGTGTGAACTCGGCCACAAAGTCGGCCAAAACTTGGCCTTTAATTGCTGTTCTGGGTCTATACTCCAAGTTATACTATCCCAAGGCCACTGCCCATTTGGCTATTTTTCCTATCAGGTCTCTTTGTTGCAGTAAGGACTTCAAGAGGTGTTCAGTTAGCACCACAATTTTATGTGCTTGGAAGTAATGGTTCAGTTTCTTTGAAGCCATTACTAAAGCCAGTGCCAATTTCTCTAAGGGTAAATACCTTGTTTCTACATCGACTAGGATTTTGCTTACATAGTAAACAACCCTTTGCTCCTCTTTTTCTTCTCGAATTACCACTGCGCTTACTGCGTGTTCTGAGACTGCTAAGTACAAAAACAACTCCTCTCCAAGTTTTGGATTTGAAAGAACTGGAGCTGTGGTCAGATACTTCTTCAAGTCGGCCAAGGCGACCTCATATTCTTCTGTCCATAAAAAATCTGTGGCTTTCTTTACTAAGTTGAAGAAATGTTTGCACTTGTCTGAGCTTCTGCTTATGAACCTCTTTAGGGCTGCGGCCTTTCTAGTCAACATTTGTACATGTTTTGCCGACGTCGGGCTCTTCAATTCCAGGATGGCCTTAATCTGATCGAGGCTGTTCTCAATGCCCCTTCTAGTCACCAAGTATCCTAAAAACTTACCAGATCCCACTCCAAATGCACACTTTGCTGCATTGAGTCGAGGCCAATATGTTTTAAGGATGTCAAATACTGCTTTCAGGTCGGCCAGATGACCTTTAGGTTCTTTGGTCTTTACGACCATGTCATCAATGTAAGCTTCCACCGTTCTACCAATCAGGTGTTTGAACATCTTGGTTACCAGTCTTTGGTAAGTTGCTCCTGCGTTTTTCAACCCAAAGGGCATCACTCTGTAGCAGTACAGACCTTTTAGGGTGATAAATGCAGTCTTCTCCTTATCTGGGGGACACATGACTATCTAATGGTATCCCTTGTAGGCATCCAGGAAGCTCATCCTTCCATGCCCCGAAGTGGCGTCTACCAGCTGGTCAATCTTGGGTAGAGGAAAACTGTCTTTGGGACAGGCCTTGTTCAGGCTGGTAAAGTCCACGCAGACTCTCCATTTACCATTCTTCTTCTTCACCACCACTGTGTTTGATAGCCATGTCGGGTAATTTACCTCTCGAATGGCCCTAGCCTCCAGTAGTCTGTCTACTTCATCTTCCATTACTTCGACGTATATCAACGTCGGTCTTCTTGCTCGTTGGATTACGAGTTTTGCCAACCTATCCACATTCAGTTTATGGCAAGTGACCTCGGGGTTAATGTTAGACATCTCATAAGGTGTCCAAGAAAGCACCTCAATATTTGCTCTCAAAAAAGCTTTCAACTCTTTTTCCTCTTCTTCAGCTAAGCCCAAGCCGAGAAGAAAGAAGCGCTCTTTATCCCCCTCCTGGACGAGGATTTTCTTCAGTGCTTCTTCACTCTTCTCGGCTAGCTCTTTGCCGACATCCTCCAAGACCTCCACGTCTTCATCTTCGATCTCTGCCTTCTCTGGTTTTTGAATGCTGCAGGTGGATTTCATTGTTGCCATGGAGCAATTCTTTGCTTGCAACTGATCTCCTCTGACCTCCTCAATCCCATACTCTGTTGGGAACCGCAATAGTTGATGCAAAGTTGAAGGAACAGCCCTCATTGCATGCAACCATGGCCTTCCCAAAATGATATTATAAGGGGAGGGTGCGTCAATTACGGTGAACTCTGTTGTTATCTTCCTGGTGCCTGCCTGCATTTCCATACTGGTTGTTCCTAGTGGCCATGTCAGCGTTCCATTGAACCCGACCATTGGGCTATTGGATTGATCCATATCGTCTGGGTGAAGGCCAAGCTCCTTGTAACATCGGACATACATGATGCCACAAGAGCTGCCTTGGTCAATCAGGATGTGCTTTACTTGGCATTCCCCAACCTGGAGGGATACTACCAAGGCATCATTATACAGATGCTACACCATTTCAAGGTCAGCTTTAGAAAAGGACACTATTGGTCCTTGGCACTCCTCTGCTCGATGTCTCTTCTCCCCGACTTGGTAGACATGCTGCAAGTGCTTCACCTTTTGGGTCTCCCCCCTAATCTCGTTTTCGCTGACCCTCGAGTGAATTACATTAATTACCTGAGGTCTTCCTGCTTATGGTTCCTGTGCTGGGGGAGGTGGAGTTGCTGTCGCCTGAGGCAGTTTTGCTTGTTCTTCCCTTGTTCTGGCCTCGTCGACAAGGACTCTCAGATGGCCTTGCCTTACCAGGTCTTCCAATTATGTTTTCAGGGCTCTGCAACCCTGAGTCATATGCCTGTTTTCATTGTGGTAAGCGCAATGCCTCCCAAGGTTTCTTCCCATGAATTCTTCTGGTGCCTTCGCTGGTGTTCTGAAGTAGGGTTGATTCCGAATTTGATCCAGGACTCTGTAAATTGGGATTCGAAACACAGTTGTCACTGCCTGTGTAGTCCTCAGTCCTGTTTCTTGCTTGCTGGATCCGTTGTTACCTCGACCTCGCTTCGGCGAGCCGTTTCCCTTTTCTTGGTTTGCCTCCTTAGTCCCTGATGTATCTTCTTCGACTCTGGCATACTTCTCGATTCTTGTCATGAGCTCTTCCATACTTTTTGGCAATGTTTTTGCCAAAGATTTTCGTAGTGGACAGTCGTCTTTTAGGCCATTCTTGAAAGATACGACCGCTACCTCTTGATTACACTCTGGTATTCGGTTGAATACCTCATAGTACCTTTTTGCATAGGCCCTAAGGCCTTCATTCTTACTGATCTTTAGAGCCATCAATGCGTCCACCCTTAATGGCTGCAGCTTGTTTGTCACGAACCTGGCCACAAACATCTCGGCCAGGCCTTCCCAAGTCTTCACACTTCCTTCGGTAGTTTGTGAAACCAATCTGATACGATCTCCCCGAACGATGAGGGGAACACTTGGCAGAGCAACGACTCGTTTCCACTATACAATGCCATTGAGTTCAAGTATAATCCAACGTAGAAGTTGGGGTCTGACTTACCATCGTATATTTGGAACCTTGGCATACTGAATCTCTACGGAGCCTCAAATTTGTCTAACTCCACTGAGAATGGTGTTCTCGGCTTTTTAGGGGAAGTTACTTCGGCGTCGGCATTCTGCTGCTTCCTCTTGAGGTAATCTCTTAAGTCTTCTTTGCTCCGCCCAGGAGCTCGGCTATCTCCTAACTTCAGTCTTTTTGGCATACTACTCTCAGCTTCATGGTGGGTCCTTTTCGATCTTTCTCCGTGAGTTGTGTCGAAGCAGAGCACCTGCCCCTGAACATGCCGCTGTTTTTTAGGGTCAGCCTCCTTGGCGCGATGCGTCCTCCGCAACTCTTCTCTCCTCGATTCTCCTCGTCTAACCTCCCTTGAAGGCCGGTGAGAGTGCTTCCTGGTGTGCTGGGGGATTTCTGGGATTGGTTTATGCCCTCCCTTCTATGCATTGGCCGCTGGAATCCGCGTGCTCTGCAACGGGAACGGTGGCTGCATGACATTGTTTTGCATCATAAAATTGACGACCGATTGCAGGTCTGCCAACTTGTTTGCCATCTCTTTTACCTCTTCATCCCTCCGCAGGCATCTATCCTTCCATACCTGGAGGTCATCCTCATTGTAGTACCCACTTCGATATGGTTTTTTTGATATGTCGCCATCCTGGTCGACGTCTTTCTTGCTGTGATTTTGGTCACGAGTTTCTATGTTGCGATTGTCTCCTTCGACGTCAAGGTCGATAGGTCTGCCACTCCCAGCAGGAGTGTCGTCCCTAATCTTTTCCTTCTGTCTGTCGCTGGCCATCTATTCTCCTTTATTTCCCACAGATGGCGCCAAATTGTGTGAGTGATTTTCCGATCACACTGCCAATTCAGTAATCAGCTGGAGAGAACTGGCAGAATAGATGACTCCTGGCTGACCTGTAACAGAAAGAGAAGATTCCAGCGATGGTTCGTCCACCAGGGGGCACTTCGACGATCAAGTCAGCATATCTCTAAAAGATAATCAATAGTGCTAAACTCACTGTTCATAATACAAACTGTGTACCTTAGACCCATCGGGGGTGCCTCTATTTTATAGTTAACTCAATCCTTGTCCTACTAGAAGCCTAGCTTCAATGGACTCTTGCTTAGTGCTTATCCTGGACTCTCCAAGAGATAAAGATAATCTCCCTAAGAGTGTTATCTTTATCCATGCTAAAGTCCTTCCTTATTCTAGGACTCTTGTGCCTTATCCGCTTATCTCAGATTCCGATATCTTCGGAGATAACCTCAGCCTTGCCGAGATAACCTCGGCGTCATGACCTGAACACGTGGCACCTCGGCTGACACGTCGGCATTACCTTGGCCACGTGTTGATACTAGGAAAATATATCCCCATAATTAGAATCAAGTATTGTGAGATCATATTGATATGTTGATGGTAATATGTAACATCTTGTGAAATAAAAGCATAGAGTTTAAACGAAAATAATTATATGTAATTCCTTATTTATATTTTTGAACATGAAAATCCACATTAGATTGGAGTTGGTAACTAATAATTAGAGTTGATCATCGCTTGATCGTGTTGAATGTCAATTGTGGATGACAACATCCGGTGATATAATACGTGATATTGACACGTTAAAATAAAAATTTACTATAATAATATATAGTATCGACACGTAGAAATTTAAAAAATTATAGAAATTTAAGTAAAATGCAGAAATGAAGATTTTTTTTTTCTTTTTTGTGTGTGTGTGCGCGCGCGCGCTTTATTTAATAACATTGAAGCAACAATTTGTAGTTGGTAACTAATGATTAGAATGATTAGAATCAATTATCATGAGATTGTATTGATACATACGTTGATCATATTATGTAGCATCTCGTGAAATCAATAAACATATAAAGTTTAAACGAAAATAACTGTATGTAACGAAAATAACTTTATTTAGTTTTTTGAACATGAAAATCAACTTTAAATTGGAGTTGGTAACTGATAATTAGAGTCAACCATTGCTTAATCGTGTTGAATATATTAGTCATGGTTGACAACAGTTGTGAAATAGTACGTGGTATTGACACGTTGAAAGCAAAAATTTATTATAATGATATATGGTGTTAACACGTAAAAACATTAAAAAAAATAATTATGTGTTGAATAACGTTGAAGCAACAATTTGTAGTTGATAACTAATAACTAGAATCAATCATTGTGAAATTGTATTGAATATATTGATCGTGGTCTGCTGCATCTCATGAAATAAATAAAAATAGAGAATTTAAAAAAAAAACAACTATATGTAATTCCTTATTTATCTTTTATTTGTTTCGAACATGAAATTCGCATTAAATTGGAGTTGGTAACCAATAATTAGAGTTCATCATTGCTTGATTGTGTTGAATATGTCGGTTGTGATTGGCATCATCAGGTGAAATAGTACGTGGTCTTGATACGTAGAAAGTCAAAATTTATTTTAATGGTATATTGTATTGATACATAGAATGTAAAAAATTATAGAAATTTAGGTAAAGTCTAGCAATTAGTTGTGAGTGTTTTGTTTGATGATGTTGAAGTGACAGTTTTTAGTTAGTAACTAATAATTAGAATCAATCATCGTAAGATCCTATTGAATATGTTGATCGTAATTTGCACATCTAATGAAATAAATAAATATAGAGAGTTTAAACGAAAATAACTATATGTAATTATTTATTTATTTATCTGTTAATATGAAAATCCACGTAAAGTTGAAGTTGGTAACTGATAATTAGTGTTCATTATCGCTTGATCGTGCTGAATAATTTGCACATCTAATGAAATAAATAAATATAGAGAGTTTAAACGAAAATAACTACATGTAATTATTTATTTATTTATTTGTTAATATGAAAATCCACGTAAAGTTGAAGTTGATAATTGATAATTAGTGTTCATTATCGCTTGATCGTGCTGAATACGTTGATTATGATTGGCATCATTAGGTGAAATAGTACGTGATATTGACACGTAGAAAATCAAAATTTTATTATAATGATATATGGTATTGACACGTAAAAAGTTAATAAAGTGTACATGAAGTAGCAATATTTTGTATTTTTTATTTTTTTTGTGTGCACATGTACCGTTATTTTTTTAATAACGTTGAAGTGACAATTTATAGCTGGTAACTAGTAATTAGAATCAATTGTCATGAGATCATGTTGAATATGTTGATAGTAGTAGGCAACATCTCACGAAATATATAAAGATAGAGAGCTTAAATAAAAATAATTTGATGCAATTCCTCACACGAAGTAGATAAAGATAGAGAGCTTAAATAAAAATAATTTGATGCAATTCCTCATATTAAAAGTTTACGTTGTGTTTAGTTAGGAGATTTGAAAATAGATTTATAAAGGACAAAAAAAATTATAGATAAAATATGAATAAAATATACATATATTTTTCACTTAGTTTCACACATCTTTTCATTTTTTCTTTCTAAATTTCTTAACCAAACACAGCGTTAAAATATTTCAAGGATACTCTTTTAGTTTGGGATAGTCTAAAATAGTCAAATTTAAGCAAAAATAACCAATAAAATAAAACACTCAATCATATCACTTATTATTTATAAGTTTTTTCGTAAAAAATCAAAAAATTAACTAAAATGGTAAATTCTCAAATAGGATGCATTCAAATGAATACTAGTAGTATTTTACAAGTAAAATTTACTTTCCTTATACATGACCCTCTCCCCCAACCAAAATATAAATACAACTTTTAACTCATTTGCCGTGTTCAAAAAAAAAAAAAAAGAAAAACCTTTTAACTCATTTTTTATTTTAGGCTTTATAGCCAATTTAATTTTGAATTTTTTTTATAAGGTCGAATCCACTATTAAGAGTTGTTAACTAATAATTAGCATCAATTAATATATTGTTTGATCGTATTAAATTTATTAATCATGGTCCTTATTATACCTTGTGAAAAATATATAATGACAAATATGTAACGGAAAATAATATTATGTAATCCCTTATAGGAGAAGTTTATGAAAATTTCAATATTGCCCTTGTTGTTAGCATTTAATGTGTATTCAAATGAATATTAAAGCCACTATTAATGTGGACCAAGTAAAATTTATGAAATCCAAAACTGGATGGCCCAAGGAAAAAAATACTTTTTATTTCGGTATAAAATCCTCTAAAAGAAAACCTAACCCTAGCAATTTTTATTTTTTTAAATTTTTATTGTTATTTTAAAACCATCAAAATATACGACTTAGAATAAGAGTAATGCTAGAGATCCCAAATATTCTACCAAAAGTTTTACCAAATGTCTCACATGGGTGTGGAACCCACACAATGTGGGTCCCATGTGGGTCCCACACCCATGTGAGACATTTGGTAAAACTTTTGGTAGAATTTTTGGGACCTCTAGCATTTTTGCTTAGAATAATACTATATGTACTAATTAATGAACACACTAGTGTACTAACAGATAATGTGGCATCATTTGTATGGTTTGGATATTTGTAACTTGTATGATAAATGTGATCAATAATAATATCATAACACTAATTGGTACACTAGTGTGTATAGTAATTGGTGCATGTAGCACCACGAAAAAAATTATCTTTGTAGTTTCTTTATTTTATTTTATTTTTAACTCACTTTGTAGTTTAGTCTGGGAAGGGTTATGTGTGATTGAAAGATAAAAAATAAAAAAAAAAAACAAAAAAAAAACATAGAACTTTTATTTAGTAATTTATGATCATTGGTTTTCTTTCATACTTTTTTTTTCTAATCCGTTCAACCCACTTAACCCATCGCTTTGAATATATCAAAATGTTCAACCAATCTATCAAACTTGGAAATAGATGAATTGTAGCAGATTGAAAAAATGGGTAAAATATATATACATTTCTTGAAATTTGTTTAAAATAAAAATTATTTCATGTAGTTTTGAAAATTACGTTTCACCCCTTTATGTTTCTAATTGTATAATAAATGACTCATTTTATTAATAAATAATCAATTCAATTAATAATTTTTAATGATGTCATAAGTATATTTCAATTAATAATTTAGATAGTTTTATTATTATATAAGAAAGTAGTTAAAATTTTTATTTTTTTATTAATATTGTTATTAAGGAAAATTTTGAATCGGAAAAAAAAAAGTTAAATAAGGAAAAATGGAGTTTTTAATAACATTGATTGTGGGAGCTCCAAACTCTCAAACTAATTTTGTTAAATTGTTAATTTTTAAAGAAATTTTTTTTTTTAATTCTATTGGGCCCCGTTTGTTTTGGGCTATAGGGAGGGTATTGGGACTAGTAATACCAAGGTATTACTAAAGTCCCTGTTTGTTTGCAGAGAAAGGGTTGGGACTATTAGTCCCTTGGTATTGCTAATACCCTTGGAAGGGGGATTGGTAAGGAGGAGGTAGAGATGGTATTAGAAAATAGTGAGGGGATTAGAAATTTTTTTATTTTTTATATATTGGGAATTTTTTTTTAAATATAATGTTTAATTTTTTATATTTTTTTATTTGTTTTATTATTTTATATAAAAATAATTTAACAATTCCTCATTATTAATCCCCTCACTATCAATCCCCTCACTATTAATCCCCTCACTATCAATCCCCTCACTAACAATCCCCTCACTATTAATCCCCTCACTATCAATCCCCTCCATTCTATCTCCCAAAACAAACGGGCCCTTGGTTAGTTCCTTAAGTAAAAAAACCAAAAACAAAAAAAAAGGCTCTAATTATCTACGATTTTGAATTTTAAAATTTAAAACAGTATGACAAGTCACCCTCACTCTTTTCAAAATTAACGTTAATCAAAACAATTCAAATAAAAAAACAATAAAGACACTAATTATCTATAATTTTAAATTTCAAAATTCAAAATAATATGGTAAGCCACCCTCACCCTTTCCAAAAATAATATAAATCTAAAACCTTAAAATTTCAATCAAATTAAAAATTCAATACAATTCTTTCTTTAGAATACTCAATATTTTATCTTTTTTTTCAGCTTGGCCAACTCCTGTCCAAATGTAATGATACAAAGGTTAGTCTCTGTCTTTGCCAATAGAAAAATGCTTGGGAGCACTAATTAGTGCTCCCACTAATTAGGTGGCAGTGGGTCCCGCCATGAATGATGTGATGTTTTGGTCTTGGAGTTGTAATTTTTTTTTATTTTTTTTATTTTTTTAATGCATTAGTGCTATTAGTGGTGATGTTTTTAGTGGGATGAATCATTGTTGTTGCCAATAATCCAAACTTATTTCAAGTTTGGTTGTTTTTATTTTATTTTATTTTTCGGTAAATTTCTATTTTCGTGTGAGTATTTTTTTTGTTTTCCTACATGACTTTTTTGTTCCAATGTATCTTTTTTTTCCAACTAAATTGATAATAAATATATATCTGTTTAACTATCTTTGTTATGAGAGCTAATTTGAAGCTTTTTTTTTGGGGGGGGGGAGGTGGATGTTGTGTATTTTTTATATTGTTGTAATTATTTCATTTGATATATGTAAATTGATAATATAGTTGTGAGTTTTTTTTCCTAATAGAATATGGCGTCTTCTATTATTCTTTGTGATTTGGTCATTTTTTAAAATTTCTTAAACAAAATCTTCAATTTTTTTATTTCTAAAAAATTAAAAACATTTATTTGACTTGCCAATAAATAAAATTTTAAATAATGAACATTGTTCCATAATTTATGGATTTTAAAAAAAAAATTAACACTCATATATAGAATAAGAAAACCTAAAATTACGTATTTTTTTATTTTTTATTTTTAACTCTTTAAAACTTTAATGATACCTTTTTATTTTCCCAACATCGTCTTTTTATATTTGTAAAGATAAAAAACTATATTAGAGTTGCATAGTAGTTAGTAGAGGCGGTGAGTATAGCAACGATAAGGATGATGATGAGTTCGGCCAAAGTGTTGTTTGGTAAGTTTTGAAAATGTGAATATTACTTAAAAGAATAGTAGATAGTTTTGGTGATGAATTAATTTAGAAAACTAATATGTGGTTGAAATTTATTTAAAGTGTGAATTTTACTATATAAAAATTGAATATGAATCTGTTGAAAAAAATGGTTTTATGGTGACTTTAATGTGAAATTAAAGTAGGTCTCAATCATTAATTGAGGTGGGATTCTAAACTTTGTAATAAAATCTTTACACCACAAAAAGAATGAAAAAAATCACTAAGATTTGAATGAGAAATTGACTTGTTAAAGCCTTACGAAAAAGGTATTGGGAAAGATGATTGTAGGATTATACATAATAAACGTGTATAAAGCCTGATAACTCCTTTGTATTCATGATGGATTAAAACCATCAATTTTGCAATTTATGTCTTGGGAGTTCTGCAAAATTAAACCTGCATTTATTGCAGGAGCCTTTCCTCTCTCCCTGTATAAAAAGAGACCCTCTCCTTCATTCTTCTACACCAGAAAGTTTGCTCTCTTTTTGTGTTTAAAGTTTTCTTTTATAATTTTATTTTTCATGTATGAGAGAGTGCTGCCATTGTTGATTTGTCAAAGTTAATAGAAGGTGCTTCTGCGTTAATCGGTCTAAACCGTCGTATCCTGAAAGATAGAAGTTGACATACCTCTAACACCCATGGTAAAACAGCTAATTTGTTTTAAGTATGGATGTAATCGGTTCGGGATGGTTGGTGTTTAGGTGAAATTTTGCACCGAACCGATAATGTCAATTTTAGTATATTGAAAACCAATACAGACTAAATTTTTATCAAACCGCACCAATTCAAACGGTTCGGCTCAATGCAGTTTAATCGGTTTAAGTACTTTCAAAATTAAGTCATTTCTTAAATTTGTAGTATAATAAATAATTTTTATAAAAATATTAAATTAGCCATTTGTACACAATTTTAACCATATCTAATCTAACCATTCACAAAAATACAAGCAACAAAATTAATAAATACTAAGGCTTGAAACTTTTACTGAATTAGAATTAGAAATAAAATATAATCTAAGAAACAAATTAATAAATACTAAGGCAATGTTATTCATTATATATGTAATATATGTAAATATATTCGGTCGGTTTCGGTGCAAATCGGTGTATAGTATATCAAAATCGGTACCGAACCGAAAATCGAAAAAAATTAATTTCCAAAATCGAACAGACTGATTAGTATTAAAAAACCGACCAAATATGGCCGGTTCGATCGGTTTAGTCAGTTTTTTTGATTTTTCTTACATCCTTAGTTTTAAGGAGATTGTGATACCACACAGGCTTCTGTTTGATTCCTTGTCTTTCATTATTTTGGTTCCATATATCTTTCTATTAATCATGTTTCATATTCTGTAGTTTAATTGATTAAATATGGAATATCTATTTGTTTTATTTAATTGCATAATTTGTACAACATTATCATATATTATTTTTTATATATATAATTTTAGATACTTTTGTATAACTATAACAAAATGATTGTGATCATATGTATTTATTTTTAAACTAATTTTGTTAATTTGTTAATTTTTAAATAAATAAATAAAAAATCTATTGGTTACCTCAAGTCAAAAAACTAAAATATAAAAACGCACAAAAAAAAAGGGGCAAATTACATATACCCCTTGAGGTTTGGCTAAAATACAGATATCCCCCTGAGGTTTCAAAAATTACATCACGCCCCTTAAAGTTTGTATTTTCATAACAATTTGCCCCCTGAGGTTTAAATTTCATAACAAATTATCCCATAATTTGTTATGCAAATATAGCATTGAGGGGGGAATTTGTAATTTCTCAAACCTCAGGGGGTATTTGTAATTTGGCCAAACCTCGAGGGGGTATATGTAATTTGCCCAAAAAAAGGAGGCTCTAATTATCGACGATTTTAAATTTTAAATTTCAAAACAATATAATAAATCACCATCACCCCACTCCCACCATTTTCGAGAATAATATAAAATTTAAAACTTTAAAAAACCAACCAAATTAAAAATTCATACAATTCTCTTCTTAAAATATCCAGCATTTGATATTTTTATCCAACCCAGCCAACTCCGCTCCAAATGTAATGGTGTAAAAGTTAGTCTCTTTTTTTCTTTGCCAATAGTTCAAACTTATTTCAAATTTGTTTGTGTTTGTGTTTGTGTTTTTTTTTTTAAAAAAAGATTTCTATTTTCATGTAAGTATTTTTTTTTCTCTATATGACTTTTTTTTTCCCAACTAAATTGATAATAAAGTTATATATGTTTACCTATCTTTATCTTGGGAGTTCATTTCAAGTTTTATTTTTATTTTTATTGGTGGATGTTTGTGTAATTTTTTTATATATTTGTAGGACTTTTATTTTATTTTTTATTCTTTATATTATTGTTATTATTCTTTTGATATATGTAAATTCATGATACAATTACGAGATTTTTACAGAATACGACGTCTTACATTGTTCTTTACGATTTGGCCATTTTTTTTTTTATTTTTTAAACAAAACTTCAATTTTTTTATTTGTAAAAAATTAAAAACATTTAATTGACTTATCCATCAATAAATAAAATTTTAAATAATGAATACTGTTTTATAATTTATGGATTTAAAAAAAAAATTATCTCCCATATATGGAATAAGAAAAACTAAAACCACACATTTTTTTTTCCTTTTTTTTTTAACTCTTTAAAACTCTAACTGTACCTTTTTATTTTTCCAACATTCTCTTTTTAAATTTGCAAAGATAAAAAAATTAGACCAGAGTTGCACAATAGTTAGTGGAGGTGGTAAGCATGCAACAACAACAATAACAACAAGGACGATGACGAGCTCGATTGGCCAGACTATTGTTTGGGTGAGTTTTAAAAATGTGAATATTACTTAAAAGAATAGTAGATAGTTTGAGTGATGAAATTAATTTAGAAAACTAATATATGGTTGAGATTAAGTGTGAATTTCACTATATAAAAATTGAATATGGACCATGTATTATTATTTTTATATATAATTTTGGGTACTTTTGTGTAACTATAAAAAATTATTGTGATCATATGTTACTTGTCATCTAATGTATTATTGTTGTATTATTGTAATGAGTTTTATTATTAATGTCCATTATCAATGTAGTGGTAAGACATCACATGATAAATAAAAATATGTTTTGTTATTATTATTATTGATAATAAATTTCTTTATTTATTTGTTACAATCATATTTGATTCCAGTTTTTTGAAAATACTTTTCAGAAAAATTTTACTTTCTTATTTTTCATATTTTTTTTTGTTTTTACTAATTTTTTAAAATATTTTAAGCAATTTTTTTTTAGACACACCTAACACGAATACACTAAATAAGTATAATTTTCATGAAAAAAAATCTTTAAATAATTAACTAAATACCAAAAATATAAAAAAAAATGAAAATTCAGTATATTTTTCATATTTTTGTGTATTTATTAATTTTTTAAAATATTTTTTCATAAATATTTTACTTTTTAGACACATCTAAGTAAGGTGCATCTAAAAAAGTAAAAAAAATGTTTAAAATTTTTAAAAATATTCACTAAAAATAAAAAAACATAAAAAATAAAAAATTCAATTTTCAGAAAACTGAAACCAAACACACTATTATGTTCAGTGTTAGTTTTAGTAGATGAGAAGTCAAAAATAAATTTTAACCAAATTCAAGTTATAACTAATTTGAGATTGACAAGGAAAGTTCAAAAGAAATTGTAATTATATATAATTTTAAAATATTTTTTAAAAAAATACAAAGAAAATTGGAATTATAAATTATAATTATCAAACAACCTAATTATATTATGAAAAAATTTAAACGAAAAATTGATCAACTTTAAATTTATAATTATTAAATATTTTTAATAAGTCATCAATTTTTTATTTAGGTTATAACCTGATTTGATTTTAAATAGTTTTTCATATATAAATATATAGCAATATTGATTAGACATATTTTAAGAAGGGTATATTATATTGATAGTTCTGGCATTTTATCTCTTGTGTCAATTTGGTCATTGTAATTTCAATTAGTTTGATTTTGACCCTTAATTTTAGATTTTGTGTTAAGGGTAAATTACAAATATACCTCATGAGATTTGCTTAAAATATAGATTGCCTCCTGTGGTTTGAAAAATTACAAATATCCCCTTATTAAAATTTTTTATTTAACAGAATTAACTAAAAAAGTGTAATTCATAATTGCTTTCCTATATAATAATAAAATTACAAACTGTTAATTGATTTGATAATTTATTAATAAAATGGTGATTTGTTATGAAATTAGAAACCTCAGGGAGTGGAATGTAATTTTCAAAACCGCAGGAGGTGATTCGTATTTTAATTAAATCTTAGGAGATGTATTTGTAATTTACCCTTGTGTTAATATGGTCAAATTGATAATGCTGGTTAAGATTTTTGAAAGAAAATAGGTATTGATTGGTTGAGATTAACTTACTGAATTGAATAAGTTTATAATTCTGTCTATAAAAATATAACAGATGCCATTCATGTGCGTATTTTAAATATAAAAAAAAAAATAGTAATTATAGCAATTGGACAAAATTGAGACAATATTATAACTCTAGAGTCAAAATTGAATAAATTAAACAATAATGATTGAGACTCTCATGTTTTAGAGACCCCCACAACCCCCTTTGAATCTCCATCATTGATGGTGTGAGCCCCACACATACATGAGTGGGTTTCATACATACATCAATGGTGGAGATCCAAAAAAGGTTGTGGGGGTCTCAAGAATTTTTCTAAATCTAAATTGCAAGGACAAAAATAATACAGGAGCTAAAATATGGGGACTACGAATGTAATTTATCATAGTGCTGAGCAAGTGATCCGTGAAATTCGTAATCCGATCCAGTCCAGTCCAATCCGATAGGTTTGGATTGGTTTTTTGAATCCGTGGTTCGGTTCCGGATTGAAGAATTAAAAATCCGTAGTTTACGGATTGGTTCCGAATTGAACCCCACAGTTCCGGATTGGAACCGATCCGAACCGTATACAAATAGTCTATATTTTTATTATACATCCTCCCCCATAGTATCTTCTCTTAATTCTATATAAAATCTAAACTCAAACCTAAAACCTTATAATATCTTCTTTTATTACTTTGTTTGTTGGTTTTTAGTTTTAATTTGTAATGGTTTAAATACTTATAGTGAAACTAATTTTCTTATGGTTGTTTAAATTTTAGAACAGTATGCCGCTATTATAGAAAAATATGTTGCTATTGTGGAACTAATATAACGCTATGTTTATATTTTTATAAAATTAAAGTGTTATAAATATATTTTTGTTATTTAATTATGTGAATCCGTGGTCCTAAACCGATCCAATCCGTATTTAAATGGATTGGTTCGGATTGGTTCCAATTTTTTAGGAACCGTAGATAACGGATTGGTCCTGGTTTTATCCAAATTCGGTCCAATTCGGACGATGCTCACCCCTAATTTATCATTTTAAGAATAAATACATAATTTATTAATTAATTTAAAAATTGTTAATAAATATACGAAACAAATATGTATATATTTCATATTTTTGATATAATTTTTTAAAAAAATATATTTACTAATTAAAAATTAAATAAATAGGTGAGTTTACTAACTTATGGATTGGACATGAATTAGATGATTCTCCAAGGACTATACTTAAATCAAGAATTATTAGCAAAAAAAATCGACTCTAAGTAAATTTTCTTGACTGCTTTTTAGTATTTAATCCAATATTAGAACTCCCAAATTAGCTTATATCAATCACAAACTAATAAACTATAATATAATTTAAATTTATTAGGACTATAATATGACTTACAATTTAAGATGGCTCTATCTTAGATAATTTTTTCATATTTAAATATATATAACTATTCATTTAATTGTATTAAAATAAATATATATATATATATATATATTTTTAAACTAAGTTCAAAATTTCTAATAAGTATGCATAAAATATGTTCATATTTTTTATTTTTATTATAAAAAATACTTATAAATATTTATTTACTAAATTAATAAATAAATAGGTCAAATGATTCACATAAGTTGGAAATATATCAAGATCATTTTTAATAACTAGGTAAAAGACAAATTAGCGTAAATCTAATGTTAAGCCCAAATTTTCACAAGTGAATCCTAATTCATTTTTACATAAATCTTATAACATAAGACAAATTATAATTTTGATGCTAGATAAATTGTTAGACTTTACAAAATATGAAAAAATTAATATGTTGACAAGTATAATTTACCACTATCATATGATAAATTAAATTTACGTAACTTATAAGATGAAATGTATTTACATTTGACCATAAATATAATTTTTGTAATTTATTTATAATTTTTACCAATTAAATTATGACATATATTTGTTATTAAGAATTTATAGCACATAATTAATGACATAGGAATAAAAAAAAAAAAACTTATATGTAACTGTGATAAAAATAAATAAGGTTGCATTTGGTAGAAATTTAGAATTATGATTTGAAAATAGAATTGTATTTTGAGTTTGTGAGTTTTGAATTACGATTTGAGTGTGAAAAATTTGTTTGGTTATGAGTTTTGAAAAGAGTTTTTAATTGAGTGATGTGACATATGATATTTGATTTAAAAATTTACAACTCATAGCCAAACACACAACTCAAAATTCTATTCAAAACTCATAATTTTTTTTTAAAAAATTTCCAAAATATTTTTTATTTAAAATATAAAAATAACAGATGCCAAAAAAAAAAACACGAATACTCTTTTGATCAACTAGCCGGACGTCCGGAATAATGACCGGGTAGACGTGTTTTGAAAAGTAAATGTGGAATCAATTTTTGAAAATTATAAACAAACAAACAGAACACTCAAATTATGTTGTAGAATCATGTTTAAAAAATTCCACCAAACACAACCTAAAATTTAATTAATTCTAAATCGTTTCGTTTTTACTAAATATTATAGATAAATTTTTTAGATTATTATTTAATTTTAAAAATAAATTTTTAATTATTTATTTATACCTGTGCATGAGTAATTATACTAACTTTAAATAAACATAAGAAGTGTATTTACGATTTAGTCAAGTTTGATGATTTTCCCAACCCAATAGCCCACCAAAATGGGCCTACCAATATAGCCCACCAAGCTAGGCCGCGTCACCCAAAATTCCCCAAATTTGTGGTCGAATTGACTCCAGTCCAACTTAAATCACCTTCTGGCCCAAATAAAAATCGAACGCGTTTAAACAAGAATGATTCATTCCTCTAAAAACACCATCACTAATAGCACTAATGCATTAAAAAAGTAAAAAAAAAAAAAAATACAACTTCAAGACCAAAACATCACATCACTACTGACGGGACCCACTGTCACCTAATTAGTGGGAGCACTAATTAGTGCTCCCAAGCATTTTTCGCGTTCAAATCATTACTTGAAACAGCATTACACTTAAAAAATTTAATATCATAATATTAAGTTATTTAAGTAATAAATATATTAATCTTGAATTTAAAATTTATTTAGGCTGTGTATAATGGAAAATGTCTCGTAACTCAAATTTTGTGGCTCAAATGTGGCTCAAATGGCCAAAACGACGTCGTTTTGGCCATTTTTATGTTGTTCTGTACTCAAAACGACGTCGTTTTGGCCATTTAAGCCACTTTTGAGTCACAAAATTTGAGTTACGTAGCATTGTCGGTGTATAATATATATATATATATATATATATTATTTTAATATATATAACATTGCACGTGGTACGAAGAGAAGAAAATTTGAGGTCTTCACTCGATTTGAATCTATCATCAACGTTTTAAAGCTGTAAAGAAGAAGGCGGGAAACAGAAGAGAATTCTCCAAATCCATGGCAGGAATTGATCCACAGAAGCAGCTTTTAACCTCAATTCGCGATTTCGCCACCGAGAAATCTTGAACTTGAAGATGCCAAGCGTCTCAAAGAAACTACCGAGCACGAACTTAAGGGTTACGATGTTGAATTGGCTGCGAACGAAGCTTTTTTCCAAACTCTATCAACAGGTTTTGTTCTCTCAAATTCATATGATCGATCGATCGCTCGCTCAAATTTATCGGAACCAAACTCAGAATTTGTCAAAATATGATTAGGTTTCAGTTGATTTATTCACAATTTGACTAGTTTTGATTGAATTTCTTCAAGTGATTTATGTTGAAATAACAATAATCCCATGCTAGGAATTCTCTATTTGCTAGATCTGATTTAGACTGAGGTATCTTACCCTCGTTGTCTATTGTTTCTCTTCGACTTCATTATATGATTGGAAACGACACATAATTACTAGATAGAAGGAAATATATTGTTCTTTGGCAAATATCAGCCCATACTTTATGGCATGGTCCTGATGATTACTGTAGTTCTAGTGAATACACCAAATTAATACAAGACAGGTTAAAATAATATAAGGATTTTGTGCAGTATATATGAAAAAGCTCAAAGCATTGTGAGGTGCATTTTTCCTGGACCGATGCCCCTATTATTAACAGGCTGGTTGTAGTATAATGCGTGCCATGGTAGTTACTAATTTGGAGCCCATTTACTTGCTGATGCAGGAAATTTCAAGAGAAAATAGCTTGTGCATTACATAAAAATGGTTAGATCTTTATGATACTTGAGGTAACCTTACTTGTCTAGAACTTTTTTTGTTTCTATTCTCGTTGTTGTTGTTGTTGTTGTTGTTGTTGAGTTTTAATGCATTACTCATCTTCTGTTGAGCTCATGTCTCCTGGGAATTTATAAAAATGCTTAGAACTTTACTATACTTGAGGTAATCACATTGTAATATTAAATAAATGATAGGCACATTTGCCTTATTATCAATTGTACTTTCTAGGATTTGGAGTGGGTTACAAATGTCTAATTAATTTGAATTTTTTCATTGATGATCTTTTGAACAAACCCTATATTATGAATGGTTCGGATAATTAAAATAAATTTGAGACACGCCTTAAAAAACTCACAACACGGTGTTGTGCTTATAAGGGATAGCACCCACCCTAAATCCTTCCAACTATAAATCCAACTTAAATATTCAAGTCACAAGCAAAAAAAGAGGGCCAGACATAAATGGGAAAGGGAGAAGATTTCAAATTTATGCTCCACAGGCCTGCTTTCAAGAGTACAAGTTATAACTAGTTTAATGCCATTTGAAACATCGATCTCCTGTTTGATTTACAGCTTTTGCTCGTGACTTGGCAATGCTTCTATATCCTCCGCAATCAATGAGAGCAACGTAGACGTGGCCTCTTCTTTACCCTTGCCCTGCCCCTGTTGTTACAATGATTATACATTAAGAACTGTTCACTGAAATTGTGTCAATTAGAAGGAGAGCACAAACTGAATGTCTTATAAAATTCTGATATGATCGTACGGTGCTTACAGTTTGGTTGGGAGGATTTATGGTGGTAATAATTGGTTGGAAAGGAATGACCCTTGGATTTGTTGACTTCGCAACTTCAATTTGTGTCGAGAAAAGAGCAGAGACAGGCCGATGATCTGAGAACTTACTCTCACCTCGAAAATAGGAAAGTTGCTTCACTCCTTTACCATACCACAAAATCCTGTCACACCTGCCGCCACCAACAATATCTCATCTTATTCCTATTTTCATGGTGCTATGAAGTAAAAATCTACAACAAGATAGAGAAATATTAGTTCATTCTACCATGTGGGAATGAAGTACACCCTAAGAAACCCCCAAATGCAAAAGTCAAGTGAGCTGTAGATTTAGGCCCTAGGCTAGTCCTAAAATTTTTATGTAGAACACAGCCCAAAGCAGGTGATATGATAGTAATAAGCATCATTTACAAAGATCACTGTTGAGTAACTATACCATGCTGGAGTTCGTTGCTTTTCTCCTGCTCTATTTGAAAGACCACCCGAGTAGTGATTGCAATTTGATGAAGAATACTTGTAGGTAGGAGCAAACTCGAGGTTTCCTTCTTTCCAACCTTGGAATACTCCACCATCGTATAGTTCCTTTCGTAGCTGATCAAACTCTTGAAGTGCACTCCAGTCTTGTTTCTTTATCAGTTGCCTGGCTAAGTTGTCTTCCAAACATAGCCTATAGTTTAGATCCCCAAACCAGAATATCCTACTGTTGTACAACATATTAGATTCATCAGTAAAGAGCAAATTTCAACCTATTTACTAAAAAATCCACCCACTTTTATTCTTCTTGTATTTAGGTCTGGTCATCCCAAATCCTTGTTATATTATGAATCTGGGTTAAAAGTTTTGTTATATTATGGAATGATTTAGAATCTACCAAAAAAAAAAATTGCTCTTATTTTTGTTTATATAACGTATAGGTGTTGGAAGGGAAACTTACTCATGTCCTAAGATGGTGAGAGGATGAAAATTATTGCCGTCTTGAGGGAGTCGAGGGAAAGAAGTTCGCCTAAAAATCTCTGACACTTGGTAATTCCTTCGCCCTTCATCCCCTTTCTTCTCACCAGAAGCCAAGTGGGCAGCAACGAAGCAAAAACTAGTTCCTTCAATTGACATGCTTACTGTAACTGATCCTTTGTTTCCCAAATAACCCATGATACCACAAGCCACCGAACAAACTTTCACACTTGACACGCAATACCTCGTAAGCAATTCCCTCTTCATCCACACTGTTACGAAGACTCCAACCATCTTCTTGCTTGCCATGAGCTTGTATCTACTCTGTAGGAACCTTGGCTGACTTCTTATTGGAGTCGTAGCTTGGCTGCTAACACTTAATCTTCTTTCGGTGTCAGAAACTGCAGGATATTGATGATCGTCGCTCGTTATTGGATTCAACAGAGGTGTTAACCAAGGGCACCCGTATTTGTCTTCGAGAGTTTTCCCAATCAGCAGGTTCCAGTTTGTTGCTTCTGTTGGGTCTTCTGCTCCAATTACATTTTTAGCTATTAAGGGAACAATCTCTTGAAAACTGCAAAAAACAAAACAAGTTTTGCAGCTGTTGAATAACATTTCTTTGATTCATCTAGGCAAACAAAGAGATTATGGACCTTAATTTTACATACCCAAGAACATAAATGTCAGCTGCGTCTTTTAGATTTAGCCATTCATCCACATCTACAGCCAAACTCCCTACCGGAGATCTTCCAGCAACATTCCAAGTACCCACAAAGACTCTGGAATACACGATATATATTGTAACTACTCATAAACCAAAACATTTGTCTAGATTGTCTAATCTTTTTGACAAAGATATGCTGAGAAGTTAGATCTCACCTTAATTCATGGTTTGATACGTATGGATCATCGTCCATTGACATATCAAAAACATCGTCCAAGTCATTGTCACCTTCATCTTCAGCCCAATCTGTAACCAAATTATTAGTTTTTTTTTTAAAAAAAAAAAAAAAAAGAATTGGAAAAGAGGGAATATGAGATTAGTTATGAAACCTGTAACTTCACCCAGAAAAAATGGGTCAGGTCTCTTGTACTTCCTCTTAAACCACTGCTGGAACCTCCTAGTTATCGGCTTTTGGTTCTCGTTATCCATAGTTGATCAGAAAGAAAAGATACATCCCATGCTACAACACTATAGAGCAATGAATTAGATAAATTCTATGAGAGTTGAACCTCGTATAGACGAAAGTTGTATGTCTCCAACAACCATGGCTCCAATGCTCTGAACGCTGGTTTTGCTGGAAAGGTTCATTGCGTTGATCGCCAAAGGGTAGACGAAAAGATGAGATTGTAGCAAAAAGACTAGCACAAAAAGCTTCACAAATTATAGTTTACACGATAATCCCGAGAGAGAGAGAGAGAGAGAGAGAGAGAGAGAGAGAGAGAGAGAGAGGTCAAAAGTGCCATGTTTTCATGGAGTAATTAAATAACTTGTTAGACTAGTTTGGAGAACAAAAAAGTGGAAGTTGGTTCCATCATTTAGTTGATCATTGGTGGTGTTTATCACGTATTTCTTGTGTAGATTTTACAGGACGTTGTTATTTTCACTATCACACATCTAAAAGCCAAAACAATGATATAGACTAGAAAAAAAATTGATTAAGGGTATATATCGAAGGATGAGAAAAATAGTAGAAATTCATAATTTAAGTATTGCAATTTTGTAAAAATTTAATTTATTGGTGTCATGAGTTGTTTGGGAACTACATAAAGTAACCTAAAAGTTAAAAAATGAAAAATGTTATAGATCTTAAATAATTTATGAAATTTTTTATCAAACCTTTCATATAAGTGTGGTCCCAGAGGTTTGGTAAAAAATTTGATCGATTATTTAGAACCTCTAACATAACTCTATAATAATTAAATATTTTTATCATTTTATCTTACTATCAAGATATTCGTCAGTATTGCATTAGAGATAATAGTAGTCAAACTCATTACATTAATGTTATATGACAAATAAAATGGTTACATATAGGCCTACTTTGATAAGCTAGGAAGCACGGATACGGATACGGGATACGGATACGGATACGATACGATACGGCGATACAACAAAATTTGAAAAACTAAGATACGGGTACGGCGGGGATACGTTCGTAAAAAATATTATTTTAACAATTTTTAGTAATGCAGTATGCATAAAAATAAAACTTAAAGCAAAAGACAACTTGATAAAGAAGAAAGATTCCTACAAAACTAAGAGTCTTCAAGGTCAATAGCTTCAATTTGTTCTTCTTCATCAGTGAATATCACAAGACCTTAGCTAAAGCCAAAGCCAAAAAAACCATTCTTAAATAAAAATTTCAGCAAATATACTTTTTTAAGTCATCAATGATAGCCTAGGAAGCACAGATACGAAAATGGCGATATGGGGATGTGGATATGGCGATATGTCAAAGTTTGAAAAAGTATGATACGGGTACAGCGGGGATACATTCATAATTTTTTTTTTTTTTTTTTGTGATTTTAATAATGTAATATGCATGAAAATAAAACTTGAAGTAAATTAATAAATAAAGAGAGGGATTCCTATTAACCTAAAAGTGCTTAAACATTCATAAAACATCCAAAACTAAAAGCAAAAGCAAAAGCAAAAGCAAATGCAAATGCAAATGCAAATTAAACATCATCCTTACATGCCAACACCAAAAAAAGAATGGGAGCAGAGAGACGAAACGTGAGAGAGTGAGAAAGCGAGAGAGAAGTGAGAGAGACAACAAGGATACATCAATTTGACAAATTCTATTACTTAAGCTCTCACTATATTCCTCTTATGAAAGAACTAAACAAAATATTATAAGTAATATATAACTTCGAGTATCCGATACTTCAAAATTAAGTATCCGATACTTCAAAATTAATAAAATATTAATTAAGAAGTATCCGATACTTTTAAGAAGTATCTGATACGTATCCGCGAGTATCCGAGGAGTATCGGTATCCGATAAGTATCCGATACGGATACGCCACCCTTTTTGAAGTATCCGTGCTTCATAGTTGATAAGTTGGTTAAAAGTTAGTTTTTTTTGACTTTTTAATTTTTTTAAGCCATATCATCTCTCTATTATATTTTGTATGTTTTTTCAAAAAAAATAAAAACAAAAAATTGACTTTTAACCTATTTTCCAAAATAGGCCGTAATATACTATAACAATACAATAAGTATAGCATTATTATTAATAAATTTGAGAAACTCAAGAATGAAGGATCATGCAAGGTTGAATGGCCAAAACTTATCCAACTTACTGAATAACCCAACTCCAGATTTACGGTAGCATAGTTTTTTTCAAAATCTAACTATAGTGGCCCTGTTTGGTACAGCTTAATTTCAGCTTATTTCAGCTTATTTCAGCTTTCAGCTTAATTTAAGCTATTTTGATGTGTTTGGTTTAGCTTATAGCTTATAGCTTATAGCTTTGTGGAAGTCAGAAAACAGCTTATTCTTTGAGTGGGGCAGGAGATGCTTTAAGAATAAGCTGGAAATCAGCTTAAGCTGAAAGTTATAAGCTATAAGCTGTTTAGGCATAAGCTATAAGCAGTTTCCCACAGCTTTACCAAACAGGGCCAGTGAACCACGTGAAAGAAAAAGATTGAGACTTATAAATTAAATTTTTACAAAATTGCGGTACTTGAATTGTGAGGTTTTACTCACTACCAAAAAAAAAATTATGAGGTCTTACCATTTCTCTCACCCTTTGATGAAATAAAAAGTTTGAGGGGTTGTTTGGAAATAGGATTTTTTAGTGACTTTTTAGATTTTATTATTTTTTTTAGTTTTCTAAATTCAGTTTTTTGAAAATTAAATTTTTTATTTTTCGTATTTTTTTGTTTTTAGTGAATATTTTTAAAATTTTAATTTTTTAAAAAACTTTTTTAGATGCACTTTACTTAGATGTATCTAAAAAGTAAAATATTTGTGAAAAAATATTTTTAAAAAATAATAAATGCACAAAAATATGAAAAATATATTGAATTTTTATATATATATTTTTTTGTATTTTTTGGTATTTAGTGAATTTTTTAAAGATTTTTTTTACAAAAATTATACTTTTTAAGTGTATTTATGTTAAGTGTGTCTAAAAATTTAAAAGACATACAAAAAATAGAGTGAATCTAAATGAATCTATGACTTTTTTTTTTAATATTTATTGATTTTTTGACTTTTTAACAATTTTTTAGAGTTATGCTAGAGATAATCCATTAAATTTTTTACCAAATCTTTTACATGAATATGAGATTCACATATATATAGATTTGTGTGGGTTTAACATTAATGTGAGAGATTTTAATAAAAAATTTAATAAATTATTTATACTTCATAGCATTTTTTATTATTATAACATTACTCATGAGTGCTTTTGTGTAGAAACATACTATGATCATGTTTGGTAGAGCTGTGACAAAGTGATTATAGATTATATAACTTAACAGATTATAGCTTATAGCTGTGAGTATAAGCTGGTAACCTGTTTGGTGTAGCTGTGGGATTATAGATTTAAGCAGCAGAGTAGTGTTTGGTAAATATGCTGTAAAATAACTTTTTGCTGTGTAATTGTCATTTTTGCCCTTATGAACAGAAAATTTGTAATTTTTGTAATTTTCTTCTCTTTAAATTTTGAAAAAAGTATTTCATTAATGGAAGTTGATTAATTAGTACATAATTTGGTACATTCCTCAATTTTTATTTATTTATTTATTTATTTTGTAATAATATTGAGTTGACAAGGAAACAAAAAAATGTCATTGCAATAAAAATACAATAAATTACTATTAAGAAAAATAAAACTTCATAGATATTTACAGAACTTCTAATTTTGTCTGCAAATTGACATACAAATATTATGTCTCCTCACTTCCATTTCGTTGTCATCACATGCAACATCATTTCCATGGCGTGCTTGTTGAGACGAAGATCCTTTCTCTTCATTAGGCACATAATCTGTGAATCTATCATAAGAGTCAAATGGAATATCGCGGAACTTACTTCGTCGGATAAAATTATGAATTGCCATTGTTGCACAAATAAGTTTGACTTGGGTCGGCCACTTGTAATTTGGTGGGATATCCTTTATCATTGGCCATCTTACTTTCCAAACTCCGAACGTTCTTTCTATTACACTTAGCACAAAAACACCTAATCTAAAAGCCACCTACAATCATTTGAAAAGTAATGCAACTGACAGAACAATACAAATTGTGAGCAAACCCACAACAAGCTGCTTCATGAATGCTAAGGATTGCTCAAGCATTTGGTTCTTGACTTTTAGTCCTACAGTCTCGATGTTTTGATTTTGATAAAGATTTGCCTCGTTCCTTTGCCTCTCTAACATCATCACAGATTTTGTGGTACATCATCTTCAAAATTGACAATTTCTCTTGTCACAAATGACATATAGTCTTCCTTTTGATGGCTTGTCCGATTCGATAACCCTTATGACAGCTCTTACACCACACTCACATTTCAAAGCCTCATACCTCAAGTTCAATGTCTCAGTACCGGAATAATAGTTACTAGAGGATAACATGCCTCTGCATTAATTAGGATGAATTCCCAGAATAAATTCCCAGATTCAACTCGTTAGTTATCAAAAATGTATGTTTAATACAAGGCAGGGGGGCTAAACCACATCCATCCTATTGTTTATATGTTAGGATCAATGGGTGTTGATGTAGTAAATGTATGTGATGGTATTAGATATGAAATGCTATTAGATGTGAACTACGGTTTGTCCTCAAGGTTGGTTCATGTGAAATGCTTCCAAGGAACAACAACAGATGCTCTTAAGGTTGGTTCCCGAAGGCTATTTTCTTCAACCAAAAAGGAAAAAATGAGGTTATTTTTAGCATTGAAGAGTTTTTTTTATGTAAATGGAGAGGGTTTGGAGCCACAATATGAATTTCTTCAAATTTGTCCGAATTGTTGGAGAGATCAAATTTGTTACTTCAGTTATGGTTAAATGACTTATTTGTGAATTTTTAAATTTCTTTTGATATTGTTTAATTTTAGATCCTTCTAGATTAGAATGTCTTAAAAATAAAAATTAAACAAAAATACACCAAATTTTAATAAAGTTCACTAAAGATGACAATAAAAAATAAAGAAAATTGACCTTTAATGTGTTTTGTAATTTCATTTTTATTATAACCATCTTGTATGTGTCACATAGTCTTCTTGAATTAGCCAAGTTATACCTTCAAGGCCTAAAATGCCACAATGTTGTGCATATACTGCACTCCAATTCATAAAATTTCCCAATGCTCATTGCACAAAATGCTGTCTTTCATGAACACACAAACAATACTAACAAGGTTCATCAAAATGGAATCATAAACACAGTTTCAATTCACACATAAAACAAAGAAAGAATAGTATCACAGATTAACAATCTATCATAGAACAATAATCAAGCAGTTTTAGTAATGAGTTGATCCTAATAGTCTTTTCAGGATTGTATCACAGATTAACAATCTATAAAAAAAATAGTAACAAACTTCATGAAGCAAACTCAATAGTAACAATATTATTTTCAGATATGTTAATCTTTACCATAAAGCAAACTCAATAGTAAAAATAGTAACAAAAATAGTGAAGGTTGGACAAACTTCACAACAATAGTAACAAATTCATCAAACTTCACAACAATAGTTACATTTGAACTCATCAAACTCATCAATACTATTTTCAGATATGTTAATCTTTACCATAAATGATCATAAACATGGGCAGGGGAACAAATCAATACTTTTATATTAATAATTATTAATTAGCCCACTAGATCACACTATTGCCAATTAAATGAATTGACACAATATATGCAAACTATCAATCTTAAGTTCAATCATCCTAATAGATGCACTGACGATTATAATTATTAATTAACCCAATAGATGCACTGAAGATTATGCAAATCGGAGAAGAAGAAGAAAGCGAAGAGAGGAATGGAGTGCGATCTGGTCTTTGTCTGTAAACCCTAACTCGATGTGTGTATACATATATATATATATATATCACAAACAAAAATGCATGAACTCTTACCTTTTTGGTGCAGATCAACGGAAACAAGGACGGAAGGAGTTCGATCAGCTGATCTTGGAGATGTTGAGGAGTTCGATCAGCTGTGTTGGAGATGTGGAGGAGTTCGATCGGCTGTTGTGGAGGATCGTCTTCAGTGTCGCCAAGAGAGGAAATGAGAAGAGGAGTGTGAGGAGAGGAGCAGGCTAGGGCAACAAGAGGGTTTATATAGTGGCCATTTTGTAATTGTTGAAATTTTGGAGGGGCATTTTAGTCATTTCATGACCCGTGAACAGCTGCGCGCTTAAGCTATAAGTCCATAAGCATGCTCGGAGCAACTTCTACAAATGAGTTGAAAATAGCTTTTTTAAAGCTATAATTTGATCAATTAAGTTGTACCAAACACAACCAAATAGCTTAAATTAAGTCAAAAGCTAAAATAAGTTGCTTTTAAGTTTTACCAAACAGGGCCTATACATAAATGGGGAGTGTTACTATATACACATTCCCAAAGTGCTTTTCCTATGGTATGGAACTAAAATTTTAGACTCAAATGGTTTGCGTTTCCTATGTATGGATCTAAAATTTCAATTTTAATGGTTTATAACTTTGTTCAATTTGAGTTGTGTCGTTGAAAATATTCAAAAAATTATATTTTATTAATAAATAATACAAAGAAAATGAGATACAAATAGATTAGGTTGAGACACAAATATTTCATTTTCTTTAAGGAGATCAAACCCACTGCAGTAGGAAGAACCCAAATACCGATACATCAGTTATTAAACTATGACTTATCCCCTTGAAGATATAATAACTAGACCACATGCTATATAGTTCAGGCCAACTCTGCACAAGATGGCGAACCCAAAGCTCCACCAAGAAAAAACACACTTCTTTGTCTATTAATCTCTTAAGTGTAAAAAATAGTTGGTTAGAAAAGAGTAGACGAGAGGAACACTTTATAGGCCACTAGGACCTTACAAATTACAGCAAAAAATAATGACTATTAAACTAGAGAAAAGGGAGTCCCAAAACCTCAAAGTATTAACTCACCACCAAGCCTATGACCTTTCAATTAATCTCCATTCATGAACAAAATAAAAAGTCACAAATATATATATATATATATATATATATTCATGAACAAGACAAAATGTCGCCAAAAAATAAAAAAATAAATAAAAGATATTAAAATGGTCTAACAATCCCCTATTCATTTTAATATCAACAAGGATAAAAGAGATTACCAAACAAAGATAGATTAGTATGCATTATGAAGGTGTGCTCTGCATTGAACCTTCATTAGTGAAACAACAACCTCTACTCCAGAGTCAATAGTGGTCTCAAACTTGAACTATGACTACTTAGGGGAAATAAAGTATTACTACTTACACATAATGATTCAGGTGTTAACATGAGCTTTTAGTAGCCAGCACATTACGACCTTGTGCCTATTCTAGTTTTCATGAGCATATTTGAAAATAAGCCTTATTCTCATAGAAAGCAGCCCCACTTTCATGCTCACATAAGTGAAATCTGTCAAGGATGTTCCTATTATTTACACACTCCACTCAACAAGAGCTACAAAATTTCATAAGAGTATAAAAAATCAACCCTCTAACATTACAGGACAAATGCACTTACATCATAGGGATGGACAACAAAATATTAAGGAGTGCATTTTTTTTACAACCACCATATGATTTGTTCTTCCTATTGAATGTAGTTATAAGATCTTTGGTCCCCAAGTTGGGTGTCCTCATACATGGTTTATGGTTTTATAGGCTTTAAACCCATCCCCCTTGATGTGTTTTAGACCCTATCTCTCACCAAGGCCTTGGTTAACAGATCCGTAAGATTATCATAAGATTTGACATAATTCACAGTTATGATGCCATTATTCAAATAGGATCTCACATTACTGTGTTTCCTTCAAATAGGTCTGGATTTACCATTATAAAAATGGTTGTTCACTTTACTAATAGCAGCAGTGCTATCACAACGAATTAACACATGAGGAATTGGTTTTTCCCAAAAAGGAATTTCATGTAACAAATCTCTCAATCAATTCGCTTCTTCACATGCTGAAGCTAATGTTATAAACTCAGTTTTCATTGTAGAATTAACAATTATAGTATGTTTTTTAGACTTTCAACATATAGCACCACCACCCAAAGTAAAAATAAAACCTGAGGTAGAGAGAGAATCACTTGACAAAGTGTTCCAATCGACATCATTATATCCCTCAAGTACCGTATGACACTTGTTATAAAACAAACTATAATTTTTGGTACCAGATAAATATCTCATAATTCTTCATATGGCTAGCCAATGATCTTAACTTGGCTTGCTAGTAAATCTGCTAAATACTCCAATAGCATATGTAATGTCAGGTCTAGTACAGTTAGTAGCATGTCTCAAACTACTAATCATGCCAGCATATTCCTTTTGATTAATCACTTCTTTTTCATTTGTTACAACAGATAAATGTATGCTTGCATCAAAAGGAGTAACAACATGTTTACAGTCTAGAAAGTTATATTTCTTTAAAATTTTCTCAACATAATGTGACTGATCAAGAAAAATGCCATCAACAGTCTTGGTAATTTTAATTTCCAAAATAAAATTTGCTTCGCCAAGATCTTTCATATCAAAGTGACTATTAAGCATTTTTTTAGTCTCATTTATAATATGCAAATTAGAGTCAAAGATAAGTAGATTATCTACATATAGGCTAATAATCACATGTGCATTCTCACAAGTTTTATAATATATGCACTTATCACATTCATTAGTCTTATAGTCATTATCAAGCATGTAGGAATCAAATTTCTCATGCCACTGTTTATGAGCTTGTTTTAAACCATAAAGGGATTTAGTTAGCTTACACACCTTGCTTTTTTGGCTAGGCTCCACAAAGTCTTCAGATTGGTCTATGTAAATCTTCTCATCTAAAACTCCATTTAAAAATGTTGTTTTCACATCCATTTGATGGATTTTTAAATCATGAATTACAACTACTGCTACCAACAGTTTAATGGATGTAACTCTAGTAAACGGAGAAAAAGTATCAAAGAAATCAAGATCAGCTTGTTGCTTAAAACCTTTAGTGACAAGCCTCGCTTTATATTTATCTATAGTTCTATCCGGTTTAAGTTTTTTATGAAGGACCCATTTACACCCAATAGTTTTACAACCTGGAGGTAAATCCACTAGCTTCCTTATTTTATTTGAAAGTAGTGAATCTATCTCATCATTTACAGTCACTCTCCACAAAATAGCATCAGGTGATGATAAAGCTTCTTGCACCATAAGAGGAATTTCTTTCACATTGTAAAGATAATAGTTAATGCCAAAATCTTTTTCAACTTTGGCTCGTTTATTCCTTCTTGGTTGGATTTGAGAATTTTCTTATTCTTGAAAAACTTGAGATGGAATAGAAGAGCTAGGCATGGATAAAATATTTTCAGAAATTATTTGATCCCCACTATTTCTAGATTTGAAAGGAAATTTATTTTTATGAAAAATAGCATCATCTGATTCAAAAATAATATTATTTTTCATATCAAAAAATCTATAAGTTGTACTATGCAACGCATACCTAAGAAAAGCAGAAGTGGTAGCTTGTTCACCTAATTTAGATCGTTTAGGATCTGCAAGCCTCACAAAAGCTAAACAACCTTGTAGCTGGCTTTTCGTGCTTATTTCGGATATGATAGCCCTACAATTCAAACTCCCGTGGTTCTGAATCTGATTTCACAAGTTTAATGTGAAATAGATAAACACTAATGAGTCCAAATCTGGAAAATCTTTTGAAAAATCGATTTTGAATTAAAATGCCAAAAATAGACTGCTTTGCCAAATTTCAGAATCGCCATCTAAATATTTTTTTGGGAAATTTAGAAAACTCAAGACTCGTGCTAAATGCCACTTATCCATCATCACCAAAGTGTCTTGGCTCGGGAACTTAGGTATGAGAGGGAAAGGTCATGAATTGAGCACCCTACTCACCCGATAAAAAATCGGCCTCTACTAATCATGATGTGATTCTTATTTACATTATATGCTCTTGTTCTAATTATTTAGGCTATTCTTACTATGTGATGCACACAAGTATAGACTAATTTGTAAAAGTTGAAACACTTTGGCTTTGTTTGGTTGTGAATTCAAATCAATTTTCAACACGTGAGCTCGCGCATGACGTTTGGATACTACGTTCAAAAGTTGATTCCGCGTGTTAATTCAAATTACATTTTGAAAATCTGTTTGGCAGCTTGTATCTCCACTTTCAACGTTTCTGCCTTCTTCATCGTCTCTGCAACTTTCAACAGGTGATTATCTGAAGCTGTTTGGAAATCTGTTTACAACTTTCAACTTTCAACAGGTGAAAATTTGTTTGGAAACTGAGTGTGGTGTGAGGTGGGATGACCGGTCGGTAGACCTCCCGGTTGTCCCTACCGACTTTCAACAGGTGATTATCTGAAGCTAAGGTTCAGAAGGTTCAGGTTGTTTTTATTTTTTTTTTATAGAAAGGTTGAGGTTCAGAAGGTTCAGGTTATTTTTTATTTTTATTTTTATTTTTTACTTTTTATTTCTTATCTATTATTTTTTTATAATATTAATAAATTTTATTTAATATTACATCCATATACTGAGTTACTAAATTAATAACGGGTAATAAATGAGGAAAAAATTGATAATGTTTTGTAAGGTTTACGTTATGATTTGTATTTTAAAATATTACACTTAGTGTATTTATGTTAATTTTTATTAATATGTATTCTCAAAAGTTGTTGACTTTAACAAAATTTAAAAAAAAAAAATAAAAAACGTATTGTAAAAGATGTTTGTACAGGTGTAAAAAATGAATTGATAGAAAATTTAATTGACACAAAATAATTGACATAGATTTATTTTAAAATGAAAAAAAAATTTGGAAAAAAATTTATTCAAAAAAAATTACTGAAAAAAAATTAATTTAAAAAAAAATCAATTTTTAATTTCGGTATTTTAAAAATAGTTTGGTTATTACTGTTGATAAAAAATACGGATATCGATATATGAGTTGTGTGTTTGATTATAAATTATTGATTGAATTAAGTTTTGAAAACTATTTCCAAAACACATCACCAAACAAATTTTCTTATTTCACACAACACATCAAATTTTTAAAACTTAATTCAAAATACATCTTCAAAACACATTTCAACACTCTATTTAAAATCATAACCAAACAAATTTTCTATACTCAAATCATAATTCCACAACACACAAACTCAAAATACAACTCATACTCTCAAATTACATTTACAAAACACAATCAAATGCAGGCTTTGATTTTATGTGTGTTTTGAAAGGTGTTTAAACATGTACCACTTGAAAAAGTGATTTCATATATACACTTAAGCAAATCATCCCAACTTAAGTAATTAGCCTTCATTCACAGGCATTCAAACAAGTATACTACTTAAGCACTTAGCCTCATGGTATTTATGCTTGATATGACAACAATCACACGTATGCAACATGCTAAAGAAAAAATGCTCACTTAATAATCAATTGAGGCAAGCCAAAAAAGAGGAAATAGTTAGAAAAAATGCATGATCCTAACAATGCAAATGACTAATGTAACACATGTAAAAATGTAACTAATAGGTTCGGTTTATTTAACATGGCATATGAATCAATTTGATAGCATGCGGTAAAGTAAGTATTCACATAATTAATACACGACCATAGAGTTAGAATGATGTGTCGAACCCAATGTATGCAAAACATATGGATGCAAGTCATGAAAAATGCTAAATGAAACATGATACTACATGCAATCCATCATAAGCAAGTTAAAAAAAGAGAGAAAGAAATGAGAGTTGGAGTCTATACACAATATTACAATTTTTGAATAAATGTCATAATTAGCTAAGTATTACAACGAATGAATTAACTATACTAACTAATTATTACAAATTAGGATTAAACTAACTAATTAGTTACAACACAGAATTAATTAACTAAGCTATTACAAGTTCAAAGGAATTAACTAATTAATTAATAGCTACACAAGCTAATTAAAATCGAGCGGGGGTTAAGCAACCACACATGCCAATGAGAACATCCTCTCGGAAACGCCTTTGTTTTGTTGCCAGAACTGTTATGTTTGCAGAAAATAAGTTTGTTTTTACCTCAATTTCTGCCCTGTTCTGCAAGAAAAATACACTGTTTGGCTGAAAAGAGATGGCTGGTTGGCCGGCCGGCCAGGGAAAGTGGTCGGCCGTATACAAATGGTGGCCGGCTAGCCATTATTTTTGGTACTGCCTTGCTGCAACAAAAAAGAAACAGAACAGAAACAGAGTGTTCTCAGGGGATGTTTATCCTCTCTGCCTCTCCCTATCATGAAATTGATCAAAGGAGGGGTAGAGTTGATCCGCAAATCATCAATGGTCGCAAGGTTATTGCCTGATGATTCATGACTCGATTGGACAAAGGCTCAATATGTGAAAATAAAAGATCAACAAAACCTCCTTATCATGGAATTGATCAAGGGAAGTGGTTGACATTGATTCTTGAGCCATTATCATTACTAAAAGTATGAAATGATTCAAGACTCAATGGGTTCAATTAACGTCCGATTGAATCCAACTTGATTTTATTATCTTGTACCAGTTTAGTCTAATTTTATTGCCTCTTTTATTGCCTCTAATTTTATTGCCTCTTCTACATTTGAAATTGGAGACCTAAGGTAGGACATTTACCTTCCTGTTTGTGAATTCAAGTTAGCTCTTGCATGGTTCATGGTAGATAGGAGCCTAAGGTTATAAATTGGTCTTAAATTGTTGAATTGAAGGTTGAATCATGCATGCATGTGCATATCTTGAAGTTTAGAGTTGTTTTCATGGAAATTATTGCATGCATGTTCATATTTTTGGTCTTGATCCATGAACTCACCATGTTTTGAAGTTAAACATTGCATTTGATCTTGTTTTGTAGCATTGGTGTTCCTAGGAACCCATGCATGTGTTGAATTTGCATTGTTCTTCATGTTCATGAAAACTTCTTTGAATTTGTGTTCAATTGAACTACCTTTGGGCTTTGATTTCTCAAATTGTTCTTTGAAACATGTTATACTATGATTTTACAAGTGTTTTCCAGAAAATTAGCCCAAAAGGATCGAATTTGATGCTTTAAAGTTGAGTTTTGAGCTTGAGGTTCAAATCTGGAAATTCTAGATTTTGGACTTACGCTCGAGCGGGGAACTCCACGCTCGAGCGTACACACTGAGTTCATGCAATCCGCTCGAGCGGGGAAAGTGACGCTCAAGCGGGAAATGTGTGTATCCAGTACTTTGCCCATGTTTACAGTCCGCTCAAGTGAGGGAATGCACGCTCGAGCGAGGACTTGTGTCTCATGCTCGAGCGGGGATAATGCATCCAGTACTTTTGCACGATTTTACAGTCCGCTCGAGCAGGGGAAGCCACGTTCGAGCGGAGCTCCTTTGTTCTGCATGTCCGCTCGAGCGTAGAAATCTACGCTCGAGCATGGACCCCTGTTTCAGAAATTTTGAAAAGTGTTTAAAAGTGCATCTTTGCATCCTCATTCCATCCTAGTCATTCTTAGGCCTAGTTTAAGGCATCTTAATGAGGATATTGATGTAGAACCACACCGAGGCGAATTAGGGATTAAGTTATTATTTCCCAACTGTGTAGCTTAGTGTGTGTTCATTCTTTAACTGTAGAGTTGGCATCCGAGGACGCTCTAGCTGCTTATAGCCCAGTGCTCTATGAGTAACAATGTTGTAAAGATATATTCAATCATGAATATTTTCTGAATGATCAACTGTACTGCTTTTGAAATGATATTTCCTACTGAATGAATGTTTGTCCTATTTGTGAACTGTATTCGTGGCATCCATAGCAATTTACTGTTACTGTACTGTACTGCTACTGTCACAGAGATCTCTGTCGGTTCCCATGTTTAGAACCACTACTGTTTACTGATATGATGGCCATCAACTGACTGTTCGGTCTGTTAAGACCTACTGTACTGTTTTGTTATTGGATGTACTACATATGACTATTATAGTTTCTGAATGACTGTTATGGCATGAATTATGAGCCACAAACTGAATGACTAATATACTGATAAGTGACTGTTTTCAATACTGAAAGGACATTCATTCTTAATCTCTTTACGCATATGTTATTCACTGGGCTTTAGCTCACTGTTTTTATATATATGTAGGTGTCCAGGCACCGGATCGGAGCTAGGGGCGTGGGGTTTAAACTCCTTTTTGTCAAGCCAACCAACGTGCCTCACTGCAAGGTTCCAAGTGCTGCCAAGCTAGGGCTGCTTGGGGTGTTTTAGATTCCCCCTACCTGTTTCTGTTTTGTATAGACTGTATAGACTTGTACTGTACTGTTATGGTGGGGACTTGGTCCCTAACCTGAATGATTGTATATGATGTATGTGCATACTGTCTTTTGTTTCTGAATGTGTATATGTATGAAAAGTCTTTTTGCATACAGAATATCACAGCTCGTTGGACATCTTTTAATTACTGTTTTGGCTTCCGTCAGCCACTCTACTCTGTATTACTGTTTTACTATTAAGCAGACCTTCGGTAATCTCGGATTACTGGCCGGTTACGGTGGCTGTTGTATCCTGAATGGGACAAGTCATAGTTTTGTGACTGCTGCATCGGTATTTGGGTTCTTCCTACCACAGTAGGTTTGATCTCCGTAAAGAAAACGAGATATCTATGTCTTAGCCTGATCTATTTGTATTTCATTTTCTTTATATTATTTATCAATAAAATATAATTCTTCTGGTATTTTTACCAACAATTTTAAGGAGATCAAAATGAAACAAGTACCAGAAAAAATCAATGACGGAATTGGAAATCTCAACAAGCCTTTCAAGTTCAAGGGAGTTCATTTTAAGAAATGGAAAGGAAAAATTCTTTTTTACCTCAGCCTTTTGAAAGTTGCTTATGTTCTTACCGAGAAGAACCCAAACAAAATCCCAACCGAGGAGATGAATGATGAAGACTATGAGGCAACATGAAGCAAAAGTGGCTTCATATAATACAGATGAGTATAAATATCATTTTGAGTTGATATCAACCTATTTGAGTTGATAGCATTTTTTTTTATGCTTTTCCTACATATGTTCACACATAATCACCTCTGCACTCTCCCCCATTTCTTGGCTTTTTATTTATTTGAGAGTTGTTTCAAACGAGTGTTGTTGAAACTTCAGAAATTGAGAAAGAGACTCTTCCATGCTTAATGGTTTAATCTTTTCGGAAGTTCATTACCAAGGCATTACATCTCTCTTATACCCAAAATAACTTCTTGTTTGACACTTCTCTCCATTTAGACTAAAAAAAGTAAGCTAAAACAATGGAGAAATTAAGCTAGTAAGCAAGCCTAAAGAGGGGTGGATAATCCCTCTACTTTTGAAACTTCAAAACCACTTTTTAGCCTTTGAAAAACTCTGAAAATCAGTAGGAAAAAGTTGGAAAGTAAATAGGAAACACAAGGGCGAAAGCTTGGAAAATAAGGTTCAAAGAATGATGGCTTACCCCTCTACCTTTGAGAACTTTAAGCCACAAGTTTCAGCTCACAAAAAATAGTGGAAAAATAGTCCAAAAACAGCAAGTAAAGGTAGGGAGTAAGTAATGGAAAGAAGTTAGAAGTTATACCTCTGGAAGAGAAGTAACGCTTTGATTCACAAACCAACAATTTCTTACCCTCAAGTGCTAAAATTCAAGCTTAAGAACTTCAGCAAGGAGCCTTAAAAATTTGGTTTAGGGAGTATAGATAGAGAGTGTATAGATTGCAAGATAGAGAGAAATATTTTCAAGAATTTTGCACTTCACAAATTTTTCTAACCTAAAAACATAAGGTATGACTCTCTATATATAGAACAACTGTTTAATATCTCGGAAATATCTATATTGAGCCAGCTGGTGCAGTGCATATACATGACGGGACAGTTGGCAACAAATATCTGGTTTATCGAAACACCTGGCCTGCCGGCTACTAATTTCTGGCCAGCCGGCCACTAGTTGGCTTGCAAGCCTCTGAATGGTCAGGCTTGGAAAAAATCTGTTTTAGTCAACAAGTGGAGCAAGGTTTTTAGGCTTCTGAGACTCAAAATCGAGGCTTCCTGCTGAGGAAATCGAGCGTTCGTATAATGTATAAATTCATCATTGGGTGATCAATTTGAGGCGCCCAAGTCTTAAGGGTGGTTAAAAATGAGTTATCTACAAATTCCAACCCCTCAAATAACCTAGATTTGGTTTATACCCATGTCATAACTCATAAGGTACAATTTTAGTCTTTTTGTGTAGCACTCTATTTATTACATGGCAAGCTGTCAAAATAGCCTTGCCCCAAAGATTTGAGGGAGCACCTGAATCAATAAGCATAGCATTCGTCAAGTCAATTAACGTTCTATTTTTTTTTTCCATCTACGCCATTAGATAAAGGTGAATATGGTGGAGTAATCTCATAAATAATTCCCAATGACTGAACAAAAGAGTTGAATTCAAGAGATTCATACTCCCGGCCTCTATCACTTATAATTCTCTTAATCTTTTTACCGAATTGATTTTCTACTTCAAGAAGGAATTCTTTAAATTTCTCAAAAGTATCACTTTTATTTTTAATAAATATATATTTGTGTATTTTGAAAAATCATCAATAAAAATGATAAAATATCGGTTACCACCATGAGTTAAAATTCCTTCAAATCTACACAAATCAGTATGAAATAATTCTAGCAATTCAGTTTTTTTCTCAACATTTTTACGAGGCCCCTTGGTAATTTTGCTTTACTACAAATTTCACATTTTTCAATTTTTTTTGTCACTTTAGGAATTAATCCTAAATTACTCATAATTCTCACATATTTACTGTTAATATGACACAAGCGAGCATGCCAAGAAGACAACATATAAACCAAATTGGTAGATGGTTTATTAATCTCAACATTCAGTTTGAACATCCCATTACAAGCATAATCATTGCCCACAAAAATACCCTTCTTTGTAATCATATATTAATCAAATTTCATAGTTTGCCTAAAACCAGCTTTATTCAACAAATAACTTGACATCAAATTCTTTCTCATGGACAGTGTAAAAAGCACATCTTTTAAAGTAAGCACACGTCAAGAAGTGAACTTAAGTTTCAACCTCACCACTCTCAAGTATCTTGGTTTGACTAGAGTCACCAAGCATAATTGTTTTCTCATCATCAAAGGGTGTATACACCTTGAACCAAGTTTTATCATAACAAACATATCTATTTGCACTAGAATCTACCCACCAACCATCCACATAATTAACCATGCAAATGTCTATAATCATCACAATAAATTACTCATCGATAACGTTAGCCTTTGGAGCAAATGCGCATTTTCAGAATTTACAAGTTCGAGTAATATGTCCACTTTTGCCACAGACAAAGCATTTAAAATTTTGTGGAGGTGGTGGACCTTGGTTCTTATTTGTCCATTTATTATGAGGTTTGCCATAATTTTTATTTTTATTTTTATTTTATAAGGCTTCAAATAAGTATTCTTGGAATTACGACCTTTGCGTAAATTATTATTTGCTGAAACAAAGTTTACTTTTGTAGTGGAATTGACATTACTCTCTTGTGTTATTACTACATCTTGGTTTCTAGCCTCTTCTTCGACTCGGATGCGAGTGATCAACGCCTCTAAGGAAGTTTCTTTTTGTTTGTGGCGCATGCTCTTTTGGAATTCTCTCCATGATAGCGGTTACTTCTTAACAAGTCCTGCAATTACCAAGTTATCACCAATCTTGATGCTTTCAGATCTTATTTATGCAACTATCATTTGGAAATCTTGTGTTTGCTCCACAACAAATTTTCCATCCACCATTTGGAAGAGAAAAATCAGCAAGCTGCATAGTTTTTTGCTCCTGCCTCTTCAGTATCATACTTAGTCTGTAAAGCTTTCCAAATTTTCTTTGTAGAAGTATAAGTGGTGTCATAGTAATCATAAAATTGATTATCAAGGAAATTTAAGAGAAAAAAATGATATTTATACTCATCTGTATTATATGAAGCCACTTTTGCTTCATGTTGCCTCATAGTCTTCATCATTCATCTCCTCGGTTGGGATTTTGTTTGGGTTCTTCTCGGTAAGAACATAAGCAACTTTCAAAAGGCTGAGGTAAAAAAGAATTTTTCCTTTCCATTTCTTAAAATGAACTTCCTTGAACTTGAAAGGCTTGTTGAGATTTCCAATTCCGTCATTGATTTTTTCTGGTACTTGTTTCATTTTGATCTCCTTAAAATTGTTGGTAAAAATACCAGAAGAATTATATTTTATTGATAAATAATATAAAGAAAATGAAATACAAATAGATCAGGCTAAGACATAGATATCTCGTTTTCTTTAAGGAGATCAAACCTACTGTGGTAGGAAGAATCCAAATACCGATGCAGCAGTCACAAAACTATGACTTGTCCCATTCAGGATACAACAGCCACCGTAACCGGCCAGTAATCCGAGATTACCGAAGGTCTGCTTAATAGTAAAACAGTAATACAGAGTACAGTGGCTGACGGAAGCCAAAACAGTAATTAAAAGATGTCCAACGAGCTGTGATATTCTGTATGCAAAAAGACTTTTCATACATATACACATTCAGAAACAAAAGACAGTATGCACATACATCATATACAATCATTCAGGTTAGGGACCAAGTCCCCACCATAACAGTACAGTACAAGTCTATACAGTCTATACAAAACAGAAACAGGTAAGGGGAATCTAAAACACCCCAAGCAGCCCTAGCTTGGCAGCACTTGGAACCTTGCAGTGAGGCACGTTGGTTGGCTTGACAAAAAGGAGTTTAAACCCCACGCCCCTAGCTCCGATCCGGTGCCTGGACACCTACATATATATAAAAACAGTGAGCTAAAGCTCAGTGAATAACATATGCGTAAAGAGATTAAGAATGAATGTCCTTTCAGTATTGAAAACAGTCACTTATCAGTATATTAGTCATTCAGTTTGTGGCTCATAATTCATGCCATAACAGTCATTCAGAAACTATAATAGTCATATGTAGTACATCCAATAACAAAACAGTACAGTAGGTCTTAACAGACCGAACAGTCAGTTGATGGCCATCATATCAGTAAACAGTAGTGGTTCTAAACATGGGAACCGACAGAGATCTCTGTGACAGTAGCAGTACAGTACAGTAACAGTAAATTGCTATGGATGCCACGAATACAATTCACAAATAGGACAAACATTCATTCAGTAGGAAATATCATTTCAAAAGCAGTACAGTTGATCATTCAGAAAATATTCATGATTGAATATATCTTTACAACATTGTTACTCATAGAGCACTGGGCTATAAGCAGCTAGAGCGTCCTCGGATGCCAACTCTACAGTTAAAGAATGAACACACACTAAGCTACACAGTTGGAAAATAATAACTTAATTCCTAATTCGCCTCGGTGTGGTTCTACATCAATATCCTCATTAAGATGCCTTAAACTAGGCCTAAGAATGCCTATGATGGAATGAGGATGCAAAGATGCACTTTTAAACACTTTTTAAAATTTCTGAAACAGGGGTCCATGCTGGAGCGTAGATTTCTACGCTCGAGCGGACATGCAGAACAAAGGAGCTCCGCTCGAGCATGGCTTCCCCTGCTCGAGCGGACTGTAAAATCGTGCAAAAGTACTGGATGCATGATCCCCGCTCGAGCATGAGACACAAGTCCTCGCTCGAGCGTGCATTCCCTCACTCGAGCGGACTGTAAACATGGGCAAAGTACTGGATACACACATTTCCCGCTTGAGCGTCACTTTCCCCGCTCGAGCGGATTGCATGAACTCAGTGTGTACGCTCGAGCGTGGAGTTCCCCGCTCGAGTGTGAGTCCAAAATCTAGAATTTCCAGATTTGAACCTCAAGCTCAAAACTCAACTTTAAAGCATCAAATTCGATCCTTTTGGGCTAATTTTCTGGAAAACACTTGTAAACTCATAGTATAACATGTTTCAAAGATCAATTTGAGAAATCAAAGCCCAAAGGTAGTTCAATTGAACACAAATTCAAAGAAGTTTTCATGAACATGAAGAACAATGCAAATTCAACACATGCATGGGTTCCTAGGAACACCAATGCTACAAAACAAGATCAAATGCAATGTTTAACTTCAAAACATGGTGAGTTCATGGATCAAGACCAAAAATATGAACATGCATGCAATAATTTCCATGAAAACAACTCTAAACTTCAAGATATGCACATGCATGCATGATTCAACCTTCAATTCAACAATTTAAGACCAATTTATAACCTTAGGCTCCTATCTACCATGAACCATGCAAGTGCTAACTTGAATTCACAAACATGAAGGTAAATGTCTTACCTTAGGTCTCCAATTTCAAATGTAGAAGCTCAAATATGCAATCTCACTTCAAAATCTTCAAGACTCCAAGCAAAAATGAAGAACTTAAGCTCTTCTCCAACTCTCTAGCTCTCTCTCACGTTTGGTCTCTCAAGAAGGATGATGAAAAGTGAGGCCAACACATGTAAAGCAAGACTAAACATTTGGTCTAGCAAAGTCCACTTAATGGCACTAAGGTAAATAAGTCCAACTATTGTAATTCAACACTATTTAATCCAAATTAATCATACCAAATCAAATTTCAATTAAACATGCCAAAAAAATCACATTAATTCTAATTAACACAAAGCATTAATCAATTTCATATTCGGCTGCCGATAAGGCCTTCAATTTGCAGTTTAAAACATAAAACATGAACAGATCATTTAACGGTCAACAGACATAAATGCATTTAAATTAATACACTAAATCAATCAGTTCAGAATTTCAGCCAATCAGTCAGTTAACATGCTTAATCATAGATTAGCACTAATCAGTGGTGAAGGTTGTCACACAGCCCAACCACTTGTCTATGGTTCAGGCCAACTTTGCACAAGTTGGTAAACCCAAAGCTCCACCAAGAAAAATACTCTTCTTTGCTAGTAATCTCTCAAATATAAACAATAGGTAGTATAGAAAAGAGTAGATGAAAGAAACTAAGCCACTAGACCTTACAATTTACACCAAAACATAATAATGACCATTAAACTAGAGAAAATGAAGACTCTCTAAATACTAACTCACTACCAAGTTCATGAACTCTAATTAATCTTCATTCATGAACAAGACAAAAGCTCACCAAAATAATGAATCTCCATTCACCAAACAAAATGAGATCCATGAACAAGACAAAACAAAATTCATGAACAAAATATATGTAAGAGGAGCTAATTTGAGCCCACTAAATTAATTAGGCCCAATAATCCAAGGTCGGTGGGCTCGAATTTATCGCAAGTCCAAGATTGGTGGGCCCGGATTTATCGCCGTCAAACGAGCCGAATCTCTCTAAGACTCGAAAGGGTTCGGATCCACGAACTTAGAGACTTACTCAGACTCATACTCGAAAGGGTTCGGATCCATGAACCTAGAGATCCGAAGCACTTGGCTTCGAACGGATTCAGATGCAATCTAGAAGCCGCTCCATTAATGAGTCCCAGAACACTTACGGACTTGGAGCTTTCCGGGATCTACGTACCAGAACCATGGGCGTAATGGAGTCCGAACAAAGGACCCGATCCCAAGGACGGTGAGTGGAGCTAAATTTACTCTTCGGTTAAACTAGCCTATACCCGGGTCGAGGTGGCACGATCTAGGGGGTCCCTTTATTTTGTAAATATTTTAATTTTTAATTTTAATATTTGAAACTCAAAACACAACTTTACACTCAAATCGTAACCAGACACATAACTTAAAACTCAATTTAAAAGTTATTTTCAAAACTCATAACCAAACACATAATTCGAAACTCCACACTACTTTGAAAATGTTGGAAAGTAAACTTGATAGCCACCACCCTAGATAGCCACCCTAGCCATCGAAAAATCTGTGTTCAAAGATTGTTGAAGCATGAAAATTCAAAGATTAAAGGCTTAAAGTCAAAAAGAAGATTGTATTGTTGTATATGCATTTAATGCCTTCATATTACTAGTTTTTTCTACATATAGCTATTGTATTTTGAGATTTCAGTGTGTGGAGAGATGAAGAAAAGAGTGTAAGAGTTAAGAGAGACAGAGAGTGTGTTTCTCCTTGTTCTATAATTCTCTCAGAAAAGTCTGCTTGTTTGTCTCTAAATTTATCTCTCTGAATTTTATTTCAAGCTACCATAAGCAGCTTGAAGTCCCTCTTCCACCAACAGTGGTATTAGAGCACTAGGAGGGCCTATTTTTGCAAAAAAAAAAAAAGTAGAACAGAGCATTGTTTCAAATCTTGCCCAGAAATCAAAGTTGTTGAAATAAACTTTTGATCAAACCAGTGTGTAGGTCTCATTGAGACGATCACACTACAAAAAACCACGCTGCAAACCGAGCTCCACAAAGCCCGCACGTGCCTTCTGACGCCGTTGCCACGCGCAGCAACGCGTCCACGCGCCTTCACGCATCTTCTTCGCCTGGATTTGCAGAGTCCAACCCGTCTGACGTACGATCCAATCCATTAGACCGGATCTGGATCCGTATTCAGGAGCTGATGTCAGTGACGACGTCATTGTTGACATCGAGCCGAGCCGAGCCAAGCCGCCACGCCATTGACATCACGTTGACATCATCCGATTCGAAAAAATTATCCGGTGCTTCTCAGAAGTTCCAGATTCTACCGATCTGAGCCGTTCAATTTTGTTTTTGCGAGATCTAAGCCGTTTGAAGTCCATTTTTGGTGATCCAATAGTGCTTTCTAACTATTTGGAGTATTCCGGACACATCTGTATGGTCAGAATTTGCAAATTACATCTTGAAAATTTGTAAATTTCTTAAAGTCAATCTATGGCCAACACAAACAATTTCTTTTAGCCCCAGTTTCCAAAATTCGGCAAGGAGAACTATGAAAATTGGAGTATTCAAATGCAAGTCCTACTAGGCTCACAAGATTTGTGGGAGTTAGTGGATCGAGGATATGACGAGCCAACTACTCATGAAGATGAATGAAATTTAAATGAAGCTCAGAAGACAGAGTTAAAAGATTCAAGGAAAAGAGATAAAAAGGCCTTGTATCTACTTTACCAAGGCATTGATGCGTCAAGCTTTGAGAAGATTTCAGCAGCAGCAACCTCTAAAGAGGCATGGAGTATTCTTCGCAATTCACACTGTGGCATTGAGAAGACGATCAGAGTTCGACTTCAGGCGTTACGTGGCGAATTTGAGATGTTGCACATGAATGAGAATGAGTCAATTTCTGAGTACTTCAACAAAACATTGACCATTGTTAATCAGATGAGAAGATATGGAGAGAAGATGGAATCTCTTCAAGTGATAGAGAAGATTCTACGATCACTCAGTCTGAAATTCGAGCAAGTGGTTGTAGTAATAGAAGAGTCCAAGGATCTTAGTGCCATGACCACCGATGAACTGATGGGCACACTTGAGATTCGTGAACAAGGGATCAACAAGAAGACTCCCTCAAGTTCTCTAGAGCAAGCTTTTCAATTGAAGTTGTCTTTCAAAGATGACAGAAATGAGCAATGGGGGACATCACAAAGAAGCTGAGGAAGAGGTCGTGGTTAGAATAACCAAATTTCTGGTTTTCGAGGAAGAGGCGGAAGAGGTCCATTCAGAGGAGGAAGAAGTCAACCACACTTTGCTCCAAGAGGAAGAGCAAGAGGAAGATGAGGTGGTTACAACTACCGACTAGGATTTGACAAAAGCAATGTTCAGTGCTACCATTGCCACAAGTTCGGGCATTACAACAATGAATGCCGAAGCAGAGCAACAACAGAAGCCGGAGAGCAAGTAAATTTTGTCGAACAAGAAACAAACAAAGTCGGACCTACAGTCCTGTTTGTCCACCATGGAGATACTAAAAACAAAAACAATGTTTGGTATCTAGACTCGGGAGCCAGTGATCATATGTGTGGTAAAAGAGAGTTGTTCGTCGAGCTTAACGAGACTGTACAAGCACAAGTCTCATTCGGTGATTCTTCAAAGACTCCAGTGAAAGGAAGAGGCAATATTTTGATCAAGCTTAAGAATGGAGATCATGATTACATCTCCAATGTTTATGATGTTCCTGCCATGAAGAACAACATTTTGAGTATGGGACAACTCCTAGAGAAAGGATATGACATCAGCATGAAAGATTGTCATCTTACCATCAAAGACAATCATGGTAATTTGATCGCTCGGGTGAGAATGTCCAAGAATTGGATGTTTGCATTGAACATCCAACATGATGCTACGAAGTGTTTAAGTGCCATCATCAAAGACAAAGACTGGGTATGGCATTTGAGGTTTGGACATCTCAACTTTGGAAGCTTGAAGCTATTGTCAAGCAAGAACATGGTGAAAGGGCTCCCTCATATTGCTCATACTAATGAAGTCTGTGAAAGTTGCATTTTTGGCAAGCATCACAGAACTAGCTTTGCCAAAGAAGTGAAGTGGAGAGCAACAAAGCCGCTAGAGCTAGTGCACACTGATGTGTGTGGTCCATTGAAGCCAATGTCAAATGGACAGAATATATATTTTCTCACTTTCATTGATGATTATAGTCGGAAAACATGGGTGTACTTTCTTAAAAGAAAGTCGGAGGTGTTTGGTATCTTCAAAGAATTCAAAGTTTTTGTAGAAAAGCAAAGCGGCTGCTACATCAAGACATTGTGATCAGATCAAGGTGGAGAATATACATTAGATGCTTTCAAGAATTATTGCAAAAAGCATGGAATCAAGCATCAAACAACACCACCCTATACGCCACAGCTGAATGGTGTTGCTGAAAGGAAAAATCGCACAATCTTAGATATGGCAAGGAACATGTTGAAAGGAAAAGGATTGCCCAAGCAATTTTGGGCTGAAGCTGTATCATGTGTTGTGTATCTACTAAATAGATGCCCAACCAGGAGCCTTCACTCTATGACTTTAGAAGAGGCTTGGAGTTCACATAAGCCAAGTGTCAACCATATCAGAATATTTGGGTGTGTTGCGTACACCAAGATTCCAGAAGCAAGAAGAACCAAGCTAGATGACAAGGGAGAAAAATGTATCCTTGTTGGATATGGAGACAGAAAATCGGATACAAGTTGTATAATCCCATTACCAGAAAGGTGATCATGAGTAGAGATGTGATATTTGAAGACGAAGAAGCTTGGAACTGGAATCAAGATGAAGTTATTAAAGATGCAGAACTCATTCTTGAAGATGAAACATCAAAAGCTCCAGTTAAAATCACAAGAGAAGTTCAAGATGAGCCACAAACTCCTCTACGTAGAATACCTACACCTAGATCATCAGTTTCTCACAGAAGTGATGTATCATCATCATCATCAGATGATAGTTTTTTCAAACAACCAAGACCAATGAGAAATTTGTAGGAGATTTATGAAGCTACAGAAGAAGAAGATCTGAATTTGTTCTGCCTACTCGTAGATAGTGATCCACTTACTTTCTTAGAAGCCATCTAAGAAGATAAATGGAAGAAAGCAATGGATGAAGAAATTCATGCCATTGAGAAAAATGACACATGGAAGCTTACTAGTCTACTGAAGGGGCACAAACCCATTGGAGTGAAATGGATATACAAGACAAAGAGGAATGCACAAGGCGAAGTGCAACGCTACAAGGCAAGATTAGTGGCAAAAGGTTACAAGCAGAGAGCTGGAATTGATTATGGAGAGGTGTTTGCTCTAGTTGCCCGGTTGGAGACTATCAGGCTAATGATTTCTTTGGCTGCCCAGCACAAGTGGCGGATCTGTCAACTTGGTGTGAAATCTGCATTTCTTAATGGTTTTCTTGAAGAAGAAATCTATATTGAACAACCTTCGGGGTATGTTCAGAATGAGCATGAAGACAAAGTGTACAAATTAAAGAAAACACTTTATGGATTGAAGCAAGCTCCGCGTGCATGGAATACTGGAATTGATCAGTATTTTCATGACAATGGTTTTGAAAAATGCCCACATGAGCACACACTATATTTGAAGAAGGAAGCTGATTGTAACAACCCTCGTACTGTTTACTGATTAATGACTGATTGATTACCGATAATCACCGATTACCGTTAAACGGAACTGATAACTGACTGAGAATTGAACTGATTAAAGTACTGAACTGACTGACCGAAATTGAAACTGAATTGAGTGAATACATCTGTTTGAATTGCATTTTATCTGTTGACTGTTTGTTTGATCTGTTCGTGTTTTATGTTTAAACTGTTAATTGAAGGCCTTATCGGCGGCCGAACCGGAAATGGGTTAGCGTATTATGATCGTCATATTTAATATGATTTTTTGGTGTATTTACCTGAAAACTGATTAGGTATGATTAAATTAGATTAAATTAAGCTAATTAAAGAGTTAGGCTTAATTACAGAATTGCCACCCTTAGTGGCCCACTCAATATAACATATTTGAGCCTTACATTTGACCACATAACACATTTTCCTCAGCCTTTTCTTGCTCTAGCCGACCAAGAGAGGGAGAGAGTGAGAGAACTTGTCTTCCATCTTGAGTTTTGCTTGCTAATTGAAGAACTTGAAGGGTAGATTGCTACTTTAGACTCCTAAACCTTGGATACAAGACTAAGGTAGGAAACTCATCTTCTTCTTGTGGTTATTGAGCTAGTTCTTGCATGATTCATACTTCATTGTAGAACTAAGTCATGATTTGGTTCAAGAATGTGGAATTATAGCTTCATTTCATGCATGCATGTTTGAATTAAGGAGTTTTGAGTTGTTTTCATGGCAAAATGTTACATGCATGTTCATGTCTTGAGTGTAGTCCATGATTTCATCATGTTTTGAAAAGAATTGGCTCTTTAGAGCATCAAATCGAAGCTTTGAAATGGTTTGAATCCATGCATGTTTGCATGATTCATCTTGTGCTTGAAAAATGGTTTAAATTGAGTTTGAATTAAACACCCTTGGGCTTTGATTTCTTAAAATTGAGCTTTGAAACATGTTATTCTATGTGTTTATAAATGTTTTCCAGAAAATGGGCCCAAGAGGATTGGTTTTGATGCTTTTGAGCTTGGTTTTGAACCTGGAGCTCGAATCTGGGATTTCCAGATTTCAGTCGTCCGCTCGAGTGGGGGGGGAAGTGCCGCTCGAGCGGTAAAATCGAGCTTCCAGCATCTTGCACTGTTTTACAGTCCGCTCGAGCGGAGGATTGGGCGCTCGAGCGGAGTCATGTCTCAAGCTCGAGCGGGCGTCGAGCGGGGATTTCACCCATCCAGTACTTTTACAGTACGCTCGAGCGGGAAAGTTTACGCTCGAGCGTGTACCTTTGTTTGCCTGTACGCTCGAGCGGGGAAACCTGAGCTCGAGCGGGACTCTGTTTTTCTGAAAATCCTGAAAATGCTTTTAAATGTGCATCTTTGCATCCTCATCCCATTCTAGGCATTTTTAGGCCTAGTTTAAGGCATCTTGTTGAGGATATAGATGTAGAACACACCGAGGCATTAGGGATTAAGTTGTTATCTTTCCCAACTGTGTAGCTTAGTGTGTTCAATCTGTTAACTGTGTAGGATTGGCGACTGGGGAGACACGCTCTAGCATACTGTAGGCCGAACTCTGTGAGTAACGATTGTGTAAAGATATGTTCACAAATGATTATTTTCTGAACAACTGAACTGTACTGCTTTTTGAACTGATTACTGTTAACTGAATGAATGTATGTCCTATATTCTGAACTGTATTGTGGCATCCTTAGCACCTACTGTTTACTGTTACTGTTACAGAGATCTCTGTCGGTTCCCTTGTTGGAACCACTACTGTTTACTGACTGATGGCCATCATTACTGTTCGGTCTTCTAGACCTACTGTTTACTGTTATGCTAACGGATGTACCACATATGACTGTTTACTGTACTGAATAACTGAATGACTGATTGAAATGAACTGTTTTCATACTGTAAGGACATTCATTCTTAACCTCTTTACGCATTATGTTATTCACTGGGCTTTAGCTCACGGCTCATATATATATGTAGGTGTACAGGCACCAGACCGCGGCTAGGAGCGTCAGCGTTACTCCAGTTTTGTCAAGCCAGCCTTTGTGCCTCACTGCGAGGTTCCGAGCCTATCTGTTAAGGCTTAGGGGTGTTTTACAATTCCCCCTTCTGCACTGTCTTACTGTTCTGTGATAACTGAATGGGTTGTATAGACTGACTGCTTACCGTACTGTTATCAGGGGATTAGGTCCCCGTACTGTGTGACTGTAAATTTTGTATAGACTGTACTGTTGTATGTGAATGCATGAAAAATCTTTTGGCATACAGACTGTCACAGCTCAATGGACACTATTTACTTACTGTATTGGCTTCCGCCAGGCCCTGTACTCTGTTTTACTGTATTACTGTTCTGCAGGCATTCGGTAATCCCGGATTACTGGCCGGTTACGGTGCTAAACCCATAGGGCCGGGTTTGGGTCGTGACACTGATGGAAGCATGTTGCTTGCTTGTCCTTATGTTGATGATCTAATTTTCACCGGAAACAATCTAGCCATGTTCAAAGAATTTAAAAGAAGCATGGTTCAAGAATTTGAAATGACAGATATTGGATTGATGGCTCATTTTCTTGGCATTGAAGTGGCACAAAGAAAAGATGGAATTTTTATTTCTCAAAGTGGCTATGCCAAGGAAATTCTCAAAAGATATAGAATGGAGAATTGCAATCCAGTGAACACTCCTGTAGACAGTGGAGTGGAGCTCAAAAAAGGTACAAAGGCAGGGGATGTGGATCCAACTTATTTCAAGAGCTTAGTTGGAAGTCTTCGCTATCTTAATTGCACCAGGCCAGACATACTCTATGGAGTAGGACTGATTAGCAGATATATGGAAACACCGGATCAATCACACCTTTATGCAGCAAAGAGGATTTTTCGCTACATCAAAGGTATAGTCGATGATGGTTTATTCTATAAATCGACTGATAATTTCAGTCTAATTGGCTATTCAGATAGTGATTGGGGACGTGACTTAGATGAACGAAAGAGTACTACTGGGTTTGCTTTCTTTATGGGAAATAAAGTGTTCACTTGGTCGTCCAAGAAGCAAGCTATTATGACACTGTCAACTTGCGAAGCTGAGTATGTTGCAGCTAACTCAGCTGTGTGTCATGCAATTTGGTTAAGAAGTGTGCTGAAGCATTTAGGATTTCCACAAGAAAATCCTATTGAGATCTATGTTGATAATCGCTCAACAATTGCATTAGCAAAGAACCCAATTTATCATGAAAGAAGTAAGCATATTGATACCCGCTATCATTTCATCCGAGAGCATGTGAAAAAGAGAGAGGTGGAGTTATTTTATTTCAAATCTCAAGATCAGCTTGCAAATATTTTGACGAAGCCATTGAAAAATGACCTGCTCAACAAAATGAAGATGATGCGTGGGATGAAATAACTTAGATAATCAAGCTTAAGGGGGGATGTTGGAAAGTAAGCTTGGTAGCCACCACCCTAGAAAACCACCCTAGCCACCAAAAAATCTGTGTTCAAAGATTGCTGAAGCATGAAAATTCAAAGATTGAAGGCTTAAAGTCAAAAAGAAGATTGTATTGTTGTATATGGATTATAATGCCTTCATATTACTAGTTTTATCTATATATACATATTGTATTTTGAGATTTTAGTGTGTGGAGAGAAGAAGAAAAGAGTGTAAGTGTTAAGAGAGACACAGAGTGTGTTTCTTTTTGTTCTATAATTCTCTCAGAAAAGTTTGTTTGTTTGTCTCTAAATTTATCTCTCTGAATTTTATTTCAAGCTACCATAAGTAGTTTGAAGTCCCTCTCCCACCAACACAAAACTCTACACTCAAATCATAACCAACACATAACAAAAAAATTTAAAAATATATTTATAAAATAAAAAAATATTTAAAATTAAAAAAAAATTAATATTTAAAAAAATACAACACATAAATGTATGAAATATAGTGCACATTAAAATAAATAAATAAATAAATATTTAAAATATAAAGTATTTACCCTAAAAAATAAAGCTAAGAAAATTTTTAAATATTTAAAAATAAATAAATCTAAAAAATTTCAAAATACAACTCAAAACTCATAACCAAACAAATTTTTTCTTTTCAAAACTCAATTCAAACCTCATAACTCAAAACACGATTTCACACTCAAATCATGATTCTAAAAATAATTTTAAAAAACAAAATAAAAAAATATTTTTTTGAATTTTTTCTTTTAAAATAGAGTTTTGAAAAGAGTTTGGTTTTGAGTTTTGAAAAAAAATTTGAATTGAGTTTTGAATTGTATGTTTGATTATGAGTTTTGAAATTAATTTTTGAATTAAGTTTTTGAGTAATTTTGAAATGTATGTTTGGTTATGAATTTTAAAAAGTGATTTGAAAATTTAATCTTTGGAATCATGATTCCAAATGTAAACCAAACACAGCCTATGAGTTTAAGAAACTAATGAGAAAAAAATATCATGAAAAGCTTCATAAAGATTTTTCATCCCTTGATTAGTGTGTGGTGTTTTTTTGTATGTGTAATCTAACGGTGGAGAATCTTTCATGATCATTTTCATGATATTACTCTTTTTGTAATAAACTAGCTTTAATATAAAACGCCATTTATGGTTTTAGTCAGGTCCAGAATTTTCCCAAGGGGGTGCGAAAATAAGCATACAAAAAAAATTTAAATAAAAGTATGGATTATAATATCAATTTTCTACTGACATTTAAAAAACAAAAATAACATACAAATAAGTATTTTTTTTTATCCACATTGAAAAAGATAGCAATAATAAAAATAATCTATTTACTAAAGTGAAATATCTTGAGTTGTGTTTAGCGCTCTTTCATGTCATTAAAGCACTTATGATAGAATAACTTTAAATTCTTACATAATGTCGTTGTAGACGTCCCCGAACGCCCTGGGAGGAACGTGCTCCCGTTCTGTTCATATTGGGGTCACTACAGCTCAGGACTCTCAAATTGCCACGGTTCTAAATCTGAACCAAAGAGTCCAAATCCGGCAAATCGTTTTGAGGAAAACAGATATTTGAAAGAAGTGCCAAACATTGCTTTGCCAGATACAGAGTCGCCACCTAAATATTTTATTTTGGGAAATTTAGGAAACCCTGACTCGTTGCCTAAGGCCACGTATCCGTCATCACCAAAGTTGCCTCGGTTCGGGAACTTGGGTACGATTGGGGAAGGTCACTTCGTGAGCACCCCCGCTCGCCCGATCAAAGATCGGCCTCTACTAACCATGATATCAAGTTTTGAAAACATTGTGTGTTCTTATTCCGGTTATTAGCCTAGGTTACTATGTGATGCGCACAACATACAAGTATAGACTGAGTCGCCTGAATTGGAACAAAACATTTCATGTTTGTTTGTTTGAAAATGGTTTGATGGTGCTACCCGCAGGTAGGCTAAGACGCGGATTTGCCACCCTCGGGTGGGCTTAAAAAACAATGGTTTTGCCACTATCTAGTGGGCTTAAAACAAACATTTGATGAATTGTTCCAATCCAAATAACCCAACCTTCACCCACAGGCATTCAGGCAGTTATATCACATAAGCATATAGCCTCATGGTAAGCATGCTATTCATGGCAGTCACTCGCACGCATGCAAGGATGCTAAAGCATAAAAACTCACCGAGTACTCCAAGCCAAAACAGAAACTACATTAGAAATCATGCATGATCCTAAGTATACAGAAATGCCTAATGCAACACATGCAAAAATGCAAACTATATCAGGCTCGGCTATTCTAAACATAGCATATGGAATGCTACAGCTAACATGTATTCAACTTGGAATTGAAATATAAATGCAGTTAGTATGATGCGCCGAGCCCGGTGCATGCAAAATAGATGAATGAATGCAAACATGCTATCATACTGTATGCTAATTGAAATATGCCCTAATCTAACCATCATAAGCAGGTAAATAAAAGGGAAGAAAGACGTGGGGTTGGAAGACATACATCAAACTTACGCACACTTATTACAACATTGCCCTCGTGCAGAGGGTCCGAATAAATATACAGTCCCGAATAAAAGAATAGTATAGTCCAAATAAATATTACAGTCCAAATATGTACAAATTCCTAATTAATTAACAAATTAACTAAGAAAATAAATAAACTAGCATGCAAGCCAGGGACTGCCTTGATTCCATTCCAGATGATGAATGATGCATGCCCGGGTTGCCTTTGCGCGGAAATCCATGACGATGCCCCAATTAGCCTCTGTTTGCACCTGTTCTTGAAATGCGTGCCAAGCCTCGGAAGACCGCTGATTCTTGATTTGCTGCAACAGAGAGCAGGAAAGGGGCATAGTAATGTATTTTCACAAATGTATGCATGCCTCGATCCTCGTGCCACCAATCACGCATCTCGATGCATGATGGCCGAGGAGTCGAATTGCACAATTTAATATGAAATGAATGCACATGAAAACACAACAAGACCTAACTCCATCATGGATGATCCGGAGTGTCGGTGACTAGGGAATTGAGACACGTTCCGTCACTAGGAGTACGGAACGTACCTCGTTTCCCGTGCTCAGGCTAACTCCTATCCCAAGCACAATGCAATATGCATGATATGCATGAATGCAAACTAAGATACAACCTAACATGCACAATGTTATGAAATGGCATACACGATGCACGAGGTAACATGGCATACACAATGCACTAATATACAACCTAGCATACACAATGCTATGAAATGGAATGGCATACACAATGCAATATGGACTTACACCGACACAAGTGGACCTCAGCCACACTCACATAGGAGGCCATAAGATGAAAATGAGACAACTCGGAGTGCATGCACGCGTGCACGCAAACCGAGGACCGAACCTACGGCACAGAATGCCACTCTAACAAGACATGGAAAAACATGGAATATGGCATATGATCATGCAATTTTCAGAGGCAAAATGAGATGCAAAACAGCCCCGAATCATGGCAAAATGATACCCGATGCATGGAACGAGTCCCGAAACATGAATTTTGGCGCATGAAATGGCCTATAACTATGCAATGCAGGCATAATTTGAACATGAAGTATGAAGACAGAAGCTAGGCAGCCCCAAAAAAATCATGTTTACAATTTAAAGCATGACCAAACATGGAACACAAATGAGGCTAGATTAGCATACAAAAATGGGGCCAAGAGAGGGGTAATGAAGCAACTCACAAATTCTGGCCCCAAACAGAGAAGGGGCCTTCTACAATATTGAAGAGGGGCCAAAAATATGATGTTTTTCAGTTGATGGACAAGCCCAAAACAGTATACAAGTATGCTCAAAATACTATGCAAGATTAAGGCCAAAAAGAGCTACAACATAAAGTATACAAAGGGTGTCTCAAACAGCCATAGACCCTTAATGAAACATGAAGAGGGGGTCAAAATAGGGCCATTTTCAGTTTGGACCAAAGTCCAAAAACAGAGACACAATACGCTAATAAATCATGCAAAAATGGGGACCAAATAGAGGTATAATGACAAGTGGCACATGGAGGTCCCAAACAGTGATGAGCCCTTCTTCAATGTTGAAGAAGGACTCAAAATAAGCCTATATACAGTTTACATCATGCTCCGAAACAGATTACACATAGGCCAAAAATACTATGCAAGATTATGGCATACAAAGGGGTAATGAAGCAAGTGCAAAATGGGGGTCCCAAAAAGGGTAAGACCCTTAATGAAAGATGAAATAGAGCTCAAAAAAATGCCACTTTCAGTTTTGGTCGGAGCTCAAAACAGCAAGCAAAAGGGGCTAAGAAAACTTGCAAAAATGAGCTAGAAAGAGGGAGAAATCAACTCACCCTTGAAGACCAATCCTTTGCTGCCTCTTGGACCAAGAAAATCTACCTCCTAGCCTCTGAGAAGACCTCCAAGCTGCTGGAATGGAAGTGGTAGTGTGGTGCTAGGTGGTGATGAAGAAAAGGGTGTAGGACTTGGTGTTTTGAGGCTTAGAGTAGAGAGAGAGGGGGAATTGATGCAAGGCTCTCAAAACAAATTTTGTAACCCTAAAATCTAAAGGGGAGGGCCTGTATATATAAGCAAAAGGGGTGGAAAAGAGGGGGAAAAAAAGGGGGGGAAAACAAATCAAGTTTCCCCCCAAAATGACCAAACCCTCGGACATGGGTGTAGTGGAAAAAAAAATTCACTTCTAGGACACACTTGGGGAGGGGGGCATGGCCGGCTAGTTTAAAAGGGCAAAAAATTCATTTCACCAAATAGGTGGCCGGCCAGCTATATTTTCTGGCCGGCCAGCTACTTTCAGGACAAAAAAAAAGGCTGCCGGGAAGAAAAGTGGCCGGTGGGTGATTGGGAAGTCCAATGGTGGCCATTCAAGTGTCCAAATTGAAGCCCTGGAAGTTAGCTTTCCAATGGCACAAACCTTACATTAAAATTCCTCCTGTGGAAAAAGTTATGCCAGTTTCCGTAAAGCCGCGCAGATTTCGGTCCAACCAGAGTGATGCCCTACTTCAATCAACCATATCTCCCCCGTCCGGAATTGAATTTAGGAGATTCTTGAGTGAAAAATGAAGCCCCAGGAGTAAGATTTCCAATGGTGGTGGCCTCATAGTTTGATTCCAAGTATCCAAATGAATAGGCCCGATTCGGCGAGGGCTGCTCGACTCTTTCTTAACGGTTCATGCCCATTTTCTCCCCCAACTGGATTTCTTCCCTCTTCTCTTCTTTTCTTCAACTTCAAACCCCTAAGTAAGGTGTTTTGAAACATTTTTCAAAGATTTCATCTCTCTTTCATTCATTTCCACTTTGTCCTTGCTCGGTTTACCGAAAAGCGCAATTTTTGACAAAATGCGAGCCTCGGAACATCGCAGAAACTTTATTTCAAAAATATTTTTGAAAGAGAGGGTTTTAAGTCTAAAATATTTTGATCGAGATCGTTCTGGTCCATAACAGGGGTATGAAGTTGAGATTTGACTCTCTCTTTGCCGAAGAAATTGAACCTTTGCCCTGCACACCTTTCTCCACCATGTAAATCATCAGTCGCGTCGAAGTCTTATGGACGGTCAAAAATGGGGTGTCTACAGTCGTCCTCAATGAACATGATCAAATAACTAGTTAATACCTTATTTCATTATCTGAAAATCGGGCTTGTTATCAATGGTAGTTATAAAAAATTATTCATTTTATTATATTTTGTCTAATTTTATATTTTGATCTAATATTTTATAGATATAGAGAAGTAACCACTTAATTTTTTTTTTTTTAAAATCAAGAGAGGATGACCGCTTAAAATTTATGAAAAAAATACTAAGAGCAGGTGAACCTCTATAATTTGGAGATAATTATGACGGAGGTTTTTGAAAGGTGATTAACATCCTTGGTTTTAGTATAAAAGGTGATTAACCACTCTCAAGTCCTGTCAATCTGGGATGCAGAGAGGTGTATCTAACATTATTTTTTCTTAAATAAAGATCAACATGTTTCAGTACTGAAAAATCTAGAAATTCCCTAGATGTTGATTTGTGATTATGTATCAATTTTAAGCAGAATATAACAATCCCAATCAAACAATCAAGACAAAGAGACACAATGATTTTAATGTGGAAAAAACCACAATTGGACACCTCCAACTGTGATTAAAAAAACCACGGGCAACAGCCACAAAACAATCCACTAAGAAGATTTAAAGGAATTACACAGGTATACTCTCAATTACCTAGCGAATCCACGCCTAATTGAACCAACCTCTATGTGCCTCTTCCAACCCGTCTTCACCTTGGAATTGTCTTTACGATGAGCCACTCTGGAATCCACCAAAGCTTCAGGCTCGAATTCTTCAGAATCCACCGAAGAACAACTCTCTCTTTTGTAGAACAAACAAAACCTTTGATGTACTCTCTTTAAACCATGAGTTGAATACTCAATAAAACATCAAAGAAAACTCACAAAGTATCCCCAGATATAAACCCTAGAACCCAAAAAGAAGATTTGGAGTAGTAATACTAAAATCTGACCCAACACGCGAATTTATAGAATCTGTCCCGCGATCTCCGCTCGAGCGCCCAACAGCCCGCTCGAGCGTCTTCAGCAAAATATGCGCGTGATATAACAGGGGTCTGCTCGAGCGCTAGAGAACCCGCTCGAGCGCAAAATTACACATCTCAGTACTTTTACAGGCGACCAAAACTGCTGGAACCAGGAATTCTCCGCTCGAGCGTGGTAATGTCCGCTCGAGCGGACAGGCAACTTGGAATGTATTTTTGCATTTTGCTTCAGGGGCACTGCCCCTCGACCCCGCTGTGGCGCTGCCCCCTCGACCCCTGCGAGCTGACCGGGCAGCTCGATCCCCGTCATAATCAGCGAAGTGGCAATCTTGAAAGCATTAGCATCACAAACTTCTCTGAAAGGCACAATTCAGGTTGGATTCGCATCTAAACACTCATAGTCTTACTGAAATAAAAGTGCGAAAATAAATACAACTGAAAGGAGTTTTGTCAAACGGGGTTGCCAAGAATAAAACCTAACAAGTACTATCATTCGGAGCTTCTTCAAAGAAGCTAATGTTTATGCTCCATCCCCCACTTTGGGATATGAAATTTTTTGACATTTCAAAACTCAAAGAGGATAGGCACCACAAATCTACTATAACTATATGTGAACAGACACTGAGATCAGTTCTGATAGCTGGCAGAGCTGTGTTTTTTATATAATCCCATCATACTAGAGACTGAACCACGTTCTATCACCTCATCAACCATAGAGAGAACCATATAACACAACTTCTAAACCTGTCTCATAGAAAAACCAATTTCAACCATATTCTCTCTTTCAACAACATGCATGGCTCCGAGGAGGCAAAATGACTTAGTAATTAACATAGTTACTTAAATGATTGGCCTTTCTACCATCTATGTCCAAAACATAAATTTTTATTTTATCATATCAAAATAGTAAGAAATCAATTTTAACATTTTATACCCATGATGGACTAAAATTATTAGTGCCTCTCCATATGTTGCAGAAGAAGTGTAAGCAAGTAATATTTCCTAATATCTACTTTGAAATAATCTATTCCCAAACAAATTGGAATTTTAGACTTCCAAATTCCTAAATTTAAAAAGCTTGAAGGATGAAAGATTAGTAGGTATAAATCCACATTATTTTAATTCTAATAATTGACTCTCAAGTTATTTTTTCAAACTTAGCGATGTGTTTCATGTGCATTTAAGTGATGGACGGATGCATGAGTTCCCCAAGTGTCTGAAACGTGTCCAATTCTAAAAAGATTAAAAGAATAATATGATACGTTTAGACGAGTGCTTGACATGGTTAGGCCTTGTTTGAGTGTGGGTGTTTGATGCATGCGGACACAATAACTTCATAGTAGGAATGGCAATGGAGACCCTACCCAGTGGTTACCTATGGAGACTCGACCCGAAACACATGGGTTTTTCCCATTTTCTACCCATCAAGTCGGGTCGGTGACATGGTTTAAATCTCCATTGCGGATGGGTACCCACCAATTTCTCCATATGTTTTGACACCACTTCTACCACAAATTCTAAAAATTTGTAAACAAGTTTTTTTTTAAAATAATTTTTTAGAAAAATAATAATAATAATTAGAAAATATATATATATTTTTAAAAAAAGTGAAAAACGGGTCAAGTCGGGTTTGGGAAAACCCAAAACCGTTAGGGGATGGAGAGGGTAGTCTGCATGGGAGATAGGGGATGGGGAATGGGGAAAAATTATAAAAGGGGAATGGGGATGGGGACAGGGAATTAATATCCGTCCCATTGCCCCCCATTGCCATTCCAGCTTCTTAGAAGTGTTCATGCTCCGTTGGCCATGGAAATCATTGAATATGAGTATGGTTCAACTTGCAAGTTCCAAGACAAGAGGGAAGCCCAAAAAAATGAGGGTGGAAAAAAAGTCAAAAATTATAGAACAGGACCTATACCAATGAAACCTATGACCAAATATAAAAGTAAATGAAACAATAACCACAATAATCTCACACAAAATCCCAAATATCAAGGAGAAGGCAATGTTAAATTGATTACAATTAATAATTAGTAATTATTGACGTGTTCATATAGAAATTTTCATGATTTATGAAATGTTTTGAGCATTTTAGGTATTTCAACAAGGCAAACTTCATCGTTTATAGAGTGAAAAACTCCGCTCAAATCATTGCAACAATAGAGTTTTAGGGTTACAATTAAATATCAATTGGTAAGCAGTGAGCATGGGGTAGCTTGAAGATGTAGAAATGAGACTTAAATTAATTTAAAAAAACTCGGGAGGACTGGCTCATGACACAACCAAAAATGACCAAAAAGTGAATAATATAATTCAATTTTTTAAAAAGCTCATTGTATATAATAAATTATAATTCAACAAGTAAATTTTGAATGATACCTCCAAAAAGAGTTAGTTCCTTTCCATCCTTCGATTGCATCCTACCGTTTTGCCAACCAACACACCACACGTTATCCTGCAAAAATGATGATAAGAAAGATTTGAAGAAAAAATACTCTTTTTTTATTATTAATATGAAGTAAAAAGACCTTTGGAGAGTTCCATGTAACAAAACCTCCTCTTGCTTCCCAAGACCATTGTTTTAACTTGAATTAAAATACTACTCAAAAGTAAACTTATGGCTTTGTTGCATTGTTAAATGACCAATTGTCCAAAAACTTAAATTGTTAGGAAATAAGCCCAACAATGTATATCACGCTAACACTCCTCAAATGCGACCTCACCTTGCATGTGAAGAGGTAAATATACTTTTTTTTTTTTTTCATATAAAAAAAGATCAAATAGTTCTAAGGATCTAAAGCAAATAAAATGAAAAGCCTAACTAACTGTTCTTTCAAGTCTTAAAAAATTCCAAAAGTTACATTTCTAATGTAATATCAAGGCTTGAACAGCTGAGTACGAGAACAATAAATTTTATATTTGATGATTAAGACTTTCTTTTACTCTTCAACTGCCATCTTGCTTTAATTGTATGTGCCACCTACACAGTGCTATTCCGAACAGAACTAAAATCAGAACCCAATTCAAAACCCCAACTCAAATTTCATATAACAAACTTAAGAATGGACAATAAACAAAGGCAACATAAATATTTTGTTAAACATTCATGAGTCCTATAGATATACAGTATTCACAGAAAAAAATATACTAGCACATAAACTTTAACAGTCCTAACCTCTTTGAGGATGCAATTATGACTAACAAATTTCAATAAAAAACTTCTAAATAATGTTAATGAGATTATGCCACACTTCTCAAAGCCCCCCCACCATATTAGAGAGAACAAATTCATTTGAACTATCCATTACCAAAAAATTTTAATAAAGACAGAGCTATAGAAGAAATTTCTTCATATAACTAAGGATATAAATAGACGACATAAATAGAAACTTACCTTTGCGATAAGCATTTCCTCATCAAATATTCACGCAAGTATTCAAATAGTGGATGATTTTAAAAGTAATCACAAATAATGCACACTACTACAAATTTAATTAGTTCAAAGAAACAACCATGTTAATGGATGACAAGTTTCATCAAGATCTGAATCCCAGATTACTTACACGAATATGGAATAGATATTCACTAGGAACAATTGTCAAAGAAAGTGAATTCTCAAAACGAAAATTGACAGCTGGAAATCCATTGTCCACACTACAAGAATGTAAGAAAAGAAAGCATAATGAACCATCTTTATATTATCATGCACCGACTAATCTAAATTGCTGTTATTATTTGAATGGAGGTTGAATGATCTGAATTAAGTATGGTGGTTTGTTTGACACCATCCGTTGGTTATTGTTGCTGTTATTATTTTGATGTGTGTTGAGTTAGAACACAACAACTATACAAAAGTGAATCTTTATTTAGATGCAAAGATACACTCAAGTATATAAGAAGACTCTCAAGGACACCTCACTCTTTGAATCACTCACACTCAAGCACTTGACTCCACTCTTGGTTGTTGTGTAACAACCTAGATTTTTAATTATTCTGTAAAATTTATACTAATATTGTTTAATCACAGTTAAGAAAATATACAATTTATTTTGTATTATTAGGTGCAATTTTGTAAAATAATATAATTATATTAAGAATCTGGGTCAAAATGTAATTATCTTAATTATTTATTAAGATAAGTATAAATCGTGAGCAAATCTTTGGGCTGCCACGTATTGACTGGATGTGGCTCTCACCTCCTTATATAAGGAGGAGGTGGTCTGTGCAGAAAAGAAGAAAGAAAGGAGGAAGAAAGGAAAGGAAAGAAAGAAGAGAGAAAGGAAGGGAAGAAAATGGAGAAAAAATAACGGAAGCTGAGAGGGTCTTTGATAGTGGAAAGAAAGAGTGAGATATTGAAGTTAAGGTGAGTTATATTATACCTTGAGTCCCCATAATATATTTTACATATGTTTTGACTTACCATTATTTATTTTATACAAGATATGTTTTATAAATTATATAAATATTTCGGTTACGTGGATTGTTTTCTGAACCCTATTTGCTTAAAATGAAACCCATGGATCTGTTTGTTTATATTTTAAAGAATATTTGACTATGACCTTATAAACAATTATGTTTTGTAAGTACCACCACGGGAGTCCCATGCCTTGGGGAACTTAAATAACCATTGGCCTCTGTTTGACCACTTTGTGGTCATCTGTTTGTCATGAATCCATTGATCTCTGTTCTGTATGGAGCAACGTGCTGTACGGAGATAAGTGCTACACTATTGTGGGAGCCACCTCTATAATTCGTACGAGCCACCTCTTGAATCCGAACCTCTGTTCTGTGTGGGGCAAAGTGCTGTGTGGAGATAAGTGCTACACTATTGTGGGAGCCACCTCTATAATCCGTACGAGCCACCTCTTGAATCCGGACCTCTGTTCTGACTGTCACTCATGTGACCTATGTTCTGTTCTATTCTGTACCGTGGTTGGGGTTATTTATTTACATAATTTCTGTATTTTAGTTTTTGCCACTTAAATGATTTATTTACCAAACTGAGTAATATAAATGTTTTGGCTTAACTAATTATCCATGGTTATTTCGTGTCCCTTATACTCTTGGTATAATATTTCTCACTCTACCATGTGCTTATAGTTGTTTACCAATTTTCAGGAAATAATGCAATTCAGAAATAGCTTTTGGGAAGTCTTAGATGCAGGGCTGCGGAATAGACACACACAACACTTTTATGATATTTTTATATATAAATATCGTCCTTTTGGGTCAATAAATTTTGTAATAAAAATAGAAACTCCGATGATTATTTTGGTACCCTCATTCAAATTTTACTTCCGCTCGCGTTTATTTGTTTGTTTAAGAATTGGCCGTAGGTAACTTCAATTACTAGCCATCACGATACTTAACCCTTGGGTATGGGAAGTGGGTCGTGACAAGTGGTATCAGAGCCAGGTTTATAAATAAAAAAAAAATCATCATTGGAGCATAGGACACACGCACATTTAAGAAGTAGGATAGCGGGTAATTGTTACCTAAATATTATATTTTGTTAGTCGATTTAATTATATTATAATTTTATATGATTTTATATTGTTAGGTTTTGTTTCTTGGCAATCCCGTTTGAGAAAACTCCTTTGAGTTGTAATTTTATTCGCATTTTTATTTTAGTGAGGCTATGAGTTGTTAGATGCGAATCCAACCCAAATCGTGCTTTGCAGAGAAGTTTATGATGTTAATTCTTTCAAGATTGCCACTTCGCTGATTATGATGGGGATTGAGCTGCCTGGTCAGCTCGTGGGGGTCCAGGGGGCAGCGTCCCTTGGCGAGTTCGGGACAGCGCCACGGCGGGGTCGAGGGGCAGCGCCCCCGAAGCAAAATGCAAAAATGCATTCAAAGTTGCCTGTCCGCTCGAGCGGAGAATGTTGAGTTCCAGAAGTTTGTTCGCCTGCAAAAATACTGGATGTTGTTTTTTCCCGTTCGAGCAGAACTTTTCGTGCTCGAGAGTAGGTACGCTCGAGCGGCCAATCTGACGCTCGAGCGGAGATTGCGGGACAGTTTTCTATAAATACGTGTTTTAGTCCAAATCTAGGATAACTTCTCAAGATCTTCTTTTTGGGTTCTAAGGTTTATATCTGGGGATATTTTGCTGGTTTTCTTTGATGTTTTGATTGAGTATTCAACTCATGGTTTAAAGAGTATACATCAAAGGATTATTTGTTTGTTCTACACAAAAGAGAGAGTTGTTCTTCGGTGGATTCTGAAGAATTTGAGCCTGAAGCTTTGGTGGATTCCGGAGTGGCTCATCGTCAAGACAATTCCGAGGTGAAGACGGGGTTGGAAGAGGCACATAGAGGTTGGTTCAATTCGGGCGTGGATTCGCTAGGTAATTGAGAGTATACCTGTGTAATTCCTTTATATCTTCTTAGTGGATTGTTTTGTGGTTGTTGCCCGTGGTTTTTTTTTATCACAATTGGAGGTGTCCAATTGTGGTCTTTTCACGTAAAATCATTGTGTCGATTTGTCTTGATTGTTTGATTGGGATTGTTATATACTGCTTAAAATTGATACATAATCACAAATCAACATCTAGGGGATTTCTATTGCCCATGGTTTTTTTTATCACAATTGGAGGTGTCCAATTGTGATTTTTTCACATAAAATCGTTGTGTCAATTTGTCTTGATTGTTTGATTGGGATTGTTATATACTACTTAAAATTGATACATAATCACAAATCAACATCTAGGGGATTTCTAGATTTTTCATATATATATATATATTAATTTTTTTTTTGGGTGCATAATTTGTGAACAATAATAGATATAATTTATATTTGTTATAGCAAAAGAAGGAAAAAAAACAAAGGATGTCGGGCTCAAGCACCCACAAAAATTATAATATAATAAAATATATATAATTTCCAGTTCAGTATTAAAAAAATAAATAAATTATTCCGACCTTTTTTTAAAAGTGGGTTCAAATTATAAAGACACTAATTTTGAAACTATTTGCCGTTAGTAGAAAGTTCACGGATAAAAGAAATAGGAGTTCATCTCAAATTCCTTCAACTCTTGCATGTGATTTTGTCATTTCACTTTCAGTTGCTTGTTTGATTGTGTTCTCATTTTATTTTATTTTTTTAAATTTTTTTTTGGAAACAAAACTAATGAAAAGTTTTTAAAGTCACCGATTGTTTCTCATTTTGACCCAAAACAATTTTTGACAACTAGACAGTGAGTTGTTTTTGGTAAATTTTTTTTTGAGGTAATATTTTCTATTAGATTAATCATCTAATTTATTTATTAGAGTGCGCAGCGGTTAATCTACACATATGACAAATTTTGAGGATGAAATTTTAAAAGGAGGGAAGATTGTAACAACCCAGATTTTTAATTATTCTGTAAAATTTATACTAATATTATTTAATCACAGTTAGGAAAATATATGATTTATTTTGTATTATTATGTGTAATTTTGTAAAATAATATAATTATATTAAGAATCTGGGTCAAAATGTAATTATCTTAATTATTTATTAAGATAAGTATAAATCGCAAGCAAATCTTTGGGCTGCCACGTGTTGACTGGATGTGGCTCTTACCTCCCTATATAAGGAGGAGGTGGTCTGTGCAGAAAAGAAGAAAGAACGGAGTAAGAAAGGAAAGGAAAGAAAGAAGAGAGAAAGGAAGGGAAGAAAAGAGAGAAAAAATTGACTTATCATTATTTATTTTATACAAGTTATGTTTTATAAATTATTATAAATTATATAAATATTTCAGTTACGTGGATTGTTTTCTGAACCCTATTTGCTTAAAATGAAACCCATGGACCTGTTTGTTTATATTTTAAAGAATATTTGACTATGACCTTATAAACAATTATGTTTTGTAAGTACCACCACGGGAGTCCCATGCCTTGGGGGACTTAAATAACCATTGTCCTCCGTTTGACAACTTTGTGGTCCTCTGTTTGTCATGGATCCATTGACCTCTGTTCTGTATGGAGCAAAGTGCTGTACGGAGATAAGTGCTACACTATTGTGGGAGCCACCTCTATAATCCGTACGAGCAACCTCTTGAATCCGGACCTCTGTTCTAACTGTCACTCATGTGACCTCTGCTCTGTTCTATTCTGTACCGTGGTTATGGTTATTTATTTACATAATTTTTGTATTTCAGTTTCTGCCACTTAAATGATTTATTTACCAAACTGAGTTATGTAAATGTTTTGGCTTAACTAACTATCCATGATTGTGTCCCTTATACTCTTGGTATAATATTTCTTACTCTGCCATGTGCTTATAGTTGTTTATCAATTTTTAGGAAATAATGCAATTCAGAAATAGCTTTTGGGAAGTCTTAGATGCAGGGCTACGGAATAGACACACACAACACTTTTATGATATTTTTATATGTAAATATCGGCCTTTTGGGTCAATAAATTTTGTAATAAAAATAGAAGTTCCGATGATTATTTTGGTACCCTCATTTAAATTTTACTTCCACTCGCGTTTATTTGTTTGTTTAAGAATTGGCCGTAAGTAACTTCAGTTACTAGCCATCACGATACTTAACCCTTGGGTACGGGGAGCGAGTCGTGACATGTTGTGTCTTGTTGTCTTCCAAATGAGGTCATTTCCCTTTATATAGTCATCCACTTCCTCAATGGATGGCTAGGATCATTTTGATCCAAGGGCTATTATTAACCCTCTAGAATATTCTAGGATATACTCATACTTTTTTATATTCTAGAACTCTCTAAACTATTCTAGTATATAATAGTACTTTCTATACTTCTAAAATATTCTAGAACCTTCCGGAACCTTCTATATTTCTCTAGATTTCTACAAGCTTCTCTAATGTTCCGGAATCTTCTACAATGTTTTAGAATCTTCCGGATTTCTTTAGATCTTTCTAGAGTCTTCTAGATTTTTCCGGAGTCTTCTAGATTATTCAACATATGCACTTAGTAGCCTAGATAATTCTAGAAAAGTCAATGATGACTCTTAACAGATGTGTTCATGGCAACAGGGTCTTTGTTGTTGTTATTATTCTGATGGTTGTATAATTTTTACTCTGCTGCGAATACTCTGATGCGAATACTTTGATTACCCATGTGAGCTTTTTACTGTTGCATCAGTCTATAAATGGAGTGTCTCACTTCTAGGACCTAAAACAGATGCTATGCTTAGAGTTCATGGCAGTAGAGTTCATGATGTAGTGCTGTTGTTATGCTATAGTTAATGTCTGCACAGGTCTTACTACTTACTGGGCTCCTGATACTGCTGCTGTTCTGTTCTCTCACTTTATTGATGGTGCTCAAATTAGTTTGAATCAACAACTAATTCATCATCAAATCACAATTTCAAGCATTGCCCTCTTACTAGGAAGTAATCAAGCTGCTACCGATTACCTAAAAAAGTGCATATATTTAGTTAGAATGGAGAGTTATGATTTCATTAACAACTATGTATTGCCTCAGTATTACCCCACAAGTAGCCGTTATACCCCAGATCAGTATGCAACAATGCTAAGTTAGCAGCAGCAATTGGCGTCTGGACCTGGTTCTTGGTTTTGTCTTCTTTGATTCCTAATTTGTTTGGTGGTCTGGTTATTATCTGTCCTGTCTTTGGCATTGTCAGAGATCAATTCACATTTCTTGATGTGGTGTTTATTCAGCTATTGGGGTTGCTGCTGCTTGATTTAGGTTATGTCTGGAACTGATATGCTGCTGGATTGCTAGGCTCAGCAGTGGACTGCTGTGTTATTGTTGTGGAGGAGTTTTTTTTTTTTTTTTTTTTTTTCTGTTTTATGTGGTTTTGATGGGTAGAAGTTGGCTGCAAGTCTTGGTGGTTGATAAAAAGGAGATGCGAACTGCTTTGTTGGCTGATGGTGGTTGATATGTTTTGTTAGAATGCCAGTCTTGGTTCTGTTTTGGTTACAAGGGGCCTGGGTTAGTTAGTGCAACATTCGCAACTTTCAGTGGTTGGCTGGGCTATGGATGACCTTCATTACAGTAGCTTTGTGGGTCAAGGCCTCACCATTACATGTGGAAGCTTCTGTGAATGATCTGGTGTATAATTTGCAGCAGGTCAAGTTTTGCCTCAGGTATGGTGGTTGAATGTGTATTAGAATCAGGTCTGATGGCTGAGCTTGTGTCAGGTTTGGTTGCTGAGGTTAGTCTCTGATATGGGTTGTGCTGTCAGTGTTTGATCTGTTAGTGAGGTTTGGTGGTTGAGCCTGTGTATGGTATGCATTTTGAGCTTAGAGTATGATCTGGGTTGTTATGTTATCTATGCTGATCTTATGTTTTGCTATTGGGGTATTGCTTTGCTGGTTGAGGTATGTGCAGTCCTGTTCTGCTCCTACAACCTGCTGTTTTCTATGTTGCTCTGTTCCCCCAGATTTGGGTTGTCTTTCTTGGGTGTTGCTCTCTGTTGGAGGTGCTTAGCAGATGATCGGATGGGTTTTTTGGTGCCAACATAGTTGGGATGATCTAACCCATTGTGATGCTTTGTGTACCCTCCTTTCTTTATTGATGTTTTAATGTTTTTGTGTTTACATCTTGTACCTTTCATTGCCATCAATAAAGTTTTCTATTTTTGTCGATCAAAAAAAAAAAAAAAACTAAACTAAAATGCTTTCAAACAAACCTTGTGATCTGAAAAAATAAATATGGAGAGAATAATTGACAGAGCAAACAGGCTCTTTGTTTTCAATTGTATTAATCCTTACGGGGAGACTCCATTTTATAGGAGTGATTATACAACATTTGCAAGACAATATAATAAAAGGCTACTAGACAACATAATGAAAGGCAACAATCATAATTAAAGGCACAACATATAAAACTAAAAGTAGCCGAAAGGAAATGGCACTAACTAAAGCAAATTGCACTATCTAAGGCATCTGATGACTACTAATGACACACAAATATAATATATACATTATATATATTATATATTATTAATAATGAAAAAGAAGCTTGATTTCAAACACTCCCCCTCAAGCGACGTTGTAGATGTTAATCATTCCCAATTTGTCCGTCAGATCTTCAAAGCTAACTCGAGCAAGAGCTTTTGTGAGAATGTCAGCCTTTTGGCTCTTTGTTGGAGTGTAGCTGACTTGAAAAACTCCTTCTTCAATCTTTTCCTTGATAAAGTGTCGATCTATCTCCACGTGTTTAGTTCGATCATGATGAACCGGATTCTTAGCGATACTGATGGCGGCTTGGTTGTCGCAGTATAAAACCATGGGATGCTCAGATGGAACCCGTAATTCTTCTAACAGTCTGTTCAACCAGATTCCCTCACAGATACCTAGGGCCATAGCACGAAATTCTGCCTCAGCACTACTACGGGCTACCACTGACTGTTTCTTGCTTCGCCATGTAACCGCGTTCCCCCAAACAAATGAACAATAGCCAGAGGTTGATCTTCGATCAGTCACTGAACCTGCCCAATCTGCATCTGAAAAAATCTCAATTTTTCTATTTGTTGTTCTTTGGAAGAAGAGACCCTTTCCTGGTGTCATTTTTAGGTACCTCAATATTCTGGTCACAGCAGTCATGTGTTTTTCGGTTGGATTATTCATGAATTGACTGACTACACTAACAGAGAAGCCGATGTCTGGCCTTGTATGAGAAAGATAAATGAGTTTTCCCACAAGACGTTGATATCTCCCTTTATCACTTGGTGCACTACCGTCACTTTCTTCCAGTTTGATAGTTGTGTCCATAGGAGTTTCTGCCGGCTTGCATCCTAGCATCCCTGTTTCACTTAGTAAGTCTAGAACGTATTTACGTTGTGAGACTGCTATACCTTTCTTTGACCTAGCAATCTCCATTCCAAGAAAGTACTTAAGATTTCCAAGATCTTTAATCTCAAATTCCTTTGTTAGGAATTTTTTAAGTAAGCCAATTTCCTCTTCATGATCACCTGTTAGAATTATGTCATCCACATAAACAATGATAATTGCCAATTTCCCTCCTAGGGAGTGCTTCACAAATAATGTATGATCGGATTGACATTGAACAAAACCATACCCTTTCACTACCTTAGTGAACCGCTCAAACCAGGCCCTGGGAGATTGTTTGAGACCATACAGGGATTTTCGGAGTCTGCAAACTTTGTTGAAATTTGATGTCGTCTCAAGTCCAGCAGGAATGTCCATGTAAACTTCTTCCGTTAAGTCACCATTGAGGAAGGCATTTTTTACATCAAGTTGGTGAAGTGACCAATCGAGATTAGCTGCCAAGGAGAAAAGGACACGAACAGTGTTGAGCTTGGCAACTGGAGCAAAGGTTTCTTGATAGTCAATGCCATAGGATTGAGAGAATCCTTTAGTGACCAACCGAGCTTTATAACGATCCACATTACCATCTGCCTTGTACTTTACTATGAAAATCCACTTACATCCAACTGGTTTCTTACCTCTTGGAAGATCAGTAATTGCCCAAGTACCATTCTTTTCCAGAGCCCAAACTTCCTCATTGACTGCCGCCTTCCACTGAGGAGACTTGAAGGCTTCCTGAATATTCTGAGGAATGGGTATCTCTGTGATGCTAGAAGTGAAGGCACGGAATGAAGGTGATAGCTTATCATAAGAAATAAAGTTCCCAATGGGATGCTGAGTACATGATCTAACTCCTTTTCTCCAAGCTATGGGCATATTAAGAATACTGTTTTCTAACTCAGAATCAACAGTACTATCTGTGGTAGGAATATTGTTACCTGGAATGTTGCTTGGATTAGAACCCGGTTCAGCCTCATGGGATTGTTGAGAAAGTGCTCCTTCCTCCGTGTCCTCTTGGATGTGCTCATTATCCCGCAAGTCAACAATGAACTCAGAATTTTCGGCAGGTAAAGATTGATTAAATGACTCTTGAGGTGTGTGATTTTTGGTGGTGATGGATGGCTCACTAAATGACTCAAGGGTCCAAAATTGATGTTCCTGGGTTGGAGTCTCCCCCTGAATGACGATTTTAGGATAGTAAGACTGGGTTTCAAAAAATGTGACATCCATGGAATTATAGAATTTCTTTGTGACCGGAGAGTAACACTTATACCCTTTTTGATGTGAAGAATACCCAATGAAGATACACTTGAGCGACCTGGGATCAAGTTTACTTCGATACTGGTGATGGATATGAACAAAGACAGAGCACCCGAAAATTTTTGGTGGGATGGTGGAGATGAGGCGAGTAGTTGGAAAGGATTTTAGGAGGAGTTGACAAGGGGTTTGGAAATTGAGTACCCTAGATGGCATCCTATTAATAAGGTAGGCTGCTGTAAGAACAGCTTCCCCCCAGAAGAATTGTGGAACATTTGTGGAAAACATTAGCGATCTGGCAACATCTAACAAATGCCTATTTTTTCGTTCAGCGATGCCATTTTGTTGTGGGGTGTCAACACATGAACTTAAGTGAACTATCCCTTCTTTTGCTAAAAATTCTCCTAGAATGGAGTTGAAATAGTCCCGAGCATTATCAGACTTTAGAATTTGTATTTTTGACTGGAATTGTGTCTGAATCATAATGTGAAATTTTTTGAAGATTTGGGTTGTTTCAAATTTGTCTTTCATGAGGAAGATCCAGGTTAATCTAGTATGATCATCTATGAATGAGACAAACCACCTAGTACCAGTTACATTTTTTATTTTGGATGGACCCCAGATATCACTATGAATTAGTGAGAATGGACGAGACGCTTTATAGGATTGTATGGGAAAATGGGACCGTACATGTTTAGAAAATTGACATATCTCACAATCAAAAGGTTTTGGATTTTTATTAAATAATGAAGGAAATAAATGCTTGAGATACATAACATTAGGATGACCTAAGCGATAGTGCCACAACATAATTGCTCTATCGTTATTTTGACACGAAACCGAAAAAGAACTACCACAAATTGCCGTTTGAGGTTGTTCCTGTGGATAGTGGCGTTCCTTAAGGATGTAGAGTCCAGAGCATTCCTCAGCATTGCCAATCGTCTTCCCCGAATCCAAATCCTGAAATTCACAATGAGTTGAGAAAAAATTAGTAACACACCTCTTTTCCTTAGTGAGTTTACTAATTGACAATAAATTACAGTCCAAGTCAGGAACAAGGAGAACAGAGTTGAGAATAAGATTCCTAGACAGCACAACTGAACTTGTACTGGCAACCTTTGATAGTGAACCATCTGCTATTCGGACCGTTAAATTATTTTGACATGAGCTATATGTATCAAAAATTGTTGCATCTCCCGTCATATGATCAGATGCTCCTGAGTCCACAATCCAAGGTTTTTTACATTTCTTACTAACAGTAAAGGCGTTCAAAGAATTACCTTTGTGAGCCAAGGTTCCGGATCCTATGATGTGGTTGGAAGACGAACCTGATTGTGACTGTAGAATAGGAGACATTAGTTTCTGGAGCATCTCCATTTGCTCCTTGGTGAAAGGGCTTGCTTCAGGTTGTGGTGATAGTTCATTGGTACCTGCATGATTACCTCTTCCTTCTTTCTCAAGAGGCTGATGTGGCTTCCAATCTGCTGGCTTTCCATGAATCTTCCAGCAAGTTTCTCTCGAGTGACCCGGCTTTCTGCAATGATCACACCAAGGCCTACCTCCTTTATTTTTCTGACGGTTGTCAAAAGGAGTGAATTGAGTCTTAAGAGCCGAGCTTTCTGCCATATTCAGTTGTTGATGCGATCCCATCATGAGTTTTTTCCGACTTTCTTCGCGACGGACTTCAGAGAATGCCTCTCTAAGACTAGGTAGCGGTTTTACTCCCATAATTCTTCCTCTGATCTCATCAAGATTTGTGTTCAATCCTAACAAGAATTTAAACACACGCTTCCCTTCGACAATCTTTTTATACAACAAACCATCAGCAACACACTGCCAGTTATGAACCTCAAACGTATCAAGTTGACGCCATAGACGAGTAAGGGTATTGAAATATTCAGTTACCGTAAGATTGTCTTGACGTAAATTGTGGAGGGAGCTTTCAAGCTGGATGATTTCAGATGTGTTTTCCTTGTCCGAAAATGTTTCTTTTGCCATGTCCCAGATCTCTTTGGCAGTATCACATGACAGAAAATTTTCGCCAATGTCCGTGGTCATAGAGTTGACGAGCCACGACATGACCATATTATTTTCGGCTATCCACCTTTTGTAGGTTGATGCTGTGGTTTCTGGTAGCGCTGAGGCTCCGGTGATGTAGTCATCTTTCTCCTTTCCCCGTATAAACATTAATATGGATTGAGACCATTGCAAATAATTTTGCCCATTCAGTTTATGGGCGGTGATCGGAAGATGAGAGGTTTCCATTTGATGAGAGGATGAAGATGATGAGATGATAATATCAGAAGAAGAAGGGGATGAGTTGATAGTCATTCCAAAAACTGGACCGTATTTAGTCATGAAATAGAAGGATAGATTTGAGTAGAAGAGAGACAAAAAATTAACAACAGAAAAAACTCGAATACTGACTAAATGGGCGAAAAATAATGAGACAGGATTACACCTGCTCTGATACCATGAAAAAATAAATATGGAGAGAATAATTGACAGAGCAAACAGGCTCTTTGTTTTCAATTGTATTAATCCTTACGGGGAGACTCCATTTTATAGGAGTGATTATACAACATTTGCAAGACAATATAATAAAAGGCTACTAGACAACATAATGAAAGGCAACAATCATAATTAAAGGCACAACATATAAAACTAAAAGTAGCCGAAAGGAAATGGCACTAACTAAAGCAAATTGCACTATCTAAGGCATCTGATGACTACTAATGACACACAAATATAATATATACATTATATATATTATATATTATTAATAATGAAAAAGAAGCTTGATTTCAAACATGATCAAAATTTTATTCAAGAATATAAATTGAGCCACAAATCTAGCATTGATGTAACTAACACAAACACAACAACCTTTGGATTGTAATGAATAAAAACTATACTGACTTATGGTCCTGATGCTATATAGTTGAAGCAGATCTTCAATTTATAATGAGTTTGCATTGTTAGATTTTTCAATACTGTAGCCAAAAATTTAAATGTTTCAATGCAAAAAGATGTGACTTATGACAACTAGCTTTGATGGCCGGTTCATTGTTCACGATTTATAATGAAAGAAGTTGAGTTAGATTGGCCAGGATGTGGAAAAATCATTGTATCTGAATGAATGAAAGTTGGATAGGATGACCTTTGCATAAGAATTATAAAAGGTCAGTGATGATGGGGCATAGGAATTAGTTCTGTGGTTCCAACACAATTAGACCCACCTGAGTTGAAGCACCAGCAAAAATGCATCTATATTGCCTAAGAATTGGAAAACATCACATCTAAATGCTTGATTATTTTCTACCTCCATACTCTTTGAAGCATGTGAGACTATCTGTCCAAAACATCACATCTAATGTTACCTTTTCTACATGTGGACTTTATCCTGTCTGCAGTGCCGGCCCTGGGCACTGGCCAACAAGGCCATGGCCTAAGGCCCTTCAAGATAGACCTAAAAAAGGGCCCCTTTTATTATGGTATAGTGTAATATATTAGGTATGTTTTAAGTTAAAAAAAAATTAAAGAGAAAATATAAATTAACTTAAAATAAATTGACCCATTAAAAAATTAAAAAGTCCATTCAAAAAAATTAACATTGTAATCCACTAAAAATAGACCCAAAAAAGGGTCCTCCTATTATAGTTTATTGTAATATATTAGGTATATTTTAAATCTAAAAAAAAATTAAGGAAGACCCTAAAATAAATTGACCTATTAAAAAATTGAAAGGCGCATTTAAAATAATTAGCATTGTTATTCATTGAAAAAGATTTTGCAAAAAAATAGATTATGCAAGTATAATTAATTTATTTGCTTCTAAAAATGCAAGAAGAGCGAGGATCAAACGACACTTATTAATTGTTGTAATGTAATACTAAGTATTTTTTGTAATTTTGACACAAATTTTGTCTTTTATCGTCATTTTTTTTTTCATTTTTTTTCATTCAATGAAAAAAAAAATATGAAGGGCCCCAAAAATTTATTAATTGATTATTGGCTTTGGGTCCCGGAAATCTCAGGGCCGGGCCTGCCTGTGTTTACACCCCATTCTATTTATTTGCCTCTCCTCTCCACATGCAAAGGGGGCACACATGGAGGTGGAGTGTGAGAACTCGACATATATTATTGGGCCAAGTCAATAACAACTCAAGCTTTTGAGAAACTAGTTTTCTAGCAATGACACGCCAAATAACTCATTTCTCATTTGCTTATAATGTATAAGGGGTGATATTCCCCTTGATGCTTTTTCTACACAAGTAGCACCCCCTTGGTGTCCTTTTTTTTTTATTATAAAAACTCACCAGATATATACATGCATATAACAACTATGCCTTATCACCATGTGAATGTAAAACGACAAGTGAAATTCTTGAAGCAAGTAAGTTCCATAATATAAATAATCTGCAAACATTTCACTATAGAAAAGAAGAAGAAAAAATCCCATATAGGGTCTGTACTTTCCATTGAACTGAAAGCAAGTGAACTGCTGCTCAACGGTATGCAATTTCAAATCGGGTTGTGCGCCCATAATCTAATTACACAGAAAGAAAAAAAAAATGAACAAGAAGAAGAAGAAGAAGAGAGAGCAAATCAGTCTTTGATAGGAAGAGTCCAAGGTCAATATGCTTTAAAAGATTTGGCATACCTTTTCCATTAGTGGGGTAAACATGTCATCTGCAAGATATGCCAAGGTTGTACCACTATCAATTACCACTGCTTTCCCAGACTGACTAATCCAATACATCTGTGGGAAGTTGTAGAACATCATGACCCACCTCAATTGCCTTCAAAATAGCATTGTAATGTGCCCAAGATAAGAAAAGAACTGTAATTTAGACAAGATTCTTGAACCGAGATCAAACCCGATTGAGGAACTATAAAGAGACAAGAATAATAAAAGAATGTTATGCAGTAGCAACTAGCAAGTCCATTAAAAATAGATTTAAAATTAACAATCATATGCTATATTAATATCTCTTTCTTCTAAAATTGAAATAATAATAATAATAATTACTAATAGATGAAAGAAAATAGATATAGTGGCGGCTCATTTCTTCATAATCTAATTGCTAATGCAAATAGAAACTTAATTCTTGAGTAAGGGTGTTCCTTGCATGTTATTTTATTCCTTGAAGTAAATTTAACAATCATTACCCAAGATTTAAATACTCACTTCTTTTCCTAAGTAGGTGTGGGATAACTTTTTTTCTCACTCATTGCCTGAGAAAGTTACTAGAAAGAATAGCATATAGTTCTTGACAAAGTGGAATGGCAAAAAAAATCATGTAGCCGACCCCACGTGGTTAGGGCACAGGGCATAATTTGACAAAATTCAATAAGTGGTTACTAATGTATCGAATAGTATGGAAAATCTAAGGGAAAAAAAATTATGTACAATACGAAAAGTTTTTCTCAAAAAACAAAAAAACAAAAACATAGAAAGGGGAACCTATGGTGGTCAAGGGAGAAGTGGGAGGTGTCTGTGTTGTTGGTGGAGATGGTGATTGATTTCCTGTTAAGCATGGCAGAAATTATGCATCGCCATTGATTCAATCTTCTATCTTTTTAATTTTTGTCTCAACATAAGCACAAAGCCATTCGTTTAAAAAAAAAAGCCCCAACATGTCACATTAATCTTACAAACCATATCGATGTTGAGCCTAAGATAGGTCTAGATTGTTAATCGCTTGGAGAGAGAGTGGGAGCAGAAGGTTCAGACTTGAAGTCAAGAAATTGGAGCTTAGTGGTTCAAACTAAAGCTCATTGATTTAATTATATCTAGCCATTGTAGCTTAAAATTGGTGGATCCTGACAGAGTTGATGTGTCTTGATGAAGCTGATGTAAAGGTGGTAGTCTTGCCATGGTGGTTCATATGGTCGTGTGATAAATTTAATTGGGTTGATAGGAAAGAGATAGACACAATAGTTGAAAACGTAGTCATTTGTTTTCGGTTGCCATCAACCAATAATCTCTAATCATGGTGAGGCAATTAAAGTGACACAGAAAGATAGTTCAGAGGTAGAGAGGGAAACCAACGGTCTTTGTGATGGCTTTTTTGGGTGAATTCTTTGTGATGGCTGGTATGACAATATTTTGGTTATTTTACAGTGTCATTGAATATTATAAATGTCTTTTAATATTACTCCACATGAGGGGAAATAGACAATTTAAAGCATCAACTTGGTCAACTTGAGTCAGATACTAAAATCCAAGCTAAATAACCACTTCCATTCCATCAAAAGGATGCAAAAAGTACTTCAAATACCAATTTTGTAATGAAGACAAAACTCATCCCAAAATTAAAATATCTCATAGTTTCACTGCAAATTAGAAATCATGATGTAAAATCATATACTGGTTTGGGACCAACGGAGTTTAGTTTTGGCTCCAATAGCAAAGATTCCACCTCCATTAGTGCCATCCAAGCAATGTGCAAACATTTTTTTAACCTTTCCAACTGATGCAAGCTGTGATATCATGGAAGCATTTGCTTGTTCAAAACCAAGGATGCCATCAAGTGCTTGAGAAGATGAACCTAGCTGACCGGATTGTTTAGCTCCACACCTGTCTTAGATTAGAAATATTTATATAAGGAATAAAAGAAACATTGTACATAAACTGTGCTAAATAATTATCAAGTTTTCAACACTAATCAGACCTAAGCAAGGCGCATATATTCGAAACTTGAGAGAAGATGTCAAAGATAATATAGATTTCACTAGTAAATCTAACTTGTTAATGACCATTTCATCTAAAAGCTTAAGTTGTTACAAAGGGTTTAACTTAACTATCAAGATAATTAATGCTGCCTCAAGTGTGGGCACTCTAAATGAATGAGCCAAACATGTACAAGTATTAAATTTATTGGGTAGAATGAATAAACAAAGGAACTTCTATAACATCAAAAGGACATATGACACTGCTCACCCAAAATAACCCACATAACTCTTTTTATATTATTATTATTATTATTATTATTATTATTATTATTATTATTATTATTATTATTATTATGTATATTGGTTACAATGACTCATCAATGACAACACAAATCACAAATTATTAAAGAATGTGCCATATACAGTTGTAAGTAGAATGGACCAGGGGTCAGGGGTTTATTGTGGAGTGAAATAAGGCGCTAAAATTTTTCTTCATATCTAAAATCTCTCCTCCAAGATGGGAATGCTCAACCTTATTCTCCACACTACACTACCCCACCAAACCTCACTCCCTTTCTTCCCTTCCCTTCATAATTAACCCTACATTGAAGCCTTTTTAGTTCCTTTCCTTGCTAGAAGATAAGTTTTCTTCTTTTTTTTTTCTTTCTTTTTTTTACCTTAATAGCTTCACGAATCTCCTCCCTCCCCAAATTAGTCGATTTCTTCAATTCAATTTTCTCAAGACTAGTGCAGTTATTGATCTTCTCATCCACCCTTTTATCACTATTATCAGACAACTTTCTCACATTCTTAACTACTTCACTAAACTATTCATAGCTCGAGCAACCACCAATAACTACAACCAATGTTTTTGTCTACCTTCTGGAGAATAAAAAGGCCTCTATCATCAATTCCAAATGACACCTCAGAACCTCAAAGCTTGATCCTACCCTATTTCCAGCCCCATTTCAAACCCCAGACTCCCCTCCACCCCCTGCAAAATGGGGAGTTCATATGAAAAATCCACCGCCCGTTCCTCAAATCACTTCTACCTCTGCTTCCCCTTTCAAATTATTCCTCCAATCACTAGAGAGAGAGAGAGAGAGAGAGAGATCTAAAAGAATGTGTTATATAAAAGTTGGCCACATGCAAAACATAACTTTAATTTAACCCTAATCTCTATTATCTTCTCCTTTTGTCTAAACCCCCTACTAACTTGGTGCATCAAAGGACTTCTTTTGTAAGAGCCTGTGAAAGAGGAGGTACAGTCCACAATCAACCCAGTCCCACCCATAGACCTTTGATAATACTCTGATATCATCAAACCACATGCATATCTTTTTTATGGTTTTCTCTCTACCTTTATTATTGTTTGATTTATTGTTTATCAAATTTTAATTCTTTTTTTTACGAGAGAGAACGAGAGAGATTTGATTTACTGTTTATCAAATTTTGATTCCTTTTTTTTTATGAGAGAGAATGGGAGAGAGATTTATGGTAGAAATGAAATAGTTGGTGCTCGTTGTAAAAATAAAAAATAAAATCAACAGAAGAACTAGAAGCCTAGTCTCAATGAAATACATATTACATGTCTAAAAGTCAGAAAAACCAAAATTAGCAAGGCCAAGTATCGAGTCACATGTCATCACCATAATCTCAAGAATCAAACGAGGGACAAAACTTTATCTATCCTATACATACAGTCAAATGCAAGCAAGGCATCTTAAATAATATTGTCTACACCCAAAAAATGACGGAGCAAAGTGTCAGAACTAACTTACTGGTCCCTTCCAACACTGAGAATCCACTGAGCAAGATGAGTTAAATTCCCTCTCAAATTTCCTGCAGATTATTCACAGCATATTAATGAGAGAGAGAGAGTTGCACTAGTGATTTATCCTTACAGAACAGGATCAGTGACTGCTGCATTTTCAGTGGCTAACTTCAGTGCCTGGAATGTCAATGGATTTAATGATGTTCTATATTACCTTACTTGTTTTCTCCACGTTAATATGTGCTAAGCATACGCTAGCATTCAAATCTCAAAACAGATGAGAAATCCAACACATTTATTATATCTGATCTGACAAATAGTATGTGTTTATTCAGGAACAATTTTTCCTATACAAGTACTATGAACTCCAATCCAATTAAACTCTTGCACAATCAAAAAACACTAGATGACAAGGTTGATCGGACAATTTGCTAATATATGGGAAGTGTTCATAGAAGAACCAACTTAAAGATTAATAAACTCAGGTGAGAGAAATATAGAACAGAGACCCATGCCTTGAAATGTTAATCCTAGGTTCAGATAATAAAAAAAAAAAAAAAAAAAATCTGATCTCCAAAGCCATGTAATGGAGTGTTTTGACACCTTTTCCACTGCCTTGTCTACCGTTGATTCTGATTCTGTTATAAACCTGAATTAATCTGCTGCTACATGGGAGCAGAATTTTTGTCCGCCAATGGAGTTCTTGTGCTGGGCATGAACTCAACTGTCGTGGAAAGAGAGAGTGGTCCAGTCTTTGACAGCATATTTGGTGAAACCTGCTGGCGGGGAAAAAGGTACTCCTTAGAGAAGGATGATGAATATATGGGGGCTCTGTCATTTTCAGCGAAATTGTCACCAAGGTGGGAATGAGAGCAACCCCTCTTCCCTTCGAGCTCTATCACCACGCCCCTGTTGAGATCAATGACCTCCAAACATCTATTTAAACCATTAACATGATCTCCAAAACTAGGTATGTTTTCTTTTTCGTTGTCATGAAGTGAATGAGGGTCATTCTCAAGAGGGTGCCTGCTGGCCCTTTCATGTTCTTTCGTCATTGGCCTCTTGCTCTCTCCACCCATTTCATTTTTCAATATCCCTTCTGTTCTTTTCCTTTCTGCCTTCAAACTAGAATGCAGGCCTAGTTTTTTTGAATTATGTCCCCCATCAATAACTTTACTAGATCTTGAGCAATTTTCTCTGCACAATTGAGGAGATGTATCAGTCTGACCTTTTGAAGTTTTCCCTGGTAAATTTCTCAAGGTTGCAGACGTGCTGGACATTTTTGGGGAATTTTTATCTAGCTCATGATTCTGTGCTGCATATCTGCGAATGGCATTCAAAGAAGGATTCATCACTCCATTTTGCATAGAACCAAGTTTTGTATCCCCATTCTCTAGTAAAATTCTAGTAGTCTGAAGTTTATCCGGCCTTTTTCTGTTTGTCACCCCACTAATATTAGGCAAAGCACTCTGCGCTCCAAAATGAAACAGGAAATCTCTACCTACCGTCGACAGCGTAGCTTTGTCCTGCCAAAGTAGATAAGCTTTACTTGATTGAAATACTGACTTCACAAGGTAATACTCATAACATAGAACTAAACAAATTGGAAGAAAATAAAACTACCTCATCAAAGAACCCAATCCTTGGTGATGGCATTCGGAGACCCGAAGGTTTGAAATTTCTGGTCGATTTTGCAAGATCATTAGCAGTTCCCCTAACTACTTCAAGACATGGATCTGGAAACCTTGTTTGATGACTTTCTTGATCATCGAAACATTCATCATGCGGGAAACTCTGAAAATTTAATGCTTGGGTGGCATCATTTCCTAAACAAGCTCCTCTGGAAGTACTGGTATGAAAACTGACCTCTAAACAGTTGGGGCTTTGGTTGGCAGTTGATGATGATTCTGAGGACCATCCATCAATGGAGCTAGCAGGAGATTCATAAGAAGAATGGTTTGACATGGACAATGAAGGGGTTGACAAACCAGGATTTTCCAACACAATTTTGTCTCCTAGTGAGCACCTGAGAGGAGTCTTGGAGGTTGAACCAGAGGCAGCAAGACTACTTTTCCTGTAATCTGCTTTTCTTCTCGAGTTTGAGGAAGATTTCAACGACGAAGCACTACTGGTAGTGACAGAAACTGAAGAAGATGATTCAAGGGATGTTGTAGAGCTAGTGGAACATGAGTTTCCCAATCCAGATTTCTTGGATAATATAAAATCTTTCCCTGTAACAGTCAATGCATTTTGATGTAAATTCCATTAAAAGTGGAAGAAAGGAACTTTTAAATTATACGAAGGTTCTTACCAGATCCAAGGGTTACAACTTTATTTCCCATTTTGACATGGTCCGCACCTAAGGAAATCTTTTTTCTTTGTCCTGCTGACACCGTGTTCATCCTGCTTAATGGAAACGAATTAGCTTCACCATTCTTTTTAGCATCCTGTATTGATCAAATTAATTTGAGTTAGTTAATTCATATCCTAGAGTTAAGTTTCATTTCCTTACACAATCTTGTGTCTACATATCCAACAAGTTAGACTACCAAATGCTGGACAAAATTGTAACTTGTAAGTAATAAATAATAATACTCATAACATAGAACTAAACAAATTGGAAGAAAATAAAACTACCTCATCAAAGAACCCAATCTTTGGTGATGGCATTCGGAGACCTGAAGGTTTGAAATTTCTGGTCGATTTTGTAGGATCATTAGAAGAATGGTTTGACATGGACAATGAAGGGGTGGACAAACCAGGATTTTCCAACACAATTTTGTCTCCTAGTAAGCACCTGAGAGGAGTCTTGGAGGTTGAACTAGAGGCAGCAAGTCTACTTTTCTTGGAATCTGCTTTTCTTCTCGAGTTTGAGGAAGAATTCAATGACGAAGCACTACCAGATGGAGAACAAGAAGCTGATGAATCATTACTGGTAGTGACAGAAACTGAAGAAGATGATTCAAGGGATGTTGTAGAGCTAGTGGAACAACATGAGTTCCCCAATCCAGATTTCTTGGATACTAAATCTTTTCCTGTAACAGTCAATGCATTTTGATGTAAATTCCATTAGAATTGGAAGAAAGGAACTTTTAAATTATGTGATGGTTCTTACCAGATCCAAGGGTTGCAACTTTATTTCCCATTTTGACATGGTCCGCCCCTAAGGAAATCTTTTTTCTTTGTCCTACTAACACCATGTTCTTTTTAGCATCCTGTATTGATCAAATTAATTTGAGTCAGTTAATTCATATCCTAGAGTTAAAATTTCATTTCCTTACACAATCTTGTGTCTACATATCCAACATGTTAGACTACCAAATGTTGGACAAACTTGTGACTTGTAAGTAATAAATAATAATGCAGCCTTTCAATTTGAGCAATCGAGATGAACACTTATGCATACTAAATACTAAAAGGAACTATATAATCTCATTGTCTTCGATTTATACATGCCTGGACAAACTTGTAACTTGTAAGTTATAAATAATAATGCGGAATTTGAGCAATTGAGATGATGAACACTTATGCATACTAAATACTAAAAGGAACTATATAATCTCATTTTCTTTGATTTATACATACCTGGACAATTTGTGGATGGACAACCTCCTTAACTCTTTTTGATCCTTGCATATAGACGCTTTGCCTTCTAGAAGTTGGTGTGGATTTCACCTGATATTTAGATACAAGAGAACTTAATTTCTCAATAAATGCTAGAACAATTACAATGAAAGACTACAATCAATAGCACATACCCTATTTCGAGAGATGTCATCAAGTTTCTTCAAGGCTGAAAAGAAGCAACCATAGATATTGAGCATAGATTTGTGATAAACAGATGCATAAAAAGGGAGACCATATAACATTTTTTACAAGACACTAAGGCTAGGTACCATCCTTCTAAACACAAGATATTATGCTTACTAAGCCTAAGAGTAAGAAAAGAATTTAGGACAAGTGAGGTTTCAATATTTCCTGCTGCAACAATAGTGGAAGGCCTGATTACCCATTAAATCTCTTTGGGATACCTTAAATGCAATCACATTGCAATTCACATACAAAATGAACAGGCAAAAATTTCTTCTTCCATTCACAATAAGATTTGTTCTGAATTTGCAATATACTTACAGTGGGTTTTCCGTTTGTGGGCTTCTCCAACTCCTGATTTGCAAACTGACTTGCAAATATTGGACATTATATTGGATTTCTCAATGGGTGTTCTTATTTCTTCAAACAAATCAACCTCAGTGCTTTGGTTGCTGTCCAAAGAGAAGTCATCACTATCTAATGTAGATTCTGAGTCTGCATATCTCCGCGTACACAGATCTTCTTGAGTTACGGGTAATAGGTGAGCTTCAACCTTCTCAAATCCTTTATTTATAATAAACAACTCTTCTGGATCTAGAAGTCCTGATCACGCATGAAGCATTAATGACTTCGAATTTTAACTTGCTCTAACCATATGAAATGAGTTAACATTGGCAGAAGGCACCAAATATTTCAGATTTCTTGTAAAAGCATACCTGCACTGGTGAAAAAAGCAATATCCCAATCTAAACTTTTGCGCAAGTTGCTTGCTCTTCCCAACTCAGTGGATTCATGAAATAAGACCTTTTGCTCCCTTTGCTCGAGTATTTCTACTGCATTTTCAGGTTCACGAGAATTTGTCGTCCCAAACAGCTTGAAACCTTCTTGCTCATCTATTTTCTCCAACACTACTATGAAAATGAATTCAAGAATAAAATGTTTCAGGCCAAAATTGAAAATGGAAGAATGTATATGTTCAAGTAACTGCAGAATTGTTCCTAATGTTGATGCAGAAACTAAGATCAGTTGGTGGTTTTTCATGCAGCCTAAGCCAATTAGAGTCCTTTAGATATTGATGTGTTAGTTATCAGGAATTAGGAGAGTCAAAGATGATGCAGAACTATGAAATATCTCACAAATAAAATGATATCAGAAATTCAGACCTACCATAAGGGAACTACTGTAAAATATTAAGGTTCTTAAAATTTTGCTCCCATCCCCGAAAGTAACTGAAGAATTAGAAACATAGGTCTATTCTAATGGATTGATTATTAGTCTTAACACTATGATAAACAATAAGACATGAAAATTAGAATTAGAATATAAACATGCCTACATGGAGCAGAGAAATATCATTCATATACTATATAACCTACAATTAGATTATTATAGAGTATTTCTTCCAATATACTTGTGTTATCTCACATTAAGACATAAGTACAAAGTATTGTATTGGTGGAGATTAGGTGACTAGTTACAATTTATAAAGCATGGCTAGAGGGATACAAGATAGAGGTATGACACAATATGGATACATCAATACAAATTCTGAAAAAAGTAGGATATGGATTATGTTAAAGGATACGACCATAAATAAAAATATATATAAATTTAAAAGTAATTGTCATAAATCTTTTAGGATAAACTATTTTTCTTTATTTATCTACAATTAGGAAACACTCTAATTTTGGCGAAGCTGAGTCAAACTTTAGATTTCTAGAAAAAGTTGAATAAAAATTGATTAATTTATTTAGATGGTGATAATTAATCAAATCATTTGAGAGTCACATAGTTATTTTATATAAATAGTTACATAACCACCATGAAGTATGTAAGCTCTCTACTTCCAATCCCATGCTCCGCATATAACTCCACTATCATCAAGAGTTGCAATGCTTCCCTACGATGTATTCAAGCACATCAAGTATGTGTTAACTTTCTAGTCTACCAAGTAGTCTTAATTTCAAGCTACTAGAAGTCACGGCACGCAAAAAAAATTCAAAGTGTAGTATTGATAGAGATTAAGTGACTAGTTGAATCTATAAAGCATGGAATGGGATACATGATAGAGGTATGACACAATATGGATACATCGATACAAATTCTGGAAAAGTAAGATATGGATTATGTTAAGGATATGACAATATATAAACATATATATATTTAAAAAGTAATTTTGTGAAGACTATTTTTCAAACTACTAGGAGTCATAGCAAGCACAAAGAGTGCATAAATCATTGAAAGACAATAACAATTCTAAATATAAAATTTATGGTATAAATGAAATGTTACCAGAAATGATGCCGTAAATTACTTCAAAAGATCAGCAACCCAGTAATTTTTTTTAAAAAATGGACAAAAAGAAAAATAAAAAAGTAATCAACAAAATATTCAAAGTCCCTATTAAATTTTATGTTTAGAATATCATCAATTTTTGTGTTTTTTTTTTCATGAGATAACAATACCATCATCAAATTGAAGTTATTTAATCTCTTTGTAACACATTTGACATAGGAAATTAATAACAGTGAAAGAAATGAAAATTATAGGCAGATAGATCACTATATTTAGCTAAGCATATAGCGACAATGACTATGAAAAGCTTCATACACAACATCACACAAAAAAAATCAAAATAAATTATATATATATATACATACAATTTATGGTAGATGTATATGTACATAAAAATGACGAAAAATCTTTTAAGTGATGTCATTTAAACCAAGGTGGTGGTGATAGTATAAAATTATTGAGCAAATCCAAGGAGATAATTGAATGATCTTCTTCTCTATAATATTGGTTTGGAGGAATTGGAAAGTCTATTCCTCTTTGATAGAGCAAATATGTATATTCCTCGTATGGTACTTCTGCATACGTACTGACCGGGTACACAACACATACCCAAGCTTTTTCTTTTTAATTTTTGGAATACCCAAACGTACCTAGTATATACCTAAGCCGTACCGTACCTCAGTTGAAATAATATTTTATTCTACTGCAGAGATAAAACTCCTTTCACTAGACTTCTTTTTTATTTTTTATTTTATACTTAGCATGATTTTAAAATTAAACTATGGTTTGTAAATTATTTAATATATTGACATTTAATTTTGATTTATACCTTTACTTTTGACATTAAATGTTAATTGTAGGTTGAACCTTAACAAATTAAATCATTTAATTAATTTTTGCATTACTCCAAGGTAAAAATAAATATTTTTTTACAAGCGTACCAAGCCTTACCCGTACCCTATTTTTTAAAAATTTTATCGTATTGATGTACGCGTATCGTACCAGTACTAGTATTCGTATTCGTACCTGTACCCATGCTTCATAGGCAACAATGACTATGAAAAGCTTCATACACAACATCACACAAAAAAAGTCAAAATAAAATTTATATATACATACAATTTATCATAGATGTATATGTACGTAAAAATGAAGAAAAGTCTTTTAAGTTATAAGATACAGATAACACAACGGGTAAAAGAATTCGAAACGAAGAACCTTGTTGGTAAATCATGTGCTTGACAACCATTAACTATGAACACCCAACAATGGAGTGATACTACAGTATGAGTATCACCGACACTAGTCACAGTGCAAAGGCTGGATCGTTCTCTGATGGGAGAGAGTTAGAGAGAGAGTATAGGGAAAAAATGTTATAGGTAAAAAACCACATCACGTATCTGATGTTCTATATATTAAAACATATAATCAGATATATAACCATATATATCCATCTATCCATATCTCCTGATGTTCTATATATTAAAACATATAATCGGATATATAACCATATATATCCATCTATCCATATCTCCTAAGGATAGGATAGATGTAGATAGATAGAGGGTTATCCTAACAAATAGGATAATCAGGAAATCAAATTCAAATTAAATGGGTAATTTGAATGGGCCATGGGTCATGCCACATGGGCGCCCAAATTCGTGTCCAATACCCGGCCCAATTTCCAACATCTCCCACTCGCACATGAGTTGGCATGATACTGCCACATCTCTATCTCAATCTCCCAAATATTGAACAATCCCATACTAGCCAATGAACCATGCGACCGCTGAGAAACACTTGCATGTGGGAGCTCTATACTAGAAACTCAAAATGAGCCAGCATAGGGACATCAATCCAAAAAATAGAAATAGTCTCATACACCCCCGACCTATCTAATTACACCAGTCCAAAAACATCTTTAATCCCTCAAAAGAACATGTTTGACCCTCTCAATTCTTGCAATATATTCACTCAATCCGTCTCTCATACAGAGCGATGTGAGTTGTCAACACTGAATATACAACTGCTTAGGATTGACTGCTTTCCCAGTGATGTCCCTTAAGGCCGAATCATACATGACCGCAAGCGACATACCAAAGTAACAGAACATCAACCCCTTACCTTGTGACACAGTCAAAGGTCACAAAAGGGTACATAAGTGAAAGTCGTATCAATAATGACACGTAAGACTCACACGGTGAGGAAACAGGGATCCATCCTCTCACCTCATTACTCGGTCGCCAAGCACATAGAGTATGAATACATGCTACGATGGAGTAACTTTTCCAAAAGAGTGACGTCATACTCAATACACCGTACAGATCTTAGTCTAGTCTCTTTCTAGCGCCTAACCCGAATTCTCTATTTGCTCGCCTTCCAGGCACCAAATGAGATCTCGCATCTGGCTAATCATAACAGGCACAACATGGAAAGTGGGTACCAACATCCATGTTTGGTCCTTAACACAACCTCATCTTGGTTGTAACCAAGGCGACATATATAGTGGATAATTTAAGCCTCTCTTGGCTCCAAATAAAAATAAACCACTAGTCTCATCCGTGCTTGCTCCCAAGTACCAAGGGTGATTGCTCGTGTGAGTGCGCCAATCTTGCTTGCTGACATCATCATTTGCTAATCATTATAATACAAACCATAATAGTGTCAACATCCCATCATCTCACAACAAATAAGTGATTGATTTTAAAAAAAACACGACCACAGTCTGCGCAATTCTGGATTCCAAGCATAAACCTTATCAGCACCTCTTGCGATAAGCATATACAACGGAATCCACCATGTGCGCCTCACATGAAGTGGTTCAAGATCACTACCACTTGCGTAATTACCTCTCTAAAGATATTTTGGTGACCAATTTACGTTCATTCAAGATGCGCCCAACTAGCGCATTGAATCTTACAAAGGGCAAATTTATACACTACCAGTAAAGCATCCTATCCACAGTCTAATAAGCAACGTCAAGGTCTAAAACTACTCAGTTGACCATCTAAAGAGATAGCACTCATTATGTCGAATATGCCCACATAGCATACTTCAGGCTCCCACAAAAAAACAATCAAGGAATATAAGTCATTTGTTTCTCCCAAAGACAATCCGAGGATTCACTCAATAGCTAAGGCTCTAGCTTTTACCGATAGGTAAGTCAATGGGTTTGCAATTTCGCATTTAGAATCATTCTAGGATATTCCTTATGTAAGTCATTAAAGACAAATTGAGAATTCTCACAGAACAATCTCTAAGGATCTTACATCCGAGCATATAAATAACATCACCCATGTCCATCATGTCTAAAACAGAGGACTGCCAACCCTAGATGGCGACAACCGTATAAATTCCTGGCTCATAATGACTAAGTAAGGAAAAACTTCTTTTGGACCATTGATCATGCCTCAGTGGTCTTCATCGATCATCGTTGGCCTATCATGGCTCAATGAAATCTAAGAACCATTATTTTAGGCCGTAAAAGATTTATTCGAACTAGCAATCCTTTTTGCACTCCTAACTTTTCACCATAAAAGCAAAAGGTAAATCCCTACGGATCTACTTATCCAATTCTCCAACGAGAAGTTGGGTCACAACGTCCACAAATCAAAATTCTGAACTCATGTCAATCATAGCCTAAGTCAAAGTAACCTTACTCCCCAGGAGAAAGTCTTCTCATGGTCTACACCTTCCTCAATGGTGCGACTTTTCGGTATCTAGTGAGCGTTATGCCTTGAAAAATGACTATCCAAATCGCGCGTAACTTTATAACAGTTTCGCGTCATAGCGGAAAGTCAACCAAATTATAGAAATGGTTAATCCTCAAAGACTTTGTCTCAAACTGCGCAACATTGATCCACTTTTCTAAAAGTAGGGGACTAGAGAGCCTTTGGCATTATCCTAGGCTCTTTATCATCTTGCGGAGCAATCATGAATGTTTCCCTCTCAATCACCCAGTGATGACGTGAAAAATTTTCACATTCTCTACCACGCAACTAAGAATGTAGAGTATTCTTCTCTAATGGAGTAATCCACTAGTAGGCACATCGCTCCCACTGTCCCTAGGATATTGAAAATTTCTTTCCATTCTCAACTAGGCTACATAAACCACTATATTTAGAATTCTCTATTTTATAGAGTTCCAAAACTCTATTCACGTCACCTTTACTAAGAAAACTTTATGCGACTTAGTTACATCCCCACAAAGCTGTTTATCTATAAGCACATGACCTAGAAGGTTTACATGACTGCATACAATAATGCGCCACATAACCCTAAGTTTTTACAAGACAGCATACAATAATGCGCCCTAGATCTTTAGGTCTTAACTTCGCAATCTTAAGAGAAGTAAAATAAAGATAAGCTGCTTGATGGTTACAGATCGCCCACAAATAGCTCTCTGCTAACCCATTACTTAAATGGAGTGTAAAATCTGATATGGAAGGCACTTAGTTAGGGATATAGGCAACAAACTAGTGCAATTCCCAATTGGGAAACATTTTGCGCCATCATCCACCTAACATAAACAATACTTAATTCCTTATCTCTACTACACCATTGTGTTGTTGAGTACTAGGAATAATCAATTTTGGGGGTGTTTGTTTCAGCTTTTCAGAGCTAACTTATGGCTTTTAGCTTTGAAAAAGTTATTTTGGATTGTTTGGTTAAACTTATTTCAAACAGCTTCTGATTCTAACAGCTTATTTTAACTCAAAAAAACTGATTCTGAGAAGCTGCTCACCCCTTGCTTCTGATTATCAGCTTCTGCTGTGGACATGTTAATTTTTGGTTCTACTCTTAAATTTTTTTATTTTTTATTTTTTTAAAAATAGAAAAAGACCCAAATGGACTATAGATTATTATTATTATTTTTTTATGAGAAATGTAGACAAACAAAAAATAAAAATTAATTGAAAAAGTTATTTCACAGCTTATTTAACAAACACTACTCAGCAACTTAAATCTATAATCCAACTGCTACACCAAACAGATTAACAACTTCTGATTAAAGTCATAATCTATAATCTGTTAAGCTATAATCTATAAGCTGTTTTAACAGCTACACCAAACGGGGCCTTTCTAAGCATCCATCTCTCTTCACAGAGTTTTAAAAAAAAACTCAAATAGATACTTGCCACCTTGGTCAAAACTAAAAGCACAAGCTCTTATCTAATTGATCTCAACCTCGTGTGTGCAATGTCAAAAATCATATCAAAACTTTTGACTTATGGGAGATCAAATAGCCTTGACTAAGATGCGTATCGTAATCTATAAATGTGTCAAGAATGAGGCTAGCTATCATACCCTTACACATATCAAGTCACAAATATCATAGTGGACTAAATGCGCCAATACAAATGCCCTTCTGCAGCTTTCCTACTTGTGCGCAACCATTGCGAACAAAGTTACACATTCACATGAGAGCAAGATGTCACAAGCGAGTGGGCCCAAGAGGGCCTACTCAAACCATCTGTCATCTTCTCATTAATGTGATTAAGTATAATAAGCCACCAGTTCATGACCAATGTCATAAACTAATTCCAATCGTTCTAATGTGTGAATTCTCGAAGACAAGTTTTAAAGGTTTTAGGCCCAACTAGGTAATGACTCACGACAAATTCATGTTTACTAGATCATAAAAGGATGTTATGGAGATATCAAGTGCACCTAAGTCGCAAATTTAACTAGTAAGTGCTAATCCCCTGCACCTTCAAGTCAATTTTATTTTCCATACACTTTACTGCATCTAGTTGAAAGATGACGATACTCCTCTTGCCATCTTTGTTTCTCGCTTCATAGTTACTTGCAATTAATTCTACTATCCACAAGAAGGAGAGAATAAGCTATCAATCTATGACAACTCCCGAAGTAACTTAAGCGCGAATTAGGCTAAAGAGTCTAATTCAACACAATGCTCTCATGAGCCATGCGTCAAATTCTTAGAGTCATAACAACCTTGTCGGCCTTGACCTTTTCATTACTATGTTACAACGTTTGCTAAGTGGTAAACGTTATTCAAAAGCGTTAGCCTAGCTAAGGAATCATACAAAGAAGCACCTCATCATGTCTCACACTCAAGTGTGGAAACAGTAAGTGTCCAGACTTAGACAAGTTGGCAATGCAATAGATTTTGCAGTCACTTGATGCTAATCTTTTCACTAAGTGTTAATAGATTTTTGCTGCTACTAAGCGCTAATCTTTTAATTTCAAGTGATACTTTAATGCACACTATTATAGTGCGTGAAATTTTTGCTCCATCCACTCCCAACAGTTGGGTAGAGAGCAAAACACTGCTCATACTGGTTACTCGTCTTATACTTAATGACTAATTCATTTAAACTCGCATTTCTTGGATGACGTGACTCTTGAATGTCACTTTATCTAATGATGCAACGTTATTACAAGTTAAATTACAAAGTCAATCCGTGCAGCTCAATAGTCAAGATCATATACAGATCTATTGAAGGCTTACTAATTTCACAACTCCAAAACTCACCAATCAAAACTACGTAGCATGCCGCTAATCATAGCGCACACATCAGTTTTTATTGTGTCAAACAATGCAACAAACCACGGCGACTTTGAGTCATGTTTCCTTACTTTGGCTCAATTAAACTCTAACCTAAAATCTCCAAGACTTTTTGCTCATCTAAAGAATAGGATTACATTGTTCACATTTGAACATCTCTACTAAGTTTAGGTCAACCAAATTAACTTCCATAAGCTAAGTCAATTTAGAGAGAAATTCACATTGGGATTAATTTGATTAGCATAATATAATTTTGCTGCAAAAATCTATATTAAATAGTGACAATATTACACGAGTCGCAAGATCGAAAATCCGCTATGCTCGTAATCATCTTTTGCGCCACAGGTGACAATTATCCAAAAATTTAATTTAATTCATGCGCAAAATATTAGTTTTTAGGAGTAAATCTACAAAGATTTCTTTTAACCGAACAACCTCTCACTGACTATGGCATGTCTAAAGCATGATAAAATATTCTAATTCCATACAATAGCATCTTAATGTAGATTCACAATCAACTCACGCTATGTTACATTTAATAATGGAATTTAAATAAAAAACAATTAATCATGTTATTCTAATCACAACATATTAGAAATTCTCTAGGCAAAAAATAACATGCTATGTTTAATATTCAGATTATGCCATAACAGAAAGTATATCACTTCTGAAATTTTTTTGGAATTTCAAATAATTAATAAATACCCATAAAATCATAAATAAATATTCCAGAATCTGGGAAAAAGAAAAAATCATACCAGTAAATAGTAAACCATTACAGCAGTCTACCGAAAAAATTTCAGTCCCAGAAACTTAGTCATGCAACACCAGAAGTATTTTAAAGCAGAAATAATGAATTATTATTTCAGGAAAAATATTTTTATTTTCATAAAATTTTGAAAATTTTACAGTAGATTAAAAATTTAATTCTAAGTCTAACAGTACCAACCACACATAAAACAAAACTATAACGAATTACTTATGCCCATTTAAAACAATTTTATATTTTAAAAAACAACAAACAGCGCCTTACACCCAGCTGCCAAACCAGACAAGCCAGCGCTGAAAACAGTGCGGGTCGGCTTGGCGCACGGCGCGCGTGGACAACGTGGCTGACACGCGTGATGGCGCGTGGAAGCGCGTGGGAAGCGTGATGGCACGTGGCCGCCGCTGACAGCGTCAGTTGGCGCGTGAGGCACACGCGCTGCCTTCCGGTGTGTTTTCTGGTCCAATTTTGGTACTGCCGGACTCTATTTTCCAAAATAAAAACAATGGTGGTATCAAAAATGACATTTAACAAACACAAATAATGGAGTGTAGCACACTCTCTCTAATGAGAGTGGAAGTGCAGAAACTCTACACTTCATCTTCTTCCTTAAGCCACCAAAAACACAAAACGAACCCAAATTAGGGTTTATTGTTTCTCATCAACCGTAAGTCGGAATCAGGCCCATAATATACCATTTCGAAGGTATCGAAACAAGGATTCCAAATATATAATTTTCATAACATAAAAACAAAGCGTTTAAAACCAGCATGCAGTCAAAGTTACAAAAAATTAAATATGAATCTCCATTTTTCTCAAAATCCGACCGTTGGATTTTCATGAAACTTTGCAGATATATTTTACATGAAATATACAACATATGTAAATTTCAAGTTGATCGGAGAAAGTTCGAAGAAATATTAATTTTTCATGCATATATCACGTGTATATATATATATAATTATATACATATTTTAATACACAAAAACAAGCACGAAAATACCCATTTATGGCTTTGATACCAATGTAAGATACAGATAACGCAGCAGGTAAAAGGATTCAAACCATATATTGTGTAAAAGAATCCGAAACAAAGAACGTTGTTAGTAAATCACGTGCTTGACAACCATGAACTATGAACACCCAGCAATGGAGTGATACTACAGTATGAGTATTACCCATACTAGTCACAGTGCAAATGCTGGATCGTTCTCTGATGGGAGAGAGTTAGAGAGAGAGTATAGGGAAAAAATGTTATGGATAAAAAACCACATCACGTTAATATTCCATATATTAAAATATATAATCAAATATATAACCACATATATCCATCTATCTATATCTCCTAAGGATAGGATAGATGTAGATAGATAGAAGATTATCCTAACAAATAGGATAATCAAGAAATCAAATTCAAATTACATGGGTAATTTGAATGGGCCATGGGTCATGTCACATGGGTGCCCAAATTCGGGTCCAATACCCGGCCCAATTTCCAACATAAGTGATGTCATTTAAACTAAGGCGGTGGTGATAGTATAAAATTACTGAGTAAATCCAAGGAGATAATTGAATGTTCTTCTCCATACTATTGGTTTGGAGGAATTGGAAAGTCTATTCCTCTTTGATAGAGCAAATATATATATATATATAATACACACAGAGACGATGTACTTTGCAACTCTGTTTTTTCCACTGCAACAAGAAACTGAATGACAATTATCATTTAATCAAAGACCCAACCCACCTTGAGGCCTTTAAGCAAAAATGTTATCCTTCAAGTTGCAACACTAGTAGGAGCAAGAAAACACTTTATCTATAATAGAACTTGCACCACAGACATCCTCCAATTCATATAGAAAACCATTTGACTTGAAAGAGAAAGTTGGCAAGTGAAAAGCAATTTCGGGAGAAGTTGTCAGGATGTGAATTTGTGGGAAGTTGATTTTAATGTTTCCAAGTGGAAAGGAGTTTGTGAGAATTTTGATTATTGCCCCATAACTTGATAGAAGGAAAATAATACACAACTTCAGTACATGATCAACACCAAAATGAGCCCCCTTTATATATTAATATTGATAATATATTCATATAAGATATATTGAGGGTTCATTATGTCCACTCAAACTCGGACCAAATTTGACATGCTTTATTCTTAATGTTTCCCAATTCTTCTTACCTAGAAACTACTCTTGTATTTATCCTAACAATTACTCTAATGCTATGTAAGAAATACTCAACTTTCAAAATAAGTTACATGATCTAGGCGATGCGGAACGTGATATGTGGAATTTATTTATTTGTAATTTTTTTTTAATTTATGTTTTTTTTATTATTAATAATTTAATTAAAACCTTAGTACATTTAGTTACTTATTTTATTAGAGATTAGGCTTCCAAATAATGTCATAATTTACTTTGTTATTTTTAATTAGGGTTTCCTACGTTGCCTATATATATGGCTCTATGTAATAGTTTTCGGTTAGCTTTGAGATAATAGTATTGAGTAGTTAAAGATTGTGGCCGTTTTTGTGAGATAAAGGGTTTGACCATTGTATTCTTCTTCTCTCTTCTAGTTCTACTCAAAACTTTTTGATCTTCTCTTTTAGATCAATTCTCCACATATTCTGATTTTAGGATCAATTGAATAGCCGATTTAGTACTTGATTGAAATAAAATAAAATAAATTTCAAATTATAGATACGTTTAAGAAGTATCAAATAGGTTTATGCTAGTATCCAAAAAGTATTGATACTCGATACAAATACAACTCTCATCTAGAAGTATCTGTATTTCATAGGTTGCAATGAATGTCAAATCTGGAGGAGAAGGACTCCGAAATCCGAATCAAATTGGGTGGAAGAAGTTCGGGTGAATGCTGGAATCTTTCCCAAACCCTCGAATGTTTGGTTTTGAAGAACATATATATATATATATATATAAACAAGTAGATACTAATATACTATCTAATCAAAGTTTGATTCTTTGATTTTGCTATTAATACGCCCAAGCAACTTAACCCTTCAAGTACAATTTAAAGTCTTTCCCTTACATCACACAGTTAAATGACAAAACTCCAATAGAGATTTTTTCAAAAATAAATAATAATAAAAATTAAATAATCCAATCGAGATCAAGAAAAACAGTTCCTTTCATACAAGAACATGTCACAATTCACAAAATCAAGCTTCATCAAGATTTTCACAATTAACAAACATCAAAATAAATCCTCAAACCCTAAATTTCGTTTAATTTCTGAATGAATTGCAAATTTGAAACTTGTATAACAATTGTATATAACCGAGATAAACAAACACAAACATAGATATTGACGTAACTACATATAAGAAGGAAAATAAAGGAGAACCTAAAAGTTGAAAGTCTTGGAAGCTATCGCAAATAAGCAGCGATAAGAAAATAATTTTCTAAAGAAATATCGAAATATTTTAAAAACAAACCAAACAAAACCATAATATTTTAAAATATTTTTAGCATTTAAATATTTTTAGCATTTATTGTAATAAATAAATGATAAAGAGTGATGTTAGGGATCCCAATTAATCTACTAAATTTTCTGCCAAATCTCTCACATGTGTGAGTTTGTGCGGGTCGAAGTTTGGTAGATTATTTGGGGTTCGTAACATTTTCCAATAATAAATATAATTTTAAAATATACTACAAAACAAAAAGGAGAATTTACCCATAAATCCTATATGGGGGAGAGTTGATCCATTTAGTCCTAAGAGTTTTCTTATGGACGGATTGGTCCTAGTTTTTTTTTGAAAAGGCGTATCTCTTGACTAGAATACCCTTTTTAATGATTCATTTTGGGAACAAATTGCTAGGTGTGTGAGATTAAAACCATACTGGTTTAAAAATAAGAACACATTAAAACGATAAAAACGCTAGAAAACCTTGACAGAACAATGTCCATACACATTGACAATATAACCACCACTACTTATTTTCATATCGTTCAACGACACAGTTGAGTACGGTGTTACTGCCGTGTTATATAAGCAGATCCAACACATCTACAGTTCCACAACACAGGACACTACACCTAGGTTGGCCAACATGTAATGCCAAACCACATAGACATTAGGATCACATAACCAGGACCACATTTTGGTTATATGGTTTAATGTGTATGTGGAATTCTCATATATCACCCATTAACATCACAATCCAATTGCAAAATGTGCCACCCGGATAATACCCCAACCTAGAAGTGAAAGAGAAACACAGAATGGTTGATCCTACCAAAAAAAAAAACACACATCAACACACAAGATTGAATACCAGATGACGTTGCCAAACAATCTAAACCCAACAAAATTTAAAAATCTAACAGTGGTGGACCAAATACCAAGCACATACCACAAAAAAGGCATACAACATCAGTATTAAACCCCAACGTTATAACCCCTAACTCTACGCTAGCAAACCCTATCGATAGGCCTCCCATTCCCGACTCCTTTTCAAATAAACATCACTAACTTGGTCGTGGCGTTGTCATCTCCGCAACACCCATTCAACAATACAAATTCAATGTCAGCTGGCTCTAACACCCAATCCCTCGTTCACACAATGTAGGGTTTCTGTATCCTAATGTGCCTCAATCTCATGACTTCTGGAAGTTGCAACGAAGAACATTGGAACCCAATGTCATATTAACTACGCAACAATTCAACATTGGGAATACAGAATCTTTCCTACCCTGATAGTGTGAGATTCGATTGCAAAGGAGGGAAAACACAAAAAATCTATAATGAACTTGGTGTAAATGTGTAATTTCAGCCTATTACAAAATCCCACATTCACCCTTTGTTTTCCACACACGCGTGTTCTGCCCCCATCCCTTAAAGTAATTTCACTTATAACAAGACTTTTGGGTACATAAGAAAAACCTAGGGACTAATCAGTTCACAAAATCTAAATTTAGCATTTATTGGTACTTCACCCAAGCAAAAATGACGAAATAATATAATAAGGTGAGATGATATGATTGTAAAAGATCCAAATTAAAAATAAATAAATAGGATGAATCACCTTATTTTGAGCTCACATCAAAATATTGGACAATTCAATTCTTTCCAAAATAAATAATTAGAAACATAAAAATTGAATATAAAATTAAACAGAACCCTTTTACATGAGATGAATCTCACTTTTTATTAATCCTACATCAATTCAGCCATATATTTTTGTGCAGGTAGAATAATTATTGTTTACAAAGGTCAGTGACACAATCTTAACTAATAAAAAAATATGTATAATTATTAGGGCTTAAATTAGTAAAATGGTAAATAATGGTTTTAGGTTATACTAACCAGAAATACCGGCGGTGCAGGAAGCAAGGACGAAGATCGTGCCGCCGAAGGCCCATGCGATGCCGAGGATGCCGACACCGCCACACTGGTCAGGGTTCTTGATGGGGTCAATCTGGCTCTTGTAACCGATGACGATGAGGACGGTGATGTAGAGGAAGAGAAGTGTGGCTATGTACTCTGCAATGATAGCTCTGTAGAACGACCATTTTGTCAGCTCCGCCACGTCCACTAGCGGAGCTGGAGGCGGGTCGTGGTAATCCTTGGCTGAGAACTCCTGCTCTGTTACTACTGTTTTCTCAACTTCCTTTGCCATTCTAACAAAAGGCCCTCTGTGTGTAGAGAGAGAGAGAGAGAGAGAGAGAGAGAGAGAGAGTTAATGTAGGATGTGGAAGGTGAGGAAGAGAGGGGTCGGTATTTATGGAGAGAGAGAGAGAGAGATTGCGGGGAGAGAGTATTTTGGACCCTGTTTGGAATGGTTTTCAAACCAGGATTCCAGCCCTTTATTTGCGTGGGATGTTTGTTTATAGTTTCCACAGTTAATTCTACGCTCAGTTTTGAAAGTTTTATCAAAGGCGGAAAAATTTAGACTAACCAGTCGTTTGGTCGATTGATCGGAATAGTATAAATTTTTATTTATTTATTTATTTTTAATTTTTTTATAATTGACATATGTTAATTATTATATATTCAAAAAAATATTTTCTGAATTTTTAAATTCTTTTATGTATTTTAATAAAATTTTGAGTTGTATGTTTGGTTATGAGTTATAAGTTTTTATATCAAATATCATATGTCACATCAAATTTTCAACACTCAAATCATAATTCCACTTACAAATTCAAAATATAACTCCTACTCTCAAATCATAGTTAGAAAGCTCTACCAAAGGCAACCTTGAATTTCAAGAGAGAATGAAGGTTGATTAATGAATTTAATTAAGGAATTAGTTATGAAAATTTTGGAAAGAAAAATAGATTCCAGACAGAGAATTTTGAATTTCAAGAGAATGGAAATTGATTAATGAATTTAATTAAGGAATGAGTTGTGAAAATTTTGGAAAGAAAAATAGATTGCAAGGAGGGAATTTTGAATTTCAAGAGAATGAAAGTTGATTAATGGATTTAATTAAGGAATGAGTTATGAAAATTTTGGAAACGGCTGATCTGACAAGAAAAATAGATACACCATCTCTAATCATTTATTAAATTTTTCGTTTGATTTTAAATGAGTAAAAATTTGTTTTGATATGGGTTATTCCAATCTTTCATTAAATTTCATCAAAAGTTTTAAAAAATTACTTGTTCGTCTTAAATTTTATTATTCTCTCCATCCCACTCAAAATATAAGTCTTTTCTTAAAAATTAAGGACTAAAATAATATAAATTTCTTATTTTGTTCTCTTTTTTAAAAAATTTATTAACAACACAAAAAAGTATAATTATGATAATTGATATTTCCTAAAAAATGTACTGTACTATCAAAGGATAATTTTGAAAATTATTTTTTTTTAAATGTAATAATTGTATTACTAAAAAAAATTAAATTCTCCAAAATAGACTGTTATTTTGGGACGGAATCAAATTTAAAAGAAAAAGCTTATTGAAAATTTAGTGAAAGATTTGGTTCATCCTTAATTTGACAAAAAATTTGGCTGCGTTTGGAGAAGCTCTCCAAACACATTTCCACCCATTGATTTCAGTGTAGTATTTGTTTTGAGTTTTCAAATTATAATTCTACACTCACTTTTGAAAACTTTTTTCTAGGCGGGAAAATTTGGCTAACTCGGACGTCCGGCCGATTGATCGAAACAGTGTTCGATTTTTTTTTTGTTTACACCTGTTATTTTTATATTTTAAATCAAAAATATTTCTAGAATTTTTTTAAAATTTTTTATGAGTCTTGAATAAGAATTTAGGTTATGTGTTTTTTAATGATTTTTTTATTGTTTATTTTTTTTTATCTTTTATGACCTTTTTCAATTTTTTTCTAAAAAAAATTAAATATTTACATTCTATCTGACTAGACAAATATAAAAAATTAAAAATATTAATATATATATATATATATATAAATATAATTTACCCCATCATTTGATACCACTACAAAATTGAGCGAAGAAGATGAAGAAACTTCAAACCCCTTTCCAAGTATTTATTTTTGTGAAATTTCATTTATGAAATTGTTTGAAATTTGCTTGAAATTAGTTGAGATTCTTCTTGCTTTGTTTGAGATTGCTTGAAATTTCTCTGAAATTGTTTGATTGTTGTCTTTGTAGTGATTGTTGTTGTTGTTTTCTAAATTTGTTATATATATATATATATACATATGTTCTGTTTTGTTTTGTTTTTTTGAGGGGGGGGTAATGTTGCCTCTATCTCCATCTCCAAAAATCTAGAAAATAGTATTTTTTATTATTATTGTATTGCTGCTGAATTTTTCCCAATGTGTTTGTTTGTTTGTTCCATAGAAATTTTGAAGCCAAATTCTATTTACTTGGATGATGATTGCCAAACATGTTGCCAAATTTGACAGAGAAAATGGCAATTGTCAAATTTAACAAGGTTTATAGCAGTCCATTGGAGTACGAATTTTGGAGATTATTGCTAAATTTTGGCAATTGCAGCTCCAATAGCTTGCCATTGGAGATGCTCTAATGTGTGAGGGAAAAAAAAAATTTCTTTTAATATCTAACAACCTTCTTCTCTATGATTAATTAGAACATTCACATCAGTTTCAACAAATTTCGAGTCAAATTCTAATTTAAAAAACTAATTTCTTATTTTAATTAATTACTATTTTAACTGTATCATTCATTAGACTCTCTATTCTAATTCTATTTTATCATTCATTCCCTCAATGGAAAATACTCAAAAAAGTCAAAATAGTGGAAATAAAATTTATCCCCCCCCCAACCGGTTGAACCGCCGACCAGTCGAGGTTCCGGTCCGGGTACACCCATAGAACCGGTCACAGTGAAAAACCGACCTATTTTGGCAGAACCAGGAAAACCGGTGGTCGGACCGGCGAACCGGTCGACCCGGTTCCGGTTCACCGGGTTGATAAAAACGAACTTTTTGTATTTTTTTTCTTTTTTTTTTATTCTTTCTCTTTCTTTCTTATATTATATATATATAATAAAAATTTAATTGGAAACTCTCTTTTAAGGGTCTCCTCTTGTAAGGAATCCCATTGAGAGCTTGAAATTATTGTGAAAGCCTCTATCTATTTATAAGAAAAAAATTCTTCCAAAAAAACTCAAGAAATCTATGTGGGATTCAATCAAATCTATTGGAGGGAAACTTAAAGTTTTGATATCCCTCCAAAATTTTTGCTCTTCTTTCAATCAAATTATTTGAATTAAAATCATATGGAGGGAATATTGAATATTGAATATTTGATTTCTTCTTCCAAAATTAAAATTAATAATATTTTTAAATATATTTTTATATTTTTTAATAAAAAAATATTAAGAGAAATATTTAAGATTATTAAAATTTTTAATTTATAATTTTATTACTTATATTTTTATTTAAATATAATTTTAATATATTTATGACGTCACGGTTCGATTCTGGTTCAACCCGACGGTTGAACCGGTGACCCGTCAACCCGATCATTTTTCCGGTTCACTCACCGGTCCGATTTTTAAAACATTGAGATAAACTATTCAATTGCCAGTAAATAGTGGTGTCTCAACAAGTTAAGGTATTGTAACAGTCATAAATAATAACTAATCATATAATTTGTTTTTTGAGTCAGATGGAGCATTGTTTCATGATTTGCTAACTATATTTAATTAAAAATTTTAATTTATAGAGACTAGTGTGAATACTCTTACAAAATACAGTGTTATGAGTTTATATATGTTGGTGGTTGGCAGTGTAACGAGTTTATATATGTTGGTGGTTGGCACGCATGATATTAATGGGTAATCCCCAACAGTAGCTTTCTACGACTATTTTAAAAGGATGGTTAAAAATTATTTTTAACTTTTAATTCGTTTTAGGTCATATTATTTTTAATATTTTTTACACGTTTTTTTTGAAAAAAAAATCAAAATATTAATTTTAACTATGAGTAATGCTAAAGATCCCAAAAATTATACCAAAGTTTCTACCAAATGTCTCACATGGGTGTGAAACCCATACAATGTGTGTCCCATGTGAATCCCACACCCATGTGAGACATTTGGTAGAATTTTTGAGGTGTCTACCATTTTTGTTTAACTATATTTCCAAAACAACCCTAATGGAGCCTTCACATTTGAGAAGTTGGCTATTTTAATAGGTTATTTTAAATATTGACTATTTTAATAGGTTAAAATAGTTATGTTTGAGGAGAGGGTGAGATTTTTTTATAGTTAAATATGATATTTGTGAGAGAAAAAATAAAATAATTATGAATTTGATATGACATTTTGTTTTATTAGTTATTTTAGCATATTTTATCTTTGAATGCTATTTTAGCCCAAAAAACCAAAAATCCTTTTCAAAATTTATTTAGAATTATTAACGTGTGATTTGAATTTATTCTACGTATGATCTCATATTAAATGAATTCAATCTTAATCACACAATCTTGTTATGTCGGTAGAAAATTGAGATTATTTTTTTGGGTAAACAGAATTACTGACCCATAATTCATACCCACTAAAATGAATTTTTTTGTGTTGGGATTCATTGACCAAATGCGGATTTTGTAATATGATATAATAAATATATTTTCTTTATTTTAAATAATAAATATCAAACTGTTGAAAAAAAATATATGCAAATTGTCTAGGATATATAATTCTGAGTTCCCAATTTTTTTTTTCCTCTTGTCTCATTACATTTTTAATTATTGAATCATATCTTAAGATTTTCGTGTCTCGAGAATTTCCACGACCAAATTTAAGATGAACTAAAGTATAGTTCATTCTCATTTAGAAAAAAGTTAAAGGCCAAACTTCAAGTAAGGTTTACCTAACTATAGTTAATTATACATCCCCAAATTAAGGCTAAATGAGTTGTGACCAATTTGCTGCCCGAACCATTAGGTCCACTCTACTTTTTCTATACTTATACGCACTTAAGCTAATCAATAGATTTAATTCAATACCCACTTATTGAGAAATTATTTTAAAGCATATGGTATGAGAATCAATTATGTGTAATGGAACATTCACTCCTTTGTTTGATATATTTGATTTCTGATTCCATATCTAGTTCCTTCTACTTACCCATCAATTCAAAAGTTATACTTAAGAAGGTTTGAAAGTATAGTAGTCATCATCAAGTAATTTCTTAAATTAATTTCTCAAAATACAAAATTTATTTCACTTGAGTGGTTGCATCTCCCTATAAAACTCAAAGGTTCAATTCCTTTCACAAAAGGGCATGTTTTTTCTCCCACTTTAGGAGTTGAATTGTGTATGACATACACAATAAATATAATAAGAAAACAAATTTTATGCTAGGGTAAGAACCAAACAAAACTCATTTCTTTTTATAAAATTAAAAAATGGAAATTACTTTCAATAAAAAAATTTAGAAATGCTTTTCAAGCTGGGCTATCAAGTACTTTAATTTGGCATGCTAGGGAAGACATCATTGAACATTATAATTTTACCAACATTACATTGAAAATGAAATACAACATATCATTATTACCAAAATAAAAAATAAAAAATAAATTAAAGGAGAGAAATTCTAAATAAATACAAGAGGAATAAAACTCATTACAATTTACATGTGTTGAGACTACTGAGCCAATGACCGAACAAAGTTTAGCTGCAGTCTCAGCTTCAACTTCAGCTCAAACCACACTTCAGCCACAGTCGCAGAAGCAAGCCACACCTTGAGCCACAGTTGAAAAAGCAGTTATGGATTCCACGTGTGCTGAAAGATATGAGACTAGTTCATCTCTCAATTATAACTAACTTGAGATATGCAAATCTGTTAGAGATTCTAGAAGAATGTATTAGGCTTCTATATATAGATACTATCCTGAGAGAGTTGAAAAGTGTGAGAGAGAGCTATCAATGAAAATATCTAAATCTTAAATCTCTGTGTTGAATTCTAATTTTCCACATGGTATCAAAGCTTCAATCTCTTGCGAGTTGATCCTCATCTGTGTTTGAATCCAATTCATCTTCTTATTCGACGTCTTCGATTCCTTCTAATCTTTCTTTTTAATTTCCAATATGTCTTCGTTTATCACTATCAAACTTGATGCTTCAATTTTTTTGATTTGGAAAAATCAAACTCAAAATATTTTGAAAGCTATTGATTTGCTTGGAATTGTTGATGGTACTTCACCTTGTCCATCCATCACCATCAAAGATGCTTCTGGATCAGATGTTGATAATCCTGCCTATATCCAACGGAAACTCGTAGATGCACATCTTCTTAGTTGTATAACTGCTACTTTATCACCTGCAATATATTCCACAGTTCTTCATCTTCATAGTTGTTTTGAGGTCTGGAGTGCATTGCACAAACGTTTTATTGCACTTTCTCGATCTCATGTGCATCGACTCAAAAATAAACTGAACATGTTACCAAGAAAAATGATTCCATGGAGGCATATCTCACAAAAATCAAAGAGTTAGTTAGTCAATTAGCTCTTGCCTCTGCATTCATTGATGATGAAGATCTTGTGCTTCTGATCTTGAACGGACTTCCAGAAGAATATGATGTATTCAAGACGACAATTCGAGCTCGTTCCAAATCCACTTCAATGGATGAACTGAGTTCTCTACTTCTCTCTGAAGCCATACATATTGAGTCCAAACATCACAAAGATCATACTGAGCCTATTGTGGCCTTCTTTTTTGTTCAAGGTTCTTCGAATTACACTTACCAAGGTTCTGGATCTAGAGGAAGATCTTTCAGAGGAGGACGAGGAGGTCGATCATATGGATCAAATGGATCTCAAATCAATCATTCTCAAATTCAGAATTTCTCTGGCTCTTTTTATGCCTCTAGTTATCCTAAGAATCATGCTGGACGTGGTTCATTTCGAGGTAAAGGTCGATCTGGTTTATCTTTGACCTGTCAAATTTGTGGAGGCCATGGTCACGCAGCTTTAGATTGTTGGTATAGAATGGATCCACAGTTTCATTTTTCCACTTCTACATAGAACAATTCAAAGGCCTTTGTTGCTTCCTCTCATACAGTTTCTTCCTCTTCAGCCCCTTGGTACCTCGACTCTGCAGCCACTGAGTATATTACACCTGATTTGAATAATCTCAGTTCTTTCCATCCTTATCACGAATCTGATCAAATAACAATTGGTGATGGTAATACAGTTCCTATTCATCACACTGGTAAAGGATTACTTTCTACACCTCATTTTTCCTTCCGACTGAACAATGTTTTACGTACTCCTTATATTTCCTCTAATCTTGTTTCTGTTCACAAATTAGCCAAATATAATAATTGTGCCATTACTTTTGATGACTCTACATTTGTGGTTCAGGACAAGGATTCGAGGAAAATTCTCCATCAGGGTTCTAATATCAATGGCTTATATCATTTTCATCCATCTTCTTCTGCTGCTGCCATCTCAACCCCTTTGTTGCATGCTTATCTCAGTTTTTCTCATGCTGCTGTACCTGATTCTACTTCTGTTTGGCACAATAGATTAGGTCATCTATCTGTAATAAAGTTGCATCATCTCATGCCTTACTTGTTTGTTTCTAAGTCTGATCATAAGTCTACCACTTTTGGTTGTACTGACTTGTGTAGCTAAGAGTCAAAAACTTCCTTTTCGTTTGTCCAATTGTACTGTAAATGCACCACTTTCCCTCATCCATAGTGATGTTTGGGGCCCATATGCTTCTAGTTCTGGTTACAAGTATTATGCCATGTTTGTTGATGATTATAGTAGGTTTACTATCCTTTGGCTTATAAGAGTGAAGTCTGTGCTAAATTCATGGAGTTTAAGGCTTATGTTGAGAATCCGTTTACTACTACTTTGCAAATCTTATGAACTAATGGAGGCTCAGAATATTTTACATCCAAAATGAAGGCATATTTGACTACTCATGGGATCATGCGTCAACATTCTTGTCCCTATACTCCCTCTCAAAATGGTATTGCTGAGAGAAAGCACAGACATATCATTGAGACAACTATAGCTCTTCTTCATCATTCTTCTTTACCTTTGCACTACTGGTTTGATGCCATAGCCATTGCTACTTTTTTTGTTAACAGACTACCATCCTCCAATCTTAATCACAAATCTCCATTTGAAGTTCTTTTTAAATCCATTCCAGACTACTCCTATTTTAAAACTTTTGGCTGCCAATGCTTTCCTTGGCTTAAGCCTTATCAGTCCACTAAACTTCAACCCAAATCTATGTCATGTGTCTTTCTTGGCTACCATCGTTTTGCTAAAGGCTACCAGTGTCTTGATCCTAAATCAGGGAAAATTTATCTCTCTAGACATGTTGTATTTCATGAACATATCATTCATTTTGCTTCCTCTTCTTCTTCACCTACTTCTTCTTTATCTTTTTCTTCTATTCCTACTCTACATTCCTTTTTCTAGCCTTCATCCGCACCAGCACATTCTACTCCTCATATTTCTCCAGTGCAGCCCCAGGTTCAGGCCTAGCTCGATCCCCGACATATTCTGCAAAGTGGCAATCATGAAAGAATTATCTGTTGGAAAAAATGATTTTTGGGGACTTTAATTTAATATTAAAGTGTGGTGACTTTAATTAAATATTAAAGTGGGTCCTAACCATTTTTTGTGTTGGGTCCAAGTGAGCCAAAAATCATTGGGTTTTGAATAAGAAATTGCCAAGAAATTGCTTCATGATGTTAGATTCATGAATAGGATTTTAAAGAGTATTTAAATCTTTTTTCTTGGCTAAAGGGTGTGAATCCTTTGGGCATCCATACTTTTCATTTTGTGGAAAGCGGCAATGGATGCTTGGTGTTTTAATGACTAGCCTTAAAGGCTGGAGGCTTTTCCTCTCTCCCCTATACATGTATAAATTGAGACCCTCCTGTCAAGTTTCAATATATAGAAATTTTTGCTTCCATTTTACAAGTCAGTTTGCCTGATAGTTCCTATTGTGAGAGAGTGCTGCCATTGTTTTGTTCGCTAAACTAGATAGATAGTGCTTCTGCCGTAACTGGTTTTGACCGTCGTATCCTGGGAGACAGACGCCGGGTTTCCTCAAGCACTCGACCCGTGAGGCGGCGAAATCTGTTTTAAGGAAACTGGTTCCGTGCAGGCTTCGGTTTTGTCTCTTTACCCTTTATTGTTTTTTGTGTATTTCTGTTGAAATTTAGTTGTAATTATCAGCATATGTTCTTGGTATATAATTTGTTTTCTTCATAAATCTATTTATTTAATTTCACAATTTTGAACAACATTATCTTCTGAAACTTCTATGCAAGGCACAATTTGGGTTGGATTCGCATCTAAAAATTCATAGCCTCATTGAAATAAATGTGCGAAAACAAGTACAACTGAAAGAAGTTTTGTCAAACGGGATTGTCAAGAATAAAAACCTAACAACTTACATTCCCTTAATTCTAGCCCAATTCTCTTACTTAGCCACCAAAACTTCTTGAATTCACTTCCTTAACAACTTAAATACAAAGATTAGGAATCAATTACTCACCTAAGATTCTTAATTGAGTTGTAGATTGCTATGTCTTTGAGCCTCCAAGTCAATTTTCTCAATTTCTAGCTTCCAAGCTAATTCCTTACTCTTCCTCTTTGATCTCAATCTCTAGCTCTCTCTTTCTCTCTCACGTTATGTTGAGCTAAAAAATGATAAAGGAAAAGTGATTCAAGTAGTGTATAAGCCTTATATAGGCTTGATTGGGAAAATAAAATAAACTTAACTTAAGCTAATCAAATTAACATTAACCATTCTAATTTAATTCGTTATGAAGCGAATTTCAATCAACCCTACCATAAAATTCTAAAAATTCCAAATAACACATATTCCAAGTCAATTTCGTGATCGGATGCCGCTAAGGCCTCCAATTCGCAGAATAAAACAGAAATAAAAATAGATATTTCTACGATAAACAGATATAAACACAAATAATGCCATTTATATGCAATTAGTTTAGAATTTCATAATTACTTATTATGCTTATCTAATCATGGATTAAAGGCTAATCGTAGGTCGGGGTTATTACACCAACATAATCAATAGTTCGGATTATCAAAATGAGATCTATGATAGACCTCATAAGACTAAAAAGCGCTCTTCAGTTCAAATTATTGACCAGAGAGAATTCCCTCATATAAAATAACTACATTAGTGATTGTGTTTTGTTTCTCTCTCTAATTTAAGAGTGGACCAGAGAGAATTCCCTCATATAAAATAACTACAGTAGTGATTGTGTTTTTTGTCTCTCTCTCTCTCTCTCTCTCTCTCTCTAATTTAAGAGGTTTCATAGGGAGTAGGGAATTGAATTAAGAGGAAGATCCCCTCCAGTTCAAAATTTGGATTAGAGAGCATTGTTTTGGCCCATGAGGCCTACCACATGCCCCGTTTCGATAATATGAATTGTTCATTTTGTCAAGCACTTTGTGTATTTTATCTACACAAAAAATTAAATCCATTTGATAACTACAACTTATTTAATTTATTGTTTTTTCACCAACAAAATTGACGACAATTGTGTTCTTATCTGACATGACTGCAACACTTATTTTGAAGTGTCGATACTTCATAGCACCTAGGTCTCTGCAACAACTTTCTAAAAGTTCTTATTGACCGGCATCCAGTTTCGATCGAATAAACTTTACCATTGCCAACAACTTTACAATGTATAAGGTTCATTCTATCTTTTGATGATTATCGATTTTTATATTTTCTTCTTATTATGTGTTTTTTATTGACATTTTTCATTTTATTTACATATTTTTATTGCTTGAGAGTTCTCCGGTCCAAACATTACAATGCATACACATGATATTAGAATAGTTAATGAATTAATTAGTTTATTTTTATTTTATTTTATTATTTTTTTTATCAAACTAAACTAAGCCTTGTATTTCAAACCAATCCAACCCAATAATTTGTCTTGTATTGTCCCCCACAGCCACTGATCCCAACCACATCAATTTTTGTTATATTTTCTTCTTATTATGCATTTTTTATTGACATTTTTCATTTTTATTTACGTACTTTTATTACTTGAGAGTTGTCTAGTCCAAACATTACAATGCATACATATGATATTAGAATAGTTTAATTTTTTTTTTCAAACTAAATTAAGCCTTGTATTCCAAATTGTTCCAACCCAATAATTTGTCTTTGTATTGTCCCCCACAACCACTAATCCCAACAACCCAATTCTGCTAAATTTAATGTCATTTTTCGTTAAGTTCAGTAATTAAAATACTATATTTTTTTTTTGTTAATTTTACTTAATAAAAATAGATAAATGATTTAGATTGAAAACAAATCAAAATATTAAGGGTTAAATTGATCAAATTAAAAATTCAAGATTTATTTGGTCGTAAGGATCAAACTTTGAATTTTTTTGTGATAATTTCTCCTTACTAATATTATTGGAATGTAATAAAATAGAATGATTGATTTATTTTATGCATTATAAATATTCGTTATTGACTAAAAAATAATTATTACGAAACAAGATTCAATACAAAATTAAGAGACATTTATATTAATTAAAGAGGCAACACTTAATTTTAAAATTAGAAAAATGGAGAGATATGTTTCACTAATTTTCCTTTTTATTATTGTATGATAAATCAATAAGGAATTCATTTTTTTGGTTAATTCTGTTAAGTAAAATATTTTGATAAGGGGGCATTTGTAATTTTTTAAAGTACAGAGAACAATCTATACTTTAAGCAAATTGTGAGGGATGTATTTGTAATTTATCCATTATAGAAAGGACCAATTAGTTTCACTCAAAAAAATTTAAATTTTTTTTAATTTAAAAATATAGAAAAAAAATTCAAAAAAAAATATGGTTTAACCGTTCTAATAAAATAAATTATGAGTTTTTAATTGTGTCAACTTAAACTTTAATTTTTAATTTAAATTATTTGTCTATTTGTGTCAAATAAAATTGATGAAAGATTAACATTTAAGTCATTATATTCAATATATTTCAAATCAATTCCAAATTATCTCTATTCCCAAAACCATTTCAAATCTACTTTAGCTCTATTACCAAAGCTACATTTACTCAACCAATATCTAAGTTGAAGTATGGGGTACAACATATTTTCAAATTAATCAAATTTTTTTTTTATGAAACTTTTTAAAGAAGTTATTTGTTACTAATTCATATAAAAATTTAAAATACAACGAATTTGTATATCGAATTAATAAAAAAATATTTATGAAAATTGTGAAAAAAATGTGTTAAATTTAAATTTGGACGATCAATGTCGAATGAGTCACTAGTTTTTAAATTTTTAATTCATATTTTTTTTTTATATTTACAATGAATTTTTTTAATATATGGCCACTTGTTTTTCAGATACATATACTTAAAAAAAAAAAAAAACTGAAGAAATCTTTAAAAAATTTAATAAATTCAAAAAATTTATGAAAATGTATTAATTTTTTTTGGAGTATATTTGTTAATATTTAGCAATTTAAAATAAAATTGTAAATTTTATACGTTTTAAATATATTTAAATTGAATAAATCTAAAAAAAGCTGCATAGCTAGAATTTGAGCTTGGCCCTAATGGCTCAAATTTCATCTTGCCAATTGTCTGTGTAACGCCTCGTATTTTATAACTCGGATAATATTACCAATATTAATTAATTTAGTCCATTTACCAATAAATAAATATACATGTTCTCTCTCGTTACACAACAGTGTCATTTACATACAAATAAAAGAAATGCCCTGAGGTTTACATTCATATTACATACAAGGAAAAAAAATATTGATCTCTAAATTACGAGTATATCTTACAACCTCAACATAAAATCACAAGACTGTACAAGAAGGAAATTTCATGTCCTGATATTTGAAATCTTCAATTACCTGTGAAGTTCATCAACGTGGGATGAGCACTAATACCCAGTAGGAATCTCATAGTTCTAAAACAATAATTAACACATAGATAGAAATGATCATGCATGCAGGGTGATACTAAATAGTAAGATGACGTTTTGTATGTCCAAACTATCATAAGTACAGTATCATTTTCTCAAAATTCATTTGAACATTCAAGAAAACTTTCTGCCATAAATATTATCTTTCCTTATTTAATTTCCATTTTACAATTCAAAAATACTATAATCCTATAACGTTAAAGTCCAAGTTCCCTTTATATTCAACATTTCTATCATCACTAGTAATTCAACTTGAATCAAGAATATAAACCCCTTTCAATTCAGTTTCTCAAATATTTACAATTGATTTCAAATCTCTCTTTCAAATAAACATTCGTCTTCAATTTATGAAATAAATCCTCAACCTAATTGAAACCCACTTTAGACCAAAATTTCGAATCTAGGATTTTTAAGAAGACTCATCATTTATAAGATTAGAGGATTCACCCCTCATAAAATCATTCTTCACAAATTCACACAAGATTCTTTCTTTTTACTTAAACTTCTAACCTAGTTGTACCACAATTACCATAAATCCACAATCCTTACTCAAATTGATATTACTATTACTCACAAAATAAATCTCATAATCTTTATTTAAGGTCACAAAACAACCCGGTGAGTTCATCATCATCAACCCCTTACCCAATTACCATTTCATTTTCCATTTCTTACAAGTAATTTCTATATGCATTTCTCCTCTACACAAAATCACACAACACATTGTAATTTCATAAGTTCATTACGTGTCATACACATTATCTCTGACTCAACACATTTCTCAACACGTTCCACCTTTTGCCGGCTTGATACGGCGAGATAGCGGGCACCCAATTCACAACACCTTCCACTTTTTGCTGGCTTGATACGGCGGGATAGTGGGCACCCAAAAATATTTTATACAATCCCCACATTTACCGACTATTATACGGCTGGACGTGAGCACCCAAAAACATTTAATACAATCCCTACATTTACTGACTATTATATAGCGGGACGTGGACACCCAGAAGCATTTAATACAATCCCCACATTTACCGACTATTATACAGCAGGACGTGGACACCCAAAAATATTTAATACAATCTCCACATTTATCGACTATTATACGGCAGTACGTGAGCACCTAGAAACATTTAATACAATCCCTACATTTATCGACTATTATACGATAGGACGTGGGCACCCAAAATCATCTGTTTTTCACTTTTGCCGACTACTATACGGCAGGACCAATGAACACCCAAAAACATTTTTCCATATTCGTTCGGCGACAAGCACAAACAGGGTAATTGGGCACCTTGACTCGCCATGCGGGTACCAATTACAACACGACATAACCCAACACAACTCAACCCAACTCAACATAACACAACCCAACACAACTTAACGCATTTCTTAAATCTCTACTTTATCATTTTTTCACAAATCTCATATCATCAATACAATTCACAAATTCAAAATCTCCAAACTCAATCTCATCTCATAGCACAACTTAGAATATCAACAACAAGAGTTCAATCTCAATTTGTTACATGGATTTTTCAAAACATTTTCAAAATTCAATTAAACATGGATATGCGCAATTCAACACCTCAACTTCATGATGCCACTTTCAATTTAAGCAAAAACCATCAACCATCTTTATGAGCCAACTAGGGTTTTGGAAGAAATTAAAACTTTTCACAAACACACTTTTCATTCCAACTCTTCTATTCATTATTCACCCAAAATCATAACCCAACCCAAAAAGGTAAACCCCAGAACATCAAACCTAAACCCCCAATCTCATGGTTTATCACAAAACGCATAAAAGATAAATTTTGTATAAGGAAAAATACCACAAATCTATCCATAAATGAAAGTATTGAAAGAGAACTAGAAATCCCTACCTCAAAAAAAGAAAAGATGAGAAAACCTCTAAACAGACAGCTCAACACTTGGTGAAAGACCTACATATCACACACATCATGTACTTGAAGACTTAGAACATAAACGATGCAACAAACGGCTTAAACCTAACTTCAACCCTATGCCGAGCTCAAAACATTGCTAACATGCTCTTAGAGTGCTAAAATGCAAGTTCTAGCTGTCCCGAGGGGTCCCATATGCAAGAAAACATGAAAAACATGGTCAATTGAAAACTTAATCATTGAATCAAGCCTAATTTAATATTTTCTGCTTCGTAAATTTGAACATAAAACTCATCTTCAAAATAATCTTTTTAAACTCAAATTAACCACCATCAAGGGCTCATTCCCTTGGGTTTTGCTTGCAACAACATTTATTGTATTTTGCTCTACAAATTTCAAGACAAGCCTAAGAAAATTTTCAGTAGCGGCACCAACAAAACTCAAAGGATTCAAATTATCTCTCTCTAGACCAATGAATCTTTGCAACATTAATACCCTATCTATACCAGATTTATCAACACAAGGTCAAGCTCCAAAACATGAATTTCAAGACTACCTTTTATCATAAGTTCAAGATCCAATCGGAGGGGTTCAACAAATAGCAATATCAATGTGGATATCATCAACAACAACGGCACATTTGTTCCTTTCTCTTCAACAGAGCAAAGTGTCATTTTGTCTACATTCAAACCAAGCTTCTCAGTAAAGTTTCAAATTTCGGAATTACAATATTCAAACATTCAATATTGTGATTTTAGCAACGTCAGATTTTGAGTCAACCAATAGTGCTTCAAGCCTTGTTTCTATTTTAGAACAAGTTCAACAATAGGAGTTCAGAATCTAGATATGGGATTGAAATATAAAATTAAAATTATACAAATCCTGTATTATCTACCTCAAGCTGAAATTGCAAATTCTCAGTGTATAAATCAAGTTCTACAAGCACAAGGGTTTACCTAGATTTGAAGTCAGAAAAATCAAGAGAATAAGATTTTGAGCTTATATTTACATACCTGAGGCAGAGGAATTTCAAAAGCTTACCCACAGATCCAAAAATATAAGAAGGAGAAAGGGGTTTCAGCAAACACTTGTTAATCTGAAATAGCAACACAAATAAAGATGGGTCAATGGAATGCTAGAATCAGCATTAACTATTTCAGCAGTGAAGAAGATAAATCCCAAATATATTTTTGCAAGCCCAAGTTCATGAACACGTGGCAAGGTGATCCTAAGTCCATTAGGGTCAGATTAGCAGTAATCCTAAGTCCATTAGGGTCAGGCTCCTTTTGGGACTAGGATTGTATTGATTATAAAAGAGAGGCACCGCCATGGGTCTAAGGTATGCTTTTGATACTCAAGCTTGTGAGTTTAGTACTTGATTTATCTTTGAGAGATATACTGACTTGATCGTCGGAGTGCCCCCGGGTGGTCGAAACCACCGCGGGATTCTTATATTTCTGTTGCAGGTCAGTCAGGTGCCATCTATTCTGCCAGTGCTCTCCAGCTGGTTACTAAGCGGGCAGTGTGGTCGGAAAATCACCCACACATATATATATTCAAGAATGGGGTTTCGGCAATCTGAAATAGCAACACAAAGAGGATGGGCCGATGGTGAGCTGAATCTGGTGTCGGTCACTGCCAAATCCAAGAAAAAGAGACGTCGCAGTAAAGTTCGAGATTGAAGAAAGTGATACGATGCCAAGTTGAAATCAGCACAGGTTGTAGTCACCAAGAAACAACACCGAAACAGGCAAATGAGGGGATCAGAAGGACATGTGGTGAGACCACGAGTCACGAAGCACGCAGCGTGGGTTAAGAGTCACGCGCACAGGTCAGATACGAGAGAGAACCAACAGCCACGGTGGGTCAGCCAAGAACGAACCGGTCCAGCAATGATGCATGTGAGCAGTGGTTTAAATCTCGTTGTTGACAGTGCCACAAGTTACGACGCGAACAAGCGACGGAGTAACTGGGCAAACCGATGCCGCGTTGAAAGGACGGCATGGTCGGCATTGGCCAGATCACAATTGAAGACAGTAGGTCGGCGGTGGCACGAGCAGTGGGCGAGAAGGATGCTAGGCAAGACCACACACGGCGTTAAGTGGGCAAACGTGCGTGGTCGGCGTTGGACGAGCGAAGCCAGAAGCAGCAGCTTGAGTCGTGCGCAAGACAGTGCAGTGAGTGACTCTCTCGTAGGCTGACGGCGGTGCCTGAGCTAGGACGACAAGCGACATGCAAGCAGTGGTGATCTTCGGTGGCTATGGAAGCAAAAAACTAAGCTCCAGTATGCCTGTGCTATAATGAAGCCGCAGCAATAGGAGTTGAAACAAGTCGGTGGCTGGGTCACGACGCTGGGATAAGTCAGTGGCTGGGCCGCGATGTTTGCGACAGTTGGAGCCGAGCTAGGTGGATGGTATTGCGATGGCAGTCGGCGTGAGCAAGAAGGCCTGGTTTGTTGAAGAAGAAAGGAGCTGGGTTGGTTTTTGTAGAAAGAGAGAGACCTAAAACGGCTATGCAACAAAATAAAAAAATGATGAGTTATGGAATAGGGTTTTAGCTCTTTCCTTAAATAGAAAAAAAATAGCATTATCCTTTGAATATTCCCTCAATATATTTTAAATGCGTACATATGCGTATAATGGGCCTGCTCTACTAACTTGCCAAACAAGAAGAAGATGTGTGTGAGCCTTATCATTTTATTTTAGTTCCAAAAAAAAAATAGTTATTTATTTATTTATTTTGAATGTTACTTGGTGATTTTATCCGTATTACGGTGAGTCCTCAGTTTTATATATAGATTCTATCAAGATCAAATATTTCTGAAGACGTAATGTGAAGCATGGCTGACAAGGTGAAACTATGCATGTCCGAGAAAATTACAATTTCTCATACACGCAAGGGGCAAATGTAAGAGGAGCTAATTTGAGCCCACTAAATTAATTAGGTCCAATAGTCCAAAGTCGGTGGGCCCAAATTTATCACAAGTCCAAGATTGGTGAGCCCGAATTTATCGCCGTCAAACGGGCCGAATCTCTCTAAGCCTCGAAAGGGTTCGGATTCACGAATTTAGAGACTTACTCAAACTCGGACTCGAAAGGGTTCGGATCCACGAACCTAGAGATTCGAAGCACTTGGCTTCGAACGGATTCAGATGCAATCTAGAAGCCGCTCCATTAATGAGTCCCAGAACAATTGCGGACTCGGAGCTTTCCGGGATCTACGTACCAGAACCATGGGCGTAATGGAGTCCGAACAAAGGACCCGATCCCGAGGACGGTGAGTGGAGATAAATTTACTCTTCGGTTAAACTAGCCTATACTTAGGTCGAGGTGGCACGATCTAGGGGGTCTTTGAGACTCGGCAATATTTGCGGCAGGGCGTTCTCTTGAACTACCCCTGACCCTTATGCGGCAGGACGTCCTCTGGGACTACCCCTGACCCTTTGGGATGATTGGGGATCATTGGTTAGGTGTGGCTAAGAAGAAGGGTTCGTCGAGAGGTTGATCTTCTCTTTGGGGTTTTTCTCATCCTCGGAGAGGTCATCTCCTCGGATAAAGTGGTTAGAGAGAATATTCCCCATGTGCCTTGCACATGGGCTCTATCCTACATCATGAGGTGTCTATAAATAGCACCCACCCATAGCTTTACAAGGGATGGATTTTGGAGAGAAAACTCTTGGGAAAGAACTAATTTCCCTTCTCCATTATCAACCTTGAGAGTGAAAGTGAGAGATCCATGGGAGAATCTTGCCATTATTATCTCTCTAGCTACTTTGCCTTCTTTTTTACCCAATCTCTTATCTCCACCATCTCCTTTACTCTTGTGTTTTTGAGTTGAGACTATTGAAGAATCTAAGCCTCTTACATATTTCTAAAGGAATTTGAGTCTTCTTCAAAGATCTTCGAATATTCCAACGACGTTCCTGAACCCTCTCATACAATATATAAATAAATAAATAAAAGATATTAAAATGGTCTAACAGTAACTTTTGAAGAGCCCCTAGTCAAATTGTAAGTCTGCTTGTTGCGGACATGGTGAACATTTCTTGTGAAAAGCGTTCTCAACTACTCTTGTTATTTTTTTTTTTCTCATCATAATAATAATAAAAGCATGAGTTACACTATTTTATTTAAAAGCATATTTTATTTAATTTTTTTATTATTAGATAGATATAAAAACATGAATCCTATATTAATATAAGTTACACTATTTTTATGTTTAGTGATAAAAAATTTGTTTATTCTAACATTATTCTTCAGTACTGTTATCATTTTAGAGAGTAGAGGCGTATATTAAATCCAGTAGCTTTCACGGGTTGTGACATCCTAATAAGTAGATGGAGAGATTGCAGTCTTTGACTCTTGGGAGATATTTATCATCTAATCGTCGGCCTCAAAATCATAATGAAATGTAATTAATGAAATGTAATTGATTTGATTATTGATAGAAAAGTTGTACTTCATATATATTAAAAAGTTAACCATTTGAGTTATCAAAATAGAATTCAAAGTGGTCTCAAAAGACTCCACAACCAAATCCCCTTCTCAACTATCATATCTTTTTTTTCATACGGATCTTTCAGCGGTAAGATGTGATAAGAATTTCAAAACTGTTAATAGTATTAAAAATGTAATGAGATATAGAGAGAAAATTTGGGATAGAATCTCATGCAGTGGTATTGGGCCAATGATCATTTATTCCTAAATTTTGTTCTCCTCTTATCTTAATACACTATTAATCGTTGGATTGTATGCAAAAAAAACTCAAGATTGATGTATCTCTCAATGCCAAGAGTGCATTGAGACAGGAAAATATAGAAATCTAAGGATTAAGGATCCCGGGCCCTAATAATACAGACAATGTTGCCTCAGCCTCGGTCCAGATGAAAATCGAAATCTGGATCTATCCTTAGCATCAGAAACCAATTGCTGCCTGAACATGGCAATGAAGGCCTCCACTCTCTCATTCAGTTCTTCCTTCGACAGTTGATGAGTTGGTTTCGCATCATCATCATCATTATCATCATCTTCGTCTCTCTCATCTTCATCTGCAGACATCACTCTCCTCCTGCATTGTTTCCTTCCCATCTTGCTCTCATTGATCTTGTGTTGTGCCTCTGTGTTGCTTTCTTCACTAGCTTCGTCTGATGGAACTGAAGTATCATTATTATTGAAACATGATGTTGCTGTACATGTGGATGATGTGAAGAGAATGGCCAAGAGCAAGAGGTTAAGTGCGAGGAACACCCACACGCGCCACTGCTCCACCACGGCGGTGCGTTGCAGACACGCCACCAATGCGGCGGTTCCGGCTGCGAATAATGCGAACCACACTGCAGTAAGGTGATCTTCTTTGTTCTTCTCCTTTGCAGTGATATCCATGTTTAAGTGTGTATGCCTATCATGTTTTTAGGGTCTCCATATTTATAAGAGAATTGGGAGGATAGATTAGCTATGTAATGCAACTTTATTTTTTGGAAAAAAAAAAAAGAAGAAAGAAGACATTTGGTTCGATGAGGTTTGTAGGGTGTAGGTGTAGAAGGAGACAACAAGACATTCTCGCCTGCTCCGTTGCAGCAACCCTATCATTTGGCAGGCCTACTGCCTTTGGAATTGCGTGGAATAACTAATCATTTCATGGAACGAGTAATTATAACGAAAATTTGGAAAATGTTTGAGGGTCATAATTTTTGTGACTACAATGACTCAAAACTGTTAAAATGACATCGTTTTAGGTGCAAAACATGTCAAAATGATATCGTTTTGACAGTTTTGAGACATTGTAGCCACAAAAATTGTGGCCCTCTAGCATTGTTGCGAAAATTTTGACAAATAAAATAATACAGGTAGTATCAAAGTATCATGTGACACTTAGGTGTTGTTCTAAATTAATTGGGTAGTAAAATATTTAAGAATAAAATATATTTATATATTTTTATTGTAATTGAGAAGTAAATATTTAAATATTAAATTTTGAAGGCAAATATTGAGATTAAGTTAAATAGTGTTTTAAAAATATGTGAAATTGTTGAAAACTATATTGATTTTAATAAAAAGTATATTGAACTTATTAAAACATGCTTTGCATTTTTTTAATTTATTTTATATCTTTTCCTTGTGTTTTAAGAGCACTTGTTGTCAATACCAATTTTAAATATTATATAATGTATAACCAAATGTAGTGGTTTAATAGTTTCAACCCTTTATGTCTCTTGTATTAATGTGTGAGGGTATATCAAATGGTTATGAAATTTATAATTTTTAGTTATCATTTGGTTTAAAGATATCAAGAATATTTTGGGATGCATTATTTAATATAGAGGTTAATAATTATTCAAATTTATAAACAATGGCAATCTGCCTCAAAATTATAATTTGTTGAGAGAAAATTTAGATGGTGTCTTAAGTTGTATGTTATTGATTAAAATAATAAAATTCATTATCCCTTGAGGAGACAATTTGTCCAATTATGAGTAGTGTGGAATAATGAGAGAGAGAGAGAGAGAATATGAATGGAGTGCAGGAGTTGTTTGTTTTGCGGGATATGAGTGGTGGAGATGGTGAGATGATCAATGGAGTTGGGATTGGACTTGACGGTTCCAAAGGCACGCTTGCTTGTTTGATTTTGAAAATGACCCCACATGTCCCTCGTACATTTCCGTTGTCCAATGCCCCAGCCACTATCCGTCATCTTCTCATTTTATTTTTCGCTATTAACCAATGGTAACCCGTGCATAGCACGCGACTTCATAAATTTTTTAAAATAAGTTATTATGATTATCTTGAAATAATTTAATATTTTACCTTACAATATATATGAATTTTATAAGTTAATTTTTATATTTATAACTTTTTAAATTATTAGTTTAAAAAATTAAAATATATATATATATATATTTAGTGCAATTTTGATAATTTGTATTAAAAAAAGTTAAATCTGATTAAATGAGTTATGACACATCTCTTCTAATTATAAAAATATACAAATTTATAATTTATAATTAAATAAATATATAATTTTATTATTAAATATGAAGTGAATTGATATTTAGCAATAATTAATATGATATTTTCACTATTAATCCAATAATTTAAGTTATATTTTTCTTGATTTCAATTTTATAACTAAAAATATAATATGAATATAATACGCACACGGATTTCTAGTCTTTAAGAATAAGAAGGTTTAAAATTATTTTCAAACTTTCAGCATTTTCTTTTAATTTTTTTTATCTAATTTGATTTTAAATTTGAATAAAATTTTTAATTTGATATGAATTACTTTAACTTTTTCATTAAATTTCTATCAATTTTTAAAAGAATTTTCATTCTTACCCCAATTTTTTTTTTCTTTTCACCAAATTTGATGGAAAAATTATAATTTTCAATGTTTCATCTTTTTAAATTTTTATCATATTATAATTTGATAAAAAAAATATATTAAGAGTTGAAGATTCTCTTAATTGAAATTATAGTGAAATAACATCTTGAAATAGTCAAAATTTGAGTATGTGATTAGTTAAAATGTATAATTTAATTAATTTTGTTCTCATATTTGTCACACCCCAAATCCGGGCATGACCGGCCGTGGCCCACAGGGACTTAGCCCAAGGCACACGTAAGCCTAAACACGAATCCAATCACATTGAACAACTGAACAATAGTCTAATAATAAATAACCAAAACTCAATCCAGACATGTCACAATTATAAACGGCAAAATCAACTGTAATAAAAAATCATCCAAACTTATGGGATATAAACAACCCACCTATCAAAAATAATCCTAAATGAACTTCGATAAGAATAAATATAAATATGCACAAACTTGACATAACACTCTAAACTAAAGGAATGCCCTAGAGGTCCATGCAATTGAGTCCCCACTACGCCATGAGTCCACTCTAAGTCCTTCTAACACCTGGAAATGGTAACAACTAAGTCAGCTGATAGCTCAGTGAGTAGCAACATGGATAGTAAATACAGTTTTGAAAACAGGGTTCAATTCCAAAATAAGATATATATCACAGAAACTAGATTGGCATACAGTTTAGTAAATACAATCTGTTTCAAAAAGAAGGTTCCACAATTCAACACTTAAAATACTCATGTCTCGCAAGAACATGATAAACGACATTTTTCACTTAAAACAGATTATAACATGAACACCAATAATTTTCTGGGTACCAATAAAAACAAATAATTTGCCACACATTTCTCAGGCTATAAGCCCCGTTGGATCCAATACCGAACTAAGAGTCATCCTCAGGGTGGCACCTGGGCCTTTTCTCAAAGACGATCCGATTGAAGGTCACCTAGTTGTTTTTAAAGGTCTGTTCCTTACAATCGTTGAGCACTAGAGTCATCACGGCCCAACCCGGATCTGTTCCCTAGTGGCCAGAGTCACCACACACAGTGGAATAATTTCCCTAGACTAAAAACACACGGTCCCAATAATCAATACACATCAGTTTCGCAAAACATGGTAGTTCATCATTATAAACATGAGACCAAAACAAATAGTTTATAGTATGCCAAGTTCACACATGTTTCAGAAATAATTTGATTCAATTGATAATATAATAATTTATCAAAACAGTTTAATCATGAAACAACAATTTAATTTTTCCAACAGTTCAGGGTAGGGGAACATTTATAAAAATATGTAGCATGAAACTACTCACCTGGAACGAAATAATGTAATCCTCGAATAGAGTATGAAAGTCCAACTAGTGCCCTGAACCAATATGAAAACTACACGTCACTGTTAATTTAAAAATACTAAAAAATACGAACTGAGTAACCCCAAACTAAAACGCACTAACACGGCTCAACCCAACTCACCGTTACTCTTAAATATTACCTAAGTTCATGTTCTTCAAGGTCTAAAATCACCCAAGACATAGGTTCCGATCGAAACTTAACTAAAAATAACTTTAAGATAAAACAGTGTTTTAAACTAGTTTTCCCAATCTATTCGCTAACTTTGAAAATTTCAAAACCCACTCCACGCTATTCGAAAAATTCTAATAACCTCCAGATATGATCTAATATATCCTAAGCTTCAAACCCAAATGGTTTCACTTGATTTGCTTATCAAAATAATTTTCTACAATTAATTATATCCAAACAGGTTGTTTTCTGCAGCACTTTAAAGAAATTGACGGTTCTCTTAATATACACGAGCAATCAATGCAAGGCCAAAAACATACGAAACTAGTCTCGTAACCGGTTCTAATGACACTAATTTGATAATTTTTGGATTTATACCCAAAGAGAACAACAATCCCGAATTTACTGTTTCGGACTGGTTTCCTGGACAGATTTGAATACCTCAATTTATATGGATTTCGACTCCCAAAAATTATGAAAAAATTCAGATATGCAATTCAATGTGTAATTGATCTACTGTAAAAATTTCATATTAAAATTCATCCGTTTGATATGGTTTCTTGATTTTTAAAGTTTGCGATTCTGTGCAGAATTTTTTGGACTGAAAATTACACCCAATCTTTACACATAAATTTAGCTCCTCAAGTTTCTTAATAGGATATCTATATACACAATACATAAACCTACAACCTCTCCATGAATAAATAAAATAATTATAGAATAAGGATAGAACAAAGAAAGAAGAGAAGAAAACCTAAGAGGGCTAACCTTTGATGATCACACACAACACAACACACCCAAAAGTTCTTTGATTGCAACATCTTCTTCTTTTTTTCCTTCTCTCAAACCTTCTCCCGTGGCTGCTGTGTTGTTGCCCTATGTGGTGAACAAATAATAGAGTAGGGTTTGTGTTTATTTTATTTTATACTAGTAGTGGGCACACATAGGTCAAATAAATAAATAAATATACAAAATATATGTATAAGTTATATGTAACTCAAATGGTAGGAGTCTTATATATTAACCTTGTGGTCTAGAGTTCGAGTCACACCCTCTTCTCTCTCTATATATTTTTTATAATAAATCTTGCCTCTGAATTAAATGCTTTCACCACAAATTTATTTTAAGTTTAAAATTAATTAAAACATCCTCCAATAATATTTAATTTGCACCTTAGAATTCACCACAAAAATATTTGAGATTGTAATATTATTATTTAATTATTTACTTAATTTTTATATTCGGGTTCTCACAATATTTGTATAAAAATTGGCACTTATGACTACATCATTATAAGTTGGATTATGGAAAAAAATTTGAGGTGTCAAACATTTCTCATTTGTAAATATCCTACATATTAAAAAAGGAAAAAAAAAAGGAAAAAGAAAAAAAAATGTGCAGCTTTTTGATATGTGTTTATCATTTTTTTTAAGACAAACAATTGATGTTTCAATTTAAAAAATTAAAAAGTAAAAAAAAAATAGATTGGGTTTTTTAGAGATAAAAGAAACCATCTAACTCTTCTATATACTATTAAGATGGACTATTTTAATCACATAAAAAAATAGAAATTATATTTAGAAATTATTCTTATATTATGCTATTATATATAATTATAATTGTAACAAATTAATCATAATATATATGAAAAGTTATATTAAGCTTTCATTTTGAATTAATTGAATTATAATTAACAAATAGCAGTAATGGTCTAATGGGAAGAGAATAAAAATAAAGAATATAATGATATTTAAAAATTTTAAATTTACCTAGTTATACAAAAATCTAATGTTATGGTAAAATCTTGAATTCTCAATAGATTTTTATATCATCTTACCTGGGCTTGCTTTTTTCGAAGGCGAGTTCAGTGTAAGCTCTGTTGTCCAAAAAAATAGATTTTTACATTTTTTATAAAATAAAATGACAATAAAAAATAAAAAATTTAATACCCATTTTTTTACTTCAATTTTATGGTCTTCATTGAAGAAAACAAAATTCGATCAAAATCCTTGACATAGAACAGACATAGATATTTCGATTGCAACCATAATCACTAATAATTCTTCTCTACCGTACAAATCTGTAAACAAACACATAAACTTCACTAAAACTGAAACCAAAACCAAACCAACAATAGAGAAAAAGAATCACACAGGGAAAAAATAAAATTAAGAAATAAATAAATTTATAGAGTGGTAGAATGTTATCTCCAACAACTTAAGCTTCACCTAATCCAATCTTTTAGCTCCTCTGCCAGTGCCCTTGAAGTTTAGGAGTTGAGATGACTAATCATATTATTCTATAAATAAGACTTGAAAATTGATTAATGTTTCTCATTAAGTGATTTAAAATTTTGATATTGTCATATTTTTTAGATCCATTTCTAAATTTTTATCTTTTTATTTTTTATTTTTGTGTGGTTTCTATTTGGTTTTTTTTTAATTTATTTATTTAAGATGGAGTTATGAGTTTCTAATTTTTTTTAATTTAATTTATCTTTGCTTTCTATTTATTTTTAATTATTATTATTTAAGTAAGTTATGATGTGAGTTAGATATGTGATAGACATATGAGTTTTATTGATTTAAAGTATAATGTAGGGCTGAGCAAGGAATCCGTGAAATCCGTAATCCGATCCAGTCCAGTCCAATCCGATAGGTTTGGATTGGTTTTTTGAATCCGTGGTTCGGTTCCGGATTGAATAATTAAAAATCCGTAGTTCACGGATTGGTTCCGGATTGAATCCCACGGTTCCGGATTGGAACCGATCCGGACCGTATACAAATAGTCTATATTTTTATTATACATCCTCCCCCATAGTATCTTTTCTTATTCTATGTAAAATCTAAACTCAAACCTAAAATCATATAATATCTTCTTTTATTACTTTTGTTTGTTAGTTTTAAGTTCTAATTTGCAATGGTCTAAATACTTATGGTGAAACCAGTTTTCTTATGGTTGTTTAAATTCTAGAACAGTATGTCGTTATTATAGAAAAACATGTTGCTATTATGGAACTAATATAGCGCTATGTTTATATTTTTATGAAATTCAAGTGTTATATATATATTTTTGTTATTTAATTATGTGAATCCGTGGTCCTAAACCGATCCAATCCGTATTTAAATGGATTGGTTCGGATTGGTTCCATGATTTAAACGGATTGGATTGGTTCCAATTTTTTAGGAACCGTAAATAACGGATTGGTCCTGGTTTTATCCCAATCCGGTCCAATCCGGACCATGCTCACCCCTAGTATAATGGTGGGAGATATTTTTAAATTAGATTTGTTTAGATAAACTTTAAAGATTTTTAAAACTTAAAATTGGAATTGAGATGCAAAATAAAGATTTTAACTGAATAAATAAGAATCAAATTTATTAATTTTATCTGTTTGTATATCTGATTTTTAGTTTTTTTTTTTTTTTGTTATGTTATAATATATAAGATATAGATAGATATCTACAATTTTTTCAAAAACATTATCTGATTTTTTGGGAAAAAGAGAAAAAAGGCAAGTTTTAATATATATTTTTTTTTGGAAATCGGCGAGAGAGATTAGGATGGAGAGATTAAGAGATATTTTTGTTATTAAATAAATAAATCAGTCAATAGTTTTTTGAATCTATTTTATAAATTAAAAAATTAATAATTTTAGAAAATTGATTAATTTGTCCCAATAAGTGATTTAAAATTTTGATAGATATACATCAAAAAAATAGATAATTATATTACTAAATCATAATTCAAATTTAGATGTTGTTATATCTTTTTGAGTTCCATAGCTAAATTCTTAACTTCTTTATTTTTGTGTGTAACCATAGTGTATGACAGAAATTGAAAAGGGTGTTGCAGTAATTATGAGAGAAGTCAAAAGGGTTTGTAAGATGCAAAAGAAAGATTTCAACTGAATAAATAAAAATCAAATTTATTAATTTTATCAGTTTGTTTATCTGATTTCTAGTTTTTTTTTTTTGTTATGTTATAATATAATATATAAGATACAGATAGATATCTACAATTTTCATGAAAAATATTATCTGATTTTTTTGAGAATAGAGAAGGAAGACAAGTTTTAATATTTTATTTTGGAAATCGGTGAGAGAGATTAGGATGGAAAGATTATGAAATATTTTTGTTATTAAATAAATAAATCAATCAATAGTTTTTTTAATCTATTTTATAAATTAAAAAATCAATAATTTTAGAAAATTGATTAATTTGTCCCATTAAGTGATTTAAAATTTTGATAGATATACATCAAAAAAATAGATAATTATATTACTAAATCATAATTCAAATTTGGATGTTGATATATCTCTTTGAGTTCCATGATTAAATTTTTATCTTCTTTATTTTTGTTTGTAATCATAATATCTGGGAGAAATTGAAAAGAGTTCTGCAGTAATTACGAGAGAAGTCAAAAAGGTTTATGGGTTGGGAGAAGTCAATAAATGCTAAGATTTTTTTTTTAAATCAAAAAATTAGAAAATTAGGATTAGGATATTGGAACTCCCACAAAACTTGAAAATTAAAAACTCATTTTTCCTTATATAATACTAGCCTATCACCCGTGCTATGCACGGGATAATTATAGATATTTATATTTGTTTTAGATTTTTTTAATATATAAATTATGTTTTTAAGATTTTTTATAAAAATAATTTAACAATCTTATCACTAATTATAGTGTATGGGAAAAGTTAAAAATGATACTGCAGTAACTATACACGGATTGTATCTATAACTATTTGTATGATGGGATTTTAAATGCTGATAAGGGGATTGTATCAATAAATGCAGGCATGTGGAAAGATATGAGGGTTGAAAAAAGTTAATAAATGCTGATCAGGAGATTTTGACCAAATCAATAAATGCTGAGTTTTTTTTTAATAAAAAATTTAGAAAATTCAGATTGGAATATTGAAACTTTCACAGGCGTTAGGGGGTTAAAAATCCCTTTTTGCTTAATATATAGTATAGATATGGATAGATAGATAGATATAGATATAGATAATATAATATAGATAGATAGATGTGTTGAAATTTTCAAAGAATTTTATTTATGCTGGTCTTTAATGCATTAAAGTTTAATTATGAGGGAGTTTTGACCAAATCTCCCAAAAGGCATGGGGATTGGGAGAAATTAATAAATGCTGAGGTTTTTTTTTAAATCAAAAAATTAAAAAATTAAGATTAGGATATTGGAGCTTCCACAAGCCTTGGGGTTAAAAACCCCCTTTTGCTAAATATATAGTATAGACTAGTGATAACCCGTGCTATGCACGGGAATTTATAAATTAAAAAAACAAATTAATATAATTATTTTGAAATAATTTAATATTTTATCTTGTGGTATACATAAACTTTTATGTTTATAACTTTTTAAATTATTAGTTTATATATATATATATAAATCTATTTTGTGCAATTTTGATAATTTGTAATAAAAAAAAAGTTAAATCTGATTAAATAAGTTATGACATATCTCTTGTTGTTATGAAAATATACAAATTTAAATGTTATAATTAAGACAAATGTATAGTTTTATTATTAAATGTGAAATGAAGTGATATTTAACAATTATTAATATAATATTTCTATTATTAATCAAATAATTTAAGTTATATTTCTTTTTATTTCAATTTCATAACTAAAAATACAATATGAATATAATACACTATGGATTTGTAGTCTTTAATAATACGAAGGTTTCAAAATATTTTCAAACTTTAATTATTTTCTTTTTTTTTTTATCTAATTTGATTTTAAATTTGAATAAATTTTTTGATTTGATATGAATTACTTTAACTTTTTCATTAAATTTTTATCAATTTCTAAAAGAATTTCATTCCTATCCCAATTATTTTTTTCTTCTCACCAATTTTGATGGAAAAAATAATAACTTTCAATATTTCATCTTTTTAAATTTTTATCAAATTATAATGTGAGATTTGTGTAAAAGCGAAACTAACTAAAACTCCATTTAAATCGGTTGAAAGAAAAACCGAACCTCTAGAATTAATTCATACTGATATGTGTGATCTTAAATTTGTTCAAACTAGAGGAGGCAAAAAGCATTTCATAACATTTATCGATGATTGCACAAGATATTGTTATGTATATTTACTTAGAGTAAAGATGAACCTTTGCAAATGTTTAAACTCTACAAAACTAAAGTTGAAAATCAACTTGGTAAAACCATTAAAATGGTTAGAAGTGATAGGGGTGGTGAATATGATGCATCTTTAAATGAATTTTGTGCACAACATGACATTATTCACCAAACTACAGCACCCTAGGGGTGGTGAAGTGACGCACGTAACACGAGCCTGAGCAGTTTTTCTTCTATCTTAGGACGCATGAAACACGAGCTCGAGCGGTTTTTCTTTTATCTCAGGATGTGTGAGACGGGACCCTAAACGATTCTGTTCTTATCTCGGGACACGTGAAACACGACCTTGAGTGGTTTTCGTTTCTCAGTTTCTTAGGACGCGTGAAACGCGGCCCCGAGCGGTTTGTTTCTCAGTTTCTTAGGACGATTGAAACACGACCCTAAGCAGTGTTTTCTTTCCTCGTCTCATGTTTTGGCGTGCCCAGAGTGTGTTTTTATCTTTTTGCATGGAACCTGTGTTGGTTTTAAGCTTGAAGCTGCTCATTCATATATTGTTATCTTGTTTATCACATCTGTTATTGCTTATTATATCATCTTGCAAGATCATGAGTTTTTAAACTGGCCGGCTTCGCGAAGCGTATAAGTCCAGTTTTCAAAGTTTTTATGCATCTCATTTGCATCTTGCCCCAAAACTACGCTGGTTTGATTCCTTGCAAAGAGATACGTAGGCAACTTGTGGGCACAACTATTTAATTTATGTCTTGTTTGTTTGTCCAAGTCTTACGGCCTTATCAAAATGGGTCGTCTTCAGCTTTGACATTCACTCACGTCATTTCATGACTTCCGAGCTCTGTCAAAGAGAGGCAAATGTAGACACTCCATTTTTTACTGCCCTTACTATAGCGATCCCAATTTTCCTTTCCTTTGATTATTGCATTCCGGACTTGGTTCCGTGGTTATGTTGTTGTCTTATTTTCATTTTCATCCTTTACTCTTTGTATTTGAGTCTTGGGTTGTGTTGGACAGGTTTGGAATAGGTTGGTTGTGTTTAGAAACCAAAAGTTGATGCCCAGAATTTGGCCTTCACGCTCGAGCGGGGATTTTGACGCTCGAGCGGGCCCTTTGTTGTTGCTTCTCCACTCGAGCAGGCGTTTTGACGCTCGAGCATAAATTTCCATCTCCCAATATTTTTCTCCACAGGTCTTAGTACGCTTGAGCGGGAGTTTTGACGCTCAAGCGTGACCCTTTGATTTTGTTCCTCCGCTCGAGCGGGGAATTTGATGCTCGAGCGGGGACCATCGCCTGTAAAACTTCTGTGAGTGTGCATCCGACGCTCGAGCGGGCGTTTTGACGCTCGAGCGTGAGTCTGTGTCTGATGCTCGAACGGGGAGACTTGTATATCAGTCCGAGTTTCACCTTTTTGGATCACTTTTTGATTTCCTTTCTTTCTTTTACTTTTTCAAAACCTCCATTGGAGAGCATCTCTCTCTAAAACACAACTTCTCACTAGGGTTTGATCTAGTTTGAGTGATCTCCTACCTTGGCGTCTTTGTAAAAAGTGTAGAACTTGGCTTGGGCTATATTTCTATCCAAAAATCTTGGGATTTGGAGCACTTTGAGTTTTCATCATCTCCTCCATTTGAGCTCCAAATTTGAGGTAGGGATTTCCTTGTTCTTTTACAATGCTTCGTCTATAGATAGACATGAAGTAGTTTTGTATTGCATGAAAATTAGATCCATGTTGGGTTTGTTTGAAAATCATGGGGGTGAACCTAGGGTTGGTTGTTTGAAAATGGGTTTGTTATCATTGATTGTACTTTGGACTAATTGGGGTATAAATTAGTATATCATTGTTGAAAGAAGAAGAAGCTCTAATTTATATTTGATTTGATAAATTAAAAGAGGGGTTTTTGCAATTTGGGCCAATACAAATGTATTTTGGTTCTCAAATGAGGTTATTGTTGTTTGTTATTGGTATTTGAACCTTTTTGGTCAATATTGAGAAAGAGGGAGAAAAGCCCTAATTTATTGTTATGAGTTAATTTGCATAATTGATTTGGAAAGTTATGAGAGGAATGATATTGGTTTTATGAAATGAAAAAGGGGTTTTGGAATTGGAAAATCCTGGAAGTCTATCTTGGAAATGGGTAATGAAATGTTAACTCTATGTGAGTTTTAGAAAATAAATATGAGAATTAATTGTTATAGTGTTGAATACACACATTTCGAGGTTTTACCCTTACCTATCGTACTAGTGTCGTTGTTGGGTTTAAGATCTCATGAGAGTTGAGTCTTTGTAATAGATGTACTAAAATCATACATCTAGAGGTTTTGTCCTTGGTCATCGGTGGAGGATTTGGTTGTGTTGAGTTGTCGTGTATGCATTACACTTGTGTTGATTGAACATTGTATGTAATGAAGTGCTATTATACATTATATATGTATAAATTGTTAGGGAGGAGAAAGGGAATGTACTCTAGTGCGTGGGAGGAGATAGGGGATGTACTCCACACATACTTATGTGTTCATATACTTTAATGCATTGCTTATGTATCTTGATAGTTTATGTGTGTGTATTACACTTGTTGGTTATACTCTGTGGTATTGTGATTCTTAGTGTTATACCCTGCGCTTATAATCAGAGGTACCGTTACCTTTCAGCTAGCGTCTGGAGAACTGACTGCGCTGAGAATCTAAGGTACTACACCCTTCCAGCTAGCGCCTGGTAAAATGGCATACCATTGTGAGAGTTGTATCTTTGGCTTACTGTGCATATAGCCAGTAGAGCAGAGTTTTATTATTTTGTCTCAGTGTATCTGAATATATCATAGATTGTGATGGTTACAGTTTTGGAGGGCCGAGTTGCCTCATTTGTTGATTCTATACATGTTGATGATTTGGTATCTCCCTTATATTGAAGGCATACATGTATAGTTAGGAATGTATTGGGAACAAACCAAAATGCCATTGTGAGATTTTGGGAAGGTGTGAAGGAAAAATTGGGTATTTGAAAGTATGTTTTGAAAAAGGGAACATCTGTTGTAAGTATGGAAAATGGGAGAAAGATAATGGGCTTAGAGAAATTGATTTCTTAAGAAGTTATTATTGTTATTAAAGTTTGGAAACAAGGGTTAATGAAATGAAATGAAATGAAAGATAAATCACTTATAGCGCTGAATGGTTTGACTGTTTTGAGAAAAGCTTATACTTATGTATACTTTTATATAAACTGCCACATTATTATTCTAGTACGAGATTGAGCTTTCATGATCATAGCTATCTGTAAGTTGTTATTGTTGAGGATCATGTAGAGATCCCTACTGGACTATATGTTCATCCCACGTTGTTGAATCTTTTTCAGGTGTTAAGCAGGATGTGTTACAAGATGTGGATCTTCTTACTTGTTGGCCACGGGGCCTCTTTTGTGTTGGCGGAATGCCATATGTGTAAAAGGGTTACACCCTTCTTTTGATTCTTTAATGATGTAAGCCTTCGGGCATTTTATTCAATATGCTCATGTTGTATTTAATTTGTATTCGGATGAGAGAATTGTTATTTATTTCTACTCATGGGACTATAGAGTTGTTTCCGCATATTATCTATGAACTTGAATTAAGCTAATGAATTTGGTAATGACTTCGAGTAATAAAAAGTGGGGCGTTACACTTACGACTTGGACGCCATCGCTTGCACACCCAATGATGGATGCATGTGCTTGTTAAGTACTCGAAATCCTCAGCGGAATGCTACACTTTTGAGCCTTCAAAACCTACACACTTGTTGCCTTGTTTTGGACCCAAATCAAAGTTAGAGTATGTGATTGGTTGAAGTGTATAATTTAATTAATTCTCTTCTCATATTTGTATAAAAATTGACACTTATGATTACATCATTATAAGTCAGATTATCAAAAAAAAATTGAGGTGTCAAACTTTTTTCATTTGTAAATATCCTATATATTAAAAAAATAAAAAAAATATAGCTTTTGGATATGTGTTTATCAGTTTTGTTTTATGGACATAAACAATTGATGTTTCAAGTTAAAAATTAAAAAGTAAAAAAAAAATAGATTGGGTTTTTTCAGATATAAAAGAAGCCATCTAACTCTTCTATATACTATTTAAGATGAACTATTTAATCACATAAAAAAATAGAAATTATATTTAGAGATTATCCCTATATATTATGCTATTATATACAACTATATAATGTAACAAATTAACTATAATATATATGAAAATTTATATTAAACTTTCATTTTTAATTACTTGAATTATAATTAACAAACTAACAAATAGCAGTAATGGTATAATGGGATAGAAAGAGGATAAAAATAAATAACACAATGATATTTAAAAGTGTTAAATTTACTTAATGTTATAGTAAAATCTTGAATTCTCAATAAATTTTCACATTTTCTATAAAATAAAATGACAATAAAAAATACCATTTTTTTTATTTCAATTTTATAGTCTTCATTAAAGAAAACAAAATCTGATCAAAATTTTTGGCACATAACAGATATAGATACTTCAATTGCAATCATAATCACCAATAATTCTTCTCCACCATGCAAATCTGTAAACAAACATATAAATTTCACTAAAACCGAAATTGAAACAGAAACCAAAACCAAAGCCAAAACTAAAACCAAAACCAAACCAACAGCAAAGAAAGAGAACTATACGTAGAAAAAAAAATTAAAAAACAAATAAATTTATGGAATGAGAGAATGTTACCTCCAACAACTTAGAACTCATCTAACCCAATCTGTTAGCTTATCCGCCAATGCCCGCAGAGTCTAGGTGTTGGGATGACTAATCAGATTATTCTTTAAATAAGACTTAAATGTTAACTAATCTGTCTCATTAAGTGATTTAAAATTTTGATAGATATACATAAAAATTTAGATAATTATATTACTAAATCATAATTCAAATTTAGATATTGTCATATTTTTTTGAAATCCATATCTAAATTTTTATATTTTTTATTTTTTGTTTTTGTGTGGTTTCTATTTGTTTTTTTTTCTTCAATTTATTTAAGATGGAGGTGTGGGTTTCTATTTTTTTTTTTTCCAATTTAATTTATCTATGGTTTCTATTTGTTTTTAATTATTATTTAGGTAAGTTATGATATGAGTTAGATATGTGATGACATGTAGGTTTTATTGATTTAAAGTATGATGGTGGAAGATATTTTCAAATTCGATTTGTTTAGATAAACTTTAAAGATTTTTAAAATTTAAAATTGGATTTTGAGATGCAAAAAAAAAGATTTTAATTGAATAAATAATATAGCGATCCCGGTTTTCCCTTCCTTTGTGTATTGTATTCCGGACTCGGTTCCGTGAATGAGTTGTTGTCTTATTCTCATTTCTATCCTTTACTCTTTGTATTTGAGCCTTGGGTTATGTTGGGCAAGTTTGAAACAGGTTGATTGTGTTTAGAAACCTAGAGTTGATGCCCAAATTTTTGTCTTCACGCTCGAGCAGGGCTTTTGACGCTCGAGCGGGCCCTTCGTTTTTGCTTCTCCGCTTGAGCGGGCGTTTTGACGCTCGAGCGTGGTTTTTCATCTCTCAGCATTTTTGCTCTGCAGATCAATTGACGCTCGAGAGGGAGTTTTGACGCTCGAGCGGGCCCTTTTGATTTTGTTCCTCCGCTCGAGCGGGGATTCTAACGCTCGAGCGGAGACCATGGTCTGCAAAACTTTTGGAAGTGTGCAATCAACTCTCGAGCGGGGCTTTTGACGCTCGAGCGTGAGTCTGTGTCTGACACTCGAGCGGGAAATCCCACGCTCAAGCGGACCTGTTTTTATATTAATCCGTGAAATCACTTTTCGGATCACTTTTCAACCTCTTCTCTCTCTCTAACTTTCAAAACCTCCATTGGAGAGCACCTCTCTCTAAAACTTCAACTTCTCTCTAGGGTTTGATCTAGTTTGAGTGATCTCCTACCTTTGGGCGTTTGTAAAAAGTGTTGAGCTTAGTGAGAGCCACATCTTGATCCGAAAATCTTGGGATTTGGAGCAACTTCGAATTTCTTCATCTCCTCATTTGAGCTCCGAATTTGAGGTAGGGATAACTACTCATCTTTATGAGTTTTGACATAGATTTTGAACATTTTGTATAAATGGTTCGATTTGGATGTTAGGGTTTAAGATTTGGAATATTGAGAAAGAGGGGTTTTGTTATTTTAACCCATAAAAATATATTTTGGGTCTTAAAACGAGATTAATGATGTTAGTTGTTAATATTTGGACCTTGGGTCAATGTTGAGTAAAGAGGGAGGAAAGCCCTAATTTTATTATAAATTAATTTATATAATTAATTTGGGGAAAGTTATAGAAATATGAAATTGAGTTGAAAATAATGAAATTGGCTTATTATGAGATTTAATGGTGGAGTTGGATTTATTAATCGCTCACTTTTCAAATTGTCGATAAATTATCTGTTGATGCATTTATTATCTGTTTAGAAATAATTGCTTTGGGCTATCGGTGGAGGATAGTCTTAATTGTTGTAGACAATGCATGATGATTAGGTAAATTGAAACTAATCACGTTGAATATGTCATTGAGTATGATGGTTGGAATATTACATCGAATCTGTGTATTAACTAATTGTGTATATGATAATTGTTTATATCCATTGTATTGTGTGGGAGGAGATAAGGGATGTACTCCATAGTTTGGGAGGAGATAGGGGATAGACTCCTAAACCGGATATTGTTTGGGAGGAGATAGGGGATGGACTCCATTGATACAGCAAATCTGTGTATCTATTGTGAAGTATGGAAGTGTCTAATATGAGTGTCATCTCATTTGAATTGTCGATAAATGGAAAATATTGTTGATATGAGTTATAATCTCATTAAGTTGTTTGGCCAGGTTCTAAGCCATGTGTATGAGTTAAAAATTGGCTAAGTAAAGGAAAATAAAATGAACATGGACATTTTATCATGAAACTGAAATGTGATATATGTTGGTTTATATGAGTTAAACATTTATCAAGTGCTAATGTTTTAATTATTGCTCATATTATGTTTAGCATATCTCTACTGGGCGTTGGCTCACCCTATTTGGGACATCATTTTCAGGTTCAGGTGTAGGTGACATGCCACCTCCAAGGACGTAGCTTGGAAGGCTTAGTGGCTGAGAGACCTTTTTGATTGCTTTTTGTATTATATGTATATCAAGCCAAGGGCTTTTTTTGTGTAGAGTTAGTACTCTCCTTTTTGTAACCAAGTGTTGACTTGGAAAGTTGTAAGCCCGTAGGGTATTTGCTTTTGTTGTCAACATGTAATACATTCTGTAAGAATACTCTGATTTATGAAATGTGATATCTTTTTCTTGTATCATGGATGTCTGTTTTTGGGTTTATTTTGAGGGCGTTACAACTCGGTATCAGAGCGTACCGAGTTTAAATACTTTGGGTACATGGGAAGTAATTAGTATCACAGTGGATTTGTCTCGCTTGTTAGAGACTTAGATGTAGTGTTATGTGCTTATGTGATAACATGCTTATGTGGCTATATGGGTATGGGATTTAGCTTCTAGGATGTTGATTGGATCCTTGAGTTTCTGTGAGCCTTGTTGGAAAAGCACTTGATCAATGCTGTTTCTAACCGGAACTCTAGTAACGCCTCGGGACTATCATTATCTAGAAATGAAATTCGTAAGTGCTTATGTGATTATGTGCTTACGTGGAGTGAATTACAGTTGTCCATTGCATTAGGACGCGAGTGTTATAACTTCGGCACATTTGTGAATTTGCTAATGTTCTTCGTTACCTTTATTAGGATGTCCGGACGAGGACATGGTAGTAGGTGAGGTAGGCCTAGGAGGCAGGAGATGCCTATACCGGATGAGATTCCGGAGCAGCAGGAGGGTGTTGGTCAGGCCAATGTGGCCAAGCCAGTAGGTCAGCAGGCCATGGGTGCCTTAGCCCACGAGATTGCAGGAGCATTGAGGGAATCCATGGGCATTCTCAGAGCTGAGAATCAGGTTCAGGCCCATGTAGTTGAGGCAGGGCCTTCTTTTCTGAAAAGGAAGTTCTTCTGGTCTAATCCGGACGAGTTTGTGGGGGATCCGAAAGAGCCACTGAAGGCTGATGAGTGGCTTGAGCAGAAGACGAAGACGTTTGAGATGCTTGGCATCGAAGACGGGGCCTTGAAGGTGACCTTGGCATCCTTCCAGCTGAAGAGAGACGCAGGTCAATGGTGGAAGTTTATTCAGGGCCGTATTGGTGGCACATGGGAGGCCTTTGTAGACGCTATCCAGGAGAAGTTTCTGTCCCCTGCTGTTAGGGAGAAATTCAGAGACCAGTTTTGTCAGTTCAAGCAGCTGAGTATGCCAGTGGCCGAGTTTGAGGCCGCATTTACCAGTTTGTCCAGGTTTGCACCTGAGCTTGTGGCGTCTGAGGAACGCCATTGTCTTGAGTTTGAGAAGAAGCTAAGACACGGGCTCAAGACCAGAGTTTGGGGATCCATGACCCGGGAGTATGAGCATCTTGTGGATGTCGCGACCCATACGGAGACTATGATGCAGGAGGTGGAGGAGAGGATGAGGGGCTCCAAGAGGAGTCAGGATGGCCAGGGAGATGGCAGGAGGCAGAGGGGTCCTAACCCTCAGCAGTCCGAGGGTGCATTGACTAGATCGACTTTTCCAGTACCGAGTACAGGTTCTGGGAGAGGCAGTCAGGGAGACATTACCTGTTACAAGTGTGGTCAGCTGGGCCACAAGTCTCCAACTTGCCCGTAAAGGGGAAGAGGGCAGAGAGCAGCCTCATCTTCGGCTCGACCTCAGAGCCAGAATCAGGGCAGAGGCCAGCCGCTCTCTTATTACCAGTGTGGTTAGGTGGGGCACCTGAAGAGGTATTGCCCATAGTTGGGAGGCACATCTGGTGCGTCTGGTTCGAGGCAGACGCAGAGTTTTCAGCCCACACAGTCAGTTCAGGCCTCGAGGGCCAATCAGGGGGCTTCATCGTCTCAGTCTGTACAGCAGTCTTTTGCTCCGAGATGTGAGCAGGTAGATTAGAGACCTTCAGGGCGCGTGTATGCTGTTACTGCGCAGGATCTTGTACCGGCTCCATCTGTTGTGAGAGGTACCTTTTTGTTTTGCAACTCGGTTGCCAATGTGTTGATTGATACGGGTGCATCCCATTCCTTTATATCTGCTGCATTTGCATCTGTTTTGGGGTTGGAGTTCACACAGTTAGCATCTCCTATATGTGTTGTATCACCTGTTGGGGGTGAATTGATTTTGAAACAAGGGTGTAGAGGGTGCGATATAGAGGTCGCCGACCGTCGACTTCCATTTTCTTTTGTAGTTATGGCTATGTCGGGTTTTGATGTGATTTTAGGTATGGACTGGTTATCGTCATACCGGGCTGTTATTGATTGTTACCGCCAGAGGGTCACAGTATGTACCTTGAGCGAGGATTGTTTCTATTTCTTAGGGGATCGGGTTGGTAGTGTCTTGTCACCAGTGTATGATCCGCGAGGGCTCAGTGAGCTTAGTGGTCTCCTCGCTAGCTTTATGAGTAGTGAGTGTGATGAGACCTAGACTGTATTGCCGAGAGTGGTTTGTGAGTACTCGGACGTTTTTCCCGAGGATCTTGTTAGTTTGCCACCACATCGAGAGGTGGAGTTTTCCATTGATTTAGTGTCCGGCACGGCGCCAATTTCTATGGCACCTTATCGTTTTGCCCCAGCCGAGTTGAGTGAGTTGAAGATTCAACTCCAGGAGTTGCTAGATAAGGGTTTTGTCTGCCCCAGTGTTTCGCCGTGATGAGCACCAGCCCTCTTTGCTAAGAAGAAAGATGGTGCCTTGAGACTTTGTATCGATTACCGGAAATTGAATCGGGCTACGGTTAAGAATAAGTACCATATGCCTCGTATTGACGATTTGTTTGACCAGTTGAAGGAATCTCGTTGTTTCTCTAAGATAGATTTGAGATCGGGTTACCACCAGTTGAGGGTCAGAGATGAGGATATTCCGAAGACGGAATTCCATATGCGATATGGCCACTATGAGTTTCTGGTGCCATTTGGGCTCACCAATGCACTGGCAGTGTTTATGGACTTGATGAACCGGATCTTCCGGGAATTCTTAGATCGCTTTGTGGTCGTTTTCGTGGACGACATCCTGATTTATTCACCTTCTGAGGAGGAGTACGATGAACACTTGAGAGTGGTGCTTGAGTTGCTTAGAGCCCATAAGTTGTATGCTAAGTTTGGGAAGTGTGAGTTCTGGCTAAGAGAGTTTAAGTTCTTAGGCCATGTAGTTTCTAGAGAAGGGGTGTTTGTTGATACATCCAAGATAGAGGCAGTACAGGATTGGGCACAGCCTAAGAGTGTTTTTCAGATCGGCAGTTTTTCTAGGATTAGCTGGGTATTACCGCCGGTTTGTGAAAGATTTCTCCAGACTAGCTTCGCCGTTAACTAGATTGACGCGGAAAGGGGTTAAATTTGTGTGGAGTGAGACTTGTGAAAAGTCGTTCCAGGAGTTGAAGGTTAGACTTACCACCGCTCCAGTGTTGATTATTCCGGAGAGAGGTTTGGGTTATGCGGTTTATTGTGATGCCTCACGAGAGGGTTTAGGTTGTGTGTTGATGCAAGAGGGGAAAGTGGTAGCCTATGGCTCACGTCAGTTGAAAATACACGAGAGGAACTACCCTACACATGACCTTGAGTTAGCAACCGTGATTTTTGCCTTGAAGATTTGGAGGCACTACCTGTATGGTGAGAGATTCGAGGTGTTCTCGGATCATAAGAGTCTGAAGTATCTGTTTACTCATAGAGACTTGAACTTGAGGCAGAGGAGATGGATGGAGTTTATTGAGGATTACGATTTCGAGTTGCACTATCACCCAAGAAAGGCCAATGTTGTGACCGATAGTCTTAGCAGGAAATCCATTAGTGATGTAGCTTGTATATCCATCGGGAGTAGGAGATGTTGGGTGCACTTGGCAAGTTCGATTTGCTTTTGAGCAAATCCGTTGAGGCTGTGGCCTTCTTTTCTGTAGTTGCGCAGCCCACAGTTGTGAATCGAGTGTTAGAGGCACAAGGAGGTGATCTTGAGGTAGAATCCCTCCAAGAGAAGATCTCCAATAGGAAGGCTGAGAAGGGCTTGACTGTGTATCCCGACCTGAGTGTGAGATACAGAGACCGTCTGTTTGTGCCAAAGTCTTGCCGAGAGGAAGTACTCCGAGAGTTTCACTATTCACGCCTTGCGGTACATCCGGGAGGCACTAAAATGTATCGTGATCTGGGTTGCTAGTTTTGGTGGCGAGGTATGAAGAGAGATGTGGCTGTGTTTGTGTCTAAGTGCCTTACTTGTCAGCAAGTTAAGGCCGAGCATCAGAGGCCGGCGGGTTTGTTGCAACCCCTGCCTATTGCCGAGTGGAAGTGGGAGCATGTCACTATGGACTTCGTTGTAGGTCTTCCGAGGACTCAGCGGGGTAGTGATGTTATTTGGGTGGTTGTAGACCGGTTGACTAAGTCGGCGCACTTTATTCCTATGCGCGTGAGAGATTCGGTAGATCATCTTGCCGACTTGTATATTTGGGACATAGTGAGGTTGCACGGGGTCCCAGTGTCGATCGTCTCAGATAAAGATCTGTGTTTCACCACTAGGTTGTGGCAGAGTTTGCAGAGTGCCTTGGGCACTAGATTGACCTTTAGTACGGCTTATCATCTTCAGACTGACGGGCAGTCCGAGCGTACTATTCAGATCCTTGAAGATATGCTTCGAGGTTGTGTTCTTGACTTTAATAGGTCGTGGGAGAGGCACTTGCCTTTGGTGGAGTTTGCCTACAACAACAGTTTTCAATCCAGTATTGGTATGGCACCATTTGAGGCCTTGTATAGCCGACCGTGTAGGTCTCCAGTTTGTTGGGTCGAGGTAGGTGATGCACCTTTGTTGGGCCCGGAGTTGGTGAGGGAAACGACGAAGAAAGTTGAGCTTATCCGTAGGAGGCTTGTTACAGCCCAGAGTCGCCAGAAGAGTTATGCCGACAGAGGAGGAGGCCTTTAGCATTTGAGGTGGGGGACCATGTCTTCTTGAAAATATCACCTAGGCGAGGTTTGATGAGATTTGGGAAGAGTGGGAAGTTGTCCCCTCGATTTATAGGCCCTTTTGAGATCCTTGAGAGGAATGGTGAGGTCGCCTATCGTTTAGCTTTACCGCCGCAGTTGTCCGGGGTACATGGCGTGTTTCATGTTAGTATGCTTCGGAAGTACGAGCCGGATCCATCGCATGCATTAGATTGGACCAACTTAGAGGTTGATGAGGATGCCTCATATGAAGAGAGACCGGTGTGGGTCTTGGATAGGCGAGAGCAAGTCTTGCGAGGCAAGACTATACCTTTGGTGAAAGTTTTGTGGAAGCATCACGGAGTGGAGGAAGTCACTTGGGAACGTGAGTTGGAGGTCCGAAAAAAATATCCGGACTTGTTTGTTAATGTTTAACCGTGTAATGGGAGTTTTATTTTGTATTGACAAACCTTAAGAGTTTTGAATATTTCTTAAGTTATAAAACATAGTAGGTGTTTTGATTTATGGAAGCATTGTTGAATATGCTTGGAAAATGAAAGTTTATTTTAGCATTGCATATGTTAATTCTGTTTTAGAAATGCAAATATATTATTGGCATTGGGTATGTAATTGAATTGTAGAATATGTGTTGAAATTGGTAAATTTCAAGGAAATGCATGTTGATAATGCATGTTGTAGAATATGTTGTAATTTGCCTCTTGAGAAGGGATGGTATGACCGGTGATGGTACAGGTTGATATATATTGAATTCTAATATTGTTGAGAATTGAGAGAACATGTTTTTGAAACTTGTATATAATTTCGAGGACGAAATTCCTTAAGGGGAGGAGGTCATAGCGATCCCGGTTTTCCCTTCCTTTGTGTATTGTATTCCAGACTCAGTTCCGTGGATGGGTTGTTGTCTTATTCTCATTTCTATCATTTACTCTTTGTATTTGAGTCTTGGGTTATGTTGGATAGGTTTGACACAGGTTAGTTGTGTTTTGAAACCTAGAGTTGATGCCCAGCTTTTGGCCTTCACGCTCGAGCGGGGCTTTTGACGCTCGAGTGGGCCCTTCGTTTTTGCTTCTCTGCTCGAGTGGACGTTTTGACGCTTGAGTGTGGTTTTTCATCTCTCAACATTTTTTCTTTGCAGATCAATCGACGCTCAAGCGGGAGTTTTAACACTCGAGCTGGCCCTTTTGATTTTGTTCCTCCGTTCGAGCGGGGATTCTGACGCTCGAGCGGGAACCATGGTCTGCAAAACTTCTAAAAGTGTGCAATCGACGCTCAAGCGGGGGTTTTGACGCTCGAGCGTGAGTCTGTGTCTAACGCTCGAGCGGACCTATTTTTATATCAATCCGTGAAATCACTTTTTGGATCACTTTTCAACCTCTTCTCTCTCCCTAACTTTCAAAACCTCCATTGGAGAGCACCTCTCTCTAAAACTTTAACTTCTCTCTAGGGTTTGATCTAGTTTGAGTGATCTCCTACTTTTGGGCCTTTGTAAAAAGTGTTGAGCTTAGTGAGAGCTACATTTTGATCCGAAAATCTTGGGATTTTGAGCAACTTCGAAATTCTTCATCTCCTCATTTGAGCTCCGAATTTGAGGTAGGGATAACTACTCATCTTTATGAGTTTTGACATAGGTTTTCAGCATTTTGTATAAATGGTTCAATTTGGATGTTGGGGTTTAAGATTTGGAATATTGAGAAAGATGGGTTTTGTTATTTTAACCCATAAAAATATATTTTGGGTCTTAAAACGAGATTAATGATGTTAGTTGTTAATATTTGGACCTTGGGTCAATGTTGAGTAAAGAGAGAGGAAAGCCCTAATTTTGTTATAAATTAATTTATATAATTAATTTGGGGAAAGTTATGGAAATATGAAATTGAGTTGAAAATAATGAAATTGGCTTATTATGAGATTTAATGGTGGAGTTGGATTTATTAATCGCTCACTTTTGAAATTGTCGATAAATTATCTGTTGATGCATTTATTATCTGTTTAGAAATAATTACTTTGGGCTATCGGTGGAGGATAGTCTTGACTGTTGTAGACAATGCATGATAATTAGGCAAATTGAAACTAATCACGTTGAATATGTCATTGAGTATGATGGTTGGAATATTACATCGAATCTGTGTATTGACTAATTGTGTATATGATAATTGTTTATATACATTGTATTGTGTAGGAGGAGATAGGGGATGGATTCCTAAACCGGATATTGTTTGGGAAGAGATAGGGGATGGACTCCATTGATACAGCAAATCTGTGTATCTATTGTGAAGTATGGAAGTGTTTTAATATGTTAATGATACAGCAAATCTGTGTACCTATTGTGAAGTATGGAAGTGTCTAATATGAGTGTTATCTCATTTGAATTGTCGATAAATGGAAAATATTGTTGATATGAGTTATAATCTCATTAAGTTGTTTGGCCAGGTTCTAAGCCATGTATATGAGTTGAAAATTGGCTAAGTAAAGGAAAATAAAATGAACATGGACATTTTGTCATAAAACTGGAATGTGATATATGTTGGTTTATATGAGTTAAATATTTATCAAGTGCTAATATTTTAGTTATTGCTCATATTATGTTTAGCATACCTCTACTGAGCATTGGCTCACCCTATTTGGGACATCATTTTCAGGTGTAGGTGACATGCCATCTCCAAGGACGTAGCTTGGGAGGCTTAGTGGCTGAGAGACTTTTTTGATTACTTTTTGTATTACATGTATATCAAACCAATGGCTTATTTTGTGTAGAGTTAATACTCTCCTTTTTGTAATCAAGTGTTGACTTGGAAAGTTGTAAGCCCGTAGGGCATTTACTTTTGTTGTCAACATGTAATACATTCTGTAAGAATACTCTGATTTATGAAATGTGATATCTCTTTCTTGTATCATGGATGTCTGTTTTTGAGTTTATTTTGAGGGCGTTACAAATAAAAATCAAATTTATTAATTTTATTTGTTTGTATATTTGATTTTTTTTTTTTTTTTTTTGGTTTTGTTATAATATAATATGTAAGATATAGATAGATATTTACAACTTTCATAAAAATATTATCTGATTTTTTGGGAAAGAGAGAAGGTAGACAAGTTTTAATATTTTTTTTGAAAATCGGTGAAAGAGATTAGGATGAAGAGATTATAAAATATTTTTTTTATCTTTCTATTTGAAATTCATAAATTAAAGGATAATTATTATTTTTAAAATAATTAAATAAATAAATTAATCAATAGTTTTTTAAAAAAAAAATCTATTTTATAAATTGAAAAATCAATAATTTTAGAAAATTGATTAATTCATCCCATTAAGTGATTTAAAATTTTGATAGATATACATAAAAAAAAATAGATAATTATATTATTAAATCATAATTCAAATTTAGATATTGTTATATCTTTTTGAGATCTATATCTAAATTCTTATCTTCTTTATTTTTGTGTGGTTTCTATATTTTTTTTTCAATTTATTTTAGATAGAGGGGTGGGTTTCTATTTTTTTAAAAAAATTTAATTTATATATGGTTTCTATTTATTTTTAATTATTATTATTTATGTAAGCTATGGTGCGAGTTAAATATGTGATAGATATGTGAGTTTTATTTATAAACTTTATAGATTTTGAAATTTTAAAATTGGATATTGAGAGGCAAATAAATATTTTAACTGAATAAATAAAAATCAAATTTATTAATTTTATCTGTTTATATATATGATTTTCAATTTTTTTTTGTTATGTTACAAGATAATATATAAGATATAGAGAGATACCCACAAAGGAGAGAAAATGAATGCAAGTTTTAATTTTTTTTTTTTTTTTGAAAATTGGTGAGAGAGATTATGATGGAGAGATTATGAAATATTTTTGTTATCTTCCCATTACTATTTCTAAAATTATGAAATATATCAACCAATAGGTTTTTTTTAATCTATTTTATAAATTGAAAAATCAATAATTTTAGAATGAGAGATTGGAGTTCTTAGGAGGTTTCTCATTAGAAACTCTATCTTTCTTACATAATATATAGATATGGATATAAATATTTATATTTATTTTAGATATTTTTTTAATATACAAATTATTTTTTTATATAATCCTATCACTAACCATAGTGTATTGGATAAGTTGAAAATAGTGCTTCAATAACTATGAGAAAAATCAAAAAAAATCGTAGATTGGAAGAAATCAATAAATGCTAAGGTCATTTATTTTTTTTAAATCAAAAAATTAGAAAATTAAGATTGAGATATTAGAGCTTCCACAAAGCTTGTGAATCAAAAATTCCTTTCTCCTTATATAATAGATAGATAATAAAATTAAATACACCGATTTTTTTAATAGTAATAATAAAATTATAATTAATTTCACAATTATAATATAATTACACAACCTCCAGTGATAAATAAATTGCATAATAATTTGATTCATATTAGTCAAACAGATGGACAGAAATGAATAATGATAGCATCTCCAATTTTTTTACAATGAAATACTTTCTTTTTTTTTTAATATTTAAAATCCTTATATCTATCCATATATCACTAGCATTTAAATATTCAAATTTAAATAATATACACCAAAGACCAAACACATCTCCCCTGCCATTCCTAACCAAGACCATCAACTCCATGCCGCCATGTTCAAATCATGTAAAAAACTAAAAAACCCTAGGTTTTTCTCATACAAGCATGATTTTGACTACGTAGTAAAATGCTGCATTGCTTCCCAATCAAATACCCTTCAATTTTCCTATCCAAAAAAAAAAAAAAAAATTTGAAAAAAAGGCTGGGGTAGCACCTTAGCAGAATCAACAATCCAAGACAACCATGCATGGCATGTAGGTCAAAGGCTTATCTTGGCATATCAAATAATGTGCATAGCTATGTAAACATTTCTCTTTTGTTACTGAAAATCAGGCAAGTCTTGTCGGTGCTAGGATCAACAGGAAAAAAACAAAAAAAAAAAGAGACAGCAATGAGTTCTAATAACAATGTTGAATAATTCGTATAACCAAGGAAAGAAAGTAATACACATCCACTTGTTAAAAACCCTACAATACAAGAGACTGATTCTTACAGTTTAACAAGATCAATCTGACTGTGCTTCAGGCTGGATCAATATTCTTGCACTTATTCAGCAGCCATGATACGCTGAACGTACAAACAAAATATATACTGAGAGAGAGAGAGAGAGAAGCAATAATAGATTAAAACATATTACCATGAAGAGCTGGTGAAGCCAGTGTAGCACCATCACAGCAGTGAACATTACATCTCATATAAAGCATCAAAGACATGCCAAACATCCACTGCAGAACTCAACCTCAAAAATTTCACACTTCCATTACCGATCAAACTTTTTCTGCTAATGCCCAAATAGACTTCTCCGACTTTCTCTTTTTCTGTGCCCACTTGGGTCCATATATTGCTAAATGTGTCCGGCCAAACCGTCGGTCAGAAATCTGTACATAATAATAAAAACAAATTTTGCACTCAAATCTCAATTGTAATCTGGCTCTACCTAAAGAACAGAATAATACACCATATCAGAAACTGCAATTGTTTTTGCTTACATGATAGCAATGTGTTCCACTCTGCCGGGAACAACAAATAAACCAAATTGATATTTAAAGAAGGCTACTAATCCATACACAAAGAATCAATTCAATCTATGCAAATTACAATTGCTCTTCATTTTCTGATGCCTAGCCTGAATCTTTAGACTTAAACATTTATTTAAAGATGTAAAAGAAGCAATAAGTCAGAAGAGCAACCATTTTTCTTCATTTATAAATTAAATGCCAACAGAAAAACAAATGGTCATAGGAAGTACCTTTATGAGGCATCCACATGAATCCAGCATGTCTGTTCTTAAAGGATACTCTACTACCTAGAACACAAAATTTGGAAGTTTCAGAAGAACCTAGGGTGAAAAATATACACATAAAAATGAATTTAGCAGCGACGGGAAAAACACCAACTTACTATAAAGGTATCCTCTCCAACTACAGATGATTTTGAAACTTGATCCATCAGTACCCCATAATCCACTTCAGTATACGGAGGTGTCACGCTAATATAATCAAATGGCCCATCTTTCCCAACACAAAAACAATTCATAAGTTGCAATGTCTCTATAAGAATATAGACTTCAGTCTTCAGATCATAGGAAGACAAGAACAAATCAATAGAAAAATGGTGTACAGGGCTTGGTGTAAAGAAGCGATAATCACGAGTGATAAATGTCATGGTGGGTAAATTGTGATCATTATCTTTTGCCCTTTCGTCAAAGACAACAAAATCATTCTTAGTAAAGAAGGAAAATGAAAGAAAAACTATCAGAAGACAACCATCCATGGATCTCATATACAAACAAACGACACATGCATAAAAGAGCATACACAGAGACAAGCAAACACATGAGAATAAGAAATGATATACTAACACGCAAATTCAGTCTATAATACTGGCAGGCAATAGTACTTCTATTGGTTATAGCAGATAAAAATATATTCCTCTCAATAGTCAGAACATAGGAGTTAAGGTAATAATTGAATTGACAACCTAGAACAGTACTTTTGGCAACTACACAACAAATTAGAAATTATTGTTTGCAGATGGCCAGAAATCAGAGAGAGAGAGAGAGCAAAGAAGAAGAAATCACATGCCTACAAACTGCTCAGCCTGTTCTAAGAACCTTTCGACGTGGGCTGTATGTATGACAGAAACATCAAGAAAACTAGTCCAATCTAAATTTGGTCGTAGAACATCTGAAACAACCCAAGGATCCATCTCGACGAAATGCACCTGACAGTATGCACAGCATGTATTTCAGTGCAAACCAATAAGAGAAACATGAAATCAAAACAGCAAAAGAAACTAAAACCAAACAAGTCATCAAAAAATCTCATTGCCAAAACTCAAGTCAAACCCATCTTTTCAACAATATCATGAAGCTACTCCATCCTATATGAGTTCAGCATTAATTTACCAGCTAGCCAATCAGCCAAACATCGTTACCAACGCTATAAACAGTTATCTATTCTATTTATATAAATCATAGACCTGAGTTGATGTGAAAGCTATCATGCTTTTTACTCTAATAATGCCTTTCCCATCTTGTAACTGTCAACCCCTTCCTACCTAGTAATAGTAACTATCACATCCTAACTTTTAGAATGCTTTTTCTCCTTCATCAAACTATCCAAAAATTTAATTAAAAAATTACTGCTAGTTTACTTAATTAATCATAGTACCTCAGAACATCCCCGGCTGAGAGCCTCAATACCAACAGATCCTGTGCCGCTATACAAGTCTAACCAACGACCAGGCCTTAAAGATGCAGGACAACCACCGGCCGCCTTAATAAAACAACATTATAAGTATATCAAAATAGCATCTACATAAGGTTAATTGCAGACAAAGAAATTGAAGTATCATCTTGTTTCTAGAACTAGAGGACAAAATTTGAAGAATAAGATATCTTTTACCTGCAAAATGTCAAAGGCTGCACCTTTTACAACTTCCATCATTGGGCGTACGTCCATGCCCTTTGGTGAGAGCAATTTCTTCCTTTTAGCTGTTCCTCCAAGCACCTAAAATCACCAATAAGGTTGATATTACTTCTTTTATGACGATGCATATATTGAACTATTCATATTAAGAAAAAACAATAATGAAAAATTTATCACTATAGCGTATCCTTGAAAATGGCAAGCCTCAATTCTGTAAGTTAACCTTTGCATTCACATCTAAAAAAACCAAGATAGACACTTAGATGGACATTGAACTAAAGTTTTTCTAGTTAGATCACATTCTCTCTCTCTCTCTCAAGTAGTTTGATCACACTTTGAATCTGTTTGAGTTTGAGCACACTTGCGAGTGATTCAAATGCACTACTTGAATAGAAAATTGGTTTCCAATTGCGCATAATTTCCAAAACCATTGAGAATAAGGGCAGTAAATATTCATTTAATCAACAAGCTGCCAGTTCCATCCATGAAAAGTTCCATATTAATTAACGCACCAAATTGTGGCGAATTAGTAAAATAATCCCAAAATTCTTATATCAAATTGGAACAGCACAATGTATATGTATTTACCCAAACTCAATGAATATAAAGATAAATTCAAGCAATTCCATACCTGAAGCAATTTATGAGTCTCCCTTGGCGGCTTAGGTTCCTCCGGTGGGACCTGCTTTCCCCTCCCTGTCTTTCGCAGTTCCTTTCTCCTTGTCTATACATTCAAAATCCAAACTTCATTTACATTATTATCAAACATATTATATACTTATATATTGATATTATAGAGAGAGAGAGAGAGAGAGAGAGAGAGACCTTAGGAGAAGGTTTTGATAGGAAGTCGTCGGGATTAAGACCGTATCGTTCGAGAAACTCTCTCTTCTGATCACTCGAGAGTCCATTATTCGATTCTGAAATTGTCACATTAAGAAAAAAAAGAGTAAATAAAAAAAGAATTGAAAGATTTGGATTTGTAGAATGGAGACTTACTGGAAGAGTAGACGACAATCGATTGTGGTCGTCGTCGTGGATTGGTGGTTTTGGTTGGAACGTCACCAATGAAGGAAAGATTGGGGGAAGACGAACAACTTAGGTTGGCAGTGGTTGTGTTGTTGAGGCGGAGAGAAGAGAGAAATGAAGGCTGAGGAGACGATGAAACCGCCATTCACAGAGCTCCAACTTTGCTCCCCAATCAGAGTGTGTGTGTACATGTACTCGATTCTCTGGTCCGCCCCGCGAGGTCAGTCAGTGTTTGGATAAGCGTTCTGGTTTACTGCGTTTTTTTTATTTTTTCTTTTAATTTTCTTCTAACAAATCCAAATCCAAATCCAAATCCAAATCCAAGTCGAATACACACAAACGTGCAAACAGTGGGCTTTTATGCAGACCCAGATGGGGCTGGATAGGTTTACATGCTCAAACTTGAGGCCCAACTATGGCCCATGTTTAGTCTTGGGAAAAAATGTAAACCCAGGTTTTATCCAACAGGCTCGGCCATGGCAGGTTAGTGGGCGGGCTGACCGGTCATTGGCCCTAGATTTGGGTTTTTATTTATATTTTTTTTGGTATTCTTCTAATATTAAAAGGGAGAATTACAGAAAATGATATCAATACAAAATAATTGTAATGTTATGAAAGTATAAGTAATTCATGTATCAGGCTTTGCAATTAAATCTTATATTTCTACATTTTTGCAATTATTTTGAGTTTATATATATATATATGTACGGGAAGCCAATATTCCGCGAAACCCGTACTCCTTTCGTTCAAGCTCCTTGTCTTTCCGATCGACTTGCGAGCACAACGGCGGTGAGCTACCCGGCGGTGTGTGGGCGGAAAACCCCTCTGACGATCAAGTTAGCACACACACTTAGGGCTGGTTTGGCTTATCCTAAATAAGCCAAAAAGTAAAAAAGTTACTCTAAAATCCAAAAAGATATCACTATTCACCACAAAAAAAAAAAAAAAAAAATCAATTTCTTCAAAATCACTATTCACCGAATTGATGTGTGCGGCAGTGCTGTGTGCGGCAGTGGAGGAAAAAGAAATGATTGGGTGTGGTTTTTACACACACCGTTGTTCGTCCTATGGGGGTCATCACGGGTCCCGTTTTGATAATCTGAACCGTTTAATGTGTAGAAATCGTCGAGTACTATATGTTTACAAAAAATCACATTGATCGGATATCGATAACTATATGATCAAATCAGTTATGTACAACAAATGAATGGTGTTATAATTAATGATTGAAAAATAAATAGATCTGATCAGATAGCTATCGATATCCGATTAACGTGATTTTTTATAGGTACATAGTGTTCGACGAGTTACACACATTGAACGGTTCAGATTATTAAAATGGGACCCGTGATGAACCCCACGGGCCAAACAAAACCGTCCAATGCTTTGTACAAAAATTAGCCAATAATTTTCAACTCCAATTGAGTCTGCCGGTTGTGCAGCCGGTTGTATGGCTGGGCCCACTCCTCTCTTATCATCTCTTACACACTTTTTTTATACAATTTTTTAATACTTATTTTTTCATAAAAAGTCAAAAAGTTAACCCAAACCTCCATATTTTTTTTTTGTCTTTTTTAGTCCAAAAAGACAAAAAGTGCACTTTTTTAGAACACCCCAAACCAGCCCTTAGGGAGAGAGAGAGGAAGAGAGAGATATATCACAATGAGTGTTTCTTACCAAATGATGTTCCATCTCCAACATGGGGAGCGCAGTCATGCTTATATACTTTCTGCGCTCAACTCTGCACTCATTAGTCTCTCGACACGTGGAGCTGCTCTCCCATCTGTCAGCACAAATCTAGCAAACACTACTTAACCAAACCGTCAGACAACATTAGCGGGAACTTGGTAGCCCGGCGGCATTACCTCGGCCTTCCACGACCGTGCTGCGTAACGTGCCTGAGTGCTCCACTCGCCGAGCTCCATAACAGCCGAACTCGATAGCATTCCGGCAGAGCCGAGCTCAAGACAGGTCGGCCGATGAACAGAAGACATTTCCCACCGAGCTACGCGTGCGACCCATGGAACTCGGGTTGGCAGGCGGTCATCTCGACCAAGTAAGCTCGGTCCAAACATGGGACCTAAACCTCGGGCCTGGGCCTCGACCGAACAAGATCAACTCCAGGGAAGTCCCAGTTAGCTTGGCCTAAACTGGGGGCCTGAGCCACGATCGAGTGAAACCCACTCGGAATAGGCCCAAATTAGCTCGGTCCAAACGTGCTCGGCCCTATCCAGTCCGGCTTCCTCCACGGCCCAAAGCCATATTATAAATCTCCCTCTCAATATATATATATTTGTAATTGTCTTATATTCAAAGTGTCATAGTGTTGTTATTGGCTAATTAATTTTGTTTTGTTTTTTAAATTGTGAGTACAATGTAAAGTGTGTATGTTATTATTTTATTTTAGAGAAAATTAGTCCCTATCTCATTTTTAATAATGGATAAGGTTCACAATATTATTTTGTGATTTGTAAGGTCCTTCAACCTTGACCTCATGTATCACAAAAAAAAATGATTATTTTTCACGCTAACTTCCAAAACCCCTTTTTCTCTCTCTCTCTCTACACACACATATATTGAAGTCAATCTACAATAATCCGCCACTGCTATCTCCAGATCTACAACGATCCGCCGTCCCTGTCTCCAAATCTACACCAGTCCACCACCATCTCGGCTATTGGTCTCCGATCAAAGTCTCACGTTGTATTGGCTTCAGTCAATAAGGCTCGATTTGAGCTCTCTTCTCACCAGAATAAGATCTTTAGGGTTAATGATCACATCAGCGTTGCAATCGCCGGACTTACTACCGTCGCTGTCGTATAGGGTTTTTCCAGCTTCAGAGTACCTGCAACACCATTATTATGGCTGGAAAACTCAACCCGACTCCCTTCAGATCTGAAAGAATGGGGTGAGGAGATAGAAGAGGTTGTGTCGATGTAGGTGAAGTGAACGAATCCACTCAGAGAGAGAGAGAGAGACGAGTGATGGGTAAGACCAATGTCGGATATCTGTTGTGATAAGGCAGAATGCAGCGACGTTACATAATGGGTTATTGAAGTCGGGTCTTCCGCCTCAAAAAATGGCGATAAAGAGAGTGGAAATAGGAGAAAGAGGGCTTGTTGTCCTGAAGAGTATTAGGAAGGGAAAGAAGTTGCTCTTTGTACCTCAATCGCTATTCATCATCGCCTGTTTCGGTATGACTCGAATATTTACTCTCCATTTTTGTTTGTGTTTGTATTACATGGAGTGTTAATTCTCATGCTATTGAGTTGATTTGAAATGGAGAACAGTGAATTGCCTTGTATTTGTAAAGTCTAGTTTCAAAAATTAACAATTTTGTTCAAGTTGGAGTTTAAAATTAACAATTTTGAAACATTTCATGTAGAAGATTAACAAAAATATTGGATGTTCTTTCTCTTGTTAATTCTAAGATTCTTTCTCTAGGAAGAAAATTTCTAGAATTTCTCAGAGAAATTTTTTGAAAAGTCCAGAATTTTTCTGGAGAATTTTTTTTTGGAAAGTCTAGAATTCCTCTAGAGATAATTTTTTTGGGGAGAAACTCTTTGGAACGTCCAGAATTTCTCTGGAGAGAAATTTTTTAGAGAGTGAGAAGTCCAGAGAAATTCAATTTCTCTAGAAAGAATTTTCTCTAAATCGATTTGAGGAACCATAGACATTATGAAAATATTTGATATCTTTTATGTTATAAAATTTTAATACCAAGGACCTTAAAAAAAATTCTCCTTTTTTTTTTTTTATTTTGTAATGGGCTAATGAGCGGGTTTTATGTGGCCTCCCACAAGTCAATGGGCTGGTTTGGTAGGCCGGGTCGGGATTTAGTTCGTAGGCCCAAGCCTAGCTCAAGTATTAGGGTTCCTAAACTTGCATGAGTTGCGGACTTAGGTTGGACTGCGGGCTTTCGGATCAAATAATAATCTTTATTTTAGTATTTTTTTTTCCTTTTTTAATCTCTTTTTTTTTTGGGACTCACAAATATCATTTGCATTTAGTTTTTGGTAAAAAAAAAAAAAAAAAAAAAAAAAGAAGAAAAAAAAAGAAAAAAAAGGGAGATTAGAAATGGTCAAATGTCTCACAAACAGAAAATTTGGGGCCTAATCTCCATATAACAATAAAGACTCAGTTTTTTTTAATATGGAATTTTCTAATCTCCAAAATGTCATAGGTGTTGAAAACTAAACGCCAATAAACTTGGCTACTAATTGACGGTTGATAAAGTCCATACATTACTACTACTTGAAGTTGCTTGGTATGCTTTAGAAAAACGAATATTAGTGATTTAATATTGTAGAAAAATATTAAAATTGTAATATTCAATAAAATTCAAAATTTATATTTGAATATCAAAATTCATTTTTGTTGTCTTCCTCCCTTACCCTTCTCTTGACTGCAAAAGATAATAAAATAAATTATAAATATAAATTGACTTGCCATTATTAAAAATCCACCCAAATTAGTAGGGAGAAATGTTAACCACTATTCATTAGACGTTAATTAATGTTAATATATATATATATATAATGTATTACTAAAATTTATAAATATATGTAACATATATCTTCAATGAATTTTTTTTTGTTGATATTATTTAATTTTCTATGAAGTCGGTGCCTAGGCCCACCATTGTAAGTCGTTGTCGGTTGCCTAGGGCCTGCTAGTGTTTTGGTTATGAAACCTTGTATGGTTCATAAATTTTGGTAGGAAATTATAAAAAATAAATTAAGTGGAATATGATAATATTTTAATAATATTTTATTTATTTATTTATTTAAATTCTTACTCAAATTTATGAGCGAGACATATTTCGAAACACCATCTAAGAAAGTCTAACGAATTTTTTAATTTGAAATGAATAAATATAGATCTGCTGCCTCATTCTTTGTAGATTTCTGAACAACTTTTTTATTTATATATGGGCACTTTTATTTTTAAATGTGTTTAAATATGAGTTTGCCCAAGTAATTAATTATTTTTAAAAAAATCAAAATTAAACATTTTTAATAAATAAGTGGCGAAACTTAGTAGTTTTTTTTATTAAAATATGAGGCAGAAAAAATTAAAATATTTAGAAATAGTTTTTTTGTTTTTTTACAAAAATATATATATACAAAAAGTAAAGAGAATGAAAATAAAATTTTAATTTGTTATATGATTTTTTAGACTTATTAATTTTTTAGTGACTTTTATTTATTTTTGTTTTTTTGTTTCTGAATTAATCTATTGCCAAACTACACTAATATTGTTTGTTTTCATTTTTTAAAAAACATTTTTCAAAAAATTTTACTTTCTTATTTTCGATTTTTTTTGTTTTTACTGAATTTTTTTAATATTTTAAATAATTTTTTTACTTTTTAGACACACCTAACATAAATATACTTAAAAAGTAAAAAAATTGTAAAAAAAATCTTTTAAAAATTCACTAAATACCAAAAATATAAAAAAAATACAAGAATTCAGTACATTTTTATATTTTTATGTATTTATTAATTTTTTAAAATATTTTTCCACAAAATTTTTACTTTTTAAATACATCTAAGTAAGGTGCATCTAAGAAAGTAAAAAAAAATATTTAAAATTTTAAAAATATTCACTAAAAATAAAAAAATACGAAAACTAAAAAACTCAATTTTTAAAAAATTTAATCCAGAAAACTCAAACTAAACACACTAATATTTTGAATACACTGACATCTCTATTAAACGGAAAAAAGAGTATGGGTAATCATTAAGCGGGCCTGGCTCTAGGGATAGCCATAGGTTGGGTTTGTCATTTTTCGCTTCTGCTTCTCGCTGACAAACTCCATCCCGCCACCGATCGTACTACGTAGCTCGAATGCTGCGGCTCGAGACGCGGCTCGACACCAAAACGACGTCGTTTTGGTGTCGATTTTGTTTTTTTTTTTTTTTCCTGGTTTGCAGAACGAAGCAGAAGAAGAAGAAGAAGAAGAAGGAGGGAGAAGAAGAGAAGGGAGGAGGAGGAGGAGGAGGAGGAGGAGGGAGGGGAGGGGGCCATAAAAACCGGTTTGAGGAGGAGGGGAGGCTGGGCTGTGACAGAGGCGAGGCTGCGACGGAGGAGGAAGCAGCAGCGGCGGCCGGAGCTGCGACGACGGCGGGGCGGGGCTGCGATGACGCCGACCTTCTTCCTCTCCCTCCCTTCTCTTTCTCCTCTCCCTCTCTTTCTCTCCCTCTCCCTCTCGAGCCATTTCGAGCCTGGTAGCTTCGAGCTACCAGGAATTTCCGATCCCGCCACCGCTCCACCCTTGTTATAGATGGAAATTTTCAACCCCACCTTTGCTTCACAAATACCAGCGGATACTTGGGCCGATATTGGCGGATATCTCACCACATTTGTCAAAAAAATTAAGAATTATTTAAATTTTAGCACATTAAATAATTTTTTTTATTTTTATATATATAAATAGTGAAACTTTTAAGATTATTATTTATTTATATTTAATCAAAATCATAGACTTTTAATATTATTTTCTTATGTCTAATTATATTATATATATTATTAACTATATCGGGTTGGGTTTGGATCGAGGGAAGCGATACTCGCCCCACCTCCATTGGGGGTGACCAAAACATAATCCAGCACCGGCCCACATAACTGTCGGGGCGGGTAAATGTTAACAATTTCAGAACATAAACCTTACACTTTGGATCATTTACCATGTGTATTATCAAGAAATCAAGACAAAATGACATACCTGAATCCATTGATGAACGGTTAAATGGAAGCGTGATTATCAATGAACTCTTTGTTATTGATTATGTTATTGCCTTCTAATCATTTCCCCTTTGTGCCTTATATTTCTCCTTGAGAGGATTTAGGAAAAATGGCAGTGTTCTTATTTCCACCTGGGAAGGAATAGGGACCATAACCTTTTAAAGGTTGTAATTGGTTTTCAAAACTGAAAGGTTGTGGAAGTTCAAAAGGAATGAAAACCAACTTTAACCAATATGTTTTAATTTCTATTTCTGCCCCTTATAGAAATAGAAATTATACAACTAGTATCTACACATTAGGTCCATAACACATATACCCTTAAGCCTATTAACTAAATTGAATCACTTAAATTGTAGGCTTCTTATAAATGATAACACCACATTTAATTATGTGGTCCCATTGAGACATTATCTAACAATCTCCCACTGGACCACATATGTATCCTGAAAAATGTGCTTAACTTTAGTGAGCTCAGAAATTTGTTATCATAACTTGAGGGTATCCAAACAATCTTGTCCATTAACTATATTAATATAGGATCAAAGTGGTCTTCGTTACATTAATCGTAACTCGACCCACCAATGGTCACGTATACTAATACAGCTAAATGACATAGATCAATCATGGATGCGTAGCATGAAAATTACATGTGATGTGATCCATACATGCCTATTTCCAACTGGTCTTACTTAACTTTATTGAGATCAATACTTCACAATACGTAACAGAGCGTAATAAACTGAATATTTCATTTCTGCAGAAATTAATCTAATTACATAGATAAAACTCAAGGCTGACATAAAGCAGTAATATAAATACAAACTCCCACTAAACCAGAATGTTCTCAAATAGAACAACACCCATCTGAGCAGTGTGCTCATGAAAGACCTTGGGTGGTAGTCCCTTCGTAAGTGGATCCGCTATCATGGAGTTTGTCCCAATGTGCTCTATGGAAATCTGTCCACTCTGCACTCTTTCTTTTATAACTAGGAACTTTCCATGGCTTGACGAAAGTTGATTGAATCATCTTTCGACATTCCATTTTCTACCTCATGTTCCTGGAGATATACAATATAATCATCTGAAAATGCAAATCTCCTTTCTCTGGTGGATCGCCTTAATGGCACAGATTCTTGAGGTTGAGGTTGTAGAGTTTGTTCCTCAAGAATAATTACCTCATCTTGAATGGGGGTTTGAACTATATTATCTTGAACAACATTGTCTGGTTGAGGATCCGAAATTACTTCTCGAGCAATAACAGGTATAGGAACCTGTGATTGGTCAAAAGTAGTAGTAGGAAGTGGGATTACTCTTGCTTTCTCCTCAAAGACAATGTCTCTAACTGGATTTCTCCCCCCAAACTCAACATCCTCAAAAAATGTTGCAATTACCTCATGTTCACATTAAGTTACCAAACAGATAATCTCTAAATAAATTAATTTAATGACAACATCTCAAGATACCTAGCACAACATTAATACCAAGCCTTTGGGTAGTGATATTAACTGTAAGTGGTATTCTTGTTGTAATGATCAAACATTGACAATAAGTTATGTCAAATAACAAATCTATCTTTTGATGGATTTATTATTCACATTAGGTTTTCTTAACAATTGGCACATGTTTATCACCACAAAATGTGTGTGTAATTCTGCCAAGTCTTAATCATGTCTTTGGACCGATAAATACCCGCATGAGATACACAGACATGAACTTCAAAACATTCTATATAAAACAATCTAGACAAGAGAGATCACTTTTGTGACATCTTGTTTGAATTGACATATATTGAGAATGTTAGAAAATTAAATTTCTGTAGACGTTGTATGAAATTACATTAAATTTAAAGATTTCTAAATTTGTGACCCCGTATATGTTATATAATCTGCAGCAATTCCAATTATATATATACATATATAAATAGAATTGACGGGTCCAAAAAAACAAATAGTTTTTTTTTTTATGATGTTCAAAATTAAACCGATCAAATCATAAGATATATCTATATATATATAAATACATGATGTTCATCCATTTGAGAGAAAAAAAAAAAAAAAAAAAAACTGCCCACCGAATCATTTTACAATTCCAGAAAACAGATTGCCATTTTTACAGAACAAAACAAGAAAAAACAGAATTTACATCCATAAGAAAATTTAGAATCTGATTCCAGGAAACTAAATAGAATGAATAAAACATATCAATTCTGATAAGATACATGATATGCATGCTCTAATACCAATTGTTAACATAAATTTCAGAACATAAACCTTACACTTTGGATCATTTACCATGTGTATTATCAAGAAATCAAGACAAAATGACATACCTGAATCCATTGCTGAACGGTTAAACGGAAGCGTGATTATCAATGAACTCTTTGTTATTGATTATGTTATTGCCTTCTAATCCTTTCCCCTTTGGTGCCTTATATTTCTCCTTGAGAGGATTTAGGAAAAATTGCAGTGTTCTTATTTCCACCTGGGAAGGAATAGGGACCATAACCTTTTAAAGGTTGTAATTGGTTTTCAAAACTGAAAGGCTGTGGAAGTTCAAAAGAAATGAAAACCAACTTTAACCAATATGTTTTAATTTCTATTTCTGCCCCTTATAGAAATAGAAATTATACAACTAGTATCTACACATTAGGTCCATAACACATATACCCTTTAAGCCTTATTAACTAAATTGAATCACTTAAATTGTAGGCTTCTTATAAATAATAACATCACATTTAATTATGTGGTCCCATTGAGACATTATCTAACAGTAAAATCTTGTCCATTTAGGCAAGCAGACTCTCGCAGATTGGATTTAAATGGCTATCCCTACCTGACTCTGACTTTGTTACGGTTCAAAACAAACTTTTAACAAGGAACTTTTCATACATATCAAAACAAACTTTTTTTTTTTTTATATTTGACAATACTCATAAAAAAATTATTTTCAGTATATATATTTATTAAAATTTATGTAAATATACATTAAAATTAACAATAAGAAAAAGACTAAAATAATCTAAATTAAAATATCAAACAAAAATTAAACAAATTGTAACAAAAATCACTTAAACATGATTTTTTAGCATTTTTAACTATATAATTACTAATCTAGTTTGCATATTACCTTACAAACTAAATAATTTTCGATGGATAAAATTACTAATTCATTTAATCTTTCATTTGCCATAGTTAAGTAAAAGAAAGATTCAATCAATTTTAATTTAAAAAGAGTAATTACAAGTAATATAATTTAACTTATAAACTAAATAATTTTCGATGGATAAAATTACTAATTTATTTAATCTTTCATTTGACATAGTTAAGTAAAAGTAAGATTCAATCAATTTTAATTTAAAAAGAGTAATTACAAGTAATATAATCAATCATATTCTATATATAATCTATATGTTTGAAATATAATAATTCAGCCTCCGTTTGGCAAGAGCTAAACGGGGTTTTTTTGGCTATTTTAGCCACAAAAAACAAAATAGGCTATTTTAGTCACAAAAAACAAAATATCACATCTAACCCATAATCATTACATTATTCTCTCACAAAAAAAGTCAAAAAAGTCAAAAAGCCAAAAAGCCCTTCCCAAACCAAACTTTTTAGCCCAGGCTAAAATAGCCAAAAAAGCCAAAAAGCCAAAAAGCCAACCCACTTCCCAAACGGAGGCTCAATAATTTTAAATAATTTATCCTATCAACAAGTTTTTTTATTTCTTTCGATAAAAAAGAACTATCTATTAATTTTAAATAATTTATCATATCAATTATTTATTATTTTTAAATCATAATTAAATTTTATGGAGACCTTTTAAATTTTAATAAGCACTTGTTTGACATATGAGAAATAATCCATCTTTTTATCTTTTTATATTTTTTTCATCACATCATCTCTCTACTTTTCTGCACATCTTTTCGTAAAAAGATAAAAAGTACACTTATTTAAGTCATCTAAAACAACCCCTAAATGTTTTTTTTATAAATTAATATAATAATTAATAAAAAAAATTAAAACTTTTTTTTAATCAATTTTTAGACCCAAAAAGGCGGGTTTACGCCCAAAGCCGGCCCTGTTTTTAATGGTGTACATGAAATTTAATACTATTCATCTATAAAGTTGATCTCTTTAATTACCATGTTAAAGTTTTGTAGCTGGCAAAATCTGTGGCAGATATTGTGGATGATAAAATTTGCATTATTTATTTTGAGGGATCTTTTGGAAAGTTGTTAAAAAAAAAGTCAGTTTTTTTGTTTTTTAACTTTTTTTTAGTCAATAAAGTTAGTTTTATTTATCCAAAATAATTTGATTTTTTGTCAAAAAAAAATTATTAAAAAAATTAAAAAATTAATTTTTTACCAACTTCTCAAAATACTATTGAGTGTGATGCATTAAAATGTACATACATATACGTACACACACATACATATATATGAAATGCAAGTACAATAAACGACGACGTGCACAAGAGTTAATTGATTCACACGTGCACCCAAATATCATCGTTGTGGTTGATATTTCCTTACAAACGCGTCCCTCGTGTACAACAAGTCAACTTCGTGGAGCCGACAACTTTCTGTTTTTGGTAGTCTATGCGAATACGACGTCGTTTTAAGATATTTTTAAAATAATACTTTTTTAAACACTACATAAGTTTGGTTTGGGAAGTGGATTGATTTTTTAACTTTTTGATTTTTTTAATAATTTTAGTCTAGGGTTAAAAAATTTGATTTTAAAAAGACTTTTAACTTTTTAAATTTTTTTATGAGAGAAATAAAATAATGATTGTAAATTGAATATGATGTTTTATCTTATTGAAACTAAAAAAATCTATTTTATTTTTTGTGATTATTTTAGTCCAATACTCACTCAAACCCACTTCCCAAACAGTAGCATAGTGTACGCCAGCATTATAAAGAATTTGGATTCAATTTAATTACGAAGATTTTCAGTTGGGTGAGAGAGATTATTATTAACCATATATAGAGTGATTTAACCATTAAACTATTAAGTTGTCGCCTATAACTCATAAAAAAATTAATAATTTAAAAAATCTTAGTCTAAGTTCTCAATTTTTAAAATACTTTTAGTTAAATAGAACTTTATTTTAATATTTAACCTGAAATCTCTAAAAATCTTAAATTCCTACTAACCACACAATCATAATCTAACAAAGAAGGTTAACAACTAACCTATTAAAAAGTCTCTATAATAACGGAAGAAATAAACAATACACCTTAGAAAAATGCTTTGGAACTCTAATTTTTTAGCTCTAAAGGTAACTCTAATGAGTTGGCAGTGAGCTCCATCCACAGTGATATAATGTTTTGGTCTTGATTTATTTTTATTTTATTTTTTTTATTCATTATCATGCCATTAATGCTCTATTAAAGTACAAAAATTAGTGATCTAAATCATTGTTATACACCTTAAACATATGGAGTTAGTTTTCCTTTTTTGACTTTGTAAATATCCATTAGGACATGGAGTTGTAAATTTCAAAACTTTATTATATATGACTTTGTAATACAATTTGTTAGCTTTACATGTTTGTATTCAATAGTGCCACAATTAGCAAATTTAGGACTGGTTTAGCATGATATAAAAAAATTAAAAAGTCAAAAAATTATTAAAAAAATAAAAAAGTTCATATTATTCACCTATTTATTGGCAAGAAATTTGTCCCAAAAAAAAATAAAAATAAATTCAAAACATGTTAGGTTATGCAACCACTGCCACAACAGCCACAATTTCTCATGAAAAGTGCAAAACGTGGCACAATATAAGCCACACTTACATAAAAATAAAATAAAAAAATGAAAGGAGAGAGAAAGTCTGCGCAACTACACTAGTCTAGGATATAGGGGTAATTTTATAATTTTGTTATTTTATATAATATTTTAATATATATTTTTTCGTAAAAAGATAAAAAGTTATGCCAAATAATCATATTTTTTTCTCTATTTTTTAGTTTAAAAATTCAAAAAATATACTTATTTATAATATCTCAAACAACCCCTTAATTATAAGGGAAATGCCTCGTAGCTCGATTTTTCAGGCTCGAGTTTGGCTCGACAGCCCAAAACGACGTCGTTTTGGGCTGTCTTTTTTTTTTTTTTTTTCTTTTTCTTTTTCTTCTTCTTCTTTATTTCTTTCCCCTCCATTCGAACACAGAGACGGAGAGGGAAGAGAAGGAGGTCGCCGTCGCCCGTCGCCCAGCCCGTCGCCGCCGATCGCCCAGCCGTCGCCCAGCCCGTCGCCGCCGATCTCCCAGCCCGTCGCCCAGCTCCGATCGTCGCAGCAGCCTCCTCCTCCTCCTTCCTCCTTCCTCCTCCTCTTCCTCCTCCTTCCTCCTCCGCCCCGCCTCCGCCTCCTCTTCCCCCTCTGAATATGCCCCCTCCAGTCCTCCTCCTCCCTCCTCCTCCCTCTCTTCTCCTTCTCTTCTCCACCTTTCTTCGAGCCACAGAGTCGAGCCACAGATTCGAGCTACGAATCGGTACCGTAATTATAATATCCAAATGCGTCACAAAATTTATTAGTTGAATGCACATTTACTATGACACCAATGTGACACATAGTAACTATTACTAAATAATTAGATAAAGAATAAAGGTAAAATATTTAAAACAACAACATTTGTTTTTAGATAGTAAAAACAACAGCGTTATTGTATAAATAAAAAATTTATGCAAGTTATTATAATTTGTATGGTCATTTTATTTTAGATTGATGTTAATTATTGTGATGCATAATTATAAGATTGTCACAATCACATTATTTTAAATGTATTATTTATATATAAATTTTATTTCAAAATAATTTTCTTAATTATGAATCTAATACACTTTATATGTTTACTGTACGAATACGAAATAATTTTCTCGTATAATCTTATTGATCAAGTTTGCACTCCTTCAAACGTCGTCGCTTTATTACGTGAAAATACAAATGTGAGCTAGCCGGCGGGTATATGTCAAAAACCTCTCCGATGTCTAAATCAACAAATAGACTATAGACAAAAGCTCTGTGTATTCGAGAATAGAAATTGTGATACCTGTACAGAGGTCCTGTTATGAGCTTTTATAAATTCTGTCCGGCACAATCCTAGTAGGATTCCACCTTTTCTTATAAGAATCCTTCTAGGAATCACACTTCCAAGGATAATGCTTATTCTTATAACACCCTACTCACTATTAATCAAGTGAGATGGCTCAAACCTCCTTATCTCGGCTTGATAATAGCTCAATCGAGCTAACATGGCCTTGCGTAGGCCAGACAGAACCAGGACGGTATTCGACCGAGATAGACCAGTTCAGTACCTTGCCACCATCGCACCCCGGTCCTTCTTGGATCAAATATAACCACATCGGTCCAAGCATTGGGCCGAATAACCGCCCAGTCTAAGACAGAGCTTACTCCATTCTCATTTATACTCCCAACTCGGTCCACTTCAACATATGGCCTTAGCTCGGCCTAATTTGCACATAAATTACCCACTCATTTACAAATATTTTCTTCATACATCTCTTGTACTTTTTTATATATGGATGATTACTTATTGTTTAATTGTTTTGAGAATTGAATATTTTAGTTGATCTTTTTAGTTTTTATAAAAAAAAAAGAGTAAAAAATAAATAAAAATTAAACTATCAAAACAAGCTTTTATTTTGGCCTCATTTAAAGAGGTTAAAAGTTAGTTTTTTTAACTTTTAATTTCTTTGGAGTCAAATTATTTTTTTTACTTTTTTATATATTTTTTAAAAAATTATTATTATTTTTTAATTTACTTCTTAAAACAATCTTTTGACGTTCAAAATTAGGAATATAAATTTGATAATTTATGTGTTTAATTTCCAGCATGTAATCAACGCGTGGATAAAATTATTTATTTTTATAAGAGTAATGCTAGAGATTTCAAATATTTTATTAAAAATTTTACCAAATGTTTTATATGGGTGTGAGACCCACACAATGTGAGTCCCATGTAGGTCCTACACCATGTGAGACATTTAGTAAAATTTTTAGTAGAATTTTTGGGGCCTCTAGCATTTTTGTTTTTATAATATTATAATTAGCCACGTGGAATTCCTGGTCATCAGAAGAACACGTAGTACAAGACCCAGAGGAGAGCAGGTTAGGGTTTCACTCGAGGAAGGTGGGCGGTGGCGTACGCTATCAACTGCAGTCAGTCAAAAACTACGCTTTTGTTGACTTTCATGTTTCTGAGTGTTAATAATTACTTTACTAAAAAATCTTTTCAAATATTTTAAGTGGTCCGAAATTCTCTCATTATGGCTGATCTACCAAATGCGATGATTCCATCTTATAATTAAGGACAAATTACAAACATATTTTTAAGGTTAGGTGAAAATACAGGTTTTCTTTTAGAATTTAAGAAATTATAAATTATTTCTTAAGGTTTATATTTTTATAATAAATTAACCTTTAAAATTTTTATTTTTATATAGATTTTTTCCTAATTTGTTATGTAAATTTGACCTTTAAGGAACAATTTATAATTTCTCAAATCTCAAAGAAAATCTGTATTTTTACCAAATCTCGAGGGGGTGTTTGTAATTTGCCCTATAATTAAAGATAAGGCTAGGTTTGGCATATTTTAAAAAAAATTAAAAATTAAAAAGTTATTATTTTATTTAAGTCACATCATCTTATTTAAGTCATATCAATTCTCTATCACATCACTTCAAACTCAACTCATATTTTATAAAAAGTCAAAAAATATGCACCTTGTTTGGTTTCTAGTTTTTCAAAATACTTTTTAGAAAATTCTATTTTTTTATTTTTTATATTTTTTTATGTTTACTGAATTTTTTTAATATTTTAAATAATTTTTTTACTTTTTAGATATACCTAACACAAAATACACCTAAAAAGTAAAAAAATTGTAAAAAAAATCTTTTAAAAATTCACTAAATACCAAAAATACAAAAAAAAATCAGTACATTTTTTATATTTTTATGTATTTATTAATTTTTTAAAATAATTTTTCACAAATTTTTTACTTTTTAGATACATCTAAGTAAGGTGCATCTAAAAAAGTAAAAAAAAATGTTTAAAATTTAAAAAATATTCACTAAAAACAAAAAAACACAAAAATCAAAAAAGTCAATTTTAAAAAAACTTAATCCAGAAAACTCAAACCAAACACAGTGATATTTATTTAGAACATCCCAAACAATCTCTTAAGTATCCTTTATTAGTCGGTTGCGGCCACAGAACCTCCAATCCGCCACCCGTCCGCAAGATTGGCGGATTTGAAAAAATCAATCCACATCCGTCCTCCAATCCAGCGGATGTGGATTGAGCGGATTGGCGGTTTAAAATTTTATAAATTTTCAACATAATTCAACTTGTGCACTTCCTCAAAAAAAGAAGAAAAAAGTATTACAATCAATGACTTAAAAAAATATCACAATCACTGCATGCCTCATCCAAAACAAGAAAGTTTGAAACCTTAGAATATCACAATCACTGCATGCCTCATCCACATACTACAATTATAACATGCTTCATCCACATAAAGTATTACAATTTGTGGTTCTTAAAATATAAAAATAATTCAAACCACTATAACCATGAACAAGTAGAGATTGTATGTCTTTCTATTATTACATCTATATCTATTTTTGAAAACAAAAACCAACCCGCATATATCATATTTTCTATTTATTATTTTTAGAGATAGATTTAAAAATAAAAAAATATAGATAAATATTACGTTTATTTTTTTTTCAATTTTCAAATGATATTCAACTTGAAAATTTTTTTCAACATAATATTTAAACTTTTGTTTAATTGAAAACACAAACAGAATATTTAAATAAACTGAAAACACAAAGTTTTATAAATTACTAGGGGTGCTCGCGGTTTGGTGGTTCGATTGCGGCCAAAGGAATCTCAAATTCGTCATTCGTCCGCCAGATTGGCGGATTAGTGAAAATCAATCCACAACCGTCCGCTCGTTATCACGCATCCGTCCTAAATGTGGCGGATCAGTTCGGTTCGGTCGGTTTTGGCGGATCGATATATCCGTTGCTCACCCCTACCTTTATTCATTTCCGAATAGCGCTGTTTGGGAAGTTGAGTTTTGGGTGTTTTTTTTTTTTACTAAAAGATAAATTGGTTACAAAATCAAAAAAAATAAATCCAAACAAAATATCACATCAAACCCCATAATCATGTTTTTTTTTTTTTTACAAACATCATATCTAACCACAAAAAAATTCAACTATCTTCCCAAACACAAAATTTTTTTTCTCCAATAATATTTTACAACTAAAAAAATCCACTTCCCAAATACCCACTATATTTAACTAATGAATTTAATGAGTTGGGGTTAAAAACAAGAGATATATTAGATATTTCAGTTCTACGTGTTTCTTATACATTTAACCTCCGTTTGGGAAGTGGGTTGGTTTTTTTTACTTATTTGACTATTGGGAAATTTAGCTATAAACCCCCTTTACCTTCCTTTCATTGTTAAAAGGACTAAGAAAAAAAATTATATTTTCTAAACTCCCTCATAATTATAAAATTTTGCATAAAGGACAAAATTTATTATTTAAATATTTTATTAGACTATTATACCCTCAACTAAATTTCCTCACCTTCTCCATCCACTCTCTCCTCACCTTCTCTGCTCTTTTACGAGCTCTCTGTTATGATTCTCAACATTCTTCGATCTCCTCCTACGCCGATTCAATTTTCCGATCATTCTCCGGCGGTTCATACGCCGCCGCCGCCGGTGTCTTCCTCAAGGCGGTAGAACATGATCGAAGCCTCAACCAAGCAAACGCACAAACAAATTCTCTCTTTTCCTCCTCTCTTCCATTCCTAGAGTTTGGATTGGATTCGTTCGAAGCTCTCATGATTTCAACCAAAACTGTGAATATACCTAAATCACTCTCAGTTGCAGAGAATTTTCTTTGAATGGCGCATAGGTTTCGTAGTGGAAGAGATCGTTGGAGATGATCGGAGAAAGCTTCGACGACGTCGACGTATCGCCTTCCAATTCTCATGAAGTTCATGTTCTTGCCGTTGATGATAGCCTCGTCGATCAAAAATTCAAATTATGAAAGAGTATAGAGACGAATCGCGCGACTGTTCAAAATTTTCATATTTGAACACAGTTCTTCAAATTTTTCATATATATATATATGTGTGTGTGTTTGTGTGTGTGTGTGTGTGTGTGTGTGTGTGTGAGGGAGAGATTTTTCATTTGGATAGTGTTGTTAAGTTCTTAAATTGATCTATTAATGAGTTGTTACTATGTTCTCTCAACTTTTTGTTGTAAAATTGTTTTTGATTTTGACAAATTTTTGTGTCCTGAGTGAGCAATATGGATTGTGTATATGTAATAGATAACAGAGAAGACAAAGAGGTGATACGAAAGAGGCAAGTAACTGTGAAGAAACAAAAGAACAGTGGTTGTGAATGATCTAATTTCATTTGATAGAACCAGAGTAAAATTTTACTTTGGTTCTATTGCTTTGTTTTTTTTATTTGACATAACTAGAGTAAAATTTTACTTTTATACAGAGTAAAATTTTACTTTTAGCTTCAGAGTCTCACAGTTTACTTGTTTTTCAAAGTAAAATTTTACTTTTATACAGAGTAAAATTTTACTTTTAGTTTCAGAGTGTAAAATTTTACTCTTATTCAGAGTAAAATTTTACTTTTATACAGAGTAAAATTTTACTTTAGTTTCAGAGTGTAACATTTTACTCTTATTCAGAATAAAATTTTACTTTCATAAGTAAATTTTTACTCTGAAATACATAGTGAATATGGCTTAATAGGAGAGCTGATAGATATGAGGGTAATATAGTAAAAGAAACAAGTTTTAAAATATCAGGGGGTTTTGAAAGTACTTATATAATTCTTGTCCTTTTGAAAGACAAATTAGATAGGAAGGAGGCTATCACCAAATCTCCCTTGACTATTTTAGCGTGAGCTAAAAAGCTTGGTCTGGAAAGAGCTTTTTGGCTTTTTGACTTTTTAAATTTTTTTTTGTGAAAAAAGAGTGTAATAATTATGGGTTAGATGTGATATTTTATTTGTTGTGACTAAAATAGCTTATTTTGTCTTTTGTGGCTATTTTAGCCACAAACCAACTTGTCAAACAACATTTTGGTTATACCTTATAAGTTTTTTTTAAAATTTTATTATAAAAAGATTTATAAAAAAATAATGTAACTTAAATAAATTAATTAATTTAAAAATAAATTATTTTAATAATTTTTTAAGAGAGATTACCTAATTAAAAAAATTAAAAAATTAAAAAGATAATAAAGTATATAACCCCTAGCGCAAGATAGGCTTAAGCATAGTTTCACATGTTACATAAACATATTTATGTGGGGGTGGTTGACATAATTTATATAAATGTATTATTTAAATAAATATATATATATATATATATATTTTTTTTGTTACAGGAAAATCCTCAACGGGGTGTCCTGTTGTCCGTTCCGCCGAGTAAGAGACTATAACCTGGAAGCTTGTCCCGACCTCCCAAGGCAAGCTGCGCTTAAGTCAGGACTCGCACAGCGGGGTGTCCTGTTGTCCGTTCCGGGTAAGAGACTATAACCTGGAAGCTTTTCCCGACCTCCCAACTGATAAGGCATCCTTGAGGTCAACCTCCTAACCAACTATGCTACGCCCAAGAGATTGGGCCAGAGGAGTGTTGAACCCAGGACTTAGGGGCTTAAATCCCATGCCCTTGCCAGGTTGCCACTCACCTCTGGGTTAAATAAATTTATTTATTTAAATCATATTATATTTTTAATATCTTTCTATAAAATGTTAAAAAATATGTTTCATAAAATGTTAAAAAATATATTTATTTAAAATTATTCTAATAGGGGCAGCAGAATTTAAGCCGGAGACATTGCAATAAATCTAATTTAACAAAAACAATAATAATAATAATAATAATAATAAAATATAAAGAAAGAAAGAAAGAAAGAAAGAAAGAAAGTTTCCAGAGGAGTTGGCGTTGGATTTCCGATTGCGAATAATCACATCTCCATTGTAATTGTAATTGTACTTCAGAGAGTAAAGTTTTCTTCCTCAACTCTGTCTCTGTCTCTCTCTCTCTCGCTCTCTACTATTTACATACAGCAGAAGAAGAAGAAGAATAGAGAGAGAGAAAAAAAGACCAAAAAGCTTTGATCGGAACAAACTTTTCTAGAATGGGGATATGTGGGTCTAAACCAGCTGGATTGTGTTTTGGAAAGAGGAATCGCAAACCAAAACGAAGAAGAAGAACTAATCAGAAGAACCATTCTTTATCTGTCAACGCGATCGATCCATCCGCTCCACCCGATCGTTCTTCTTATTGCAATCCAACATTCCAAGGTTTGTTCCAATTTCTTCTCTCTCTCTCTCTCTCTCTCTCTGTCTCTCTTCCTTTGAAAATTGCAAATTGCTAAATGACCTATATGTTTATGAATTTGTTGGTGCTTGATTTTCAATTATTGGCATTTTTTCAGTACTTTTTGTTGTTGTTTTTTATTTTTTATTTTTTATCAATTATGTCTATTTGGATGTGTATCACCTATAAAAAATTTTGTGCTGAAAATATGATAGTGTTTATTATGAATTATGTAGTGATATAAATTGTTAGATGAACACCATGATCAAAAACTAAAGGCGCGTTTGGTGTTGTTTATATTTTCTATTTTCTGTTATCGAAAATAGAAAAATATGTAAAATGATAAGGAAAACTTATTTGGTAATCTGTTTCTAAAGCTGTTTTCAGGAAAGAAAGAAAAAAAATTCAGAGTAAGACAAAAAAAAATTACCAAAATAAAAAATCTCAAAAACAGTTTTTTCCCTGATTTTTCAATTCTATTTTGGTACACAAATGAAAATCATGGTTGTTTCTGAGCTTTTTGGTGTTTTTGTTATCCAAAAACACGAAATGAAGGCAGAAAACAAAAATGAAAAATTTGAAAGCATAGCAAACAGGACTTTGTTAGTCCCATTTTGGTAAATAATGGTTATAAGTAGTTTGAACTTTTCTTCTCCATGGATCTGCATATTTATTGAGCAATCAATTTCAACTTCAATTTGCTTGAATTTTTTCTTTAATACATTGAGCTGATTTTTGTTTAAATTTCCAATAGCATCAACGGCAAATGCAGAGCCATGGTTTGACTCTGCAACCGCAATCGAGTCTGACTGCGATGATGATTTCCATAGTGTTCAAGATGGTACGTGGTTTGTACTCCAATCAAACAACCATAATTACTTCTTTATTTTTACATTATTGAGGTATTTAATTTACCCAACCAGTATTTCTAATTTTGTGTCATACATGATTCCAGCATTTGCAGATTTTCCATCTCATCGTGGCTCTGACGTTGAATCCATATCAGCTATTCAATCTCCGAGATTTTCAAGCCAAGTCAATTTTAACAGTGTTAATTCCTCCAAGATCCTATCTGACCAGCAACCAAAACCAAATGCAATATCACTAGGAAATGAAAAACACCTTAATTTGCATCCAAAAGATGTCAATCCTCAATTGAAAAATGATGATTCTCAAGATGAGATGAAGACCCCTGTCTTCTTGGATGAAGATGGAAGTGACAAACATGACGAAACAAGGGTGTTGCACAATTGCGGACTTCTTCCCAATACATGTTTACCTTGTCTTGCTTCTGCTGTCCCCTCGGATGAAAAAAGAAGACCCCAAAGCCCCATCCCGCTAAGTACAAGGAAGAAAGCGGCATTAAAATTCTCCTTTAAATGGAGGGACGAGAGGGATGAACAAGCTAATCCTACAGTATGTAAGTGTCATCCACTCCTTTCCATTTTTTAAGAGCTTGTTCATATTTGTCTATCCTTTCATGTATGTCTATTCTTATGATCTCTGATTCTTGTTTTCCTATCCAGTTTCTTGACCTTGAAAGGAATTTAAGGGTGGTTGTGTCCTTTTACCGAGCCTTTTTAATATCTGTAGTATCTGAGTGAGCATTCTTGATAGTGTAGAATTGTAGTTAAATTTATAACGCTTCATTTGTAATTTGTTCCTTGGACAATAAAGCCATTGACCATAGTTAAATTAAGAAAAGCCTTTTAAAACATAAAACTTAGGATAACATGTTTTCAAAGAAATTAGTGAAATGACATGAGAGTGAGAACATATGAGAACCTTTTCAAATTAAAGTGCACGCGAGTCTTTTCAGTTGATGTGTGTGTTGTGCAAAAGTGTTAGGGATGGAAGTTAGATGTTTGCTTAATCAAATGTGGTAGAAGGTTTTGCAATCAAACTTTTCACCACTTATGAACTTTCACAAATTGAATATCAATGGAAATGCACCTCAGTGTTGTGTTAGTGGCTATTCTTGTTGCAGTGGTTTTGTGTTTTACAATTGTTGCTCCTATCCAAGAAAAATCACTGGCTTTATGCTGTGACTGGGATGTATCTGTGTTCAGTTGATACACAAAGTAACAAATTGTGCAAGGCGATGATTTCCTATGATTTATGCAACTTCTTGTTATGCTTTTTTTGGGGTACTTTTACTTGAGTTATATTGTTATTATGTAGAAGGTATGGCATAAAACAAGCGACTTATATACATGTTTCATTTTCTGTCTCAGTGTCGCCGAAGGCATTTCTTAGAAGACCGAATGCAGGTTCCCAAGTTCCATACTGTCCACTAGAGAAGATAATGTCTGATTGTTGGTCACCGATTGAGCCAAGTATCTTTAAAGTCCGGGGACAGAACTATCTTAGGTGAGAGTGAAGTATTCAATTGGTATATATTTTGTATTGATGGCGTGCTAACATTTTGTAGATGTGTTAATTCACTGCTTTCCTTTTTTCGTTTAATCTCTTTTATGCTATCATGCTTATCAAAAATTATCCAGAGAGCATCCAAAAACTTTAAAATTGAACCTAATTTAATTGGTTGGAATTGCAACCCAAGTGTACTTCTATCAACCTGAACTCAATGTTCCAGTGCTCTGATTTGTTTGGCAGGGATAAAAAGAAATATTCTGCCCCAAACTCTGCTGCATTTTATCCTTTTGGTGTTGACGTATTCTTATCACCACGGAAAATTGACCATATTGCTCGTTTTGTGGAACTTCCTGACATAAGTTCATCTGGAGAAGTCCCTTCTATTCTTCTTGTTAATCTACAGGTAATCTACTTTTCATATTCACTCCCTATGCTCTTTTGATGCTGTGTTTGGTCAAACTTGTGAATGTTAAAATATCCCATCGAGCTAATCTATCCTGCTTGGCTCTATCACGCTCTCTTGATTGCTTGTGGCAAGATTCGAAAGAATTGGTCTCTAAACTTTTGTTGTGCACGAGGACAATTGGTCCAGTAGGAAAGGGAAAACGGATTGTATTTTGGGTTTTTTTCATTAATAACATGAGACTCTCTCTCTCTCTCTCTCTCTCTCTCTCAGATACCGCTGTATCCTGCAACAATCTTCCAAAATGAATACGACGGAGAAGGAATGAGTTTTGTTTTCTACTTCAAGCTGTCTGAAAATTATTCAAAAGAACTTCCACTTCATTTCCAAGACAATATCAGGGTAAGATTGATTTTTTTTCCCCTCCACCTTCATGTTTCCAAAAGGATTGTTCTTGAAAATAGAAAAAAAAAAAAAAAATCTTTCAATTTATATCTTATTCTGTGGACCATTAAACTCTCTGTTTTCTGAAATTAAGCTATCCTGTTTATGCATATTACTTGTTACAAAATTTCCTGATTATCTGTGTGTACTTTTTTTTCTGTGACAGAGGTTAATTAATGATGAAGTAGAGAGGGTGAGAGGTTTTCCTGTAGATTCAAATGCACCCTTCAGGGAAAGATTGAAGATCTTGGGTCGAGTGACAAACCTGGAGGATCTTCATTTAAGTGCACCCGAGAGGAAGCTTATGAATGCTTACAATGAAAAGCCCGTTCTCTCACGTCCTCAACATGAATTTTACTTGGTAAATTTTTGTTAAGACTTCTCAAATACTTTCAATGCCATTGGATTTTGTTATATTTTAATGTACTTAAATCTCTTCCATTTACATGATTACTAAGTTTAACTTTTTTGGTATTTCTGAAGTTCATTTTCTTATTTAGTAGCTTTATTTATCTCCTAATATGAATGCTGTTAAAAAAAAGATATGAAGAAAAAAATCATTCATCAATGAAAGAGTGACTTCTTTCTTTAGAGCAACAGTCCATGTGATCGCTCAAAGGTTTTGCATCTGCTTACAGATGGACCAAAAATTTGTTAGGAATCCGTAACGGCTAATTAGGATCAATGAAACACAACACAGAAATTAACAAACGCACAAGAAAGATAAACCACATGCATACACGAAGAACACAAGATTTACGTGGTTCACCTCAAACTAGGGCTACGGCCATAGCTTCTGCGGTTTTTACTATGATCATAAAAGTTACAAAATATTACAAAGATAGTCGCTTTCCTTCAACTATGGATATAGTGCAGAAATATAAAAAATATCCTTACTTGTAATCCAAATTAGCAACATCCACACTACCCAACAAAATCATCTCATTGTGTCATCTCAATCTCCTTGTCCTTCTAATGACCATTCATGCACGATTAAAGGGTTTAATATGAAGTGCTGCAATTTGCATTACTCAAGTAGGAAAAATAGTCTCTCTCTTCTCTCTCTCTTGAAAATTTCTAATTACACTGCTAACATGTATCTCTCTCTAAATACTCTTACAGGGAGAAAACTACTTTGAGATTGATTTGGATATGCACAGGTTCAGCTATATCCCTAGAAAGGGTTTTGAAGCATTTCAAGACAGATTGAAGCACTGCATCTTGGATTTTGGCCTGACAATACAGGTAAACTAAAATCTTCAACAAGATCCTAATCAATGCTAGTTTCAGTACTACTTCCAGACGAACCCGACATACATAATGACATTACTTTTATGAATTTGAAACAGGGAAACAAGGCAGAGGACTTGCCGGAGCATTTGTTATGTTGTTTAAGGTTGAAGGAAATCGACTTTAATAATTACAACCAACTGGAATTTTAAGTCTGGACAGCTCTGTATACCCATCAAAACCGGAAGGTATTTAGCAGACGAGAAATAATGAAGAGACGTTCTTTTAATTTAATTGTTGGCGTTCATTGCACCTGTTTTTATAGGTCTTTAATCGCCATCATGTAATCTCTGAATTTCACTATGAGCATCTGTATTCAATATACATAGATGCTTACATGAGTGTACAGTTTTAAACCTTTGAGGAAATAAAACATTTAATAAAAATAATTTCTTGAATATTTTTTGCAGTCGCATACGAGGATATGATTAGAATTACTACTATATTCAGTGATTGAGATTGGTCCAAGTCTTGTTTTTAATGACTATTTTGATCAACGGTCATGAAATGGCTACTAAATTTTTATTTTAAATCAGCCTTGTAACTTATATTGCGGAAAACGTATTACTATAAACTAACGTGGAGATTTTGAAACCCTCATTGTGAATAATCCTTTCACTGAGACTATTGATTGTTGGCATGATTAGAAGTTGCCCAAAGCAATTGAGAACAAACCAATAGGAGCTTACATTGAATTTAAAAAGTCTGGTAATTTGTTGACATTGTTAGATTTTTGTTTCTGTTTACAAAAAAGAAGAAAACAAGTTTTTATTTATTTTTGTAAAAAATAAAAATAAATTTTTTTTTTTGGTGTACAAAAATGTTTTGAAAACGAAACAAAGAAACATTATTGGTGAGTTGTGGTCAACAATGAAGGTTGGATGAATGTGGTGATTGGCAGTTGCTGGCGGGATGGCCAGAGGTGGCCATTTGAGTTGGTGATTGGAGTGTTGCTAGAGGGTATGGGGTGGCCGGAGGCCACCAATCAAAAGGTAGATGGGAGGTCATGGTGGTGACCGGCTAGTCTTCGAAGAGTCACCGGAAGGTGGTGTCAGGGGAGAATGAAAACTTGTTTTGAAAACAAGTAGAAATACTTTTTTCGTTTTTAAAAATTTTGGAATCAACTTCATTTGTTTGAAATGAAAACATTATACAAATTAAGTTTTCATTTCCAAAATCTAAAAAAAATAAAATAAAAATGAAAAAAGGAAATGGAAAATGGAAAACAATTTATCTATATTTTACATCTCAATCATAATAAAGAAAATTCTTAAGGATAATTTGACTTCTCAAATTTTATTACCATGAACTTAAATGTTATTATTATTTGATATCACCTAATATATGACTGTATACGTATTTTGATAGTATTATTTAAAACCTATATCAAAAGTATTATGGAGGGCAAAGAGAATAGGAGGAATAATAACAACTAATAACCATGAATTATCTGCAAATGATAACAAAACATATATGTATGGTGTTATTGAAGAGCATGAATGTCCACGGGAAACAAAGAAATTAGAAAATGGAAACAGAGGAAAGAAAAAGAAGTATGGACAGAAAATGGAGAAGAATACAATTGAATTGAGTCTAGGCAGGACAGCCCAGGCATCGCCGGAAAATGGTTGAGAAAGAGCATTTTTGGACCTTACTTTCGGATTTAGGAGATGGGGCCGGATCCAAATGATGCACCGAGATGGGTAGTTGAGGATTGGCAATACGTTCATGCTCGAAGTTATCTTGATGACTTTTCTCAAAGGCTATGGCGGCCTTCAGGCCACCAGACTTTGACGTCTCGTGTGGTTGAAGAGGGTCGTGCCAAATCCGGCCGGAAGAGCCTTGTCTCCGGAATGAAACGGATGATCTTTGCAATGTATTCATGGATCATAAATTATTAATGAGTCTTTCTCTATCTCTCTTGATGTGTTTCACATTTTTTCCCTTTTAACTAACTTAACGGTTTTTATTGTTTAGGGTGTTTTTGGTCTTTGTACGTTTTGTTGTAAATTGTTTGATGGATTATTTTGACTTAGGGTTGTTTTTGGTTGGCAGTTGGCATTTGCCTGAATTTGTGTGTGAGAGACATATGAGATTTTTTAAATTTAGTTGTATAGTCAATTAATACTAAATATAGATGTTTGTTACTAATTATTTTGTCTATTTTCGGGAGACTGAATCCTCTAACTAGAGTCTCTCATGTCTTTCTATTTCAAATCTTCTCTTTATTACACGATCAAAATTAGAGACTCATCGTGTGGTAGGGAGCGAATTTGGAAAAAGAGAAAAATAAGTCAGTAAGATTCAGTGTGCTCTTCTTGTACAAATTAATAGATTAAAAAAATTGTTTGTTCGGCAAGTTATTTTTGAAAATTATTCTGGAATATTTTATCTAAAAAATACCCATTTAAAAAAAAAAAATCAAATTTTTTTTATAAAATTTTTGAAAACTACTTACAGAGGGAGAAGAAGACGGTGTCACTAGAACCCGAGATTGAAAAGAAGATGATGAAGTGATTGAAGAGGAAAATGGAGTCAAGAAATGTGGTTGGAATTGGATAGTTTCCACGTTGTCCCATTAATTGTTGTTAGTGAAGGACTTGTCTTGGAATTTCTCATTATTCATGCCCGTTTTTCAAAGTTCCATTGAGACTAAAAGAAGTTTCTGAATCTGATACTGACATTTGGGTTTTGAAATTCTTGCGTGATCCAATTCGCTTTCCAGTGTTTGGGAGGCGGGTGATTTTTCCAGAGGATCTGAGAGAGGGGCTTGTGGATTTAGAGTCATTATCAAACAGAAAACAGATTGTTAAAAAAGCCTAACATTCATCAAAACAATGGCAGAACAAGGATTCTTCACAGGAGCTTCAGGCCAAACTATTCGACATAGAACTTACGGAACCAACCATTGAACAAGCATAAGCCACATCCACCAAGCCAACTTCTTAATCTCAAATTGCTTAGTTTCTTGTAACAATTTGATTCATGGTTGAAAAAATGGCAACAACATTGCATGTTTGTTAGATTGGCATTGCAGTAGTTTCCCTCTAATTTTGAGAAACAAATATCCATCCAGCAACAAGGTAAAAAGAAAAGAAAATGCTTGGAAAGACAGGACAGAGAAAAAGAAAAGCATCAAATGTTGCACCTTAAGCTGCAAAGCAAATTCTTCTCTTGCTAGTCCCCATTTGAAAATTGACTATTTTAGTTGATTTTTTTAAATTTTTTACCAAAATATACATAAAAAAATAAGAAGAGTGATATGATAACTTGCAATAGCTTTTTAACTAAAAACCAAAGTCCCAAAACAGGTAATGACCATATTTGATTCAAGTCTTAAAACTTCAAATTCCAATCATTCACAAAACTATTTCAAATTCCATTATCAGGCGACAGCATCATGCTTCACTATCTGATCAATGAACTGTGAAAAATATCAGCAAGTACAAAAGTTCAGACTAGCATAAATTTATCAATGCCTCCACTCTCCGATACAACTTTTTAACTCTTCTTTAATTGGGTTTGGAAGAACAGTTCAATGCTATTATATACAACAACCTAGACAACTCATTTAGTAATACAAAATCAACATGAATGTGGCCAAAAAGGATGACACCTACTATGAGCACACCTTGCAGCTTTTCCTACAAGCTCCGGGCCCATCATCGGACCCCACCATATAGATTGGATTCTTTTTACATTCTCCAGCGGCAGCCCATTGAGCACAGTTCTCATTCTCATCGACACAGTTTCCATTTGCATGCTTTACTATTCTCTCGAAAGACCTCACGTGAATCCATTTGGTTGCAGACCACTTTTCACCTTCGATGACAGGGCAGCTCCCATGCAAGCTCAATGGGTCAGTAGTTGCATCAAGATGAAGACTAAAGAACAACAAAGCATCCCCCTTGTGAGGTTTCACTGCAAAAAAGGAAAAACAAATATGAGATTTTGATGAAATATGCAGGAAATCCTAGACTGCATATCTTGGATTTAACTATATCTCAGGCCTCTTTTGGAAAGATGGTTAAAAGCCATCTTCCAACTTTTAACCTATTTTGGATCACATCATCTCTCTATATTTTTACATGTTTTTTCAAAAAAAGCCCAAAAAGCCAGCTTTTAACCACTACAGTCCCTAAAAGAATTAAGTTCAAGTGCTGCCAGATAACATTTTAGTAGATGATGTGATTTTTTTATTTATTTGAGTTAGACAATTATTTTATTGTTGTGGACCAAAGTGGAAAAATCCCTTCTTTTAAGGAACAACGTAGAAAAATGGCGCCATAAAAGTACAATGGTTGTTAGAAGTTGGACCAAAGTGGAAAGAGTTTGATAATTAGGACTAAAGTGAGTTAATCTCATCTATGGGGACCAAAGTGAGAAAAAGCTCATACTAAGGGGTGGAAGTGTAAATTACACCCCTAATATTACTTTGTTGAAACAGTTTGAACATGGAGAAGCAAATAAACAGACTACATCTGTAGACAATAAATATACAAAAGCAATTGTACCTGCATAGCCATTTTTAGCACAGTCAGACCAGTTATCTTCCTTTAGTTGAGTATCTTTACCCTGTAGACAGTAAAAAGCAAGTAGTTAGCTTATAGCCCCAGAGAGCAGAACAAAAATGTAAGAACCACAAAATCGGTAAATATTATATACCTCTGAATCAGGGAAGATTGTTTCACCACCGTTATTAACATCAGACAAATACATAAGTACAGTGGCTACCCGGTGCCCACCCAATTCTTGATTGGCCTTGTCATGAAAATAGTCAAAGTGGGGTTCGTACTTCTGACCATGCTCATAATGCAGAATTTGCATGGCCTCCCCATTTTCTGATCACAGCATTAGGTAAAGGTGGATTATGAGAATCTTTCCTATACAATGAGATGTGAAGCTCATTGACACCAAGCTAGGTTAACAATTTACCTGGAGGGAGGAAGGTCCAAGCAGCAATCTTAGCCTCGATACCAGCAACTACTTCATCCTTGAAAGATAAGCAAGGGACAGCAAGTAACTTTCCAATTTTAGACAATTTAAAGCTAACTTATAATACATGTTGAAGAGAATGTGTTTAATTTGCAACTTTCAAAATGGTTACAACAAAACATTTTGGCCTAGTCATTTAACCAAACAAGAATACAGTTTTGCTCACTAAGAATCGATGATCCTCCATCATAATCAATAGTTGAAGTTTCTTCATTGCTTAAATAATATGTAGCAGTAATCACTCAACTCCATTAGTTCCCTCGTACCATTGCTATTATTTTGAGGCAGAGGGAGCATTCCTAAAAGATTGATATTCTGTCTATAACTTGTAACCATATCATTGAAGCTTTCAATTGCTTTCTAAGATCTAGTGGATTTGGATGAAATAATTTACATGTAATGTGGACTATCATAGCTCATTAATTTTATGTTTGTGGGAAAAAAAATGGATTGATGGAATATTTATTGAGAGTAGCCTAGATGGCTCCAATTTATGGATTGTTCTTCCACTGGATGTAATAAATTACTCTTGCTACCGCTACTACCAACATTACCAAACTATAAATACTACTAACCTTACAGGTTAATGGTATAAAAACCTTCCCTTACAAAGATTTTGCTAATTAAACTCTAGAAGGAATACAAGGGCAGCACACAAAATTCAGTTGCCATGTTCTGGAGGATACTTGAATTGAAACATGACAGATTAGGATCAATGAGCTTCCATTATGGTTGGTTTATTTCAACCCAATTTATATTCTTTTCATTGAATTGATTTGACTTTGTATGAGACAAGCATCTAGGTTTCTCTTACTGGTGTTCAGCCTCAACAAGTCAATACCACAAACAAAGCTCAATAGACAAAGCATAAAGTGCCTCCAATCACACCAATTTAAATTGAAACAATTAACATGAAACTCAAATACCATTAGCAAATTTCCTAATGGATAGGCCTCAACGACTAAGTTGGTGACTGTACTTCAAACCCAAAATCTTAGGTTGAAACATGCAATAAGAAAATGCACAACTTGATGGCTACAATATGCTTTTTGTCTGTCAGTTCATTTCGGTAATTTACATATAGAAATGCTGACAATATGTTTTTTATGAGGAAAATGCTCTAACAAGTACCCCTGGGGCATTGTTTGATTCAATAATGACAATTTAACACAAGTCATTGAATATTTTTTTCTTTTTAAATTCATAGATCTTCATTACATAAAGAATACTGTATTACAGAGGTGAAAGAGAAGGGGGCTCAAATGCAAATGAAAAAAGATGGATGATGGTTATAATTTTATCATGAATTCTATTTTATCAAATGATGGCCCAAAGCCTATTGAAAGTTACTTTTTGTCTACAAATACAACAGGTTCAGATGATGTACTAACTGATTGATCAACAAAAAGGAACAATATAAGAAGGATTTAAAGCTTAGTCCAGCAGAGATCCTGTTTCCCAAACTGCAAAAGGTTTTTACACAACTGCATCCTACAAATGGTTTGATTTGTTCAAAACAATAATAATAATAACAGTAGCAAAGGCGGAACATCTCATATCATCGGGATAAAAAACATTCAAGGGTCCTTTATCAAAGCATTCATCAAACATTACAGATAAACATGCAATTGTATAAGCATAAAATCAGAAACAACTAGCAGAATTTGTATTTTTCATACAGTACTAATATTTTCTAATATTTAACCTATCATAATTAGTACAAGATCAAAATTATACAACTCCAAAATTGTACCGAATTGCAAAAATCATTTTAACTAATTTAAAAATTCAATACGAATAAAAGTTTCACTAACCTGGGCCTTGTTAAGAAACATGCCAGAGCTAGTACGAACTTCGCTCTCTACACTCTTGCCCGATTCATTGTCAGCCACCATGGACTTCTCTAGCTTATCTTTGGCCTACTCACCCAGATTCCAAATTCAGAAAATGTATTGACTTTAAGTAATTAAAAACACTTTTTCCCCAACCCTCTTTAGTAGCTGAGATAGAGAAATGATACAAAATTGTTTTTTCAAAGATCAAGAATTTTAATTTATCCTACATTTTCCCCGCAACCAAACAAAGGATAAACTCTGTAATTAAATCAATGAACAGGTATAAATATAGGAGGTAAAATCTAACCAGTTGAACAAGATGATCACACTCTTCATGAGTCAAAAAACCCTTATAAAGGAAAGCCCTGCATAATCCAAATCACCACCATACAAAATACAATGAACACAAAATGCTGAGATGAAATCGCAAAAGAATCGATTTAGGAGAGAGAATAGGACCTGGGACGCCAAGAGATTTGGGTGACCCGACTTGGATCTAACGGAGAAGCATAAACATCAGACTTCAATCTAATCACCGATCCTTCTCTGAAAAACAACAAAAACAGATATGATCTATGATCTTCAATAGAGATTTAACGATATATAAGAGAGAGATTTGTGAATATATATATATATATATATATACGTGTTCTTGTCTCCGAACCACCGATGAGCAGAAGAATGGGCGAGATCAGGGAAGAAGGAGAGGAGACAGAGAGAAAGTGCGAAGAAAACGCGAGAATCCATGAGAAAAATATGTGCTTGCCTCCGTAAATTTTCGCTCTTCAATCGACGAACATGGGAAATAGAGGCGTTTTTATTGGCTTTTTGTTTGTTTGGCGAGAAAGAAAGTGTGGGCATTTGCTTGGAGAGAGAAAAAATGAGAACACACAGAAAGACATCAAGAAGTACACCCGGAGTTCGTTTTTGTCTCTCCTCATTTTTGGTGTCTCGGAAAATAATTTTTATAAAAAAATTAAGATTTTAATCATTAAGATTTATAAAATTTATTATTAATATAAAACTTTTTTAATTAAATTTCTATTAAATTATAATTTCGTTATATTGTATGGTATGATTTTATTCCATAATCGAGTTATTTGACCCGTGAGACCCAAAATAAGTCCTACCCGGATGATATATATAGATGATTTATAAAAATAAATAAATATATAAATTAATCCCAAAAATAATAATATTATAATGTTTTACAATAGATGATATAATTTATTATAATATTTTACAATAGATGATATAATTTAGTAAAAAGTTAAAAAATTATTTTTAAATACTTTAATTTTTTTTATCTCATATTTTATTTAAAAAGTCATTAAAAAAAACACTTCCCAAATAAATAAGGAGATTTTTTTTTTAAGATTCTTGGTATTAAAATTTTATAATATAAAGGACACTCATGATATGTTTGGTTTGGATTTGTAGAGAGATTTTGGAAAAAAATTTCTAAAAAATTTGTTCAGTTTGTAAATTTTTTAAAACAATTTCCAAAATCACTTCCTCTCTCTTACTGATCAATCAATCATTTTTTATCTCTCCTCTCTTCTTCTCAATCACTTTTTCTCTCATACACATCTACTCAATTATAACAAAATATCAAATCATTCCAAACTCCTAAATGTTAGATAATGTCTCAATGGGATCACATAATTAAATGTGGTGTTATCATTTATAAGAAGCCTACAATTTAAGTGATTCAATTTAGTTAATATGCTTAAGGGTATATGTGTTATGGACCTAATGTGTAGATACTAGTTGTATAATTTCTATTTCTATGAGGAGCAGAAATAGAAATTAAAACATATTGGTTAAAGTTGGTTTTCATTACCTTTCAGTTTTAAAACCAATAATGGTTAATTTATTGGTTTTCATTACCTTTCAGTTTTAAAACCAATAATGGTTAATTTATTGGTTTTCATTACCTTTCAGTTATGAAAACCAATTACAACCTTTAAAAGGTTATGGTCCCTATTTCTTCCTAAGGTGAAGAAAAAAATAAGAACACTGTTTTGTTTTTCTAAATCCTCTCAAGGAGAAACATAAGGCACCAAAGGGGAAAGGATTAGAAGGCAATAACATAGTCAATATCAAGGTTTTATTGACAATCAGACGCTTCCGTTTAACCGTTCATCGATGGATTTAGGTATGTCATTTTGTCTTGATTTCTTGATGATACACATGGTAGATGATCCGAAACATGAAGTTTTATGTTCTGAAATTTATGTTTACAAGTGGTATCAGAGCGGTTATATCATGTGTATTATCAGAATAGATATGCTTTTATTCATCCTATTTAGTTTCTTGGAATCAGATTCTGTTTTTTGTATTTCTGTTTTTCCCTCTGCTGCAAATTCTGTTTTGTTTTCTGGAAATGGAACATAATTCGGATGGGCGGTTCATTTTTCAAATGGTGAACATCATGTATTTATATATATATGTATATAATTGGGATTGCTGCAGATTATATAACATATACGGGGTAACAAATTTAGAAATCTTTAAATTTAATGTAATTTCATACAACGTCTACGGAAATTTAATTTTCTAATGTTTTAAATATAAGTCAATTCAAACAAGATGTCACAAAAGTGATCTCTCTTGTCTAGATTGTTTTATATGGAATGTTTTGAAGTTCATGTCTGTGTATCTCATGCGGGTATTTATCGGTCCAAAGACATGATTAAGACTTGGCAGAATTACACACACATTTTGTGGTGATAAACATGTGCCAATTGTCAAGGAAACCTAATGTGAATAATAAATCTATCAAAAGATAGATTTGTTATTTGACATAACTTATTGTCAATGTTTGATCATTACAACAAGAATACCACTTACAGTTAATATCACTACCCAAAGGTTTGGTATTAATGTTGTGCTAGGTATCTTGAGATGTTGTCATTAAATTAATTTATTTAGAGATTATCTGTTTGGTAACTTAATGTGAGTATAATTGTTTATTCCTTTTATTTTCTTTTCGATTCAGCTTTAATGTCGACTACTTCAATCTCTGCCAACATGAACAATGTTCCAATGTTAAATGGAACAAACTTTAAGGACTGGAAAGAGAACATATTGATTGTTCTCGGCTGCATGGACATAGACTTGGCATTAAGGATGCCAAAACCGAATGCTCTCACTACACAAAGTACTCTTGAGGAAACTGTGTACTTTGAAAAGTGGGATCGTTCTAACAGGCTAAGTCTTATGATCATGAAGCGTGGGATTCCAGAAGTTTTTCGGGGTGCAATAACAGAGGATGTTACCGTTGCCGGTGAATTTCTTTTAGAAATTCAAAAGCGTTTTGCTAAAAACGATAAGGCTGAAACAAGCACGCTTTTAGCAAGCTTGATTTCAATAAAGTATAAAGGCAAGGGTAATGTTCGCGAGTACATCATGGAAATGTCTCATTTTGCTTCAAAACTTAAGGCACTAAAGCTCGACCTATCTGATGATTTGCTCGTGCATTTAGTTCTCATCTCTCTTCCTGCACAATTTAACCAATTTAAGGTCAGTTATAACTGCCAGAAGGAGAAATGGACTCTCAATGAGCTCATTTCATTTTGTGTGCAAGAGGAAGAGAGATTGAAGCAAGAAAGGACTGAAAGTGCTCATCTAGCAAGCACCTCCAAGCATACGGGCAAAAGAACGCATAAGGGAAAGGAAGTTGCTATTCTTCAGGGTCCGGAACCAAAGAAACAGAAAACGCAGGATGGTTGTTTCTTTTGTGGCAAGCCCGGACATAAAAAGAAGGATTGTGCCAAATACGTCACCTGGCGTATAAAGAAAGGTCCATTTCATGTTTTGGTCTGTTCTGAAATAAATTTAGCTTTAGTACCAAGAAACACTTGGTGGGTAGATTCTGGTGCTACTACTCACATATGTGTTTCTATGCAAGGTTGCCTGAACTACCGAAAGCCAACTGATGCTGAAAGATACATCTTTGTGGGTGATGGCAAGTCAATAGAAGTGCAGGCAATAGCGCACTTTAGATTATTACTGAAAACTGGTTATTATTTGGATTTATTAGACACTTTTGTTGTACCGTCCTTTAGACGGAATTTAATTTCTGTTTCTGTATTGGACAAATTGGGATATTATTGTTCTTTTGGAAATATGAAGTTTAGTATGTCTATTAATTCCAATGTTATTGGTACCGGTTTACTTAATGTGTTTGATAATCTATATTTGCTCGAAACTATTGCATCTTATAATGCAACCTTGCACGTGGAATCACGAGGTACAAAGCGTAAATTAACTAAGGAAAATTCAGCCTCATTATGGCACAAACGCCTAGGTCACATCTCTAAATCTAGAGTTGAGCGCCTTGTGTCTGATGGAATTTTGGACTCTCTTGATTTTTCAGATTTTGATGTCTGTGTTGAGTGTATCAAGGGAAAACAGACCAAAATAAAGAAATATGGTGCCCATAGGACTACAGATGTCTTAGAACTAATTCATACGGACATTTGTGGCCCATTCCCTATGGCGTCTTGGAATGGTCAACAATATTTTATCACATTCATAGACGATTATTCCAGATATGGGTATCTATTTCTTATCCATGAGAAATCACAGTCTTTGGACGTATTCAAAAGATTTAAGTCCGAAGTTGAGTTACAACTCAACAAACGGATTAAAAGTGTCAGGTCTGACCGTGGTGGTGAATACTATGGCAGATATGATGGATCAGGTGAACAACGTCCAAGACCGTTTGCAAAATACCTGGAGGAATGTGGAATCGTCCCACAATACACCATGCCAGGATCACCTAGCATGAATGGTGTATCTGAGAGACGAAACCGGACTCTTAAGGATATGGTAAGAAGTATGATCAGTCATTCTACTTTACCAGAGTCCCTCTGGGGTGAGGCTCTAAAGACAGCAACTTATATCTTAAATCGGGTGCCAACTAAAGCAGCTGCAAAAACACCTTATGAGCTTTGGGTTGGGCGAAAGCCTAGTCTAAAACATTTGCATGTGTGGGGGTGTCCTGCTGAGGCGAGGCCTTATAAACCTCATGAACGAAAATTGGACTCTAAAACCATTAGCAGCTACTTTATTGGCTATGCCGAACGATCACGGGGTTACAAGTTTTATGATCCCACAAATAGGTCAATATTTGAGACGGGAATTGCAACATTTTTTGAGGATGTTGAGTTTGAGGGGAGAAATCCAGTTAGAGACATTGTCTTTGAGGAGGAAGCAGGAGTAATCCCACTTTCTACTACTACTTTTGACCAATCACAGGTTCCTATACCTGTCATTGCTCGAGAAGTAATTTCGAATCCTCAACCAGACAATGTTGTTCAAGATAATATAGTTCAAACCCCCATTCAAGATGAGGTAATTGTTCCTGAGGAACAAACTCTATAACCTCAACCTCAAGAATCTGTGCCATTAAGGCGATCCACCAGAGAAAGGAGATTTGCATTTTCAGATGATTATATTGTATATCTCCAGGAACATGAGGTAGAAAATGGAATGTCGAAAGATGATCCAATCAACTTTCGTCAAGCCATGGAAAGTTCCAACTCTCATAAGTGGATAGAAGCCATGAATGAAGAATATAAGTCTATGCAAGACAATAAAGTTTGGGAACTTGTCTCATTACCAGTTGGTGCGAAGCCCGTAGGTTGTAAATGGATATTTAAAACCAAAAGGGATTCAAATGGTAATGTGGAGAGGTATAAGGCACGTTTTGTAGCCAAAGGCTTTACTCAAAAAGAAGGAATTGACTTTAAAGAAACTCTCTCTCCAGTTTCTTCGAAAGATTCTTTTAGGACAATTATGGCGCTTGTTGCATATTTTGATCTTGAGTTGCATTAGATGGATGTCAAAACAGCTTTTCTTAATGGTGACATTAAAGAAACAATTTATATGGTGCAGCCAGAAAACTTTGTGTCAGGAGACCCAAAGAATATGGTTTGCAAATTGACTAAATCCATCTATGGACTCAAACAAGCTTCTCATCAGTGGTACTTCAAATTTCATCAAGTTCTCACTTCGTATGGTTTTGAAACTAACGTTGTTGATGAATGTGTGTATCACAAGTTCAGTGGGAGTAAACACAAATTTTTGGTTTTATATGTTGACGACATATTGCTTGCCACAAACGATATAAACTTATTGCATGACACCAAGAGATTTCTATCTAAGAATTTTGAAATGAAAGATCTTGGTGATGCTTCCTTTGTATTAGGAATCGAAATACTCCGAGATCGTTCTCGGGGTATTCTGGGATTATCACAAAGGAGCTATATCGAAAAAATACTCATTAGATTTGGCATGCAAAATTGTAAATCAGGTGAAACCCCGGTTGCTAAGGGAGACAAATTTAGTCTCAGCCAATGCCCGAAGAACAGTCTTGAAATTCAAGAAATGCAGAAGATTCCTTATGCCTCAGCTGTAGGGAGTCTAATGTATGCTCAAGTATGTACGCGTTCGGATATTACGTTTATAGTTGGCATGTTAGGCAGATATTTAAGTAATCCTGGCATGGATCATTGGAAAGCAGTCAAGTGTGTTATACGATATTTACAGAGAACAAAGGAATATATGCTCACATATAGGAGATCGGATAAGTTAGAGGTCATTGGATATTCCGACTCCGATTTTGCTGGATGCCAAGACAGTAGGAAATCCACATCAGGCTATATTTATCTGTTAGCTGGCGGAGCAATTTCTTAGAGGTCTGCAAAGTAGACGCTCATAGCTTCATCCACCATGGCTGCAGAGTTTGTAGCATGTTATGAGGCATCAAACCAAGGGATATGGCTGCAGAATTTTGTCACTGGGTTGCGTATTTTGGAAGGCACTGAAAGACCACTTAAGATATATTGTGACAATAAGTCTGCAGTTTTATATTCCAATAACAACAGGAGCTCGACAAAATCAAAGCATATTGATATCAAGTTCCTAGTTGTAAAAGAAAGAGTGCAGAGTGGACAGATTTCCATAGAGCACATTGGGACAAACTCCATGATAACGGATCCACTTACGAAGAAACTACCACCCAAGGTCTTTCATGAGCACACTGCTCATATGGGTGTTGTTCTATTTGAGAACATTCTGGTTTAGTGGGAGTTTGTATTTATATTACTGCTTTATGTCAGCCTTGAGTTTTATCTATGTAATTAGATTAATTTCTGCAGAAATGAAGTATTCAGTTTATTACGCTCTGTTACGTATTGTGAAGTATTGATCTCAATAAAGTTAAGTAGGACCAGTTGGACATAGGCATGTATGGATCACATCACATGTAATTTCCATGCTACGCATCCATGATTGATCTATGTCATTTAGCTATATTTGTATACGTGACCATTGGTGGGTCGAGTTACGATTGATATAACGAAGACCGCTTTGATCCTATATTAATATAGTTAATGGACAAGATTGTTTGGATACTCTCAAGTTATGATAACAAATTTCTGAGCTCACTAAAGTTAAGCACATTTTTCAAGATACATATGTGGTCCAGTGGGATATTGTTAGATAATGTCTCAATGGGACCACATAATTAAATGTGGTGTTATCATTTATAAGAAACCTACAATTTAAGTGATTCAATTTAGTTAATAGGCTTAAGGGTATATGTGTTATGGACCTAATGTGTAGATACTAGTTGTATAATTTCTATTTCTATGAGGGACAGAAATAGAAATTAAAACATATTGGTTAAAGTTGGTTTTCATTACCTTTCAGTTTTAAAACCAATAATGGTTAATTTATTGGTTTTCATTACCTTTCAGTTATGAAAACCAATTACAACCTTTAAAAGGTTATGGTCCCTATTCCTTCCTAAGGTGAAGAAAAAAATAAGAACACTGTTTTGTTTTTCTAAATCCTCTCAAGGAGAAACATAAGGCACCAAAGGGGAAATGATTAGAAGGCAATAACATAGTCAATATCAAGGTTTTATTGACAATCAGACGCTTCCGTTTAACCGTTCATCGATGGATTTAGGTATGTCATTTTGTCTTGATTTCTTGATGATATACATGGTAGATGATCCGAAACATGAAGTTTTATGTTCTGAAATTTATGTTTACAATAAATTCCAAAATTACTTTCAAAATACACAACCAAACAAACTAAAAAAATTTCTAAACTCTCTCCCCAAAATAATTTTTAAAAACTACTCACCCAAAACCAAACTAAACATACTCTCAATATTTTCATAATGTCTAAGGTCCCTCAACATCGATCCAGAGAAAATTCGATCCAAAATTTTTTTTATACATCACAGGAAAAATTTCTCCTGACACATTACGGAGAAAAATTTACACATCTCTAACATCAAATTTCTTTGGACACATTACAAATAAAATTTTATACATCACTAACACCAAATTTCTTTGGACACATTACAGAAATTTTTTTACAAATCACTAACACCAAATTTCTCTGGACACATCACAAAAAAATTTTACACATCTCCAACACCAAATTTCTCTGGTTTCATCATGCACAAATTTACCTATCGAACAAATTTATTTGGACACATTACAGAGAAATTTTTTTACATCTCTAATACTAAATTTCTCTGAACACATCACAGAGAAAAATTTACACATCACCAATACTAAATTTCTAACACCAAATTACAGAGAAAAATCATGTAAGAGAAACTGCTACTATAGAGCTATTATTGTAGTGATACTTTACTAGGCAAAACATCTCTTGTAATATAAATCAATTAGAAGCAAATAATCAACTTTTTTTTTTTTTAAAATAATTTTTTTATAGGTAAGGCAAGGAGACTCAAACTTGAGTATCTTTGTTAATGTAAATTGTAAATGTAAATTGTAAACCATCTACTACCACCTACTCCACCTACCACCTCCACTTCACCTACTCCACCTACCACCTCCACTACACCACTCCACCTTCACTTCACATCTCCTATATAATGTACATACAATACACAATCAATATACATCAATCAATAAAAATCAATATATACATAATTGTTTCTCTCTATACATTTATTCTTACATGGTATCAGAGCTAGGTTAAGAACCTAGTATTTTCGTTCCACCGGCGGGCGGCAATCTCGCCTTGGCCGCCCGCCGGACAAACCCAAATTTTCCTAATTTCTTCTTCAATGGCAGATTCTTCAACAACACTTCACCACCAGCAGTACCACCAACTACTCCACTGTCAAGCCACCACCACTGCAACTCCACAACCGGGCCATCATCACCGATAGCCTCACTCACCTTGGCTGCTTCATGTTCTTCTCAGGCCGAACCTTACACTAATCCAACACCCAGAGATCCCATTGAACTCCATCAGCACACACTCAGACACGGCCATACACACAGTGCTTCATACCACTACCATAGACCCAGAGCTTCATACACACCACACACACACACAGCCGATACACCAGGCATACACCTGCACACGATTCACACAGACCACAGCCCAGCTCACACACACCAGCGATGCATGATCTCTCTCGGCACCTGGTCTCTCTCTCTCTAGCCTGCACTGGTTCGGTGATGAAGAGCTGACACACATACGCACATGCATCTGCTCTCGGGCATTGTCACTCTCTCTCTGCGGGGTGTTTGTGTGTTGGGTCTCTCGGCCATGCATTTTTGGGAGGACATTCTATTCTCTCACTCTCTCTCTCTACAACGCACATGGGTTTCTCTCTCTCTTTGAGGGGGCCACCCAGTCAAACCCTCTTCCTCTCTCTCTTTCGGCACCTCACAGACCCATGCATCACACTCTCTTCCTCTCTCTCTTTCGGCACCTCACAGACCCATACACACAGGCATAAACTCTCTCTCTCGCTGTTTTGATTCGGGGTTAGCAGAAGCATCACATATTGATCCATACACAACCCACACACATGCACTAGCTCTCACTCTTCTCTCTCTAGGATACACACAGGGGGGCAGACTCAAAACAGAGGGAGATACACACACCCAAGAGGGACACCCAGCAGATGCATACACCCACGGCCATGAGCTCTCTCTTGGCTCTCTCTATGGACAACACATGCACTGGCTCTTTCTCTTCTCTCTCTATAACACACTGACTCACGGCATAGACATTGATCATTCACAAACACACACCAGCTCTCACACACAGACTGAGCTCCTTCTTCCTCTCGGCTCTCTCCATAGACACAGCCCACATACACACTGACAAACACACACCCTTGGAGCTACACAACACACCCAGATACACACCATACATTCACACCCCAATACAGACAGCACGACACAGACCCACACCACTCACTTCCCGTGGTCTCCCACATGCACTTTTTAATCACCCCACTACCTCTCTCTCTGGTTCCTTTTTCTCTCCACCAAACCCACTTTAATCATATTCATCATTTGCCTTCATTTATTCCACCCACCAGCGCACATGCTTTCCCCATTAATCCATTTTTATTATTATTATTTTTATTATTCTTATTATTCTTCACACCAAAAAAAAAAAAAAAACAAAACAAAACAAAACAAAAACAAAACATTCACCAACTCGTTTTTCATTCCACAAACTTGTCATTTCTTTATACATGCGCTGGAGTAGAGCCAGCTGGGCGTTTAACTGCTGCACCTCATTTGTCCTACTCTGCAGCCGGTGCGACAAGTTTGTGACCGCCGTCATGGTCTCCACACATGACTTCAAAGTATACTGATTGGCCTCAATATCAGTTTGCACCGCCATTTTTTGCTCCACAGACCGCATCGGAAAGTTCAACGGAGCAAAACCAGTGGTGTTTGGTTGAGGTTCACGGGCCACCGCACCAGTTATCTCTCTTGTTGACTCGTTGAGGTCGGGAAAGAGAGTGAGCAGACCACGGGAAGAAGAGGAAGAAGAGGCCATTTTCTGGGCAACAGAGTGTTACAGAGTTTCTCTCTCAGAAACAGACGAGTTTTTCAAAGGATTTTCGCAGGTTTTTTGTCTCAGCCTCAGCCTCGGCCTCAGCCTCCGTCTTGGTTAAATAGCCGAGGCAGCCACGCGCATCGCACGCCACTTGACGCTCGACGACAACATGGGCGCACCTTTTGATGGCACGCCTTTTTATGGATTAGGCACGCCTTTTGATGGCACGCCTTTTGAAAAATTGGGCACACCTTTTGAGGGCTCGATATCTATATCCATGTATATCTTTTGGGCAGCCTATATACACACTCATACAGTGTCTTCTACACCGGTCAGCTTTATCAATCCCTTTGTTTCAACCTCAAATAGGTTTCTATCTTCACACCTATTTGAGTTTGAGGGGGGGTTATACCCAGTATCATGTATAAGTCGCTCATGGCGCACTCCCTAAGTCGCCCCCTTGGTGCACCACCACAACCTGCTACAACGGTCCGACATGACCCCATAAACTGTCTGCTACAACGGTCCGACATGACCCCGTAAACTGTCTGCTACACCGGTCCGACATGACCCCATAAACTGTCTTCAACAACGGTCTGACACGACCACACAGTGTCTGCTACAACGGTCCGACATGACCCCATAAACTGTCCCGACATTGATTCCGGTCAGCTTCTACTACGGTCCGACATGACCCCGTAAACTGTCCCGACATTGATTCCGGTCAGCTTCTACAACGGTCCGACATGACCCCGTAAACTGTCCCGACATTTATTCCGGTTAGCTTCTACAACAACGGTCTGACACGACCACATAGTGTCTGCTACAACGGTCCGACATGACCTCGTAAACTGTCTGCTACAACGGTCCGACACGACCATACCGTGTCTTCTACAACGGTCTGACACGACCATACAGTGTCTCCTATCCCATTTTTAATTTTATTTGTCAGCTTATTTTTCTGTTTTGTTACTCTCTCCAAACTCAAGTTGGCTAGTACCTATCCTCCTTGAGTTTGAGGGGGGCTGTTAATGTAAATTGTAAATGTAAATTGTAAACCATCTACTACCACCTACTCCACCTACCACCTCCACTTCACCTACTCCACCTACCACCTCCACTACACCACTCCACCTTCACTTCACATCTCCTATATAATGTACATACAATACACAATCAATATACATCAATCAATAAAAATCAATATATACATAATTGTTTCTCTCTATACATTTATTCTTACAATCTTTATTGGGAGAATGCAACGTAATCTTGTTGGGGTGTCCCATAGGAACACAGATAATAGAAACATTTATGCCTAATCAACAATCTATTTGCTCTTTTAAAATTACATCATGCATTTAACCATGTTCCATGTTTGAAAAAATGGTTAAGAACATAATTAGCTAGATCTAATTTCATCTTACCTCTATTAATAAGTGCAACTGACGTACATGGTCTTTACCCGCAAGTAAAGGCTTTCTATTCATAAGCTCTATAAAGATGCAACCCACAAACCATACATCAATAGCGCATTGTAGTCTGAAGAGTTAAACAAAAGCTTAGGTGTCTTGTACCATCTGGTGACAACATATTCGGTCATGAACTGAGTCTTTGAACTTGGCCGAGCAAAACCAAAATCACAGATCTTCATATCACAATTTGCGTTCAGTAAGAGGTTGATGGGTTTCAAATCTCTATGAATAATATTCGCAGAATGTATATATTTCAGTCCTCGAAGGATCTAATACAAGAAGTACTGCAAGGAAAATGCGAGAAGAGGAGGAGAGAGATAGATCTAGGAAACGAGAGAGAGAAAGATTTTGGGTTTTAAACTAGAAGATGAGATCAACGAGAGAGAGAGATAGAAAGCGTGAGATATATCAAATTTCTCCGTGATAGATAGGTGTAGGTTAAGGGACCTTAAATATTAAAAAAATAATATCGTGAATCTCTTTAATTACTGAAAATGGGAGATGTACTTTAGACTAATTTTCCCAATAAATAATAGTAATCATATATAAATAAATTTATTTTTGGCACAAATTTCATAAATAATGATTCACCTTTTCCAAATTTTTTTATAGTTTAAATCCAAATGTTTATAGTATTTTGAATTTTGTTATTTGTTTCATAAACAATGACGTGGCCTTTCATTCCATTTCACTAATTTTTTCATAATTAATATATCTTTTTGAATTTTTATATATTTTTAAAAGTAAATGCTAATAAGTGGTCCCTATGCATTGTTTAAGATTGAGATTAGTATAAAGACTATTTTGAAAATAATGAAAAAATAAAAATTAAAAATTAAAAATTAAAAATTAATAAAAAATGTATTGAGTTCTACACTTATTTATTTATTTTTGTGTGTGTGACCCTTTTTTAAAATATAAATCAAAATGCGTGCCATATTGCATCAATAACATTGAGGATAGTTAACATCAAACTATGTATGACTAATCAATCGTTTATTACACTACAAGAAAAGGGGTTTATGAGACGGAACTATTTGCGACGGCACACTTGTCGTCTCAAAAAGTCACTTTTTGCGACGACAAAAAATTCCGTCTCAAAAAAGAAGAGTATTTGCGACGGCACCATTTGCCGTCTAAAAAAAACAGAGTATTTGCGACGGCACCATTTGCCGTCTCAAAAAATGAGAGTATTTGCGACGGCAGAAAATACCGTCGCAAATACTCTCATTTTTTGAGACGGCAAATTGTGCCGTCGCAAATGTTCTGCTTTTTTGAGACGGCATTTTCTGCCGTCGCAAAAAGTGACTTTTGTGTTTTTTTTGTTTTTGTTTTTAGTGAATATTTTTAAATTTTTAAATATTTTTTTTAGATACACCTTACTTAGATGTATCTAAAAAAAAATTATGAAAAATATTTTTAAAAATTAATAAATATATAAAAATACAAAAAAAAATGTATTGAATTATTGTATTTTTGGTGTTTAGTGAATTTTTAAAAGATTTTTTTTACAATTTTTTAAATTTTTAGGTGTATTTATGTTAGGTGTGTCTAAAAATTAAAAAAAATACTTAAAATATTAAAAAAATTCAGTAAAAACAATATAACACGGAAAATAAGAAAGTATAATTTTCTCAAAATTTTTTTTGGAAAACTCTAACCTAGTATAGTGATTGTGGTTTTGAGACAGCTTCATATATATACAGTCACAAAATGGTTTGAATAAATTCTAGTACTTTTTTCTGTCGCAAAAAAAATTAAAAAAAACAATATCGTCTTACTCTTTTGATATAACATTTCTCTTTTTATTCATTTTTTCATCTTCTTGTCTCTCTGTCTCTATCTGTATCTCTTATCTTTATCTTTTTCACTCATCACTCTTTTTTCTCTGTCTGCCTGTTTCTCTCTCTCATTTTCTCTCTGTGTCTCTCGTCTATCTCTCTTCTCTCTATCTCTCACATCTGTTTTCTCTCGCTTATCTTTATTCTCTCTATCTCTCTCATTTCTTTTCTCTCTCTCTCTCTCTTATCTTTCTATCTCTCTCTATCTCTCTCGCTTATTTCTCTTATCTCTTTGTCTCTCTCTTTTTCTGTGTCTCTCTCTCGCTCATCTCTTTTCATTTTATTTCTCTCTCTTTTTGTCTATCTCTCGCTCATCTCTTGTTTCTCTCTCTTTTTCTATCTCTCTCTCTCACTCATCACTCTTCTCTCTCTCTCTGTCTACTTGTCTATTTGTCTATTTCTTCCTCACTATGTTCGTCTTGCTCGTTCTCTTACTCCCATCTTCTCTATTTATCGAGCTCATTCTCGATTTCTCAATCTACTATAAACGACGTCGCCTTACTCTTTTGAACATTTCTCTTTTCACCCATTTTTTCATCTTCCTATCTCTCTGTCTCTGTCTCTCTTCTCTTTCCCTCTCTTACTCATCACTTTTCTCTGTCTGTTTGTCTCTCCCTTTCTCTATGTGTCTCTGTCTCTCTTTTCTGTCTCTCTCTCTCTCTCTCTCACTCATCACTCTTCTCTGTCTGTCTGTCTGTCCGTCTCTCTCTTTCTCTCTGTGTCTCTGTCATTCTTCTCTTTCTCTCTCTCACTCATCACTCTTCTCTGTCTGTCTGTCTCTCTCTTTTCTCTGTGTCTCTCGTCCAGCTCTCTTCTCTCTATCTCTTTTATCTCTCTCTCTCTCTCTCTGTGTCTCTCACTCATCTCTTTCTCTTACCACTCATCTCCTCTACCACTTTGACCACTACTGCAAACGCCATTTCACTACCACCACTGCTACCACGGTCGCCATTTCACCTTTACGACTACCATTATTACTACCATCGCCACCACTCCACTACCACCACTACCACTATTACCACTACTACTACCATTACCTCTCTTTCATCACTGCCACTCCAGCTATTCTACCACTACCACAACTTCACCACTAATCTCCTTCGCCATCACCACCACCACCACCGTCTCTTATCCACCACCTTCACCACTACTGCCGCTTCCTCTCCTCTACCACAAAATATTACCTCTCTTCTCTCTCTCACTTATCACTCTTCTCTATCTGTCAGTCTTTGTCTCTGTCTCTTTCTCTTTCTTTTTCTCTTTCTCTCTTTGTCTCTCGCTCATCTCTCTTCTCTCTATCTCTCTTATCTCTTTTCTCTCTCGCTCATTTATCTTCTCTCTATTTCTCTCTCTGTCTCTCTCGCTCATCTTTCTTCTCTCTTCGTTTCTCTTTTTCTATGTCTTTCTCTCGATCATCTCTTTTCGCTCTATTTCTCTCTCTCGCTCATATCTTGTTTATCTCTATTTTTCTATGTCTCTCTCTCTATCTCTTTCTCTCTCTGTCTCCCTGTCTCTCTCTCTCTATATCTCTTTCTCTCATTGGCCACAAAAAATTAACTTTATTTTAATGGAAAATATTATCCCTACTTCTACCAAATAAAAAAATAATAATAATTTTATATTCATTAAAATAAATATGAAACAAATAAATTTTTAACCTTACTTAATGAAAAAATAAAAATAAAAATAAAAATTCATTAACTATAAAAAAAATATTTTTTATTAAAATAATTTTTTTTAGCAATGACATCCTCCGTTGTGAAAAAAAAATCCTTTTATTATTTAAATATTCATTTGTAATGAAAATTGGAAAAAAAAAATTCAAAAAGAAAAAAATTCATAAAAAAATCAAAAAGAAAAAAATTCATTTTTTTTTTCCCTCTTCCAAATCTAACCGTCCATCTCTCACTCACCATCTCACTCACCTATAACAAAAGAAAAAAACCCTAATCTATAATCGGCTCCCTCACTCTCTCTCTCTCTCAGTCTCACCATCACTCACTCACCATCTCACTGTCTCTCTTTCTCACTCTCTCGTTTCTGGCAGCCGATCATTCAACGTAGAAACTTTCTGCACCGATCACTCTCTTTCTCATCTCATCGCACCGATCATCATCGCACAGCCGATCAACCTACTTCACAGGTAAACTCTCTCAATCTCTGTCTCTCTCTCTCCCGATCGTTGATTTTTTTTGTTTTATATATATATATATATATCAGATATATATCTCTCTGATCTGATCTGATCTGTCTCTCTCACTCTCTCATCTCTCTCTCTCTCTCTCGCGATCGACGGCTAGCGGCGTAAGAGCAGCCCTGTTGTGAGGCCGATTATAGATTAGGGTTTTTCATTGCTCGATTAGCTCAGATCTAGCTCAGGTGCTCACTTTCCATACCTTTTTTTTTTTGCTAAATATGTATATGCTCTCTCTCAGTGTTCGTTTCAATGTTGCTTTACGTTGTTATATGGTTTTGGACAAGGGTGTTTCGTTGCCCTTTTGCTTCAATGTCTTGCTTTATCTTCTAAACTCTGATGATATTTTGGTGTTGCCAGGATTTAGTTTAATTAGCTTTGAAGAGTAGATTTCTTTATCCATTAGTGTTGTTGTTCCTATGTTAGCATTTTAGCCAAATCTGCTAATGCATGAACATCTTTATTGTATTTAGAAGTGTGTAGTTAATTGATTAGACAGTGGCATTTTATAACTTATGGGATTGAACTCTATATCTAACAGAATGGATAATTCAATATTTAGTTGGAAAAATGAAAGTTGAACTAATAATTCGGTCGAACTAATAATCTTTCATATTTATCAAATGGATTTAATTGATTTTTACTTAATGCATTTAATTTTTAGTATTGAATTAGGTTATAAAATATTACCTCAGTTGACATTTGACTCTAGTAATGGGATTAAATGAATAAGAATGAAAATTAGAGTTTTTAATAATAAAAAAAATTAAAGCTTAGGTTAATTAGATTTCACTTAACATTTTAAAATTTAAGTCATGACAACTTGTGAGCACCTGAATTGAATTGAAGAGTTACTACACTCCATCTATACCTTCGCATAGGGCAGAATCAAGGGTGGAATTAGAAATTATACTTAGGAGGGGCCAAGGTAGAAATTTCACTCTCTCTTTGTTCTTTCTATATACATATATATACACTGGTACTGCTCTCTCTCTCTGGTATTTGTGTGTATATTCTTCTCATTTGTATTTGTGTGTATATTCTTCTCATTCGTTTTGTTAATATAATATTGCCAATTGTATAGCTTTCTCTTTTCTCTTTTTGCTTTCGGTGGTAATGCCCATCATTTGGAATCCAATGTATATTGCTTCTCTCTATAAAGAGAGTTGATTTCTCTTGTAATAACATCACATACAATACACAGAAATACAGAGTTATTCATTTTGCTCTCTCTCCCTCTCTTTATCAATTTATCTTTACATGGTATCAGAGCTATAGGTTAAAGATCTTGGTGTTCTTCGCCTTCCGGCGGGCGGCAACCTCGCCTTGGCCGCCCGCCGGACCTCAACCTAGTCTGCTAAAATTCTCTACACATACCTTCACTCCGCTGCCACAAATTCCATAGCTGCTCTCTTCTCTGATGAAGGAATCCCACCACTACTGCTTCCTATGACCTCGTTTGTCCTGCACTAGAGCACCGTCACCACAATACACGGTGATACGATCAGAACTAGGTGTGGAGATCAGGCTCTACAAAGAATCCTCATGGATGTCTTGATGTCTTTCCTTTCCTCTAATATTGTTTGCAAGTACTTCCCTTGGGCCTCTATTCTCATCTGCAACTTCTTTTGTACCTCGAGTTGCTCTTGTAATCTTTTCTGTACTTCAACCTGACACCGCAGTGCCTCTGCAATTGGCAGTTCTCCTTGTTCAGTATTCACTCCCAGTGAATGGGTAGTTGCGCTTGAGGAATGCACTTGGTAATCTCTGTAGGAACCATCATTGTTCTCTCTGTTTTGTTCTATAGTATTGTGTTTCTTGGCCTGCTGCCCAAGTCTATACTTCTGTAAATGACTCTTTAAATGGTACAACGTCAAGCCCATTTACGCCCATCACTCTCAGCACCGACTTGGGAGTTGCTTTGTCAGGGCCACCAAGCTTGGTGACTGCATCGACAAATCGGTCATGGAGATCGGCGGTCCACCTCAGCCTGGGCTTTGGGTCTCTGGACATAGGCTTTCAACTCCACCACCACCACCACCGCCACCGACATCCACCGCAGCACCAGCTCCGGCTCCGAGACAACCTGGACTACCGCTTCCTCCTCCGTCAGCCACCTCGGCCCCGCCATCGCCGCCGCAGCCGCCAAGCCCCACACTCCCTCCGGCAATCCCTGCTGGGACGCAATCCGCCACCCCAGATCCGAATCCTCCTCGGGCCAAATCTCCCTCCCGGCCCTCCGATTCATCCACCGCCTCGGCTCCGATGACATCGGCTCGGTCTACTTGGCTGAGCTCAAGTGCGGAGCCATCAACGGAGAAGCAGTGTTCGCAGCGAAGGTGATGGACACGAAGGAGTGAATGAAACAAAAAAAAAAAATAAAAAATTGAAGCTAAGACGACTATGCTTGGCCTCCATCCCATGGCACAGAAGACCAAACCCAGCTCTCTCTCTCTAACAGAGCTCTCTCACTCTCTCGGCACCTCTCTCTCAGACTTCTTCCTTTATTTTCTTTTTTATTTCCACCACCTCCCTTTCTTTTTTTTCTTTTTTTTTTAACCACTATTTTTGACCAACCCACCCAACAACCCATGTGCTGGTTTTACCAATTCCTCCTTTATTTTATTTTTTATTTCCACCACCTCCCTTTCTTTTTTTTTTAAACCACTATTTTTGAACAACCAACCCAACACCCCGAATCTTCTTCTTTTTCTTTTATCTGTTTCTTTTAATTTTTTAATTCCTTCCCCTCTTCAATTAAATAACTCTCTCTCAATATACATCACCAACAACACCACTCACCCATGTGCTCCATCTCTCCCCCACTCTCTAGTATATATATATTTATATAACTTCTGATTAAATTGCTCTTCTTTCTCTTCATAACTAGAAAGAGCCACAAACACTAAAAAAAAAAATTCACACCACCACCCCCTGTTCCCCACTGTCTAGTATATATATATTTATATAAATAAAACCCACACTCTCTAGTATATATATATATTTATATAAATAAAACCCATCTTGCACTGTCCATCTTGCACTGTGTGTGCGCACGCCAACCTTCGCCACTTTTTTATTTTATTATTATTTTTGTACAAACTCATATCTACTCTTTTTTTTTTAAACGCATGCTGATTCATGTTACCTTTACTTTACTCACTTTACTTTTATTTATTTTATTTTATTTTACTTTTTCTTAAAAAAAAAAAAAAAAAAAAAAAAAAAAAAAAAATCTTCTATTCATTCCATCTAATTTTTCTGCTCAGTTTTATCCCTTCAAACCATTCGGATTTGCACCTTACACTCATTTTATTTCTATCGGGTCTTCGCCCTAATCACCATTTTACACCATAATAACAAAAAAAAAAAAAAAAAAAAAAAAAAAAAAAAACAACAACAAAAAAAAAAAAAAAAAAAAACAAAAACACAACCAAACAAACACCAAACCACCACACCCACAGTGGGTTTTTTTTTTTTTCTTTCTTCTCTACTCTGCCGCCGGTCTTTTCTTCTTGCCTCCGTCCTGGGCGGCCCTTGACGGTGTTGCCTCCGTGCTTCCCACTCCACTGGGCACGATCACTACTCCCTGCTCCTCCACTGCAGCATATGGAGGCCCTCCAAATCGGAACATCACGGTGGCCTTCCGCTTCAGCTCCTTGTTTTCTGCCCTTAGCACGCTTATCTCTGCTCGCGCATCCTTATACATGCGTTGGAGCAGAGCCAGCTGGGAGTTTAATTGCTGCACCTCATTTGTCCTACTCTGCAGCCGGTGCGACAAGTTTGTGACCGCCGTCATGGACTCCACACATGCCTTCAAAGTATACTGATTGGCCTCCACATCCGTCTGCACCGCCATTTTTTGCTCCACAGACCGCATCGGAAAGTTCAGCGGAGCAAACCCAGCGGTGTTTGGTTGAGGTTCACTGGCCACCGCACCAGTTCTCTCTCCTGTGGACTCGTTGAGGTCGGGAAAGAGGGTAAGCAGCCCGCGGGAGGACGACGCCATTTTCTGGGCAACCGAGTATTACAGACTATCTCTCGCAACAGAGTGTTCCAGACTCTCTCTCTCAGCACTCTTTCTCAGCACAACGCAGAATTCTTCAGCGGTTTCTCTCAATTGTTTGTCTTCGCCTCTGCCTCAGCTCTGTCTTGGTTAAATAGCCGAGGCAGCCACGCGCATCGCGCGCCTTTTCTCGCCGACAAACTGGCACGCCTTTTCATGGCACGCCTTTTGATGCATTCGGGCACGCCTTTTGCTGGCACGCCTTTTGAGGGTGCGGGCACACCTTTTGAGGGCACGACTTTTCAGGGCTCGATGTCTACATCCATGTATATTTTTTGGGCAGCCTATATACACACTCATACAGTGTCTTCTACACCTGTCAGCTTTATCAATCCCTTTGTTTCAACCTCAAATAGGTTTCTATCTTCACACCTATTTGAGTTTGAGGGGGGGTTATACACAGTATCATGTATAAGTCGCTCATGGCGCACTGTGCATCACCACAACCTCTGCTACATCGGTCCGACATGACCCCGTAAACTGTCTTGCTACATCGGTCCGGCATGACCCCGTAAACTGTCCTGCTACATCGGTCTGACATGACCCCATAAACTGTCTACAACAACGGTCTGACACGACCACACAGTGTCTGCTACAACGGTCCGACATGACCCCATAAACTGTCCCGACATTGATTCCGGTCAGCTTCTACAACGGTCCGACATGACCCCGTAAACTGTCCCGACATTTATTCCGGTTAGCTTCTACAACAACGGTCTGACACGACCACACAGTGTCTGCTACAACGGTCCGACATGACCCCGTAAACTGTCTTCTACAACGGTCCGACATGACCCCGTAAACTGTCCTGCTACAACGGTCCGACATGACCCCGTAAACTGTCTTCTACATCGGTCTGACACGACCACACAGTGTCTGCTACAACGGTCCGACATGACCCCGTAAACTGTCTGCTACAACGGTCCGACACGACCATACAGTGTCTCCTATCCCATTTTTAATTGTCAGCTTATTTTTCTGTTTTGTTACTCTCTCCAAACTCAAGTTGGCTAGTACCTATCCTCCTTGAGTTTGAGGGGGGCTGTTAATATAATATTGCCAATTGTATAGCTTTCTCTTTTCTCTTTTTGCTTTCGGTGGTAATGCCCATCATTTGGAATCCAATGTATATTGCTTCTCTCTATAAAGAGAGTTGATTTCTCTTGTAATAACATCACATACAATACACAGAAATACAGAGTTATTCATTTTGCTCTCTCTCCCTCTCTTTATCAATTTATCTTTACACGTTTAACACCCAAATATGCTATTAAAAATATGTCAATCTTGTGTTTATGTTCCATGATTGGATTGCAAGATCTTCTTCACCAAGATTGAATTTGATATTTCATTAATGTGTTATGGTTATGTTTCTAAATCTATCTCTGTATGTTTGCATTTTTATGTAATGTGCAGTCTAATTGATATGATATTTGTATTGTTAATGAGTGTTGACACTGGATTACCATGAACAAAGTTCTCATATTGCTGAAACTACTTTATAAATAATTTGCATTGGGAGGATAGAAGTCCTCAAGAAGCATTATACAAAACTTCAAGGGTGGTGTTTTGAACAAAGAAACTTTAGTTTCTTTGCATGGTATGCTTGTTGGGTGGTTTGTTTGAATTGGTGCAAATTGAGCTGGAAGTTCCTTTAGGCACAAATAACTATTTGATGCATTATGCTCATTTCAAAGCACATAGAATTGGAAGAAGAGACACTTTTCATTCATGATTATCAAATTTCAAGGTTAATAGGTGAACCTCCCACGTGTTGTTGCAGTGGCCTAGAACCTGGTGTACCGAATCTGTACTTTGTAAGTTAAATGCCTTGGTCAGGAAAGGTGGCCTCTTGCAGCAAAAAATTGACACTATAGCATAAATTAATGCTGCAAATTCTGTTTATTAGAACTGTTATGATATAAATTGTTTAGTTTATTCTGAAAATCTACTATTGCCGTTCATTGTAAAAAAAAGAGTGATTTTTTGTTTGTTTAGTTTCTCTATGATAAAAGTATGATTTTTTTTTATTTGTCATGATTTCAGCTATTAAGTTTCTGTATTTTGTTTTTGAGTTATTTGTGGCTGATGTTCTTCTCCAAAGCTGTTTCATATTACTATTCTTCTTAACTCATGACAATGTGCTTTGAAAATAGTGTAGAGCTTGAGGGTTGTCATGTTCATATTATTTTGTTACCTTTGATTTGCATCTTCTGCATCATCACATATTCAAAGTTCGGTCTGTGTGCGTGTGTTTTATTTTATTTTTCTTTCACAGTTGCAAGTTGCAGCTCAGAGTAATAATCTCCATCTAAATGTTGATGTGAGTCTCAAGGAATGATGACTTTTGTAATCAACATTTTGAAAATTGAGCCATGGGAGTTGATTGGATTTAGTCTCAAGTTGTTATGAGAGTGGTGAGAGTATAGAATGCAGTTATCAAGTTTAGTTTATTAATTGTTCGGAAAAATTGTCTGCAAAAGCAGTTATTGTTTGAAAACAATAAGTTATTTTGAATGATAAAGACCTTCCCATGATTGGCTGCAGGATCAAGCAAGAGTACAAGCAGCTGCAGAAGCACTTTGCAAGAAGTTTCATCCCGGGGCTTTCTATGAAATCAATTGACTCGAGGGGGTGAAACTGCTCGCCTTTGAAGCATAGCCTGCTCGGGCATTGACTGAGCTTTGTCATAGCTGCGTCAGGCAGCCTTTCTATTGGGGATTCAGATGGTGGGTGGGTGGGTGACACTAGAATTGCAACAGGGGAAAGGTTTTTTATTTTTATTTTTATAATAATTAAGAAAATAATTAAAAATAGAAATAAGGTTCTCAGAATCTCAATGTTTTATATGTAGTGCATGATATATGGTTGTAAACAATAGAAATTGCATGAATATCTTAATTAGCAGACAGGTCATTCTGATACACTTGGTTGGATTTGCAATTCCAGATAGAATGAACACCCCTTTTTTAGTGTATGGCTAAATTAGTCAATTAATTTGATCACTACGTATCTATTTTGGTACATTTCACAATCAGTAGAGAGCTCTAGCTAGAAAATCTTGAATTTGAATGTGACAGTTACGAATCTTTGACGATAACGCATGCAATGTTTGATAGCTTTATAAACCAAAATCTTTGACGATAACGCATGCAATGTTTGATAGCTCTAGCTAGAAATTTCACTCTCTCTTTGTTCTTTCTATATACATATATATATATATACTGGTACTGCTCTCTCTTTATATATATATCTATAGTGTTGATTCATTCAATATCTTATATATCCTGTTCATATCTTGATTCATTCAATTTATAGTGTTGAAAACACAATAAATAGGGGACATTAATTTTGTTAGTGTTTTTTTTTTTTTTTTTCCTTTTAATTTGAATTGTTAAATTTACATTTAGTGTTTTGTGAAGGCTGGAGATTGAAAACTTTTGTTATCTTTCTTCTTGTTAGAGTTTAAAACATCAAAAGAAATGGAAGTCAGATCCAAATTATACCAAATCATGGTATGACAGAGGTGCAAAAATTTGTCAGGCTGAAAAGTTTAGGAAGGGTGCTTGTGAAAAGTAAGTGAAAGTTGCTTTCTTTCTCTTTCTTTCTATGTATGGTACGTGCATGTGTTCTCTATTCTTTTCATTAATTTTCGCAATGGCTAGTCATACACCCCCATAAACCCTTAATTTATCTTATTTTCACACATAATATTGAGTTTTCTTATTATTTTTTAGTACCCATCATGTTCTGTTAGCATCCTAAACAGAATAAATTATTATTTTTCAACATGGTATTAGATTCCAACATATGGATATATAATCATGAATATATATATATATATATATATTGTATTTGTGTGTATATTCTTCATAATTGTTGGTGCAATCTCACGTGGAAGGTTAAGAAATGTGACAATGCATCACTTGTGTTGTGATGGTTTTTTATTTTTTATATTCTAAAGATTTTTCTTTTTTTGTCTTTGTTAGGTCGTTGAAGGGAAGGAGCTACTAAACCCTCGAACAGACAAAGAGAAGGAAAAACTTAAAAGGGTATTTAACAGATCATTTGCAGTCATCTAAATATACCACTAAAAATATATAAAATAAAAAAAACCTTTAATTCTACGAGTCTGTGATGTTTGTGTTAGTTTACTTGGTTCGGCAAAAAACGTGTCTAATGTTTGTGCTAATTGTACACAACTAATTGCAGAATCCAAAAAATTGGAGGCTTGCTTGTCAGACTACGGTTGGAAAACCAGATTCGAGAGGCTTGGTTTGTAGTCCATCGTCTTCCATTTTTAATGAATTATTTGATTTTAAAACTTTAGGTTAAAGTGTATCTTATTTATTTTCTAAGCAAAAAAGATTTTCAAAATTTCACCGGATATTATTATAATTATTTTTATTTTATTTTAAATATAATTGTTGTTTTTGTTCTGCAGGTTGTGATCCAACAACTGCCTGAATGGAAAGGGCATGAATGGAATTATAATAAAGAACCTCCTTCAGAATCAGAACCTGAGATTCATTCATTCATTCATTTAATTAATGTACTTTCTTTTGTTTTACTAACTATATACTTAAATTTATGTAAATTTTCCTTTTAAAGAAAATGTACACTGACTAAATCTTTGTTTTCTTTTGCATCGGTTATTCTGTCATCGCAAATAGTATTTACAGTAGCTTAAAAGTGGACAAACAAAAAATGTTTTTTTGGGCAGTTCTCTTGTCGCCAAAGTTCTTCAATATTTCATTATTTCTCATCAATTTTAAGGTATTTTGATAATGTATATATAGGGACAGGAATCTGAATTTCATCATTAGAAAGGCAAAAAAAAAAAAAATTATTATACCATATACACAAGCACATATATCTATCTAATATGATATATAAATTATTTTTTATTTTATTTTATTATTATTTTTTTGAGACGGCAGCCTATTCACCGTCTCAAATAGGGGTTTTTTGCGACGGCAGTAATGCTGTCGCAAAAGATAAGGTATTTGGTTGAAAATGATGACTTTTAGCGACGGTGTAATTTGCCGTCGCCAATAGAACTTTAGCGACGGCAACAAGTGCTGTCTCAAATAACCCTTTAGCGACGGTACTTGTGCTGTCGCAAATACCCCTTTTAGCGACGGCAAAACAATGCCGTCTCAAAAAAAGTCAGATTTTCACGCGTTAATGGCGACGGCATTTTTTCGTCGCAAAAAGGCTTCTTTGCCGTCGCAAACCAAAGGCGACGGCGTTATACCGTCGCTAAAACCCTTTTGCAACCCCCTCTGTTGCGACCCCCCCGTGCCGTCGCAAAAGGCCACTTACCGTCGCAAAAAACCTTTTGAGACGGCATTTTGAGTATTTGCGACGGCATTTTACCGTCGCAAAAAATCAATTTTTTTGTAGTGTTAATTATATACTCATTAAACTAATTCATATTGTAGAACGAAATAAATGTGTTTTTCTCTTGCAATCCGATTCGCAATGTTTTTGTTCACAGAAATTTATGTGAAAATAAAAAAAAAATGATTTATAAATGAGATCGACAAGTGTATATTGGTGATCATTGTCATCAATTAATTAGAAGAAAATGAGCCAAGTCATTTTTGTTACATGAAATTTAAAAAAAATGCTCGCTTGTACAAATTTGTTATTTTTTATTGTTATCACAAGAAAAATCAGAAACAACATCAAAATTGCAGTACCAAGGTATACTATTTTTTAAATTTGTATTTTTTTTTTCTTTCAAAATTTGTCTTCTAATTTTATTCTTTTGCATCGAAAAGGCCAATTTTGAATTCTGATTTTGGAGACATTGGTGGATGTAATTGGAACTTTTCGTGACAAAATCGATGTACTTTGTATTTTGTCTATATTTTCAGACACGACCCCGCAAACCAAAAATGTTAAATATCTCAAAAATTTAATTAAAAATTTTATCAAATATATCACATAGGTGTGAGACTCACATGTGACTCATATTGTGTGAGTTTCATACCCATGTGTAACTTTTGGTAGAAACTTTGATAGAATTTTTAAAATCTCTAATATTACTCCCGCAGACACAGAAAATGTCTCGTGATCATGTATATATATTATTTTAATTGGATGGGATTTTTTTTTTGTTTTTTATTTTTGCAAAGTTTTGTGTTCGAATTTTAAAATTATATTTAGGTCAAGTTTGGGAAGACTAAATAAGTGCACTTTTTGTCTTTTTAGACTAAAAAGTTGAGGTTGAAAATATGAATGTTTGGGTTAACTTTTTGACTTTTTATGGAAAAATGTGTAATAAAAAATTGTAAAAATTGATTTGTAGGAGAAAATTAGAATTGGGAGTTGTGCAGCCGTAATTGTTGACTTTTGGTGAATAGTGATAACTTTTTAACTTTTTGAGTAACTTTTTGGCTTTTTGAATTTTTGGGGTGTTCCCAAACTTGGCCTTAGTTTATGAATTTAGAAAATACATATATTTTTTCTTCCTTCTTTCAAATTTATTCTCAAATTCATAAACCAAATACAACCTAAAAGATAGAATAATGGATGGATTAATGGATGAAATTTCATTTTTCACTTTTTTTTAAAGTCTTTTTAAAAAATGAGACCAAATTTTTTTTAGATATATGTGGGATGAGAAATTATATGTATTTTAAAAATTAATTTTGCATACGATTATGTTGTGTTTTGGTTCAAAGATTTGAATAGAGTTTTAAAAAGGAAAATATGGTAAAATATAAATGCAATATAATTATATTTCACACAAATTTTTCTTTTTTTCCCCCTCTAAATTAATAAACCAAATACAGTTTTAGAATTGTCAAGAAAAATTAACAAAACCTAGTTGATCATCTAAAATAGTTCGAAATTTTATATTTTAGTCTAAAATATTTCCAAATTTTAAATTTTAGTTTGTTTTTCAAAAAGGTATTATTTGTTTCAATTATTTTATTTTATTTTTTTAACATAGATGTAGACTGAATTGATTCAAACATTACGACCTTATTTGGTTTGTTTTTGAGAGAAAATTTTTCAGATGTATAAAAAAAAATATAAACTAATTTAATACAAATATAAATATCAAATAAATATTTTTTAAATTTTCAAAATTAGTTATGATCTCCCGAAAGATAAAATTATGTAAAAATAATAAGTATTTTATTTATTTATTTTATTTATTTTACCAAATTAATTTCTAATTTGTTAGAAAAAAATTGAAACAAATTTTTGGAAATCAAACCCAACATGACCTATATTTTAATACTTTTATATTCTATTTCTTTTAGTATTAAAATATGAATCATCAATGATACACATTTTACAATAAAACATTAAGGCTTAGTTTATTAGTTTTTTTTGACTTGTTTGGGTCACATTATCTCTATGTTTTTTTGTACGTTGTTCGTAATAAGTAAAAAAATTAATTTATTTAGCAGATTCTAAAACAACCCTAAAAAGAGACATTTCTCCATGCAGTTCTCTTTAATAATTTTCAGTATAAGATTCTATAAATTTTTATCAAATTTTAAAAATTTTATATTTGACTCTAAATTAAAAGGGTCATGATTGAGACCCTCTCCAATCACAACCCCCACCACCCTCCCACACACGTGGCGGGTGGTGATTGGAGGAGGAGGAGGAGAAAAAAAAAAAAAAACAAAAAAAATTAGCCAATCATGTTGAGAAGGGTCAAGGGGGTAGGAGCGGAAAAAGGGTCCGGGTCATTATTGAAATTAAAAATCAACAAAATCAAACCATCGTATGTACGACAATTTGGATTCCTCAATTAACAAAATTGAAATGTTCAATTTTATGCTGAATAACCTTGATCAAAATGAACTAGTTACCCCCGTATGTACAGAGAATGATTTTTTTTTTTAAGACTTCAATATATTTATATATATATATATATATTTTAGTATATATTTTGCATACATAGGAAGTTTTATTATTTATTTTATTTTTTTGAAGAGCATACATAGCAAGTTTTATCTATATCTGACGAACTGTGATTAGTATTCTTTTTATTATAAATATAATAATTACGCGTGGTCCCAGCCACAACGAAAATCACCAATTTTGATTTTTACACTAAAGTATGAATAAATAAGACCTTGGTTAAGGTGTAAACAATAATAAAAAATTAAGATTTTAATATATATTGAGGGGGAGTTTTTATTTGCATTAGGGCCGAGCAAGGCTCAGGCGTAGTAATGGGCCGTTCTATGGACCGTGGTGAAAAGGGCTTACTAGATTGGGTCTCGCTGTTAGCTCGGTCCAAACATTGTTACAGTCACCACGGCCGGAGTGGTTATAATAGCTCGGTCATAGTATTCGGAGCCGAAGCGTTTTGGCTCCTTAAAGTGAACCTTGCTCTTATTAGCTCGGTCGAAGCTTGCTGCAGTTAGCTCGGTCTAAACAGACAAAATCGAGGTACAAGGGAACAAAGAGCTGAGCTATGTGCTGCATATGAAGGCGTTGGATTGAGTATGACAAAGGGCTAGTGTTAGCTCGGTCATACTGTTATCCAACCGTGGTAAAACCATCTCACTTGGTTTAAGCAGTGAGGGCGTGTTGAAGGATAAGTATTATCTTTCAGGAGTGTGATTCCTAGGAGGACTTTACATGGAGGAATAGGATTGTGCCAGACAAAAACTATAAAAGCTCACAACATAACCGAAGTACAGGTAATACAACTTTGATTCCCGAATACACAGGTCTTTTGTCTATTTGTCTATTTTGCTGACTTAGACATCGGAGAGGTATTCGGCACACACCCGCTGGCTAGCTCACGTTTGCGTTTCAAGTAGTAAAGCGACGACGTTTGGAGGAGTGCAAACTTGATCAACAGGATTATACGAGAAGATTATTTCGTGCTCGTACATATATATTTAATATCTTTATATAATTTTATATATTTATATATATTATTTTTAAAACACATTTTATATCCATACTAGAATTATCCACTGCTGTATTTATTATTTTTACAAAAAAATAAAATCAAATAAAAAAATTAAGAAATTATGTGCGGTCCCGCAATGGCCACAACGCTGAGGTATGAATAAGTGCAAGTCGGCTACGGACCACGACTTGGCTCAGTCAATTTGAGATATTTTTTGGCCAAGATTAATTGCTTTTTAAGAAGGGCTCTATTAAGGTTATGTTTGTAAAATGTGATTTTTAATTAAAAAGTTAACAAATTATTATAAATTATCAAATTATTTTCAAAATTTTTCTACATATATATATATTTATATAAAAAGTCAAAAAATATAAATTGACCAATTTCCAAATGAACCTTAAGAGTTAATTGCATATATCACAATAATTTATTTCCATACACGGTGGAAATATGTGCAGAATATGCTTTCAAAAAAAATTCAAATTAGTTTGAAAAAAATAAATGCTAAAAAGGTATTTTTAAATTTTCCAAAATTATTTATGTCCCAATAAATAAAAAAATTATATAAAAATAAGGGGAATTTTATTTAAAGTCCTTGATATTAAGATTTTATTTAAAGTCACAAAGAAATTTCAAATTTTTTTTGTGATCATACTAGAAAAATTTCAGAATTTCTCTGAGTTGGGACCAAAATTTATCTGAATCGAGTGAAATTTTTCTGAATCGAATTTTTTCTGTAAAAATATTGAGAGACCTTAGATAATAAAAAAAAAAATCTTAGATCTCTCCTTCCATAATAAGTTGGAGAGGGATGTTTCACTAATTTTCTTTAAAAATAATTAGTTATAATTTTTTTTTGAATTTATTTTTTATCAAACTAGTTTTTGAAAAATTTTCAAACATAAAGTTAACCAATTGCAACTGTGTTCTATGTGCACGTGGGGAGAATACAGTGATGAAATTTCTCTCACTACGCACATTTTTCTCTGATGTATTAGACATGCAATGGATGAATATTTAGTGTATGTATTTACAAGTTTTGGTCTTTTTGGTTTATTGCTGTGGCTCGTAATATAAAAATTTTTACTATAAAAAACAATACTGAAAAAGATAAATATTCTTTTTTAAATGTTTTTATTGGGCAAATTAAATTGATAGTCTCTGCCTCTGTTTGGCAAGTGAGGTTGGAGGCTTTTTTGGCTATTTTAGCCACAAAAAACAAAATAGGCTATTTTAGCCATAACAAACAAAACATCACATCCAACCCATAATCATTACATTCTTCTCTCACAAAAAAACTCAAAAAAGTCAAAAAGCCAAAAAGCCCTTCCCAAACCAAGCTTTTAAGCCCAGGCTAAAATAGCCAAAAAAGCTAAAAAGCCAAAAAGCCAACCCACTTCCCAAACCAAGCCTCTGTATTTTGTCTTCTGTGTCATTTTGGTCTCTAACTTTTCAGTTAACTTGAGTTTTATCTTTAATTTTAGATTCCGTGTCAATTTAGTTCAATTGATAATGTGAGTTTTTGAAGAAAAATAGTTACTAAGTTAGTTGGGGTTAACTCACTAAGTTAAACAAATTTATAATTTTACTTAAAAAAGGAAGACATGTCGCTTGTGTGTGCATTTTCTATATATATATATATATATATATAAAAAACACTAAAAATTGTAATGAATTAAAACAAATTGAGACAAAACCATAAGTTTAGAATCAAAATCGAACCAATTAAAATTATAAGGAGCAAAATGACATGAGCCAAAGTATACGGACTACTAGTGTAATTTGTCCGTTTTTATTTTAATTTCATCCTGAACAGGGGAATGAATGTCACCTGCACTGCATGCGGCTGCAGCTGAGGAGGATTGGCAAAGGCATACTCGTATCAAGAAGCCCTGAGTTCACTAACAGCAATTAGGAAAAGAACATAATGCATGCAGTGAAAGTATATCATCCTGAGAAAAGCCTGTGAGAGTGCAGAAGAATAAAGCATCATTTGGAACAATTCAATGGAGCAGAATCACAAACAAACACAAAAGCATGTATGCAAGAAAGAAATAAAGCTTGGGTTGACATGACACTACTACACTTCTTCATTGCCAATGCATTCACATTCATGGTTGAACAACACTACTATCAAAACTTTATCATGATTTGTCAATATCATATTTTCTTTTTGCTCATCTACAAAGAAAGCTTTAGAGGGAATATGGGGTCCATCCTGATTTTAGACAAACTGTGAACAATGCAAAACAAAAGTTTTTGAAAAGCGATTGAGAACAACAGTAGAGGGTTGCCTTCAGAACAGAAATCCCCACCTCTAAAAACACAAAAAAATCTAAGAAAGAAAAAGCAAATTGCAGAAAAGATGTTTCTTTTTTGATTCCTTTACTTCTTGATTCACAAAAGTGATGTTTTTTTTTCCCTTTTCCTTCGCATCGTTCCAATCACTGCTCAAAAGCATACCAGAGAGTAAAACAATCTCACAACAAAAATTTGATGGAAAGAACAAAAAGCTCTTTCACTAAAATAAAAATTCATTGGGGATTATTACTACAAACAAGCAGGGGAAATGAACCCATTTCTAGGAACATTACATTGTTCTCCTTCCAAAATCCATCAGAAAAATTCAAAATCTAAGTAAGGACCTGATGATCTATCCGAGTCAGAAGCTCCTTTGTCATTAGGGGGCAGGGATGACTTGTTTGTTTGGTTAAAGAATGATAAATCAACAGGTTTAGGGATCTCTGGAGGTTGATTACTGCGAATGAGAGCCCAATTAACACTTTCGAAGAAGGGATGCTGTTTTATCTCCGTTGCACCTCTTTTGTACCCCAATCTTTTTTGTGGGTCCTTCACAAGCAGACCTCTGATCAAATCTTTTGCTGCAAAACTAATCGTTGATCCCTCGGGAAATTTTAGAGACTGGCCAACAACATTGAATAATGTCTCTCGGTTTCCACTGCCTTTAAATGGTGTCCTCCCATGTAGCAACTCATACAAGAAAATACCAAATGTCCACCAATCAACAGCACTCCCATGGCCATCTCCTCTAATTATCTCAGGGGCTAAGTATTCATGTGTGCCAACAAATGACATGGACCGTGCAGAAGTTGGCTCTGCAATAAGCATAGGAAGTGAATCTGAATTTATCAAAGTTGTTCGTTCACCTCTCGCCTTTGCTGTTTTAGAATTGAAAAGCCGGGGCTTAAAACAAGAGGGTTGGAAACAAGGAGGCTCTATGCAAACGGGTAATTTGCATGCTGGATCAATGCATGATGGCTGGATACAGTACGAAGATATCGTACAAGCTGGCTCAGTGGTGGACTTAACAAGGGTGGGACTCACATAACATCTTAATGACAAATCGAAATCAGAGAGCATAATATGACCATCTTCCCTAACCAAAACATTTTCGGGCTTTAAATCCCTATACACCACACCCATCATATGCAGATACTCCATGGCAAGAAGCACTTCTGAAGCATAAAACCTACAAGGAAAAAAAAAGCAAAATTTATTAAAAATCAAATTGAAACTTGCTACAAACCCTTGTGAATTATTCAAGGATTATATTCTTGATTAAAAGTTTTGAGAAATATCCAATGTACAAAGGATAATGACTAGGGGATAGGTGAATCTGTTGATGATACCACATTTTGCAACTGATGCCAACATTATTGGTCATATCCACACCCTTCCCATTTATTGAAAAAGATAATTACAGAGAATTAGAATTTCATCAACAAATATATACAGCTTTCGTTCATTCACCGACAGTTGCCATTTTAAAAAACAAATGAGTAGTTTCACTTCTCCATTTCTTTAAATCTATCAGAAAAAATTCCTAATTAGTTCTTATAAGGTTATCAATCAACAAATGCAAATCGAATTGGTGATAAACGATAAACAAAACAAAACAAAATTACAAATAAAAAAAGAAGACGATACTTGCAAAATTAAGTACCAACCTTGCTGCTTGTTCTGAAAAATGCTTGCCTGGCTGGCGTTGACGAATAATATGAAGATCCCCTCCACTGCAGAACTCCATGAGCAAACACGAAAACTTCTCTGTTTCAAAATGTGAATAAAGGGTAGGAAGAAAAGGGTGATCCAACAAACCCAAAATTTCCCTCTCAGTTTGAGCTCTCATTAGCTTCTTCCTCTCTGCTAGCATCCCTTTATCCATCACTTTCATGGCAAACAAACAACCCATCCCTCTCAAATCCGCCAAATACACACTCCCAATATCCCCAAACCCTAGCTTCTTCAAAAGCCTAAAATGCCCCAAACCCAATTCCCCATCTTTCACCTTCACCGATTGTATAGCATCCCACCGAACATCATTGCCTTTATGAGGTTTAGAATGACAAGAGCTTCTAAAACTCGCCTCATTCACATCAACACTATCACAAAAACTCACAGAACTCAAACTGCTCTCCTCACTCCCAACACAATCCACACATTCCCCATCTTTATTCACTTCAACATTCAAAGAAGTCGTTTTTTCAACCTCAGTATCAGACCCAGTAACAGTACTGACACTCTCATCAATACTGAGTTCTTGAAAACTGACCTTGAGAGATTTGGGTTCACAATTTTCGCCATTGTTGGACATGGTTTGTGGGAATGGGGGTTTAAGTGTTTGATGAATTGTCTGAGTGAAAATGAAAAGAGAGTTTTTTGGGGTTTAAAAACGGAGCAGTCAAATGGGTTTTTCGACAACGCCGAGGCGGTCAAAGAGAGAGGCGAGAGAGAAGCGGGAGCGAAGTGGGAGTGAGGTTAGAGAGTGAAACAGAGTGAGTGGGTTTCAAATTTGAAATTGTGGAGGGGTGGGTGGGTTGAGTGAGAGAACCAAGGAGTCTGGGGTTGGGGTTTGAGTCATCTGACTCAACTCTTGCACTGTCCCAGAAATGTAACAGCTTGGAGACAAAAACACGAGAGAGAGAGAGAGAGAGAGAGAGAGAGGGGGGGAGGGAGTTACGAGGAAAACAGAAGCCTTACAGATTTTCTAAACAAAAGCATCAATACCGTTACTCTGGTTACGGAGACAAGTTTGAGGAGAAAATTGGCAAAGTACACTGGATTTTTGCATTCCATTTTACCCAAATTTTTATGCTCTTGGCCCGTTTGGTTGGAGGGTTACATGGGAATTGAGATTGGTAGTGAGGTGGAACCTATTAATATTGTGTTTGTTTTGAGATGGGATTGATGGTGAGTTCCGAATTAGGATGGACCTCTCCAAGGGGATTCGGATAGGCCTCCAAGACTTGGTATTAGAAAAATAGTCCGGCAGATTAGAAGTTTTTTATTCTATTTTTTACATGTCGGGCATTTTTTTTTGAACATTAATGTTTAATTTTTTTATTTTTTTTGTTAAGTAAAAATTATTATTTTATTTGTTTTATTTTTTTTTGGAAATTTTTTATTTTATTTTTATTTTTTAAATTTTTTTTACATGTTGGACATTTTTTTTAAAACATTAATGTTTAATGTTTTTGTATTTTTTTTATTTGTTTTATTATTTTATATTTAAATTATATAAAAATAATTTAACAATCCATACACTAATAATTATCATCAAAACAAATATAATTTTACATAATCTCCTCACTATCAATCCTCTCACTAACAATCTCCTCACTAACAATCCCCTCCATTCTACATCTGAAAACAAACGGGGCCTTAATTTTTGTTTGGGTAATTATACTGACACCTCTGAGGTTTATGTTTATTACAGTTCTCTCAATCACCTTTTGAAAATTACATCTCCTTTCTTGAGATTTAAAGTTTCATTACAGATTCTACCTAAGCAATTTAATTTTTTTAAATATCAATTTTGCTCTCACTGGGTAAATAACATTGACACTCCTCACATTTTAAAAATTACAATCCCCTCTCTAAGGTTCAAAGTAGCATTACTGATTGCACCGTCAGTTAGTATTAGTTGGAAAAAAAAATTCATTGAAAAAAATTTTTGTTAGTAAAATTTTTAAATTTCTGTTTAAAAATTAACGTAAACTCATTTTTTGAATTTATGTTTTTTCCTCAAATTTACAAACTGAGACAACCATTTATAAACCAAAAAATTATCAAACAAGTTTTTATAACAGTTTTTAAAATTTTTGTGAATATAAATTGAAAACTGAAAATGAAATAGTTACCAAACAGGTTTCAGATGGTAAAAATGTCGTAAAATTAACAAATAATTAAATAAGTTACCAATGTAAGAAATGACTTATCAAAAGATTCTTAGGTTATGTATGGTTTGATTTTTAGAATTTTTTTTATAAATTAAAAATTAATTTGGTTAAGAAATAAAAAATAAAAAATAATTATCATTTTTATATAATTTTTATCTTTCGAGTGGTTAGAAATAATTTTTTACAAATTAAATTGAAACAACCATACATATGTATATAATCTGCCCAAAAGTTAAAATGATAATTATTTTTTACCCTCAAATGATAATTATTTTTTATTTTTTATTTCTTAACCAAATTAATTTTTAATTTTTAAAAAAAATTTTTAAAAATCAAATCATACATAATCTAAGAATCTTTTGATAAGTCATTTCTTATATTGGTAACTTATTTAATTATTTGTTAATTTTACGACATTTTTACCATCGGAGGCCTATTTGGTAACAATTTCTTTTTCAGTTTTCAATTTATATTTACAAAAATTTTAAAAATTGTCATAAAAACTTGTTTGATAATTTTTTTGGTTTATAAATTGTTGTCTCAGTTTGTAAATTTGAGGAAAAAATATAAATTCAAAAAATGAGTTTACGTTGGTTTTTAAACAGAAATTTAAAAATTTTACTAACAAAATTTTTTTTCAATTAAATTTTTTTTTTCAAATAATTTTTTTTCAATGAATTTTTTGTCCAACTAATACTAACCGAGGGGGCAATTGGTAATGCTACTTTAAACCTTAAGGAAGGAATTGTAATTTCTAAAATATGAGGGATGTCAATATAATTTACCTAGTGAGGGCAAAATTGGTATTTAAAAAAATTAAATTGCTGAGAGGGAAGTCTGTAATGAAACTTTAAACCTCAGGGAGGGAGATGTAATTTCCAAAAGATGAGGGGGGGAACTGTAATAAATATAAACCTCAGGGGATGTCAGTGTAATTTACCCTTTTTGTTTTGAACTTTTTGTCACATAAAAGTTGCAGCAAAAGGCTCGTTTGGCGACCTTTATTTTTAGTTATAAAGTTATTATAAGTTATCACATTATTCCCTTTACTTTTCTGTACATCTTTTTGTAAAAAAGTCAAAAAATTATTAAAATAGCTTGTTCCTAAATGAGGCAATAATTGTTTGATTTCAATTTCAGAAGAAAGATAAATTAGTTTGACAAAATATAGACCATAAAAATATTATTTATTTTTGAAAATTATTTCCACTCCTTCCTTAAAAGTTAAGTCATATGAAAAATGATGGATGTTGTGGGGATATAATTTTTGAATGACAACACGTGGCCAAGGTGACACCGAAGTGCCAGCTGAGGTGCCACGTGTCTTGGTCATGACGCCGAGATTATCAGCGAAGATACCGGAATCCGAGATGAGCGGATAAGTTGTAAGACTCCTACAGAGTGAGGGGGGACTTCAACCGGGATAAGGATAAAGCTCTTAAGGAGTTTATCTTTATCTATTTGAGAGTCCTGGATGGACATTAAGCCAGAGCCTGTTGAAGCTAGGCTTCTAATGGGTTTAGGTCAGTGTTGGCTATAAAAAAGAGGCACCCTCGTGGGTCTAAGGGACGCTTTTTGTATTTTGAATAGTGAGTTAAGCACTTTTGCTATCTTTGAGAGATAACTGACTTGATCATCGGAGTGCCCCCGGGTGGACGAACCACCACCGGAATCTTTTCTTTTTGACAAGTCGTTCGGGCTTAATCTATTCTGCCAGTGTTCTCCAGCTAAGTACCTGTTTGGCAGTGTGGTCGGAAATTGACACACACAATTTGGCGCCGTCTGTGGGAACAAAAGAAGAATAGATGGCCAACGACGGACGGAAAGAAAAGGTTGGGGACAACATGCCTACTGGGAGTGGTAAGCATATTGACCTTGACGTCGATGAAGGTAATTGCAACGAAGAAACTCAGGATTCAAATCCCGGAGAGAAAGACGTTGGCAAGGAAGGCGACGTACCAAAGAAATCAGACCGCAACGGGTATTATAACGAGGATGATCTCCAGGCATGGAAAGATAGATGCCTGCGAAGGGACGAAGAGATGAAGGGAATGGCAGACAAATTGGCAGACCTGCAAACGGTCGTCAATTTCATGATGCAAAATAACGTCATGCAGCCACCGTTTCCATTATGAGACACGTTGATTCCAGTGGCCAAGAATAATGCCTAGAAGGGAGGGCAGAAGACAGTTCCTACAGTCCCTCAGCGCGATAGGATTAAGGGACATTCTTACTGGCCTTCACGGGAGATCGGGCATGAAGAATCAACAAGGAGAGAATCTCAGAGAACACGATGAGCCAAAGAGGGCTGCACCAAAGAACATCGGGATGTTCAGGCAAAGGAACTTTGTTTAACGCAACTAATGGAGAGAGATCTAAGAGGACTCACAATGACACCGGAAGCAGCGCGCCGAAAAGGCTGAAATCCGGAGATAGCCGAGCTCTAGGACGGACCAAGGAGGATCTGAGGGATTACCTCCAGAGGAAGTAACAAAATGCCGAGATAACCTCCCCGGTTAAGTCGAGAACGTCGTTCTCGGTAGAGTTGGACAAATTCGAGGCCCCAAAAAGGTTTAGTATGCTGAGGTTCCAGATATACGATGGTAAGTCGGACCCCAACTTTCACGTCGGTCTGTACCTGAACTCGATGGCACTATACACCGGGAACGAGCTGTTGCTTTGCAAGGTGTTCCCCTCGCCCTTCAGGGAAATAGCATCGGACTGGTTTCATAAGTTGCTGAAAGGAACTGTAAAAACCTGGAAAGGCCTAGCCGAGATGTTTGTGGCTAGGTTAGTGACAAACAAGCTATAACCATTAAGGGTGGACTCCCTGATGGCTCTGAGAATCAGTGAGGATGAAAGCCTTAAGGCCTATGCCAAAAGATACTATGAGGTATTCAACCAGATAGCAGGATGTAACCAAGAGGTGGCGGTCGTGTCTTTTAAGAATGGCCTAAAAGATGATTGTTTACTTCAAAAATCATTGGCAAAGACACTGCTAAAAAGTATGGAGGAACTGATGACTAGAATCGAGAAGTATGCCAGAGCCGAGGAAGACACACCGGGGACAAATGCGTCAAAACAAGAAAAAACAAATGACTCGCTGAAGTGAGGCCGAGGTAACACTGGGTACAACAAGCAAGAGACAAGATTAAAGGCTGCACAGGCAGTCACAACCATATTCCGAATCCCAGTTTACAAAGTCTTGGAGAAAATCCGAAATCAGCCCTATTATAGAGCACCAGTGAGGGTTCAGGGCGAATTTATGGGAAGAAGGCTAGGTAAGCACTGTGCTTACCACAACGAGGATGGATATCTGACTCAGGGGTGCAGAGCCCTGAAGACACATCTGGAAGACCTGGTAAGACAAGGTCATTTAAGGGACCTCATAGACAAGGCCAGGACGAGGGAAGAACAAGCAAGACTGCCTCAAGCACCGGCAGCACCGCCAACACCGCCTCCTCCAGCACCACAACTGCAGGTAGGCGGACCTCGGGTGATCAATGTGATCCACTCGAAGGTTAATGAGAACGAAATACGTGGGGAGACTGAGAAGGTGAAACACTTGCAGCATGTGTACCAGGTCAGGCAGAAAATACCTAGGGCAGACGAGTGCCAGGGACCAGTGGTGTCCTTTACTGAAGACGATCTAGAGATGGTGCAACATCCACACAATGATGCCTTGGTAATATCCCTCCAGATTGGAGAATGCCAAGTGAAGCGCATCTTAATTGACCAGGGCAGCTCTTGTGACATCATGTATGTCAGGTGTTACAAGGAGCTTGGCCTTCACCAAGATGATCTGGAACAATCCAACGGTCTAATGGTCGAGTTCAATGGAACGCCAACATGGCCCATAGGAGCAGCTAGTTTAGAGGTGTAGGCTGGCACTAAGAAGGTAAAAACTGAGTTCACGGTAATTGACACTCTCTCCCCTTACAATGCTATCTTGGAAAGGCCATGGCTGCATGCAATGGAGGTTGTTCCCTCAACGTTGCACCAGCTATTGTGGTTCCCAATAGAGCACGAAATTGAGGAGGTCAGAGGGGATCAAGTGCAGACAAAGAATTGCTCCATGGCAGTAATGAAATTAACTTGCAACGTATGAGAAGCAGAACCAGCAGAGATTGAGGATGAGAACATGGAAGTCCTGCAGGACGTCGGCAAAGAGGCAGCCAAGAAGAGTGAGGAAGTCCTGAAGAAAATCCTTATCCAGCAAGGGGATGAAGAGCGCTTATTCCTTCTCGGCTTGAGCTTGGTCAAGGAAGAGGAAAAAGAGTTAGAGACGTTCTTGAGAGCAAACATTGAGGTGTTTGCCTGGACGCCGTATGAGATCCTTGGCATTGACCCCGAGGTCAATTGCCATAGACTGAACGTGGATAGGTCGGCCAAACCTGTCATTCAGCGAGCAAGAAGGCGGGCGTTGACGCATGTCGAGGTAGTAGAAGAGGATGTGGATAAACTTCTGGAGGCCAAGGCCATTCGAGAGGTAAATTACCCGACATGGTTATCAAACACGGTGGTTGTGAAGAAGAAGCATGAGAAGTGGAGAGTCTGTGTGGACTTCACCAGCTTGAACAAGGCTTGTCCCAAAGACAGTTTCCCACTACCCAAGATTGACCAGTTAGTGGATGCCACTTCAGGGCATGGAAGGATAAGCTTCCTAGATGCATACAGGGGGTACCATCAGATAGCTATGTACCCCCCAGATGAGCAGAAGACTGCATTTATCACCCTAAAAGGGCTATATTACTACAGAGTGATGCCATTTAGGTTGAAAAATACAGAAACAACTTACCAGAGATTGGTGACCAAAATGTTCAGGCATCTAATAGACAGAACAGTGGAGGTATACATAGATGACATGGTTGTGAAGACCAAGGAACCTGAGGATCATCTAGAAGACTTAAAGGCGGTTTTGACATCCTTAGAACATATCGGCTCCAACTCAATGCGTCGAAGTGCGTATTTGGAGTTGGGTTTGGCAAGTTCTTAGGATACTTAGTTACCAGAAGGGGCATTGAGGCTAGCCCAGAGCAAATCGAGGCCATTTTGGAGTTGGAGAGCCCAACATTGGCAAAACAAGTGCAGATGTTGACTAGAAGAGCTGCAGCCCTGAATAGATTCATAAGTAGAATCTCTGACAAATGTAAACCTTTCTTCAGCTTAGTGAAGAAAGCCGTAGACTTCTTATGGACAGAAGAGTGCGAAGTCGCCTTGGACGACTTGAAGAAGTATTTGACCACAGCTCCAATTCTCTCAAATCCAGTACCAGGAGAGGAGCTGTTCTTGTACTTGGCAGTTTCAGAACATGCAGTGAGTGCAGTAGTAATCAGAGAAGAAAAGGGAGGGCAAATGACAGTTTACTACGTGAGTAAGGCCCTAGCAGATGCAGAGACCAGATATCTACCCTTGGAGAAGTTAACACTGTCTTTAGTAATGGTTTCCAAGAAGCTGAATCATTACTTTCAAGCCCACAAAATTGTGGTGTTAACTGATCATCCCTTGAAGTCTCTGCTGCAGCAGAGAGATCTGACGGGCAGAATAGCCAGATAGGCAGTGGTGTAGGGCTAGTATGACCTGAAATTCAGACCCAGAACAACGATCAAAGGCCAAGTTTTGGCCGACTTCGTGGCCAAGTTCACACTAGGCGCCATCACACATCGGGCTCCGTTGAGCCGAGGTCCAGGTGAACAAGGAGAAACCCAGTTGGGGACAGCCAAACAGAGAAAAGAGGAAAAACTCAGGCCTTGCAGTATTTATGTCGGCGATTCTTTCCGCCTATTTGTTGACAGAAGCTCAAACTGACAAGGGGCGGGGGCAGGAGTAGTGTTGGTATCGCCAGATGGACAGGTATTGGAACAATCCATTCGTTTGGGGTTTAGAGCCTTAAACAATGAAGCAGAGTGTGGAGATGTGGTTTGGAAATACTCTTCTGGTCCTAGGAGACGCTCGTGATCCTCAGCTAGCCACTTGAAAAGGAATCAACACTCCGATCGGGGGTGCCAGAATTAGCACTCCGATGGGCAAGTCAATCTCTACTCTCTGGATTACTTGTATTTTAAGTTAAGTGTAATAGTTCTCACATACCTTTCTTCGTTTGTTGCTCCTTTATTTATACTCGTTTCCTAGGCCTCGGGGCCTGGCCCACTTTTCACTCATTATTCTCTTATTTACTCGGCTTCATAGTTCAATAGATACTCGGCCTATCTAATGCATTCGGCCTTCTGATCGTGTAGGATGGAGCCGAGTAGCATCTATCTTGCAGAGTGCGCTTCTGATTCTGCCATTTATTAAGCTCCCGCAATTGCCCCCCCCAAACTCCCAATTGAAGGTAGTTATTGGGTGTGTTTGGATTCAAATTTTGAAGAGTCAAGAGCACTAAAAGTTAGGCGGTTTCACTTATCCCAATGTGAATGTCAGAACGCACACGCCTTTTGTCACGACCCAAACCCATCCCTATGGGTTTAGTACCGTAACCGGCCAGTAATCTGAGATTACCGAAGGTCTGCTTAACAGTAATAAAGTAATACAGAGTACAAGGGCTGGCGGAAGCCAAAACAGTAATTAAAAGATGTCCAATGAGCTGTGACAGTCTGTATGCAAAAAGACTTTTCAAGACACATATAAAATCAGTACCAAAACAGTATGTACAATATATACAATCATTCAGGACAGGGACTTAATCCTTACTAGAACAGTATAGTACAACATTATTCAGTCTATATAGACATAAACAGAGAGGGGGGAAAACTAAAACACCCAAAGCAGCCTCAACTTGAACAATTTTGGAACCTCAAAGTGAGGCACACAGGCTGGCTTGACAAAACATGAGTTAAGCTTGACGCCCCTAGCAACGGTCCGGTGCCTGAACACCTACAAATATATATGAGTAGTGAGCTAAAGCCCAGTGAATAACATATGCGTAAAGAGGTTAAGAATGAATGTCATTTCAGTATTGAAAACAGTCGTTTAAACAGTATATCAGTCGTTTAGTTTGTGGCTCATAATTCATGCCATACAATAATTCAGAAACTATAATAGTCATATGTGGTACATCCAATAGCAAAGCAGTACAGTAGGTCTTAGCAGACCGAGCAGTCAATGATGGCCATCATATCAGTAAACAGTAGTGGTTCCAACGTGGGAACCGACAGAGATCTCTGTAACAGTAGCAGTAACAGTTCAGTAACAGTAAATTGCTATGGATGCCATGAATACAGTTCACAAATAGGACAAACATTCATTCAGTAAATAGTATCATTTTATAAAGCAGTACAGTCATTGTTCAGAAAATAATCTCAATTAAACATATCTTTACAACATTGTTACTCACAGAGTTCTGGGCTACAGATAAGCTAGAGCGCCTCCGGATGCCAACCCTACACAATTACAGAGTGAACACACACAAAGCTACACAGTTGGAAAAATAATAACTTAATCTCCAATTTGCCTCGGTGTAGTTCTACATCAATATCCTCATTAAGATGCCTTAAACTAGGCCTAAGAATGCCTAGAATGGGATGAGGATGCAAAGATGCACTTTAAAAACATTTTCAGAATTTTCAGAAAATAGAGGTCCCGCTCGAGCGTGGGTTTCCCCGCTCGAGCGTACATGCAAACAAAAGGCGCCGCTCGAGCGTAAACTTTACCGCTCGAGTGAACTGCAAAAGTACTGGATGTGTGAAAATCACGTTCGATGGGCGCTCAACACCCGCTCGAGAGTGTGACACAAGTTGTAACGCCCTCAAAATAATACATAATACCCAACATTTTAGACATGCATTGATACAAAAGAAATCAACCATTTCTATTTATCAGAGTAATTCTTACAACTGTGTTACATGTTAACAACAAAAGTAAATGCCCTATGGGCTTACAGCTTTCCAAGTTAACACTTGGTTACAAAAAGAAGAGTACTAACTCAATATATATTAAGCCCTTGGCTTGAATTTACATGTAATACATCAAAGTAAACAAAAAAAGAGTCTTCAACTCTTATCATCATCCAAGCTATGTCCTTGGAGGTGGCATACTACCTGTACCTGAAAATGATGTCCCATAAAGGGTGAGCCAACGTCCAGTAGAGATATATTAAACACAGTATGAGCAATAACTAAGACATTAGCAATTGATAAATGTTCAATTTCCATAAATCAATTCATAACCCATTTTCATTTCATGACCACCATGCTCATGTCTCATTTCAGTTTCCATTTCTTATCAATTTCACATTTTTGCATCAACGGCTCAGAACCTGGCCAACCACTTATATGAGACAATGACTCATATTAAAAACTTCTCATTTTACAATAGATAAACATATTAGTTGTATCAACATCTCAACAGGTAAGCCTACAAGCTGTATCCACATTTCAACAGATATGCATATTAGCTATATCAACACTTCCAATGACAAGCATAAGAGCTGTATCAACACTTCTAAAGATAAGCATATGAGCTGTATCAACACATTATCTAACAAGCATATGAGCTGTATCAGTGGAGTCCATCCCCTATCTCCTCCCAAACAACATCCGGTTTAGAGGTCCATCCCCTATCTTCTCCTAAACCGTGGAGTACATCCTCTATCTCCTCCCATACACACAATGTATATACACAAAGGTCATATACACAATCAATCAATACATAACGTTAATGTATTCTATCAACCGTCATACTCTATATCATAATCAATTGATTAGTTTTAGTTTGCCTAATCGTCATGCATTGTCTACAACAATCAAAACTACCCTCCACCGGTAGCCCAAGCAATTATTTCTAAACAGATAATAAAAGCTTCAACAGATAAAAATATCAATGTTTTCAAAAGTGAGCGATTTATAAATCCAACTCCATCATTTCACAACATAATGAGCCAATTTCATTATTTCCAACTCAATTCCATAAGTTCACAATTTTTCCAAATTAATTATACCAATTAATTTTAAATAACAAATTAGGGCTTTCACCCCCAACTCTCGATGTTAACCCAAAGGTTCCAATTTCACCAACCAACAACTATCTCATCATTTTGAAACCCAAATTACAAATTATGAGCCCAATATCACAAAACCCTCTTTAACACATTTTGAAATCCTAAGTCCCAAAATCAACCATTTAAACAATAGGCTCAAAATCTAGGTTAAAACCCATAAGAGTGAGTAGGAATCCCTACCTCAAAAGATGAGACCCAACGAGGAAGATGGTGAAAATGAAGTTGCTCCAAACCACGAGTTTCTCGAATCAAAAGATAGCCCTCGACGAACAACAACCTTTTTGCAAAGGCCAAAGGTGAGGAAAACACCCTAACTAGATCAATATCTAGAGAGAAGGCAAGGTTTTAGAGAAAGGGGCTCTCAAATGGCCTTTTCGGAAAAGTAAGAGAGAGAAAGGGTGAGAAAAAGTGATTTAAAACTGCCCCACAGTCAACTGATATACGACATTCACGCTCGAGCGGAAAACACAACGCTCGAGCGTCAAGAACAAAAACTAGGTCCACTCGAGCGCAAAAAGGCCCGCTCGAGCGCCAAGACACAAGAATAAAGTAAATCCGCTTGAGCGTAGATTTCCCCCTCCCAGAACTTACACCCAAAGGTACTACCCGCTCGAGCGCCAAAGTACTCGCTTGAGCGCCACCGCTCGAGCGTAAAGAAACCCGCTCGAGCGTAAAAATCACACCTGCAGAAGTTTTGCAGGGACACGAAAAACTGGGAGCGTGCAATCTCCGCTCGAGCGCAAGAAGACCCGCTCGAGCGGACCTCCTAAAATCTGGGCAACAAAGAATTGAAACCAAAGCCAAACCAACCTGTAACAACTCTACCCAATACATCCTAAAACTCAATCAAGTGGAATTAAAGGATGATAACAAGGTATACCACTACCAACATCACGGAACCGAGTCCGGAATACAACAGAACAACAAAGGGACAACCGGGATCGCTATAACCTCCTCCCCTTAAAGAATTTCGTCCCCGAAATTAAACACAAGTTTTTCAAAAACAGGTTTTCTCCATTTTCAACAATATTACAACATAATATTAAACAACCCGACCCATTACCGGTCAATCCCATCTTTTTTCATGAGGCAAAACACATTATTTAAAACAACTTGTATTATCAACATGCATTCCTTTGAAATTTACCAATTTCAACTCATTTTTCACAATTCAATCATACATGCAACATTATCATCATGCTTGCATTTCCACGATACATTAACATACGCAATGTTAAAACAAATTTCCATTAGCCAAAACATTCACAATGCTTTACAACTTAAGACACATACAATGCTCTTAAAGTTCAACAGTATTATAGAATTTCATTACAAAATTACACATCGATAAACATGTCCGGATACTTCTCACGGACTTCCAACTCACGTTCCCAAGTGGCTTCCTCCACTCCGTGATGTTTCCACAAAACCTTTACCAAGGGAATGGTCTTGCCTCGCAAGACTTGATCCCGTCTATCCAAGACCCGCACCGGTCTCTCCTCATACGAGGCATCCTCATCTACCTCCAAGTCGGTCCAATCTAACACATGGGATGGATCCGGCTCATACTTCCGAAGCATACTAACATGAAAGACGTCATGAACCCCGGACAACTGTGGTGGCAAAGCCAAACGATAAGCAACTTCCCCAATCCTCTCGAGGATCTCAAAGGGACCAATAAACCGAGGGGATAACTTCCCACTCTTCCCGAACCTCATCAAACCTCGCCTAGGTGATATTTTCAAGAAGACATGATCACCTACCTCAAACGCCAAAGGCCTCCTCCTACGGTCGGCATAACTCTTTTGGCGACTCTGGGCTGTAATAAGCCTCCTACGGATAAGCTCAACTTTCTCCGTCGTCTCCCTAACCAATTCCGGACCCAACAAAGGTGCATCACCCACCTCGGCCCAACACACTGGAGACCTACACGGTCGGCCATACAAGGCCTCAAACGGTGCCATACCGATGCTAGACTGAAAACTGTTGTTGTAGGCAAACTCCACCAAAGGCAAGTGCCTCTCCCACGTCCCATTAAAGTCAAGGACGCAACCTCGAAGCATATCCTCAAGGATCTGAATAGTACGCTCGGACTGCCCGTCAGTCTGAGGGTGATAAGCCGTACTAAAGGTCAACCTAGTGCACAAGGCACTCTGCAAGCTCTGCCACAACCTAGCAGTAAAACGAGGATCTCTATCTGAGACGATCGTCACTGGGACCCCGTGCAATCTCACTATGTCCCGAATATACAAGTCGGCGAGATGATCTACCGAATCTCTCACGCGCATAGGAATGAAGTGCGCCGACTTAGTCAACTGGTCTGCAACCACCCAAATAGCATCACTACCCCGCTGAGTCCTCGGAAGACCTACAACGAAGTCCATAGTGACATGCTCCCACTTTCACTCGGCAATAGGCAAGGGTTGCAACAAACCCGCTGGCCTCTGATGCTCGGCCTTCACCTGCTGGCAAGTAAGGCACTTCGATACGAAAACAGCCACATCTCTCATCATACCCCGCCACCAAAACTGGCGACCAAAATCCCGATACATTTTAGTGCCTCCCGGATGCACCGCAAGACGTGAATGATGGAACTCTCGGAGTACTTCCTCTCGGCAAGACTCCGGCACAAACAAACGGTCTCGGTATCTCACACTCAGGTCGGGATACACCGTCAAACCCTTCTCAACCTTCCCATTTGAGATCCTCTCTCGGAAGGACTCTACCTCAAGGTCACCTCTCTGTGCCTTTAACACTCGAGTCACAAGTGTAGGCTGCACAACAACAGAAAATAAGGCCGCAGCCTCAACAGATTCGCCCAGATGCAAATCAAACTCGCCAAGTACACCCAACATCCCCCATTCCCGGATGGCTATACAGGCTACATCACTAATGGATTTCCTACTAAGGGCATCGGCCACAACATTGGCCTTTCCCGGGTGATAGTGCAACTCAAAATCATAGTCCTCATTGAACTCCATCCATCTCCTCTGCCTCAAATTCAAGTCCCTCTGTGTAAACAGGTACTTCAAACTCTTGTGGTCCGAGAACACCTCGAACCTCTCACCATAAAGGTAGTGCCTCCACATCTTCAAGACAAAGATCACTGCTGCTAACTCTAGGTTGTGTGTAGGGTAGTTCTTCTCGTGTATTTTCAACTGACGTGAGCCATAAGCTACCACCTTCCCCTCTTGCATCAACACACAACCCAGACCCTCTCGTGAGGCATCACAATAGACTGCATAACCCAACCCTCTCTCCGGAATAATCAAAACCGGAGCGGTGGTCAATCTAACCTTCAACTCTTGGAACGACTTTTCACAAGTCTCACTCCATACAAACTTGACCCCTTTCCGCGTCAATCTAGTCAACGGCGAAGCTAGCCTAGAGAAATCTTTCACAAACCGACGGTAATACCTAGCTAATCCCAGAAAACTGCAGATCTCAAACACACTCTTAGGCTGTGCCCAATCTTGCACTGCCTCAACCTTGGATGTATCTATAGACACCCCTTCCTCGGATACCACATGGCCTAAGAATTTGACTTCCCTTAGCCAGAACTCACACTTCCCAAACTTGGCATACAGCCTATGGGCTCTAAGCAACTCAAGCACCACTCTCAAGTGTTCCTCGTGCTCCTCCTCAGAAGGCGAATAGATAAGAACGTCGTCCACGAAAACGACTACAAATCGATCAAGAATTCCCGGAAGATCTGGTTCATCAAGTCCATAAAGACTACTGGTGCATTGGTAAGCCCGAATGACATCACCAGAAACTCATAATGGCCATACCGCGTACGGAATGCCGTCTTAGGAATATCCTCCTCCCTGACCCTCAACTGGTGGTAACCTGATCTCAAGTCTGTCTTAGAAAAATAGCGGGAACCCTTCAACTGGTCAAACATATCATCTATACGGGGCATAGGGTACTTATTCTTGACCGTAGCCCGATTCAACTTCCGGTAGTCTATACACAATCTCAAGGCACTATCTTTCTTTTTAGCAAAGAGGGCCGGTGCTCCCCACGGCGAAACACTAGGGCGAACAAAACCCTTATCTAGCAATTCCTGGAGCTGGATTTTCAACTCACTCAACTCGGCTGGGGCAAAACGATAAGGTGCCATAGAAATCGGCGCTGTGCCGGGCACTAAATCAATAGAGAACTCTATCTCTCGGTGAGGTGGCAAACTAACGAGATCCTCGGAAAAAACATCCGAATACTCACAAACCACCCTCGGCAAAACAATCTGGGTCTCGTCACACTCACCACTCATAAAGCTAGCAAGTAGACCACTAAGCTTATTCCGCCCTCGCGGATCATACATCGGTGGCAACACACTACCAACCCGATCCCCCAAGAAATGGAAACACTCCCCGCTCAAGGTACAAACCGTGACCCTCTGGCGGTAGCAATTAATAACAACCCGGTATGACGATAGCCAGTCCATACCCAAAATAACATCAAAACCCTTCATGGGCATGACAACAAAAGGAAAAGGAAGGCTATGGTCGGTGACCTCTATATCACACCCTCTAATACCTTGTTTCAAGATCAACTCACCACCAATAGGCGATACCACACATATAGGAGATGCTAACTATGCCAACTCCAATTCCAAAACAGATGCAAATGCAGCAGACACAAAAGAATGAGATGCACCCGTATCAATCAATACATTAGCAACCGAGTTGCAAAACAAGAAGGTACCTCTCACAACTGATGGAGCCGGTACTAGATCCTGCGCGGTAACAGCATACACGCACCCTGTAGGCCCCTGATCTACCTGCTCACCTCTAGGAGCAAAAGACTGCTGCACTGACTGGGATGACGAAGCTCCCGGATTGGCCCTCGAGGCCTGCATAGACTGAGTTGGTTGATAACTCTGCGTCTGCCTAGAACTAGACGCTCCTGAAGTAGCACTCAACTGTGGGCAATACCTTTTCAGGTGCCCAGGCTGACCACACTGATAGCAAGACAAAGGCTGGCCCTTGCCCTGACTCTGGCCCTGAGGTCTAGCTGAAGAAGAAGCAACTCGCTGACCCCCTCCCTTCTGCGGGCAAACTGAAGACTTGTGACCCAGCTGGCCACACGCAAAACAAGTTAAGCCTCCCTGACTACCTCTCCCAGAGCCCGTACTCGGCACTGGAAAGGTCGATCTAGCCACACCACCCTGAGACTGTTGAGGGTTAGAACTCCTCTGTCTCCTACCGTCACCCTGATCATCATGGCTCCTCTTGGAGCCTCTCTGCCCCTCATCCTCCTCCTACGTCATAATCTCTATATGAGCAGCAGCATTCACCAAACGTCCATGCTCTCGGATAAAGGATCCTCCAACCCTCAGCTTGAGCCCACGCCTCAACTTCCCCTCAAACTCGAAGCAACGGCGTTCCTCGGACACCACCAGTTCAGGTGCAAACCTGGACAGACTAGTAAAAGTAGCCTCAAACTCGGCCACTGACAAGCCCTCCCTCTCAGCTTCTCCCTAGCAGCTGAAGATAAAAACTTCTCCTGGAAGGCATTCACAAACGCCTCCCATGCACCACCAACACTGCCCTTCTCGTACTTCCACCATTGACCTGCATCTCCCTTCAGCTGGAAGGATGCCAGGGTCATCTTCAAAGCCCCGTCCTCGATGCCCAGCATCTCGAACGTCTTCTCCATCTGTTCCAACCACTCATCAGCCTTAAGTGGCTCCTTCGGATCCCCAACAAACTCGTCCGGGTTAGACCGGAAGAATTCCCTCTTCAAGAAGGAAGGCCCTGCCTCAGCAACCTGATTCTCAGCTTTGAGAATCCCCAAAGCTCCCACTATCTCTCGGGCCAGGGCGTCCATAGCCTGCTGACCCGCTGGCTCGGCCACGTTGGCCTGACCAACTCCCTCCTGTACTGCCGGAACGTCATCCGGTAGAGGTACCTCCTGCCTACCATGCCTGCCACGCCTACTACGCCCTCGTCCTGACATCCTAATAAAGGTAACCAAGACTATTAGCACATTCACAAATGTGCCGAAGCTAAAACACTCGCGTCCTAATGCATGGACAACTGTAATTCACTCCACGTAAGCATATAAACGCATAAACTCTTACGAATTTCATTTCCGGATAATGATAGTCCCGAGGCGTTACTAGAGTTCTGGTTAGAAACAGCATTGATCAGGTGCTTTTCCAACAAGACTCACAGAAACCCAAGGATCCAATCAACATCCTAGAAACTACATTCCATACCCACATAGTCACATAAGCATGTTATCAATTAAGCACATAGCATATGACACTACATCTAAGTCTCTATCAAGCGAGACAAACCCATTGCGATCCTAATCACTTCCCACGTACCCAAAGTATTCGAACTCGGTACGCTTTGATACCAAGTTATAACGCCCTCAAAATAATACATAATACCCAACATTTCAGACATGTATTGATACAAAAGAAATCAACCATTTCTAATTATCAGAGTAATTCTTACAACTGTATTGCATGTTAACAACAAAAGCAAATGTCCCATGGGCTTACAGCTTTCCAAGTTAACACTTGGTTACAAAAAGAAGAGTACTGTAGACACCCCATTTTTGACCGACCTTAAGACTCAGACGTCACCGATTGAGCGCTCGGTGATGTTGCATATTGTGCTCATTCAAAGGTCGCGGAGTCTCGGCCGTGAGCATTGCCTCCGGACTTCTGGGCTCTTTTGTGCTTTGCCTCGGTTTGCGAACCAGGTCCCGTTTTCTCTGTCTTCTTTTCCTAAAGGGAGGGAGAGGTCTCGTAGATCATCTCTCAGTGGCCGTAGGCTACGTTTCGTGGGTGTAGGCCGTTTTTCCTGTTTTGGAGCCCGGTTTCCGATTTTTGGAACCGTCGGCCGTGTGCCTCGGTTCGGGACTGCTTAACCACCTCCGTTTGCTCCGATTTTTGGTATACACCCCACCACTATCCATTCCAACAACTTGGAGCTATTTTTAAGAGCTTAGGAGCACCATTTCTCAGACCAAGAGCTGCTGGTCCATTGGTTTTCAAGGGTAAGCTTCTTTTCCTCTTTTTTTGTTCCTATCTTGCTCTATATCTAAGCCTTGCTTGCAAGCATTTTTGGGCTCCGACCCAAGCTGTAAATAGTCATATTTTGAGCTCCTTTTCATGTTTGATTAAGGAGCTTTTTCTGTTTAAGGTCTCCTACTATCACTTTCCTCTTTAACTCTCTTTTAGGCCTATTTTTGCATGGTATTTTAGGCTTATTTGTGAGCTGTTTCGTGGCTTGATGTAAACTGTAAAATATCTTGTTTTGAGGCCCTATTCAACTTTGTTGAAGGGATCTCTTTGGTTTGAGGCCAGCTACTATCACTTGTCTCTTTAACTCTCTTTTAAGCCTATTTTTGCATGGTATTTTAGGCTTATTTGTGAGCTGTTTCGTGGCTTGATGTAAACTGTAAAGTGTCTTGTTTTGAACCCCTCTTCAACTTTGTTGAAGGGCTCTCTTCGGTTTGAGGCCAGCAGCTACCACTTGCCTCTTTATCTCTCTTTTAGGCCTATTTTTGAGGGGAAATTTGAATTCATTTTCCCCCCCCATTTCCCCCCCCCTTTTCCTCCATTCCTCCCTCTATAAAACCAGAAGCTCCAGCTGCATTTTGGGTTAGAAAAAAATTTTGTTTAAGCCTCCTACATTTAATTTCTCTCTCTCTCTATATTCCTAGCATCAAAACCCTTTTGTTTTTTTTGGCCCATTTCTACACCACCACATAGCACCACCTCCCCACCATCCTTTCCAACACTTGGAGCTGGTTTTCCAGAGGCAAGGAGCACCTTTTCTCAAGCCAAGAGTTGTTGAAGCATTGGTCTTCAAGGGTAAGTCTTCTATCCCTCTCTTTGGCCCTATTTTTGCTCAATATATTAGCTCCTCTTGATTGCATATTTGGGCTCCGACCCTAACTTAAAATAGAATTATTTTGAGCTCCTTTTCATGTTTGTTTAAGGGCCCCTCCCTGTTTGAGGCTTAATTTTTACACTTGCTTCTTTACCTCTCTTGTATGCCTCTTTCTTGCATAGTATTTTAGGCTCATATTTAAATTGTTTCGAGCTTGGTTATAAACTATAAAGTGGCTTATTTTGAGCCCTTATTCAACATTGTTGAAGGGATCTTCACTGTTTGAGGCTTCCTTTTGTCACTTGCCTCTTTATCCCTCTTTTGGCCTTATTTTTGCATGTTTTGTTAGCCCCTTGTGCTTGTATTTTTGGGCTCCGACCCGAACTGTAAATAGTCATATTTTGACCCCCTATTCATGTTTGATCAAGGGTCTTTTGCTGTTTGAGACTCCATTTTTACACTTTGTGTTTAAACCTTCTTTTAGGCCTATTTCTTGCATAGTATTTTAAGCTTACTTGTGCATTGTTTTGGGCTCGGCCATAAACTGTAAAATATCTTTTTTTGAGCCCCTCTTCAACTTTTTTGAAGGGCTCTTCATTTTTTGCGGCCAGGAGCTGCTACTTGCTTCTTTATCTCTCTTTTGGGGCCATTTTTGCATGTTAACTTAGCCCTATTTGTGTTCACTTTTTGGCCTTGCTTAAAACTGGAAATATGCATGTTTTGGGACTGCCTTGATTTTTTCTTTATGCTTCATATTCAAATAATGCATGCTTTGTATAGCTATAAGTCATTCCATGCGCCTAGTTTCGAGTTTCGGGTTTCATTTCATGCATCGGGTGCCATGTTTCCATGTTTCGGGGCTTTTTTGCATCATATTTTGGTACTGAAATTTGCATGTTTGCATATCATGTTTCATACCTTGCCATGCTTTGTTAGAGTGGCATTTGTGCCTTAGGTTCGGTCCTCGGTTTGCGTGCACGTGTGCATGCACCTCGAGTGTCTCATTTTCATCTAATGGCCATTGATGTGAGTGCGGCTGAGGTCCACTCATGTTGGTGTAAGTCCATCGTGCATTGTGTATGCCATTTCAATTCATAGCATTGCGTATGCTAGGTTGTATGTTAGAGCATCGTGTATGCCATGTTACATCGCGCATTGTGTATGCCATTTCATAGCATTGCGTATGCTAGGTTGCATGTTAGAATTGCATTCATGCATGTCATGCATATTGCATTGTGTTTGGGATAGGCGTTAGCCCGAGCACGGGAAACGAGGGACGTTTTGTACTCCGAGTGACGGAACGTGTCTCAATTCCCAGTCACCGACACTCCGGATTATCCATGATGGAGTCTCGGTCTTGTTGTGTTTATGTGTGCATTCATTTCATATTAAGTTGTGCAATTCGACTCCTCGGCCATCATGCATCGAGATGCGTGATTGGTGGCACGAGGATCGAGGACTACACTCCCTGAAGAGTAGTCAAGCACACATATGTGAAAATACTTTGCCATGCCCCTTTCTTACTCTCTGTTACAGTAAATCAAGAGTCAGCAGCCTTTCGGAGCTTAGTGCGCATCCCGAGAACAATTGCAAACAGAGGCAAACCGGGGTATCGCAGTGGATTTTCACGCAAGGCGACTCAAGCATTCATCATCCATGATTCGGAACAGAGTCGAGGCAGTCCCTAACTTGCATGCTAGTTTACCGCTTTCCTAGTTAATTTGTTAATTAATTAGGGTTTTGTAATATTTAAGTATTTAATCGGGACTGTATTATTTATCCATTTGGGACTGTATTATTCTTTCGGACCCTCTGCGCGAGGGCAATGTTGTAATAAGTGTGCGTGTGTGTGATGTATGTCTTCCAACCCCACGTCTTTCTCCCTTTTATTTACCAGCTTATGATGGTTAGATTAGGGCATATTTCAATTAGCATATAGTATGATAGCATGTTTGCATTCATTCATCTGTTTTGCATGCACCGGGCTCGGCGCATCATACTAACTGCATTGTATTTTCAATTTCAAGTTGAATACATGTTAGCTATAGCATTTCATATGCCATGTTTAGAATAGCCGAGCCTGCTATAGTTGCATTTTTACATGTGTTGCATTAGACATTTCTGTATAGTTAGGATCATGCATGGATTTCTAACCTAGCTTCTGTTTTGGCTTGGAGTACTCGGTAAGTTTTACGCTTTAGCATCCTTGCATGCGTGCGAGTGAATGCCATGATAGCATGCTTACCATGAGGCTATGTGCTTATGTGATATAAACTGCCTGAATGCCTGTGGGTGAAGGTTGGGTTATTTGAATTAGAACAATTCATTAATTGTGAGTTTTAAGCCCACTAGATAGTGGTAAAATCATGTTTTCTAAGCCCACCTGAGGGTGGCAAATCCACGTTTTAGCGTACTTGCGGGTAGCACCATCAAACCATTTTCAAAATAAACAAACATGAAATGTTTTGTTCCAATTCAGACGATCCAATCTATACTTGTATGCTGTGCGCATCACATGTTTTGTTCCAAGTGACCTTCCCCAATCGTACCCAAGTTTCCGAGCCGAGGCAACTTTGGTAATGACGGACACGTGGCTTTAGGCAAACGAGTCAGGGTTTCCTAAATTTCCCCAAAATAAAATATTTAGGTGGCGACTTGTAGCACATCCGCGAGGGACCTCGCTACATTTCGGACTCGATTTGTTGTACTGGTTCTTAATCTGAACCAAAGAGTCCAAATTTGGCAAATCGTTTTGAGAAAACAGATTTTTAGAAAAGAAGTGCCAAACATGGACTGCTTTGCCAGATACAGAGTCGCCACCTAAATATTTTAAAATGGGGGGGATTTAGGAAACCCTGACTCGGTGCCAAAGGCCACGTGTCCGTCATCACCAAAGTTGCCTCGGCTCGGGAACTTGGGTACGATTGGGGAAGGTCAGCTATGAGCACCCCCTCTCGCCCGATCCGAAGATCGGCCTCTACTAACCGTGATATCCGTTTTTGAAAACATTATATGTTCTTATTCCAATTATTAACCTAGAATCACTATGTCATGCGCACAGCAAACAAGTATAGACTAGATTGCCTAATTTGGAAAGAAGCATTGCATATCCGTTTGTTTTGGAAAAATACTTTGGAATTTGCTACTCGCAAGTAGGCTAAAATACGGATTTCAATGAGTTTTTCCAACTCAAACAATCCAACCTTCATCCACAGGCATTCAAATAGTTTAACACATAAGCATCTAGCCACATGGTAAGCATGCTATCATGTTAACATTCTCACGCATGTGAGATGCTAAAGCATAAATACTTACATCGTACTCCATGCCAAAACAATAAACTAGTTAGCAAACATGCGTGATCCTAGTTCATGTTAAGTGCCTAATGCATCACATACAGAATGCAATCAGAGTAGGCTCGACTAGTCTATAAATGACATGTGAAAATGCACAAGTAGCATGTATTCAAGTTAGATTTGAAATACTTATGCAATTAGTATGATGCGCCGAGCCTGGTGTATGCAATACTGATGAATGATGTACGCATGCATAGCATAAGGTATGCTAAAGTAAACATGTCCTAATACTAACCATCAAAAGCAGGTAAGTAAAAGGGAGAAAGAAGTGAGGGTTGGAAGACACGCACACACGCACCCACACTTATTACAAATTTACCCTCACTCGGAGGGACCAAAAGAATAATACAGATAATTAACCTACAAGCTAATTAATTATTACAAATTGCCTAATTAGCTGACAAACTAACTAAGCTAGAAAAAAACAATAAACCGCCTCGGGAGGAGAGCTCGATGCAATGCGTGCTCGGGTCTTGCTCGGAAGTGCACCGCCATGCATAGGCTGCCTCTGTTTTCCTTTCTTTACTCCTCTGGAGGCTGTCAAAACCTCAGGATTGCTTATCTGGATACTGGGGAATGCCATCGGCTGGGTAGAATGCCCACCGGCAGTGGAATGTAATCACCGGCCATTGGTGAAGCTATCGGCAGAGGGAGGATTGCCGGTCAGCACTTAGAACTGCTGGTCGGCAGAAAGCTCCTGCAGAATCTGCAATTGACAGCAACAGAGGGCAAGGCAGAGCATGGCAATACAATTCAAGGCATATATGCACCAATCATGTCCCTTATCATGTTAGTGACTCAAAGGGACATGCTCCTTAGTTCTCGGACCATCAATCGCACATTTCAATGCGTGACCAAGTTATGCATTTCCATGTCAAATGCAATGCAAACAATCAAACCAATGGGGACTTAACCTCTATCATGGATAGTCAAGAGGCCAAGCATGCATGCCAATGCAATGCAACCTAAGCATGTTAACTAGGCATGCAATACGACAATGCAAATGAGCATGCAAGAAATGCAAGGCATAGAGCAATGTGACTAACAAGTGTGCAAGGCTAATGTAGGCATTCAAGCATGTAAGCCAATATGTGACTTCATTCAATCATGTGATTTCAAACATGCAACAACTCACCAATATGCTACAATATACAAGGAGAGCATGCAACAAACAAAGAGATGGACTTAAACATGACTTGGGCAGCTCTAATTAGGCCCAAAACTGTGGCCATAGTGCTATGAAATAAGGGCTAAATGACATGCAAACATGCATGCAAATATGGTCCAATTCCTAAGGCCCACCAAAGAAATATTGAACTACACTTAGTGCAACCACACATGGAATGAATTAAATGACTAAAAACAGAATTTTAGCATATTAAAACAAGGCCTAAAGATCACTTAGATGGCATCCAAATGACCTAAATTCAAAAGGCATGCACAAATGCCAAAACATGGAGCATGCTACACAAACTTTGAAAGCATTAAAGAGGTGTCCAAGGCAAGCATACAAGCATGTCAAAGGGACTGAAATGATGCTACAAATGGTGCCAAACCAATAAAACAAAGCAAATAAAGCATGCTACATACTCACACACTTAAGGCCAACAAGCCAAATGCAAAGGGGCTATACTAAACATGGAAAATGTGAATCTAAAGACCCAAGACAGACCTTAAGCATGTTAAAACATGACCAAAAACTTCACAAAGCTAAGCCAAAATATGCAAGCATGGTGGTCCAAAGGCAAGATGTATTTCTGGGCAAAATAGAGGAATACAAAGCAAGTGTATGATGCACATGGAATCTCACCAAACCATAAAAAATTAGTGAATAAAACATGTGAAAATAGGCTTAAATAACCACTGATACGCAACCATGGCATGCAAAAATGATGAGTTACTTTAGAGGGCCATGCAAGGAGTTATTAAGCACATGCAAGATAGACATTTAGCAAGGCCAAATCAACTCTGGAAATGGCTTATGGGGGTCCTAAAACCCACTGAAAAATTCTTGAAACAAGGTTTGAAAGCATGAAAATAGGAGCCCCTTTGGAAGGCCAAAAAGGGCAACAAACAAGGCAACAAGGGAGAGGGTCACCCCTCTCCTTCTTAGGACCTTAAACCACCATCCTCACCACTGAAATCCCTCAAGATTTCAGTGGTGAGGAGGCCCAAACAAGGTGGTCCCGAAGTTCACCAAAAATAGCACAAAATGAGGCCAAACAAGGCCTAAGAGGGGGTAAACGACCCCAAACACAAAAGTATCCTTAATGAAGTATCTTAAACACAAAAAAACAGAACTTTTTTATGTTATACACAAAGCTCAAATCAGCAAGCAAGACAGGCTAAAAGGGTGTGCAAAAACGGAGAATAAAGAGGGAAAATGGGTTACCTTTGTAGCCAAAAGGGGACAGCAGCCTCTAGACCCAAAAATGCAACCTTCAACCTCTGAAAACAAGACCCAAGAACCTCCAAGTGATGATGGAAGTGTTGTGCTAGGAGGTGTAGTTCAAATGGCCAAGAACTAGACCCTTTTGGACCCTTTAACCCACCCAAATGTAGAGAGAGAGGGAGATATATAGAGAGAGTGATATATATATCTTATATATCAGATTTTTTAACGCCTAAAATGGAAGGAGAGGCTCTCTTTATATAGAGAAACCAAGGGGGCAAAGCTTCTCTTGGAAGCTTTGAGCAAAAAGGCCAAGCTTCTTAGAGAAACTAGGCAAAGGGGTCAAGAGGTTCAAGCTTCTTCAAGAAGTTTCAAAAAAAAGGGTCAAGCTTCTTGGAGAAGCTAAAAAAAAGTCAAGCTTCTTGGAGAAGCTAAAAAAGGTCAAGCTTCTTGGAGAAGCTAAAAAAAGGGTCAAAAGGTTCAAGCTTCTTGGAGAAGCTAAAAAAAGGTCAAGCTTCTTGGAGAAGCTAAAAAGGTTCAAGCTTCTTCAAGAAGCTTAAAAAAGGTTCACAAGGGTCAAGCTTCTTGGAGAAGCTAAAAAGGTTCAAGCTTCCTCAAGAAGCTAAAAAAAGGGTCAAAAGGGTCAAACTTCTTGGAGAAGCTAAAAAGGTTCCAGCTTCCTCAAGAAGCTAAAAAAGGGTTCGAAAGGGTCAAGCTCCCTCAAGAAAAGGTCTCGGCCAGGAAAAGTGGCCGATTGATCAGAAACAGTGGCCGGCCGACCATCAATAGTGCCAACCGGCCATCACCAATGGCCGGTGGCAAGGAAACAAGGCCGGTGGCCTTAAGCCATCGCCGGTGAGGTGTGGGGATGGCCTACAAGCTACTTCCCACCCTCAGAAGCAAAACAACAAGTGTTTGGTGCAAAACCAGACACAAAACAGACAAGTCGAGAGGTCTTGAGGTAAGGCGCGTAGCCGAATCCTCCGAGAACTCAAGACGAACACAAACAAGGGTAATCATCGAGTGTTCAAACGATGACGTCCAAGTCTTAAGGACGGTCAAAAATGGGGTTTCTACACGACTCTGTATCTGGAAAAGCAGTCCATGTTTGGCACTTCTTTCAAAAATCTATTTTCTCAAAACGATTTGCCGGATTTGGACTCTTTGGTTCAGACTTAGAACCGTGACAATTTTAGAGTCCTGAACTGTAGTGAGCCCAATATCGAATGGAACGGGGGGGCTCATTCCTCCCGGGGTGTTCGGGGACGTCTACAGTTTCTGGCGACTCTGCTGGGGATTTAGAGAACTTGACTCGAACTCATGATATCTGGTTTTGACTACACTTATGTGTTTCTTTGCATTGCATTTGCATTGGTGCGCCTAGGACGCCGTGTTTGCCATCTGCTATTCCTGAACGGTTTGCCGGAGGCTTGTCTTGTCAAGGCATGACCATAAGACTGACCGGTTGTGGGCTCTGCCAGTATGGGAACACAAACCCCGGTTTTACCGGGGCACCCTTTTTGACCATTCGACCTAGTGCATATTCGAAATCCATAGTGACCATTCCAAACTAGGACAGGTTGCTTACCGGATATAGGTTGTTTGAAACCGTTGCGTGCGTAGTGAAACCCTAGCTCCTGACAAAATAGGACAGGGAAACCCTACCCCAACATAGGGTTGTTTTGGCTCTCACTTGCTTGCTATGTGCTTTTAGAGTGCGTCTCTACAGGAATGCATGTATCAGTTTGCAAGTCTGGGTATCAGGCCTACGGGCATCAGAATGTGAAGAAACAGTTTTACCCAAGGGTATCAGATTTGAGGCAGAATTTTGGGGGCAGAATTCAGTAGAGGGCACAGTCATCCTACTATGCTCGTATCTGTTTTGGTGAAGTTAGGCTGAGATGCTGCATGTTTTCTCTTTTGCTAGGTAGTCTGGGAACCATAGCTTCAGAAGGCTTCGATATCCCCCGTGTACATTGAACTAGTGCTGATAGACTTTGGTAGGTCAGAGATTCAATTCAAGGGCAACCAGTGTTCTTTCGCTAAGGCAAGGCAAAAAAGGGCCAGACAGGGCTCATTGGTTCATCTGATCCGACAGTCACCAGTCACATCATCAGCAGACCCGTGATGGCACAGGGTTCGGAAGACTTTGTGGCCGTGATAGCTGCGTTAAATCAGGGAACTGCCATACAGGCTCAGACCAGTATTGAAACGCAGTGCCCATCTGGGGCATCTGCTTCACATCCAGCTTTGGGACCCCAGCCGAACTTTGACCCACTTCCGCCAGTTGAAGATTTGCAGTGTCCAAATCCTCGAGAAAGGTTGACTCAAGCTCAGGTGCTCAGACCCCTGGTGCAGCCTAATGAGAGAACTCAACCCTTTCATGTTGATGAGTTCAATCTAACTGCAGTGAAAATTGCAAACCTTGAGAAGCAATTCAAAAAGGCACAGGGCCTTAACTCCATTCCCGACATTGAGGATGGGTACACCGAGGTTGCCGTACGGCTCACAGACAGATTCAAAATGCCACATATTGACCCTTTCGACAGGTCTGGAGATCCTATGGTACATATCCGGCTTTTCTTGGATATCCTGAAGCCGATGGGTCTGACTAAGCCACAGAAACTCTCTCTGTATGGAAGAACCCTGTCGGGTGTAGCAGCCACTTGGTATGCCAAATTGGAGGATACAGTGAAGCAAAACTGGGAAGAACTGGTTGAGGCCTTTGTTGATCAGTATTCCTACAATACCCAAGTTGAAATGACCATCCAAGAACTTGAAGCAACTCGCCAGAACCCAACAGAGCCTTTTGTGGAATTTGTTACAAGGTGGAGAGCAAAGGCAGCACAGATGACAGATCGTCGCCCTTCTGAGAGGGATCAAGTGCAGATGATGGTGCGAAACCTCGAGCATGATATGTTGCAAAAGTTGATAGTCGCTCCGCTATCCACTTTCAAAAGTTTGCATGAACTGGGGGTCCAGATCGAGAATGCGTTCAACAATGGGATCAATTCCAGAACAAGTGAACCGACAAAGAGGGTGATTTCAGGGAGTACCAACGCTGGTAGTAGCGCTATTCCCAAACCCACCGAAATCAATACAGTCGCCACAGCCGACCCTTTTGCCAAACCAAGCCTACAAACCGTCGGCCCAGCCCGAGCTCAAGGCAGAACTTTCACCCCCCTCTATATGAGCCTGACTAGCGCACTAAAAGCCTTGATGGAAAGAGGGCATCTCAAACCCCTCGATCCTCAACCTCTTCCTGACCTACTCCCAGCTAGACATAACCCCTCCAAGTACTGTGTGTACCATCAGCAGCGCGGTCATGGCACCGACCGTTGCTACCGCCTTCATCATGAGGTCCAAAATCTCATCGACAATCGGACGATAGCTCCACCTTCAGACCCCAATGACCGAACATCTCCTGCCTACCTCAATCTTATCCATATACTGCCATCCACCTATGACCCCAGCATATACATCACCCCAGCCCATCTACCCAAGCCTGAGGTGTTTATCCCAGAAAGCATGGACTTATGCATGATGGGTGCACCTGAACCTCAATCATCTCAAACCCGTGAACCCACTACTTCTGAGCTGAAGGGAATGATCGAAGATCTTCAGAGAATTGTGACAGATTTGGCCTCCGGGACATTGGCTCTGTCATCAGCCACATCACATACCAGGGAGTTCGTGTCAAAAGGCTCCTCAGTCTTGGAACGGGCTGTATTTGAGGAATGCCAATCCCTTGGCAAAGTGGAGGCGAGTGGAAAGAACAAGATAGGGGCGGACATGGATCCCCATGAACATCTTCTGTTGGCTGTTGAGGCTTTGAAAGTCGAGGGACTGAACAAAGAGCAAGTGCTCGCAGTTGTTGCAAAAACTGTGGATGAAACTTTCGCTACTCAAGTTGGGGGCAGTCTGAATCAAAAGGAACATCGGGAGAAGGGCTGTCATACCAGAGACGATCTTATTATCTCTAATCCTCCACTCGGAAGAGATCGGCAAACCAGGCCAGCACCTGCCAATACCTTTGTTGGTGCGCCCAGTAAAAATTCACAAGCCTTGAAGTACTAACCCCGAGGTCGGAGGGTCTTCCATGCCCTCTATATGCCTTTGTCCAAAGCTCTCCAAATCCTTGTTGGACAAGGCCATCTCAAACCCCTTGAGCCTCGGCCTCTCCCGAACCCTCTTCCGACTACACATGATGCTACCCAGTACTGCGCGTACCATCAACAAACTGGCCATACTACCGACAATTGCTCTCGTCTTCACCACGAAGTGCAAGATCTGATTGACAATGGGGTCATCCTCCCGCCGAGCTCAGCAAAGTCTATCGGCACTAGATCGGTGAACTTGGGGGATAATGTGACCATATGATCGGGGGATAAACCAGCTGCGGGTCGCACTCGATTAAACTCCAGACGTGAGAATGGCACGCACTATTCTGAGAAATACGTAAACACCAGTTTTTGTGCTTTCTAACTTGGGCATTGAGTCAGTCTTGTTGTTTTGTATAGAGTTAGTCTTTCCTTACTGAGTCAGTTGGGTCTGTCTTGTTGTACCGAGTCAGTCCTGTTTTGTTAGAGTCAGGTGATTCCGGGGGTGTTACCTCAGGCATCACTGTTTTGTTTTGTGTTTGTCTTTTTGCTTTCTTTTGAGTCTGTTTCTGTCTTGGAGCCAGTAATGCCAACAGATTTGAATGAACAGCAGTGATTTTCACATTCTTGTGTTCGCTTCTACCTTGTGCCAGTTGTGCCAGAAGTTCTGAATGAAACGACAGTGCTTTTCACCTGCTTTTCTGTGCTTTGAAAATCATTACATTGACCTAAGTTTTTCAAAACCTTTTAAACATTGTGATGAAAACAAAGGGGAAGGAATTCCTCAGGATTTGCAAAACTTTGATCAAATTGAGAGAAAGAGAGGCATGCTAAGCCCTTAATGAATGAAATCATGTTCGTTAACATGAGTACTGAGAAGGATCCTAGCTTGATCCAGATTGGTCCCACACCGTCTTCAGCGCGAGCGATTAGTTGCTTTCTTAAAAGATTTCAAAAAAAATGTTTTACACGGTCCGGCGAAGACCTGCGTGGAATCTCTTTTGAGATTGTGCAGCTTAGGATCGCTCTCAGCCTCGAGACTCGACTCCTTATTTTCAAACCTTGGACTAGAACTCAGAAAGTTCAAAGGTCAACTACAATGTAAGGCCTATGTGGCCGGATCCAGAGCAGCTCGTGAATTAGCGGCAACAAAGTCAGATCAAGAAGCTTGCGAAGCCAGATCAGGAGCACCCCTCGAACTAGGGGCAAGAATTTCAAATGTGCTCGAAGAGTCCAAGATGAAGATCGGCAAGAATGCCAAACCCCAGAAGGGAGGAAAGAAGAGGACATTGCTGAAGGACAACCAAGTTCCTATTCACAACACTAGGGGCAAATTCAGCCCTCGTTGGATGGACTCCTACATCGTCAGCGAACAGCAGCCACTCTCTTGGATTCAGACGGATTCGAGATCTCAGAACCATTTGACATGGACCAAGCTACACTTTTACCCTTGAGAGGCTCGCTGGGCCGAAAACCCGGAAGGGCTACCCAGGCAAAAGTTAGAGCAAGAAAAAGAAGAAAAAGAATAAAAAAAAAGAAAAATGCAAAGAACAAAAAAAAAAAGAGAAAAAGAAAAAAAATGAAAAGAAATGAAAAGAAAAACAAAGCTCGCAAGGTTGAAAACCCGGAAGGACGGCCTTGGCAAAAGTTAGAGCGCAAAAGGAGAGGTTAATACCCGAGTGTACCTTAACCCCAAACTACGTAAGGCTTGATTCCCATCTTTGGGATATGTAGGCAACTTCATTCTGAAGTCCAGCCGTAAAACAATTCAAATTCGATTGTGTCCATGCGATGGTTCTGGTCATCTTTGTCTTCTCTGTATCTGAGGATTTGGTTGTGTTCGTCACTCTGAGGACTGCCTACAATGGGCTGCGGTGCCATCCAAACAAGGGCAACTTTCCGTTGCCATTCAATGCGCCGCGGTGCCATTCAAACAAGGGGTAACTTTCCGTCGCCATGCAGCTCTCTTCAAGCACGGGGCAGTTTTCCTTTGGATCCGAGGTTGTGCATCTTAGGAGTAGGTTTCATGCTCGTTGGGTAAGTGGCCGTTTGCAAAAATAGTTTTTGAAAATTTTTACTGAGGTTGACTAGTTTTTTCGAAAATTGTTCCATCTTTTCCAAAAATTGGACTGTTTCTTGGACCCAAAAAAGGAAAATTTTCAGTGCTCATAGCTTGACTTGCATGATTTCAAATAAAAAATTGAACAAGCATGTTAATCAAACTCTTATGCTGATCAAAATTGTTTTAGTAGAAAATCAAAATAAAAAATGGTCAAAATGGTGAGCTAAGGGCACAGTTGAGTCGGGCTTCCTGTCTTTTCCCTATTGTTAATGCATTTGCTAGAAGGGCATCATACCTGCCGGAAAAGGGCACCACTGAAGCTAACCACAAAAGGGCTGAAAGCTCTCTCACCCTCCGAGCAATGAGGTATCAAGCCAAGTGCGAAACACGAACTGGAATGGATCAAGATATTCTACTCCCTCATCTGGACAGATCTGATCATGTCCAAACTCCCAAGCAGAGCATCGTCAACCGATGTCAGTTGCAGATTTGCTACACACCCAGTTGTAGCACAGCCCTTCTGTGGGAGAAACTCACTAGCCGCGTGTAGAAGAAGAAGAATCTAGCGGAATGCTAGGGGCAAGAGCCCATAACTTTCTGTTTATCCATCAACCGCCCAGGGGAGGGATTTAAAATGAGAGATTGAAGAATAGAGAGGTGTGCGCTGAGAGAAAAAGTGAGGAAAGGGCTTTTTCAGAAAAACAGAGCCTGAGGGCCGAGTGATGTGAGAATCACAAATAAGAAAAGGGTGGGAAATAATACTCAGAGAAACTGGCTCCTCGCGTACTGAGAGGTCTCTCGTCTTTGTAACACGTTTGAGTGTTGTGTCTTTTGTTTTGTCTCGATTCTTGCTTTGAGTCAGTCCGAGTGTGTCTCGATGTGTTTAGGTTGTTTACCTTTTGTTTTTCATTATTGAGTCTTTTTCGCTGTGTTCAGTTGTAGGCTCAATACTCAGTCGAGAACTCATTTCTCAATTTCAAAAAATCATCTTGTGCTCAGAGTGCTGTGCCATTCTCCACATTTGTGCAAAACAGGATTTGTTCTTTCATAAAACTGCAGGGTCCACCCCCGATAAGTGCGAACAGTAAAGCAAGGACCTATCTGAAGCTATATAAGTTTCGGACTGCAAAGCAAAAGAAAAGAGGAAAAATTTTGAGCATCTGAGTGTGTTTCACCTTCAGAAAATTCTGAGATTGCATTCCATATGTACCTCTTCAGGCCTTGTCAGTGCTCCGAAGAATGAGTGTGCCTCTACTCCAAGCTTAAGCATGCTTCAAGTTAGAATGGCAATTAAAGCAGCAGCAGATGTTATCTCTCGCCAATATGAACAGGGTGTGCCCTTTTTGAGCTGAGTGTGTTGCGAAGCCCTCTAAGAGGCAAATCAGAGGCACCAGAGTACATATTTGATGCTCCTCTATTGCGTAGAATGTGAACTTTCATATACACTGTTGTTGCATGCGTGCCGCGCATCGTTATGATTCATGCATAGAATATGCTTGCTTTCGATTCCGCATAGAATATGCTTTGCTTGTTTCATGCATAGAATATGCTTGCTTTGAATATTGCATAGAATGTGCTTCCATACTTGCATAGAAAATGCATGTATCTTCTGCATGGAAAATGCCCCCATACTTGCATAGAAGATGCATTTTATCGCACTGTCTTGTGCATTTCAAATCACTCGCGCTGTTTAGCGTATCGCACTTTCTTGTGCATTTTATCTCACTCGCACTGTCTTGTGCACTTACACTTTGTATCTCACTTGCACTGTCTTGTGCACCTTGTGGTTGTATCTCAATCACACTGTCTTGTGCATTTCAAATCACTCGCGCTGTTTAGTGTATCGCATTGTTTTGTGCATTTCTAATCACTCGCGCTGTTTAGCGTATTGCACTGTTTTGTGCAGTTTATCATTCGCGCTATTTTGCGCACCGCAATCGCACTGTTTTGTGCAGTTTATCATTCGCGCTATTTTGTGCACTGCCATCGCACTGTTTTGTGCAGTTTATCACTTGCGCTATTTTGCGCACCACAATCGCACTGTTCTGTGTAGTTTATCATTCGCACTATCTTATGCATTTCAAATCAATCGCGCTGTTTAGCGTATCGCACTGTTTTGTGCATTGTATCATTCGCGCTATCTTGCGCGTCCCACCTGCACTTGTTAGTGCATTACATTTCACTCGCGCTATTTTGCGCATCGCACTATTTTGTGCCCATTACTTGCATTGTGCATGCATTTTATCGCGCTATCTTGCGCATTTCACCTGTACTTGTTAGTGTATTGCATCGCGCTATCTTGCGCCGTGACCATTACTTGCATTGTGCATGTATTACATCGCGCTATCTTGCGCACCTTATCTGTATCGCACTGTTTTGTGCATTCACGCTGCTCATATTGTTTTGTACACCTTTAGCATCGCACTATTTTGTGCATCTGTTTAGCACTGTTTTGTACATTCACCTTGCTCGTACTGTTTTGTACACCTTTAGCATCGCACTATTTTGTGCATCTGTTTAGCACTGTTTTGTACATTCACTCTACATCACACTGTCTTGTGCACATTGTATTTTTGCATCATTTGCACTGTCTTATGCACTCTTTGGTCTAAGGAGACCTTAAATCTTGCATCATCACTCGCACTGTTTTGCGCATCGCACTTGCATTTATTCGCACTGTCTTGTACACTCACCTGGTCCAGGAGACCTTAAATCCTCTAAAGGTGCAATTCCTTTGGTGTTTGTCGTGCCCGAACGACTCCCAGTGGTTTGGTATAGCCACCTACCTATGTTAGCAGTGAGTTCCTAGGAGATCAACTGAGACGGTGGAAATTAGAGTTCGAATGGCTCTTGCCTAGAACGCAAAGGTTCGGGATTCCCGAGACTAAAGTCTGCTTTAAATACCCAGGGGTATATCCTCGGCTTGAAATCTATATGGCAGCCCCATAGATTGAGATAGCATCTGTATGCGCCTCAATTCTGGATACTGATCTAACCTAGTCTGTCACCCTGTTGGAGAATAGGGAAAGTTGCAACCATAGTCAGGGAGAAAAGTAGTACTTGTGGTTCAACTGAGAAGAAGAGGAAGATTCCCACATCAGCATGAGGTAGGACATTGCCGAGGTAAGTCATTACCAATTGCCCCTGTAAGATACCTTTACCTCTTAGCTATAACATTGCATCTTAGCCACTACATTGCAGTGCATTGCATGAGTCCTCAATTTTCAAACCGACTTCGCGTAGCGTATAAGTCCAATTATCAAACCGACTTTGCGTAGCGTATAAGTCCAATTATCAAAATCTTCCTGCATATCATTTTGTATCTTGCCCCCCGCCTGCGGGCATGCCTGCGGGCACATTTCTTTGTTATCTAGTATGTTTGTCTAAGTCTTCGGCCTTGTCAAAAATGGGTAGTCTCTGGGCTTTGACATTCACTCCCGTCACTTACGACTTTCGAGTTCTGTCAAAGAGGGGCAACTGTAGACACCCCATTTTTGACCAACCTTAAGACTCAGACGTCACCGATTGAGCGCTCGGTGATGTTGCATATTGTGCTCGTTCAGAGGTCGCGGAGTCTCAGCCGTGAGCCTTGCCTCCGGACTTCCGGACTCTTTTGTGCTTTGCCTCGGTTTGCGAACCAGGTCCCGTTTTCTCCGTCTTCTCTTCTCGAAGGGAGGGAGAGGTCTCGTAGATCATATCTCAGTGGCCGTAGGCTACGTTTTGTGGTCGTAGGCCGTTTTTCCCGTTTCGGAGCCCGGTTCCCGATTTTTGGAACCGTCGGCCGTGTGCCTCGGTTCTGGACCGCTTAACCACCTTCGTTTGCTCCGGTTTTTGGTATACACCCCACCACCATCCATTCCAATGACTTGGAGCTGTTTTTCATAGCTTAGGAGCACCATTTCTCAGACCAAGAGCTGCTGGTCCATTGGTCTTCAAGGGTAAGCTTCTTTTCCTTTTTTTTTTGTTCCTATCTTGCTCTATATCTAAGCCTTGCTTGCAAGAATTTTTGGGCTCCGAACCAAATTGCAAATAGTCATATTTTGAGCTTCTTTTCATGTTTGATTAAGGACCTTTTGCTGTTTGAGGTCTCCTACTATCACTTGCCTCTTTAACTCTCTTTTAGGCCTATTTTTGCATGGTATTTTAGGCTTATTTGTGAGCTGTTTCGTGGCTTGATGTAAATTGTAAAATGTCTTTTTTTGAGCCTCTCTTCAACTTTGTTGAAGGGCTCTCTTTGGTTTGAGGCCAGCTACTATCACTTGCCTCTTTAACTCTTTTTTAGGCCTATTTTTGAATGGTATTTTAGGCTTATTTGTGAGCTGTTTCGTGACTTGATGTAAACTGTAAAGTGTCTTTTTTTGAGCCCTCTTCAACTTTGTTGAAGGGCTCTCTTCGGTTTGAGGCCAGCAGCTACCACTTGCCTCTTTATCTCTCTTTTAGGCCTATTTTTGGGGGAAAATTTGAATTGATTTCCCCCCCCCCAAATTTTTCCCCCCTTTTCCTCCATTCCTCCCTCTATAAAACCAGCAGCTCCAGCTGCATTTTGGGTTAGAAAAAAATTTTGTTTAAGCCTCCTACATTTAATTTCTCTCTCTCTATATTCCAAGTATCAAAACCCTCTTGTTTTTTTTTGGCCCCTTTCTACACCACCACATAGCACCACCTCCCCACCATCCTTTCCAACACTTGGAGCTGGTTTTCCAGAGGCAAGGAGCACCTTTTCTCAAGCCAAGAGTTGTTGAAGCATTGGTCTTCAAGGGTAAGTCTTCTATCCCTCTCTTTGGCCCTATTTTTGCTCAATATATTAGCTCCTCTTGATTGAATATTTGGGCTCTGACCCTAACTGAAAATAGCATTATTTTGAGCTCCTTTTCATGTTTGTTTAAGGCCCCCTCCCTGTTTGAGGCTTCCTTTTTGCACTTGCTTCTTTACCTCTCTTGTATGCCTCTTTCTTGCATAGTATTTTAGGCTCATTTATAAATTGTTTTGAGCTTGGTTATAAACTAGAAAGCGGCTTATTTTGAGCCCTTATTCAACATTGTTGAAGGGATCTTCACTGTTTGAGGCTTCCTTTTGTCACTTGCCTCTTTATCCCTCTTTTGGCCTTATTTCTGCATGTTTTGTTAGCCCCTTGTGCTTGTATTTTTGGGCTCCGACCCGAACTGTAAATAGTCATATTTTGACCCCCTCTTCATGTTTGATCAAGGGTCTTTTGCTGTTTGAGGTTCCATTTTTACACTTTGTGTTTAAACCTTCTTTTAGGCCTATTTCTTGCATAGTATTTTAAGCTTACTTTTGCACTGTTTTGGGCTCGGCCATAAACTGTAAAATATCTTTTTTTGAGCCCCTCTTCAACTTTGTTGAAGGGCTCCTCATTTTTTGCGGCTAGAAGCTGCTACTTGCTTCTTTATCTCTCTTTTGGGGCCATTTTTGCATGTTAACTTAGCCCTATTTGTGTTCACTTTTTGGCATTGCTTAAAACTGGAAATATGCATGTTTTGGGACTGCCTTGATTCTTTCTTTATGCTTCATATTCAAATAATGCATGCTTTGTATTGCTATAAGTCATTCCATGCGCCTAGTTTCGAGTTTCGGGTCTCATTTCATGCATCGGGTGCCATGTTTCCATGTTTCGAGGATTTTTTGCATCATATTTTGGTACTGAAATTTGCATGTTTGCATATCATGTTTCATACCTTGCCATGCTTTGTTAGAGTGGTATTTGTGCCTTAGGTTCGGTCCTCGGTTTGCGTGCACGTGTGCACGCACCTCGAGTGTCTCATTTTCATCTAATGGCCATTGATGTGAGTGCGGCTGAGGTCCACTCATGTTGGTGTAAGTCCATCGTGTATTGTGTATGCCATTTCAATTCATAGCATTGCGTATGCTAGGTTGTATGTTAGAGCATCGTGTATGCCATGTTACATCGCGCATTGTGTATGCCATTTCATAGCATTGCGTATGCTAGGTTGCATGTTAGAATTGCATTCATGCATGTCATGCATATTGCATTGTGTTTGGGATAAGCGTTAGCCCGAGCATGGGAAACGAGGGATGTTTCGTACTCCGAGTGATGGAACGTGTCTCAATTCCCAGTCACCGACACTCCGGATTATCCATGATGGAGTCTCGGTCTTGTTGTGTTTATGTGTGCATTCATTTCATATTAAGTCGTGCAATTTGACTCCTCGGCCATCATGCATCGAGATGCGTGATTGGTGGCACGAGGATCGAGGACTACACTCCCTGAAGAGTAGTCAAGCACACATATGTGAAAATACTTTGCCATGCCCCTTTCTTGCTCTCTGTTACAGCAAATCAAGAGTCAACAGCCTTCCGGAGCTTAGCGCGCATCCCGAGAACAATTGCAAACAGAGGCAAATCGGGGCATCGCAGCGGATTTTCGCGCAAGGCGACTCAAGCATGCATCATCCATCATTCGGAACAGAGTCGGGGCAGTCCCTAGCTTGCATGCTAGTTTACCGCTTTCCGAGTTAATTTGTTAATTAATTAGGGTTTTGTAATATTTAAGTATTTATTCGGGACTGTATTATTTATCCATTTGGGACTGTATTATTCTTTCGGACCCTCTGCGCGAGGGCAATGTTGTAATAAGTGTGTGTGTGTGTGATGTATGTCTTCCAACCCCACGTCTTTCTCCCTTTTATTTACCAGCTTATGATGGTTAGATTAGGGCATATTTGAATTAGCATACAGTATGATAGCATGTTTGCATTCATTCATCTGTTTTGCATGCATCGGGCTTGGCGCATCATACTAACTGCATTGTATTTTTAATTTCAAGTTGAATACATGTTAGCTATAGCATTTCATATGCCATGTTTAGAATAGCCAAGCCTGCTATAGTTGCATTTTTACATGTGTTGCATTAGACATTTCTGTATAGTTAGGATCATGCATGGATTTCTAACCTAGCTTCTGTTTTGGCTTGGAGTACTCGGTAAGTTTTACTCTTTAGCATCCTTGCATGCGTGTGAGTGAATGCCATGATAGCATGCTTACCATGAGGCTATGTGCTTATGTGACATAAACTGCCTGAATGCCTATGGGTGAAGGTTGGGTTATTTGAATTGGAACAATTCATTAATTGTGAGTTTTAAGCCCACTAGATAGTGGCAAAATCATGTTTTCTAAGCCCACCTGAGGGTGGCAAATCCACGTCTTAGCCTACTTGCGGGTAGCACCATCAAACAATTTTCAAAATAAACAAACATGAAATGTTTTGTTCCAATTCTGACGATCCAGTCTATACTTGTATGCTGTGCGCATCACATAGTAAATCTAGGCTAATAACCGGAATAAGAACGCATAAAGTTTTCAAAACTAGATATCATGGTTAGTAGAGGTCGATCTTTGATCGGGCGAGCGGGGGTGCTCACGAAGTGACCTTCTCCAATCGTACCCAAGTTCCCGAGCCGGGGCAACTTTGGTAATGACGGACACGTGGCCTTAGGCAAACGAGTTAGGGTTTCCTAAATTTCCCCAAAATAAAATATTTAGGTGGCGACTCTGTATCTGGCAAAACAGTCCATGTTTGGCACTTCTTTCAAAAATCTGTTTTCTCAAAACGATTTGCCGGATTTGGACTCTTTGGTTCAGACTTAGAACCGTGGCAATTTTAGAGTCCTAAACTGTAGTGAGCCCAATATCGAACGGAACGGGGGGGCTCGTTCCTCCCAGGCCGTTCGGGGACGTCTACAAGTACTAACTCAATACATATTAAGCCCTTGGCTTGAATTTACATGTAATACATCAAAGTAAACAAAAAAAGAGTCTTCAACTTTATTAATCATCCAAGCTATGTCCTTGGAGGTGGCATACTACCTGTACCTGAAAATGATGTCCCATAAAGGGTGAGCCAACGCCCAGTAGAGATATACTAAACACAGTATGAGCAATAACTAAGACATTAACAATTGATAAATGTTCAATTTCCATAAATCAATTCATAACCCATTTCCATTTCATGACCACCATGCTTATGTCTCATTTCAGTTTCCATTTCTTATCAATTTCACATTTTTGTATCAACGGCTCAGAACCTGGCCAGCCACTTATATGAGATAATGACTCATATTAAACACTTCTCATTTTACAATAGATAAACATATTAGTTGTATCAACATCTCAACAGATAAGCCTACAAGTTGTATCTACATTTCAACAGATATGCATATTAGCTATATCAACACTTCCAATGACAAGCATAAGAGCTGTATCAACACTTCCAAAGATAAGCATATGAGCTGTATCAACACATTATCTGACAAGCATATGAGCTGTATTAGTGGAGTCCATCCCCTATCTCCTCCCAAACAACATCCGGTTTAGAGGTCCATCCCCTATCTTCTCCTAAACCGTGGAGTACATCCCCTATCTCCTCCCACACACACAATGTATATACACAAAGGTCATATACACAATCAATCAATACATAACGTTAATGTATTCTATCAACCGTCATACTCTATGACATAACCAATTGATTAGTTTTAGTTTGCCTAATCGTCATGCATTGTCTACAACAATCAAAACTACCCTCCACCGGTAGCCCAAGCAATTATTTCTAAACAGATAATAAAAGCTTCAACAGATAAAAATATCAATGTTTTCAAAAGTGAGCGATTTATAAATCCAACTCCATCATTTCACAACATAATGAGCCAATTTCATTATTTCCAACTCAATTCCATAAGTTCACAATTTTCCCAAATTAATTATACCAATTAATTTTAAACAACAAATTAGGGCTTTCACCCCCAACTCTCGGTGTTAACCCAAAGGTTCCAATTTCACCAACCAACAACTATATCATCATTTTGAAACCCAAATTACAAATTATGAGCCCAAAATCACAAAACCCTCTTTAACACATTTTGAAACCCTAAGTCCCAAAATCAACCATTTAAACAATAGGCTCAAAATCTAGGTTAAAACCCATAAGAGTGAGTAGGAATCCCTACCTCAAAAGATGAGACCCAACGAGGAAGATGGTGAAAACGAAGTTGCTCCAAACCACGAGTTTCTCGGATCAAAAGATAGCCCTCGACGATCAACAACCTTTTTGCAAAGGCCAAAGGTGAGGAAAACACCCTAACTAGATCAATATCTAGAGAGAAGGCAAGGTTTTAGAGAGAGGGGCTCTCAAATGGCCTTTTCGGAAAAGTAAGAGAGAGAAAGGGTGAGAAAAAGTGATTTAAAACTGCCCCATAGTCAACTAATATACGACATTCCCGCTCGAGCAGAAAACACAATGCTCGAGCGCCAAGAACAAAAGCTAGGTCCGCTCGAGCGCAAAAAGGCCCGCTCGAGCGCGAAAACCAGTCCGCTCGAGCGTAGATTTTCCCCTCCCAAAACTTACACCCGAAGGTACTACCCGCTCGAGCGCCACCGCTCGAGTGTAAAGAAACCCGCTCAAGCATAAAAATCACACCTGCAGAAGTTTTGCAGGGACACGAAAAACTGGGAGCGTGCAATCTCCGCTCGAGCGCAAGAAGACCTGCTCGAGCGGACCTCCTAAAATCTGGGCAACAAAGAATTGAAACCAAAGCCAAACCAACCTGTAACAACTCTGCCCAATACATCCTAAAACTCAATCAAGTGGAATTAAACGATGACAACAAGGTGTACTACTACCAACATCACGGAACCGAGTCCGGAATATAACAGAACAACAAAGGGACAACTGGGATCGCTATACAAGTCCTCGCTCGAGGGTGCAAAACCCCGCTCGAGCGGGCTGTAAACACAACAAAAGTGCTGGATACACAAATTTCCCGCTCGAGCGCCATTTACCGCGCTCGAGCGGGAGTCCAAAATCTGGAATTTCCAGATTTGAACCTCAAGCTCAAAATCAAGTTTCAATATGCCAAATTCGATCCTTTTGAGCTAATTTTCTGAAAAATACTTTAAAACTCATAATATAACATGATTCAAAGCTCAATTTGTAAAATCAAGGCCCAAAGGTGAGTCAATTAAACACAATCTCAACAATAATTCAAGAACATACTGCAAACGTAACATGCATGTGTTCAATCAAATCCAAAGCTTCAATTACTTGCTCAAATGAGCTCAATTGCCTCAAAAACAAGATGAATTCATGGACTAAGCTCAAATCCAAAGCTTCAATTACTTGCTCAAATGAGCTCAATTGCCTCAAAAACAAGATGAATTCATGGACTAAGCTCAAGATATGAACATGCATATGGAATTTCATGAAGAACAACCTCAAAATGCAAGACCATGCACATGCATGCATGGATTAAGCCTCTATTCAACAATCTAAAACCAATTTATGATCTTAAGCTCCTATTTACCATGAACCATGCAACAATTAACTTGAATTCACAAACAAGAAGGTAAATGCCCTACCTTAGGTCTTGAATGCAAGATATGAGAGCTCAATTATGCAAATTATCCTTCAATTCCTATAATTTCCAAGCAAAACCTCCAAGTTGAACTCAATTTCTCTTACTCTCTCACTCTAGTCGGTTTTAGCTCTCAAAGTGGCTGAGGAAAAGGGTGCTCAAACAATGTAAGGGTGAGAAGAGGAGTGGTCTAGCATAACCCACTAAGTGGCAAAGTTGTAAATAAGGCAAACTCTTGTAATTTATCAATATTTAATCTAATTTAATCATACCAAATCACATTTCAATTAAATATACCATAAAATCATATAAATCTTAATTAGCACAAAACATCAATCAATTTCAGATTCGGCCGCCGATAAGGCCTTCAATTTGCAGTTTAAAGCATAAAACATGAACAGATAATTTAACAATCAACAGATAGAATTGCATTCAAACTAGCACAATCAATCAATCAGTTTAGTAATTCAGTCAATTAACATGCTTAATCATAGATTAGCACTAATCAGTAGTGTTATCAGTAAACAATGCTGAGGATTGTTACACGTTTCAGTCATCATTACACTTTTCCGCCTCATTCGTGCATCTCTCGCATTTAATACGATTTGAAACCCCAGTCCCTTCGAATGTATGTTTTTTCAAATATTTGAGCCTCCTGGATTGCCAGTCAGTATCCCTTCTCTGATTCATTCCTTCTGCAACTTCTCCCCGTCTCTCCTTGTCTCCTTTGCCTCTTGTAAGTTTTATTCTATTCTTTTCTCTTTGTAATCTTATTTTCCGTGTTTATTTTAGATTTGGCATACCTTGAGTCCTCATTGGAATGACAAAGCACTTGAAAGACCTCCTTTCCGAGGGTTGTATTTCGGGGTTCCGACGACATTTTTCTATCCCTGATGATGTCCACCTATCTCTAGTGACGGACAATACTCTTGATATGGAGAGGGAAAATCAAAATACAATTGTCTTTCCTCTCCTATCCATTGTGGAAGGCGGAGTTTGTTTTCCCCTACACCCATTCCTTAGGGCCGTCCTCCGCCATTGGGGTCTGATTCCTTCCCAACCCAATGTGAATTTTTTTTTGAATCATCATGGGAATCGTAGAGTTGAACCGGCGCCTTAGGATCAACCTTGGTATTCCGGCCATTCAGCACTGCTATGCTTTAGCCAAATCCTCCAGTCGGCACGGGCGCTACTTTCTCAGGGCCAAGGACACTGACCACCACCTGGTAACCATGCTTGCCAGCTCTGGCAAACGAGTTGATGATGTGATGGTCAATATTCGAGGCAACTGGGAATTCGGCGAAGGCGAAGATCGCCTAGACCCTATACCTAGACGGAGGGGTGAACCAGGTTGCCGTGTAAATCCTCGTTTTTATTAATCTTTTTTTTACTCGGCCTTTTCTACTAGTCTAATCCTTTGTTTATGCAGGCAATAAGTTGAAGAAGATTTTGATTTTGGCCGACGAGGCGATCCTTGCTGAAATTAAGACTGCATTAAAGTATTTTGGCCGTTCAAACGTACAGAAGCGAGGGAGAGCCGCCCATATACTCCTGCGATACAAGCCTGCTTATACTACGTTCTCGGCAGCGGACGACATTCCGATCCCAACCGGTGAGCAACATCTTACGACTCTTGTCTTCCCCAGCTTCAAGATCCTTAGGCAAATTGGTTTTGAAGCATCCGATTCGAAGTGAGAGGTAGAGCCAGTGGTCGAGGTAGTTGCCGAACAAATGAGAGAGTTCGCTGCAGAGGCCGAGAAGGTCGACGAGGCTCTAAAATTAGCGTTTGAAGCGGCCAGTCTAAATCAGCCTAACTTGCCGTCCACTTCGGGTCGGGGGGAGTTTTCTTTTGAAGATATTTTTACTGGCTTAGAAGATCTGCCCGGCTCCTATTTCGAGGGTATGGCGAAGGAATCTCTTTCTCAGCTGGCACGAAAAAAGAATGCTGAGCGTTTGGCCGCCCGTCAGAAGGCCGAGGCCATTACTTCCAAAGCTGCCCTCCCTGAATCGTCTGAGAAGGTTGTCGTTGTTGAAACGGCTTAAATTGTTTCTATTGAGACGGAACGGTCAGTTGAAAGTCTGAATCCAGAGGCCGATAAGGGTAGGGAAAAGCGACCGACCAATTTTGAGGCCGTTTCTGAAGAAATTCCAGTCGAGAAAAGGCAGCGCTTGGAGGAATCAGACGTGGTTGTTCCTTTGTGGTTTAGCTGAAGATAAAAAACGTGCTGATCTCCTCTGACGCATCGGCTGTGAAAGACCCAGCCATGGCGTTAAGCCTGGCTTTGTCGGTCTCGTTGCCAGCTGACAAGGCAGCTTTCCGTTCGGAGCCAGACGCGTTAACAATTGCATTGGCCGCTCAGACAGCTTTTCTGGTATGTATATTGATCTTATATTTTGCGTTTCTGCGTATATTTGTTTTGGTTTTAACATTCTGTTTTACAGACAGTCGGCAGGATAGCCGAGATAGGGCGGCGTCAGCAAGAAGCTGTTGAAGAAATAGGCCGTTTAAGATCGGAGGTGGAGAGTGAAAGGAGTAGGGCTAACTTTGAGGCGGCAAGGGTGACGATAGAGAGTGCAAGAACGGAGGCCGAAATTGAGAGAGCGAAAAATGCTGAAGAGTAGAGATTGGTCACCGAGCAGAGGGCAAGCGCGAGCGATGAAGCGCTCAAGTCAGCCTAAAAGGTAGTTGCCAGGCTGGATAACGAATTGGAAAAATTCAAGAAGGCAAAAGAAAAAGCCGACTTCGAGACTTCCAAGGCGTACGAGGCCGGGCAAGACGCCGCCCTTGAGAGCTACGCAGAGAAAGCTCCTAAATTTGAAAATCGGGGATTCAAGCATGGCTGGCTTAAAGCCCTTGTTGCTGCAAATGTGACATTGGCAATGCCAATTCCATATGAGCAAGTGGACATCGAGCCGCTGGAGTCTGACCCCGAGGACCCTTAGGATACCACACTGGTTGTTTTTGCCTAGGAATTTCAATGTATTTTATTTTATTTTATTTTTACTCAGGGTGATCATCATGTATAAAATGATACTCTGTCTGTATTTAGTTTGTCAATGAAATTTTCCCTTGTTTTGTGTTATTCAATGAAATTTTTCCTTGTTTTGTGTTATTCCTGTACTTAGTTGAATGAATAGACAATTATTCTATTAAAAAGATGGATGATTGAAAAATTGGGAGCTATTCATGATTAAGATTTAAGGAATCTGCCCTTGCCTTAGATATGAACTTGTCCGCCGAATGAGTCCAGTTCGTGAAATGGCTGAGGTACAATCTTTTTGGCACCTAGCCAGTGCATGAGCTTCGTAAGCCGAATAGGACTAGTTCATGGAATGGCTGTGGCATAAATCGATCGGCATTGGGTTTAAATCCTTGGCTGGTTAGATTAATAAATCTGCCCTTATCCCAGCCAGTGCATTAGCTTTACAAGCCGAATAGGACTCGTTCATGGAATGACTGTGGCATAAATCGATCGGCATTGGGTTTAAATCCTTGGCTGATTAGATTAATAAATATGCCCTTACCCCAGTCAGTGCATGAGCTTCATAAGCCGAATAGGACTGGTTCATGGAATGGTTGTGGCATAAATCGATCGGCATTAGGTTTAAATCCTTGGCCGATTAGATTAATAAATATACTCTTGCCCCAGCCAGTGCATGAGCTTCATAAGCCGAATAGGACTGGTTCATGGAATGACTGTGGCATAAATTGATCAGCATTGGGTTTAAATCCTTGGCCGGTTAGATTAATAAATCTGTCATTGCCCCAACCAGTGCATTAGCTTCATAAGCCGAATAAGACTAGTTCATGGAATGGCTGTGGCATAAATCGATCGACATTGGGTTTAAATCCTTGGCCAGTTAGATTAATAAATCTGCCCTTGCCCCAGCCAGTGCATTAGCTTCATAAGCCGAATAGGACTCGTTCATGGAATGGCTGTGGCATAAATCGATCGGCATTGGGTTTATATCCTTGGCCAATTAGATTAATAAATCTGCCCTTGCCCCAGCCAGTGCATGAGCTTCATAAGCCGAATAGGACTCGTTCATGGAATGACTGTGGCACGATCCTTTCGGCTTAAGGCCAAGGGATTTGGCCGACTCGAGTGGAGAGCCATTGATCATTTGTATTAAAGGATTTGCCCTGGTCAGGGGTGAAACTGGAAAGCCGAAAGTCGGCGGCTTATGGAATGCGTGCATTAATAAGGTTACCTCGGGAACGCGATGCATCCATGAATTATTTAGAGAGGGGGTTGTGTCTAAACAAAACTCAACCTGTACGAGGAACTAAACAAAACTCAACCCTGCAGCGAAGAGTGAATGTCTAACATATTATTCTTCAATAGCAAAGGGGAAGGCAAGACATTGGCGGAGCTGGACTCGATGAATCGAGGTGGCGTACTTCCCCGAACGGGGGCTAAAGCATTTGCTGAGCATGAGAGGCGTCATTTTTCTCGTCGACGAAGCATGTCACCCAGAAGGGAGAAACGCCAACGGGGCAGTTCCCTTCGTCCGCGCAGCGAAGCCAGTGGGCCACCACGCCTATTGAGCTTTACAGTTTTTATCGATAACAAACCGATGACGGAGGCGGATTCAATCATCCGAGATCCAAATGTGGCAGTAGAATTTGCACGACAAATTTTTCCACCAGAAGTTCAGCAGTCGATGGTTGGTCTACAAGACTTCAAAGTGTTCCGAGAGGGCATTCATGGGGCGGTGAAGGGGCTGTACACCTCCTACGAAATCGGTATGCGTCTTCGTGCTGCTTGACGGGAGATAGAGCAGAGAGACGAACGCATTCGAAGCCTAGAAGCTCGTGTGGAGAAGGCCGAGTGTGAGCTGAGAAACGTCAAGGCTGGTGGGGAGCAGTCGACTGAAAAGTCTAACCTGATCGTGGAAGAAAAGGTGACACAACGACTAATAAGCCATGCGATCGTCGATCGGGATACGGCTAGCATGTTTGCGATTGAGACCGCCAAGACTAGGGCTTACGAAAAAGGCTTCCATGATGGCCGGAAGGTCGAAATAGAAAAAAACCAAGGAAAAGCTCGCCGATGAGGTCTGTCGATGCGAAAATCGGGGATTTCAGCATGGGTGGATCGAAGCGCTGAAGGCCGCGGATACTCTCCGTGCAGCAGGTGTTTAGTCGGCTTCACCGTTATATCATCGCCGCAATCTTCCCTTTGATGCGTACGAGATAGAGAAGAGTGACGATGAAAGTGGCGCCGCATAAACTTTTATGTAAAAATAAATACATTTTGTATTTATTTGTTGTTTAATCAATAATGTATTCGAAAGCAGTTTAATAAGGACATATAATTTTCACAATGTTTTTGTTGTTGTACCAACTGTTTTATGAGTGGATTTAATTATGATATTATGATTTTTTTATTCCAACTCTGGTAGTATGAAATTATACTTGTTGATAAAATGACCATGACCATGAAAATATACATAGTTGGCCGAAACGTAAATTGCGCAAGGTGCCGCGAATTCGGCCTAATCATCTGGATATGGCTCTCGGAATTTGGCACCTCATTCGGCCCAGGCTCGACGGTGTCATGCACGAATGGGGCTCTAAATCTGGAGAATTGTGCTCTGAATCCGGAGTCTTAGTCGGCCTAAAGGTGTCATGCACCGATGGGGCTCCAAATCCGGAGTCTTAGTCGACCCAAACGTGACATCTGCGAAGGGTGCTCCGAATCCGGAGTCTTAACCGGCTCAAAGGTGTCATGCACCGATGAGGCTTCGAATCCGGAGACTAGCCTTGGCCAATCATGACATCCATGAAGGGCGCTCCAAATCCGGAGTCTTAGTCGGCCCAAAGGTGTCATGCACCGATGGGGCTTCGAATCCGGAGACTTGCCTTGGCCAATCGTGACATCCGTCAAGGGCGCTCCGAATCCAAAGTCTTAGTTGGCCCAAAGGTGTCATGCACCAATGGGGCTCCGAATTCGGAGACTTGCCTTGGCCAATCATGATATCCACGAAGGGCGCTCCGAATCCGGAGTCTTAATCAGCCCAAAGGTGTCATGCACCGATGGGGCTCCGAATCCGGAGTCTTAGTCGGCCCAAATGTGACATGCACCGATGGGGCTCCAAATCCGAAGACTTGGCCAATCGTGACATCCATGAAGGGCGCTCCGAATCCGGAGTCTTAATCGGCCCAAAGGTGTCATGCACCGATGGGGCTCCGAATCCGGAGTCTTAGTCGGCCCAAATGTGACATGCACCGATGGGGCTCCGAATCCAGAGACTTGCCTTGGCCAATTGTGACATCCACCAAGGGCACTCCGAATCCGGAGTCTTAATCGGCTCAAAGGTGTCATGCACCGATGGGGCTCCGAATCCGGAGTCTTAGTCGGCCCAAATGTGACATGCACCGATGGGGCTCCGAATCCAGAGACTTGCCTTGGCCAATTGTGACATCCACGAAGGGCACTCCGAATCCGGAGTCTTAATCGGCCCAAAGGTGTCATGCACCGATGGGGCTTCGAATCCGAAGACTTGTGTTTTATCGGAACACTTTTGAACTGGATGGCGCAATAAATAAACAAGGATCTTTGCATTACAAAAGTGGAGCGTGTACACGTTGAACCATTCAGAACTAGTATTATTCCCCACAAGTCGGGTTTAATGATAGAATTTTCGTAAGTGCGTTGAATTCCATGGCCGTAGAAGACTCCGTCTAGACATGTCTTTTAGCCGATATGCCCCTACTCCAGCGATCGAGTCGACCTGATAGGGGCCGTCCCAGTTAGGACCCAACTTTCCATCGGCCGGTTTTTTGGCAGCGGGAAGTACCTTCTTCAGGACCAACTCTCCAGGTGTGTAGCGGCGTAGCTGAACACGTTGATTATACGACTTAGCAAGCTGCTGCTAATACCACGCCACGGATGCAAGGGCACAGTCTCTTCGTTCTTCAATCAGAACTAAGGCCTCGTTTGGGAACAGGCTAATTTAGTAACTTTTTGGCTATTTGGTTAAAATATGAGCTAAAAAAAACTAGTATGTTTGGGATGACTTTTTGGCTTTTTACAAAAAGATGTGCAAAAAGTAGAGAGAAAAAAGAATCTTTAAATTTTTGGTATGGGTTGTTGGCTTTTTGGTTTTTTTAGTGACTTTTTAGCTTTTTGGCTAAACGGGCAGCTTCCCAAACGAGGCCTAAATCCAAGGCAAGCATCATGTCGTTTTGGCCTATATCAAAAACCTTCGATTTCCAGGTTGGGAGGCCGATTTCCAGGGATATGATTGCCTGGGTTCCAAAGCATAGTGCAAACGGCGTTTCCCCAGTGGATCGTCTCGGCGTAGTTCGATGAGCCCACAACACACTCGGCAATTCTTCGACCCATTTGCCTTTAGCTTTTTCTTGATGCCGTCCAAGATGGATTTATTAGAGGCTTCGGCTTGACCATTGCTTTGGGGGTAAGCCAGCGTGGAAAATTAGGGCCGGATACCATACTTGCTGCACAGCTATCGGTAGACGCCACAATCAAACTGGGTGCCGTTGTTTGGGATGGGAGCTCTCGGAATGCCGAATCGTGTAATGATATTTCTCCATACAAAGCGCTTGACATTGGTGTCTCGAATGTGCGTTAATGCCTCGATTTCAACCCATTTCGTGAAGTAATCTGTGGCGATAATGAAGTATCGCTTGTTCCCTGGGGCCCTCGGCAATGGTCCTACGATATCAAGCCCCCACTGGGCAAACGGCCATGGACTAGTGATAGAGCTTAACTCTTCAACAGGCAGATGGGTTAACGGGGAGAACTTCTGGCACTGCTCACATTTTTTCACATAGCATTCGGCATCGGATCTCATTGTCGGCCAATAATACCCCTGTGTTATAGCTCGATGGGCCAAAGAGCGTCCGCCAGAGTGTGCACCACAACTGCCTTCATGTATTTCAGTCAGAAGCTCTTCAACTTTGTCCGGATGCACGCATTCTAGGTATTGACCAGAAAGGGACTTTTTATAAAGCTTTCCTTGCGGATCCAAGTAGTAACGCAGGGTTTTGTTTCTCAGCTTGTGCGCTTATTTCTTGTCCTCTGGGATCTGTTCGGAAGATAGGAATACGGCAATGAGATCCATTCAACTTGGTCCAGATTCTGTGACTTGACCTGGACTTCTTCCGAAGGACCAATGCTTGGCTCCGGGATCAAACCCACCTCGATGGTTCGTTTGATCTCTGAGTTAATGGCAGAGGCTAGGCAGGCAAGGGCGTTTGCATACGTGTTCTGATCACGCGTTATCTGATTCAATTCATGATGGTTAAATTTTGTCAGCAAGGAGTTAGTCGTTTTCATGTAAGCCGCCATACGGTCATTCCTTGCCGCGTACTCCCCTTTTAGCTGATTAATCACCAGTTTGGAATCGCAAAATACAAACAGACGCCGAGCACCCAGAAGATGTGCATTCCGTAAACCGGTCAAAAGGGCTTCGTATTTGGCTTCGTTATTTGATGCTTCGAAGCCGAGTTTGACGGCCTGCTCAATTACTGCGCCGTTTGGAGCCATGATTACTACTCCAACTCCACTGCCCCGTTGATTGGATGACCCATCACAGTACAGCTGCCAAATGTCCCCAACATAAATTCTCCAGTTCGGCTTAGGTCAAATTTCATCAGACTTGAAGTCGACAAGACCCCTGGTAAATTCAGCCACAAAGTCGGCAAGCACCTACCCCTTGATTGAGGTTTTAGGTAGAAACTGAATGTCGTATTGGCCGAGTTTGAGAGCCCACTTTGAAACGCGTCCTGATGCTTCGGCACTATGTAGCATTGATCGGAGGGGGTAATCTGTTAGCACCCCGATGCTGTGCCCCTAGAAGTAATGCATCAGTTTTCTTGCCGCCATGACCAGGGCCAGGATGAGTTTTTCCAGTAGGCAGGTAGCGTGTTTCGGCGTCTACCATTGCCTTGCTTACATAAGACACTGGCCGCTGCTTCTCCAGCTCTTCCTTTATCAGTACGGCGCTAACGGCCCGGTCGAAAACTGCCAGATACAAGATGAGCGGGTCACCTGCCGAAGGTGTTGTCAGGAGACGAACTGATCGGAGGTAGGTTTTCAGACCGTTGAAAGTGGCTTCGCACTCCGCGAACCATTCGAAAGCCTTGCCCTGCCGAAGTGTATAGAAGAATTGTCGGCAGCGGTACGTAGAACGACTGATGAACCTGTTGAGTGCGGCTACCATCCCCATTAACTTCTGTACTTTCTTGACTGATCGAGGGGAGCCAAGTTCTAGGATTGCTGTGATTTGCCTTGGGTTGGCTTTGATTCCTTGGTGGTTGACAATGTAACCCAAGAATTTGCCAGAGCCGATCCCAAACGCACATTTGGAAGCGTTCAGCTTCATTTTGTATTTACGTAGAATGTCGAATGTCTTTTTCAGATTGGCTATGTGATTTTGTTCTTCCTTGGACTTTACCACCATATCGTCAATGTACACTTCTATAGTGTGGCCGAGTTGCTCTTTGAAATGGCAGTGACCAATCTTTGGTAGGTTGCTCCTGCATTCTTCAGCCCAAAAGGCATGACCTTGTAGCAGTAGGTTCCTCTTGGGTTGAGGAATGCAGTTTTCTCTTCGTCCTCTGGAGACATGGCGATTTGGTGGTAGCCTCTATAAGCATCGAGAAAGCTCATACGTTGATGGCGTGCCGTTGCGTCTACAAGTTGGTCAATTCTGGGTAGGGGAAAACAATCATTGGTGCAGGCTTTGTTTAGGTCCGTGAAATCGACGCACACTCGCCAAGTCCCATTTTTCTTCTTCACAACCACTGCATTAGAGAGCCATGTAGGGTAGGTCACTTCCCTGATTGCCCCGGCATCAAGCAGCTTGTCAACCTCCTCAACAACGGCGGCAGTATGCTCTGCGGCTGACCACCGACTTTTCTGAATGATCGGCTTGCACTTAAGGTCAACATTCAAATGGTGCTGTAAAACAGACGGATCTATGCCCGGCATCTCATAAGGAGTCCATGCAAAGATGTCAAGGTTGTTGAGTAGGAAGGAAATTAGCTGCAGTCTGTTGGCTTGATTCAGGGAGGCGCCGACCATGAAGAACCTGTTTGGGTTTCCGTCGATTTCGACTCGATCTAGGGCTTCCGTCGCCTTTTCACTCAGGAGCCGTCCAACATCATCGAGGCTCTCTCGATCCGGTATCTCAATGGAATTCACTTGAAACTCTTTCGGCGTCTTTTCAGCAAGGATATATCATGCTTGTGCTGACTTCTGTGAACTACGAATTTGTTCAATGCCGCGTGCTGTCGGGAAGCAAAGTAGCTGATGATAGGTGCTTGGCACTACCTGCATAGTATGCAACCAAGTCCGCCCTATGATGAGATTATACGGCGATGGTAGCTTCACGACCAAGAACTCCACATCCACTGTTTGGGAGCCCGCTCGAACGGGTAGTGTGATTTTCCCCAAGAGGTACTCTGGATTAGCGTTGAAGCCGAATAGTGGATAAGGGGCCGGGGAGAGATCCGATTCAGAAAAGCCAAGTTTGGTGAATGTCTTGTAGTACATAACCTCCGATGTGCTCCCCGGATCAATGAGTGCGCGCTCAACTGTGAATTGGTTTATGCGTAACCCAATTACCAAGGGATCGGTGTGGGGAAGTGTCACTCCGGCTAAATCCGAATCATCAAAAGTAATGCTTGCAGCTTCATGGGGCCGTTTAGACGGAGTGAGTTGATTTTGAGGATCGAGATTCAATTGAATCGTATGCACCGTGGATGAAATTGGCAGGCTGTATATCATGTGGATCACACCGAGTGGAGGGGAATCCTGTTTTAAGGTTATTGCTTTAGTTGAGTTGCCCTTTCGGACGTACTGTTGCAGTCGACCGTCCTGTACGAGTTCCTCTAGGTGATCCTTCAAAGAATAACAACTCTCAGTATCATGGCCATGATCCTTGTGGTACTCGCACCGCCTATCCCGTCTTCGCGTGTCGACAGGTCCCACCATTTTTTACGGCCATTTGAAGAATGGAAGATGTTGGATTTTGGACATGACCATGCCGATCGGCTCTGACAACTCAGTATATTTCTTGTTGGCGCGCCTTGTGCGCCTACTATCGACTTGCAGCTGTTCATTTGCTCGATGGGAACATTGGTCGCTTGATCGGCAAGAATCCCGTCTCTTATCTCGTTTTGCCCGATGCCGTGGTTTAGGGCTCTAAGGTGCTACAGAATTTAACGGCTGAGCAATTTCAGCAGGAGCCGTCTTGTTGGTAACATTTCCGGCTTTAACCCGCAAGGCATCATCTTCCACTTTACAGTATTCTTTAACTTTCTTCATCAACGACCAAACTGTTTTGGGGGGCCGTTTGGTCAAAGAGCTGCGGAGGGCACTGTCGGGATGTAACCCCATCTTGAAGGCGGTGATGGCCATGGAATCATTGCAAGCATCGTCTACCAGATTAAAACATTTCTAATACCGTGCCGAATACGTACGAAGGGTTTTCTCCGGTTGAATTTGCATTGCCCAGAGGGAGTCGGCTTGCTTTGGCTGGACCTCATTAGTGATAAACCTTGCCCTAAAGGACTTTTGGAGTTGGTGGAAGCTTTTAATCGAAGTCGGCTCCAGTTTATAATACCACCTGACAGCTAGTGGTCCCAAATTGCTCGAGAATATTCTGCACATGAGAGCCTCATCATCTGCATGCAGTGTCATGGCTTGCTTATAGTGGCAAATGTGATCGGTGGGGTCTGATTTACCGTCGTATAAGGTGAATGACGGCATTTTGAATTTCTTGGGTAGCACTGCCTTTGCAATCCGTCGCACAAAGAGATCGTGCTGGTCTTCTTCATCTGAACTGTTTCTTTTTCTCTTATGCCTTATATGAGGACTCTCTTCAGAAGAACTGGTAGTTTCAGGTCGTCCCTTCTTCTTGGGTTCTAGGGATAATGAGTCAGAGTCACTATCAGTGTCGACTTGTCGGGCTCGAGGTCGTCGACCACCTGTCCTCGGAGGTCGTTCGGGATCTAAGCGTACAGCTTGTTTGGACTTCATCACCTCCAAGGCCAGATCTTGACGGAGATGATCATTCTCAGCGATCATGTTCTCCAACCTCTGTTCATTTTGCTTTGCTTGTTCCATGATCGCCTGCATTGTCTCATGCTCCGAAGTTGAGGGTGAGGCGAAGTTCAAGGCGCGCCTTGCGGTGATAGTCTCCGATCCAAGCATGGTTATTGGAGTGAGGTCGTCTCTCTGCATGGTTTCATCAGTGACTATCGAAGGGTCTTCTGTTACGCCCGCCATAGATGTATTTGAGTATTCCCACAGATGGCGCCAATTGTGGAGATGTGGTTTGGAAATACTCTTCTGGTCTTGGGGGACGCTCGTGATCCTCAGCTAGCCACCTAAAAAGGAATCAACACTCCGGTCGGGGGTGCTGGAATTAGCACTCCAACCGGTAAGTCAGTCTCTACTCTCTGGATTACTTGTATTTTAAGTTAAGTGTAATAGTTCTCACATACCTTTCTTCGTTTGTTGCTCCTTTATTTATACTCGTTTCCTGGGCCTCGGGGCCTGGCCCACTTTTCACTCATTATTCTCTTATTTTCTCGGCTTCATAGTTCAATAGATACTCGGCCTATCTAATGCATTTGGCCTCCTGATCGTGTAGGATGGAGCCGAGTAGTATTTGTCTTGCAAAGTGCGCTTCTGATTCTGCCATTTATTCGGCTTCCACACAGAGTATAAAGCACTGATCGCAGGATTAAAGCTGGCAATTGCAATGAAAGCTGACGAGGTAATAGCCTTTTGTGACTCACAACTTATCGTTAACCAGGCAACGGACGAATACGCAGCCGAGATAAAAGGATGTCGACCTATGTAAAAGAGGTAGGCAGACTAGTAGCCTAATTCCAAAATTGCCGGCTACAGCAAGTTAGCCGAGATGACAATAGCCATGCCGATGCCTTGGCCAACCTGGCTAGTGCAATGAAACCAGGAGAGGCAAGGACAATAATGATCGAATACTTGTCAGGTCTAAGTGTAGAACCACTAAACACAGAGCATGAAGCAATGTGTGTGGATATGGGACCAAGCTGGATGGATGCAGTAATACTATTCCTTAAAGAGGAAAAACTGCCAGACGATCACAAAGAAACACACAAGATCAGACTGAAGTCGACAAGATTCAGTCTGACAGCAGAAGGACATCTCTACAGAAGATCTTTTACTGGACCCCTTTTGAGGTGTGTGCATCCTTCACAAGTTGAAGACTTCTTGTATGAGATACATCAAGGAGTATGTGGAAACCACACAGGGCGCAAATCACTTGCTCATAGAGCCATAACTCAGGGGTACTGGTGGCCCTATATGTAGAAAGATGCTGAAGCCTATGTCAGAAAATGTGAGAAGTGTCAAAGGTTTGCACTTTTGATATATCAACCAGCAACGGACTTGAACCCAGTGTCCAGCGCTTGGTCATTTGCCCAATGGGGCATGGATCTTGTTGAAAAACTGCCTCAAGCAACTGGACAAAGGAAGTACATGCTAGTGGCAACAGATTACTTCACTAAGTGGGTGGAAGCTGAACCCCTCGCAAAGATTCGAGATGTTGATGTGAAAAATTTCATATGAAAAAATATCATCACCAGGTTTGGGATCCCAAGAGCAATAATAACAGACAATGGTACACAGCTTGACAGTAAGCTAATCAAGAGCTTCTGTGCAAAGTACAAAATCAAGAATTATTACTCTACTCCAAGCTTTCCTCAAAGCAATGGTCAAGCAGAAGCATCCAATAAGGTCTTTTTGGATGGGATCAAGAAGAGGTTGGAAGCAGCTAAGGAAAAGTGGGTGGATGAGTTACCTAGTGTACTTTGGGCATATCGGACTACATCGAGAAGATTAACTGGGGAATCCCCATTTTCTATGGCTTTTGGCGTAGAAGCAGTAATCCCACTAGAGGTCAGCATCCCTGGGATCAGAACCCAGGCAGTAGAAAATGGGACTAATGATGCATTCTTAGCCCGAGATCTAGACCTATTGGAAGAAAGAAGAGAGAATGCAACAATTTAGCTGAGGATATACCAGCAGTAGCTTGCCAGGGCTTATAATAAAAAGGTTAACCCACGAGAATTTCAAGTTGGGGACCTCGTCCTAAGAAAGGTCGTTGGCAACAAGAAGGATCCCAGAGAAGGCAAGCTTGGCCCAAACTGGGAGTGACCTTATAGAATTATCTCGGTCCTGTGCAATGGGGCATATCGGCTTGAAGACAGTGAAGGCAAAGAGTTGCCAAGACCCTGGAATACTTGTAATCTGAAATTTTTCTATCATTAGATTTTTTGTTTCTTGTTATTTAGCCGAAGTAATAATAAAGTCTTAGCTTGATTTTTAACCTTGTGTGGTATGACTAACCAGTCACTTGGCGATGTTTCTGATTGCAACATGATGAATAACTTAAACTTATTATATGGCAGAGTTTCTACTTGCCTATAATAGAGTTGAACTAAGTTGGCGATATTTCTGATTGAAACATGACGAATAACTTAGACTTATTATATGACATAGTTTCTACTTGCATATAATAGAGTTGAACTAAGTTGGTGATGTTTCTGATTAAAACATGACGAATAACTTAGACTTATTATATGGTAGAGTTTCTACTTGCATATAATAGAGTTGAACTAAGTTGGCAATGTTTCTGATTGAAATATGATGAATAACTTAGGCTTATTATATAGCAGAGTTTTTACTTGCATATAATAGAGTTGAACTAAGTTGGCGATGTTTCTGAGTGAAACATGACGAAAAACTTAGACTTATTATATGATAGAGTTTCTACTTGCATATAATAGAGTTGAACTAAGTTTGTGATAGTTCTGATTAAAATATGACGAAAAACTTAGACTTATTATATTGCAGAGTTTCTACTTGCATATAATAGAGTTGAACTAAGTTGGCGATGTTTCTAACTGAAACATAACGAATAACTTAGACTTATTATATGGCAGAGTTTCTACTTGCATATAATAGAGTTGAACTAAGTTAAATTAACCTATAACAGTTAGATTAACAGGGCGACCGAGGTTGATGACCTCGGCTAGCCTCTGTTTGAATGTAATCTCGGCGACAAGATCAATACCACGTACTTAATGAGAACCCAAGTGGAACTTAAGTTCACATTGGGGGGCAGAGGGCTGGAAGAATGATGCTTAGGAGTTGGAATTTACAAGCCAAGATTGATTTAACACTTGTTGAAATTTTAAGAAAAATTTACAAGTTGAAGTTAAGCCAAGATTATGTTGAAAAAAAGTATCTACAAACTTGCCGAGATTACCATGTTGCCAAAACTTGGAAAATAATGGAAGACAGAGGCCTTGATAAGTAAAGGTAAGGTGCTAACACTTGTGAAAATATTTTCAAGGGTTAAGCCAAGGCCGAGATAAATAGTTGGTGGGTATATCCGGGGTACTTTACCCCGAGGAGATTGCACAGTTAAGGTGTACTTCAAAGACATGCAAATTATTCTAAGGATAGAATCATACAAGAATAAAAAGAAGACAAACATACAATCGCATTGAAAGAAAAAATTTGAGAGTGCATTCAGATAAGGAAAGAAGGCACTTCGGCATGACATTGAAGAGTAATTGTTCAGATCACAAGAGTGGCACGTCGGCCAAATTAAAGTTAACATTGTTCCAAAAGTAAAAAAAAAGTACAAGAAAGAAAGAAAGAGATTATAACAAGATTATTCGGGAGACTGGGTCTCAGTCCTAGAAGACAGTTGTGATGACTTCTCGACAGCCTTCTCAGCCTCAAGCCCGGCGTCGATCGATGCTCTTCTCGGCGATTGGCACCTCGGAGGTTGTCTTCTGAGAAGAGGCACCCTTTGAAGTTTCATCTTCCTTATCCTGAGTCAAGTCCAAGACTTGCTCATTCAGAGTTGGGAACTTGGCCCCAGCAGCTTCGGACTCCTTGGTTTCCTTGCCCTCGGCTTCCTCCTCGAACTCAGCCTCGTCCTCGGATTGGCTTAGAGTAGGGGGAAATGACGGGACGATGCGGCTGTTTTCTCGGAAAGGCGAGTCCTCGGGGACGACCAACTTTTTCAGAGCAGCCATCCAACCAAGGGTATAGCCCTTGTTGCACGCCTGTCTGACTTGTTTCTTGTAATCTTCTCTGACGTCTAGTGCCCCCTCGGCGTACGCCTTCTTGTCCGCCGCTTTGATCTCGACCTCTTTTGTGGCCAGGCCATCTTGAAGCTCTTTTTGGGCCTCGACCATCTTTGCCTCGGCCTCTCTCTTTTCGGCCGCAAGGACCTTGGCAATGGCCTTTGCAGCATCAACCTTTTCCTCGACCTCGTCCTAAGCCTTCTTGGCTGCCTCGGCCTGAAAGGTCTTCATCTTTGCCTCGGCCTTGTTGATGGTCTTCTGCAAGCCAGCAGCCTCCTTGGTCTTGTTGGCCAATTCCTTCTTGATGGCAAAGGCTTGCATTGCAAATGAGTGACCATGCTGGATCGCCGAGAAGAAATGGACAAAACAAGTTAGTAAAACTCTCGAAGTATGAAATAGCAGAAAATGAAAAAGTACCAAGTGTTAAGGGCTTACTTGGACGGAGTGTTGCAACATTAGAGCGAAGTTTTCATACTCGCTGAATTCGACATTGCGATTGAGATCTTTGGGAAGGAGCAAGGCGGTAGAGAGGGCAACGCCGACTTTAATGTCGTCGGCGTTGTCGCTAGCCCTGACCGGTTTGTCCTTGATGGTGATTGGGGGGGCCCAAGGGGCATCAGATTTCATAGATCCCGAGGTTGTAGTGGATTTAGACCTCGGTCTTTTTGACCGCGTTGACTTAGAGGGAGGAGCATCGGCGGGCCTCTTCTCGGCGGCGGAAGAGGACTTCTCGCTTTCGGTCAGTTTTGAAATTGGCAAGGTATCCTCAGTGTCAATCTGAGTTACTGTTGCCTTAGCTTAGGCTTTCTTCAGCCTTTTTGGCTTTGGTTTCGGCTGAGATTAAGAAGATGGAGATTGGATGGTAGTGACGTTCGGGATATCAGCCAGAAGATCATCAGTAACTGCTTTCTTGCGACCCATCTCGGCGGCAGCTACGGTTCGGCGTCGGCGTTTGCGTTGAGAATGAGGGATTAGTTGTGGAGCCGAGGTTGATGGCTGTTCCAAAGAACCAGATGTTGATCCTTGGTCAGGCCTTGATGATTCGGTTTGAGAAGTTGTAGCTGATAGAGGAGACTTGGTCTTGCTTTTCCTTGGGACGTCGGGAAGTACAGATCTGTAAGTCGGGATGAAATTCAGAAGCAAAGAAGCCTTGCGCTGGTTAACAGGCAAGTCCAGCAGCTTCTTGAAATCCTTGCTGGGGTAGAAGGTTTTTTGGAAGTTCTTCGAGGGTTGAGGAAGAACTACAAAGACAAAACGAATGGACGTCAGCACATGCATGAATATCAAAATAAGAAAGACTTGAAAGCTAGAAAAAGTGACACTTGGCTCTTACCGTCTCCCTCTTTAAAAATTGTTCGGCTTAGGGGATAGAGGTGAAGGTCATCATCAAGTTGAAACTCCCAGTTACTCGAGATGATGAAGTAATCGTCTCCAGTACCCTTGTTTGAGAGTCTGGGAGGTCGGCAACAAGTTTGTATTCGGTCGACCTCAGCTTAAGGTAGTAGATGTAACCTTTCTCTGACTTAAGGCCACATATAGTGTAGCAATACTGGATGTCGGCAAGGGTAACCCTAGCGTTCTTTCTTTTGGCTAAGGCAATTATGCCATTGATAACTCGATAAGAGTTAATGGCAAGCTGCGTTGGGTTCAGTTTGTAGTAGTGTAGAACTTCTCTGAAAAGGATGTCAAGTGGGAGCCTAAGTCCACATTCTAGAAAGGCTACCACTAGGAAAGGCATTGAATCTATTGTGGGCATGATGGAGTCATCTTCCCCGGCCAACCTAAGATGAACGTCGGCAAGGATGGCAAATTCCTGCCTAAGGTATTCTAACTTAGTTAGGGTATTTACTCTCCACCTAAACATACCCATAATGTCGGCTAAATGGAGAGGGTGTTGATTTCAGAAGAAAGTGTTTTTTAGGGTTTTAAGGACCTCGGCTTAAACTCAAAATGGATGTTGGGGCAAGGGTTTTGAGGATCTAAAGGGAATTTGTTTCAATTCTTCCTAAAATCTGTAAGTTCTAAAGGCAAATCCCAAAACCTAATTCTATGGAAACAAAAATTGAAGGCAAGAATCTGGAAAACACACAGAAAACAGAAACAAGAACATGATTCAGACTCAAGAAAACGAGCAAAAACTCAAAGAACACTGAGTACAGTTTGTACAGGTGAACAAGGCCAAGAACAGTGGCAAAATAAGCAAGTGTATGAACAATGTGTACATAAAGGTCATGGATCAAAAGTAGATCGAATAAACATGCGAATGATGAAGTTTAAATCACAGACAGAGGCTGAAGAACACGAATGTGTTTGTCATGGAAAGTAAGCAGAGGCAACAGAAGTATGAAAAACTAAAGAAGGGGGAAAAAGTAACTCACCGAAGAAAAAGAAGCCGGAGTGAGGTATGCCGAAGTCAGATGATAGTAGCAATCGGAGAAGGGCAGCAAAAGTCTAGCCGGAGGAGGTGAACGAAGTGGTTACAGAGCTTGAGAGCTTGAAACAATGGAGGATTTGGGAGAATAGAGAGAGAGAACTTGCACGAAAATGGTGGTAAAGAAGTGAAAAGACGGAGAGAGAGATAAGTGATTTTGATCAAACACATGAAATGGCGGCAAAATGGTAATTATGGTGCCTAGGACGACGTGCTTGTCAGTCGACGCACGCGAGTACGATGCGACTTGATGGCGTGTGTCAGGCACGTCTCAGTGGGGGAAAGACGCGTGGCAGAAATGGTTGAAATACTGTGCGTGACAGCTCATACGCGTGTTAAAACTCTTGGAGTTCTTGATTTAATGGAACAGGACCTCGGCTAGGAGGACGATGTCGGCTGGGAAATTTGAACAAACTTGGTTATTAGTTCTGAAGCATTGATAAAAACAGACTAAGTCTTGGTCGTATTGAGCTGATGAATGATGACCTTGGTAATGAAGGATAGGGCAAGCTTAGCCGACGTGCTAAATGGAAGAAACGATATAGGTTCCATCACCTCAGGATGCTGAGGTAATAGAACCTAGGGGCAGTTGTGGAGACATAATTTTTGAATGACAACACGTAACCAAGGTGGCACCGAAGTGCCAGCCGAGGTGCCATGTGTCCTGGTTATGATGCCGAGATTATCTACGAAGATATCGGAATCCGAGATAAGCGAATAAGTTGTAAGACTCCTGCAGTGAGGGGGGGCTTCAACTAGGATAAGGATAAAACTCTTAAGGAGTTTATCTTTATTTATTTGGGAGTCCTGGATGGACATTGAGCCAGAGCCCGTTGAAGCTAGGCTTCTAATGGGTTTAGGTCAATGTTGGCTATAAAAGAGAGGCACCCTCGTGGGTCTAAAAGATGCTTTTTGTATTCTGAATAGTGAGTTAAACAATTGCTATCTTTGAGAGATAACTGACTTGATCGTCGGAGTGCCCCCGGGTGGACGAACCACCGTCGTAATCTTTTCTTTTTGACAGGTCATTCGGCCTTAATCTATTCTGCCAGTGTTCTCCAGTTGAGTACCTGTTTGGCAGTGTGGTCAGAAATTGACACACACAGATGTTATTTATTTATCATCAAGTTTTTTAAAATATTTTTTCAAAAAATAGATTTTAAAAGTTGAATGAAAAAGATAATTTACACTAAATTTTAAATGATATCAATCTTAGCTCTCAATTACATTAAATAGAACATTTATAACTGCTAGATTTATTTAATTTTCATTTTTAAGTATACAAATATTTTTTAAAAATTGATTTATTTTATTATAGATAGGAGGTTAAAGTAAAGTGTAAATATCATTATTCATACTATGTAAAAACATAATTGGCCCACTCCATTAGTGTTGAATCATTTTGTAAGTTTTCTTTAAATAGCTTAATTTTTTTAAAAATAAAAAGTGACGTAGATAAGAATTGTACAATCACCTAATGCATTGTTAATCAGCGTAGAACAGTTGTAACTTGCTAGCAAGACTTCTCGACATAAATCAATATTGGCATCAATTACTTGTAGTTGCTTTTAATTTTTTAAATTTTTGTGTAAATTGTATTGTATATGTATTATTCTATGATTAAGTTGTCCGAGGTAGATTTCTTTGAATATTCTATAGTCTAAATTGTGAAATTAAATAAATAGATTCACGAATAAATCAAAATTATATACGAAGAACACATGCGTAGAATTATAACTAAATTATAATAGAAATACCAAACAGATTAAAATGGTAAAGAAAGCAAATCGAAATCTGCACGGCAATAGTTTCCTTAAAACAGATTTTCACCGCTTCACGGGTTGAGTGCTTGAGGAATTTCGGTGTCTGTTTCCCAAGATACAACAGTCAAAAACCAGCTACGGCAGAAGCACTCTCTATCTAGCTTAGCGAACAAAACCCGTGGCAACATTCTCTCACTGTGGGAACTTTTTGGTAAATTGACTTGTAAAATAAAAGCAAAATTTGTTGTATTTAAACTAGACAGGAGAGTCTCAATTTATACATGTATACAGGAGAGAGGAGGAGTCTCTAACCTTTATGGCTGGTCACTAATGCACCATTAACCCGCCTTTATGGCTGGTTACTAATGCATTATTAACCTCTGCAATAATTCAAGAGTTACAAACATATTATACACACTAATCCCACTACCTCTTTCATGAAACTAACTTCATGAGTCAATTTCTCATTCAATCCTCAATGGTTTTTGGCCATTCTTTTTGTAGTGTAAAAATCTCATTGCAAAGCATCCAAACCCATTTGGACTCAACACAATAGATGGTTGAGACCCACATTAATATTTAATTAAAGTCACCAAAAATCCATAACTCTTTTGCTAAGCTATTGGCACAAAACACACTGTAAAGTGAGTCTGCTAAGCTGTTGAACACATAGTTTCGACAAAGATAGTCTGTCTGCTTTCATGTGTCAAGTGCCATGATTTTCTGCTTGTCTGGTTCATTCTTTGCCACGGTTGGAGGATCCTCGCTCAAAACCTTTGCAAGGTTCAGCCTGGTCAAGTAGAATAACATCTTTTGTTGCCATATCTTGAAGTTTACCCCATCAAATTTCTCTGGGCGCTCATAGTGATTGAGCGGTTCTCTCGGAACGGTTTGAGTAACACTAGGGTTGACTACAGAAGTCACAGTTGGGGTTAGCAAGTCAGTTGCCCAGGGATTCAGATCCCCACCAACATTTGCAGTAGCAGCATCATTGGTGATAGATGGTTAGGACTCACTTTAATATTTAATTAAAGTTGCCCAAAACCCATTTTTTCAAGCATATTTTGCATAGCTCAGTAAGAGACACACATTGGATGCTTGAGATTTGATATGAAAAATTGTGTACTAAAAGCTGTCAATTTTTTTGATTCTTTAGTCAATTGAATTTGCCAAAATCCACTTTTACAATCAAATTTGCTAAAGATTTTCGATTCTTTGGTTAAGTTAATCAAAACATTTTTTCGTGGAATAAAATATCCATCAAATTTTAAATTTTCATTTAGCTATTTATAGTTGACTATCATTCGGGCTTTTCCTCTTTTAATTTCAGCATGGTTTCTTACCATAAAAGTTGGCCTAGAGTGAGAGTTTCTAGTTTCTTTAATTAAATTTTTGTCTAAAAGTTCCTGGAGTTGAATATCAAATTCATCTATATCTTGTCTAGTATAGATCATTGGTCTTACTCTAATAATAACAGTAAGGTTTTTCAATTTTAAACTACAATAACGTGAACTATGTTGCCATAATTTTAATGGATGTTTACTAAAAAGTTTCTTCTAAAATTTTACAAATCTAATGTGATTCATCAGTAATTTTGATGATGAGAGTTAAATTACGCAAATAAAGTTAGAAAAAACATAACGTCTTTTACATACCCAAATAAAGCCTCTATAGAGAAAGTGGACGAATGTGTGGTATTTACATTATGTATGTGACATCCACAAACTCACTCTTTCTATAGGCGTGTTTTAGGCGTGCGAATGGGTGCGATTGTAGCATTGCTAATAAAGTTAATGTCACAACTTAATATTTTTGGATAATCAAAAATATTATGAATCATGAAAAAGCTGTTTCAAAATCAATTTCAAAATAAAATTGTGTGGTGTAAATTTAAAGTTTGTGAGATATGGACTACACCCAAAATGATTTTGATTCATAAATGTGTTTTTCTGAATATTTTCTTAATATTCTTGCTGAGTTTTCAGCATTATTGTTGTGTAATTGATATAAGTTATTGCCACATAAACAAACAAACAGACCCAATAGTCCATTGAAAAATCTTTATACTAGTTAAAGAATATTTGAAAATTAATTAGCTTTTCTCTCCCAAATTTTTTTAAGAAAATTTAATATCTTCCCCCTAAGCCATTTTTTTTTATTAATTAGCTTTTCTCTCCCAAATTTTTTTAAGAAAATTTAATATCTTCCCCCTAAGCCATTTTTTTTTTGGAAAAATATTAGAAGTATTATAAACTTGAATTATACAATTTTTTTTATTACATATATATTCAAGACTAGAGGGAAAATATGTATACATTAAGTTAGGGTTCGTTTGGCATTGGCTAATATAACCAACTTTTTTGTGTTAGGACATTTTTAGTCTCGTTTGATTTTTATTTTGAGGCTTTTTTGACTTTTGTGAGAGAAAAAGTATAATAATTATTATAGTTAAAAAATAATATTTTGTCTTATTGACTTTTGTAATCAATTTTGTCTTTTTGTGATTATTTAGCTCCAGGGCTTATCTAGTTTAATTTTTTTTTGAAAAACTGTCAACTTCCCAGTGTCACCTAATTTAAGTATGTAACTCGGCTTTCTTTCAAGAGAGGGTGACAATAAGAGGTTAATATTACCTTAACTCTTTCTTAAAGATCACCATTCTCAAAACTTGAAGTAAAATCAAAGAAGAATCAAAGGAATCAAAAAATTTATTGACTATAAGTACAGCTTCTAAACAGCCTTCCAACAAAATTGCAATCGATCACAATGAAGATGCCCAAGTCATTTGCAGCTTCATTTCTCTTCCTGATATGGCGTTTTATATCATCTGGTAACTCTACAAACTGAATTCAATGCTTCCATTTTTCTTTCTCATACATCTACAACTTCAATTAGGGCCACAAACGAAGATCTGTTCTTGAACCTCTCGAGTTTGGCTAGCTAGATTTTATTTTTGATAATATATAAATTATTTTCTATTATTTTATTTGTTAATGTTTGATTTTGTGCAAAGTTTTTTTTTTTTTGATTTTGTGCAAAGTTACATATTTAATTAATAAAATTATTAATAATATGAGCCTTCTATTAATGTTTTTCTCATAATCTTATATTTTCCTCTTAATATGCAAATTAATTTAGGCTTATTTTTCTTTCCAAGCTCAAACTCAACTCATTTAAATAATCGAGTTGACTCGAGTCAATCTCAATTTGTCAACTACTATACGAGCCAAGCTCATACTCGATTTTTTAAGCTCAACTTAAGCTCGATTAATTTTTTGCTAGCTGAGCTCGAACATTCTACAATTCAACTCGACTTATTTACAGTCCTAACAACATCTTTATTCTGGTAGGCGATTCAGTGGCACAAGCATACACAATTTATGCGACAAACACATGCCCCTTCCCAATCTGGCCTGCAACCGCCCCAAACAAAGGGCAGCCAGTGATAGCCGATGGCAGTTTCTACCTCCCACCCGGCCAAACCAAAACCTTCCAGGCCCCTGGAACGTGGAGCGGCCGCATTTGGGCCAGAACTGGCTGCAACTTCACCTCCAACCTCAAACCTGCTTGTGAAAGTGGTGACTGTGATGGACAACTTCACTGCAACGGCAAAATAGGCCTCCCACCAGCCACACTAGTCGAAATGTCAATCCAAGTCGACAAAACGAAACCGAGTTTTTATGATGTGAGCTTAGTTGATGGATACAATCTCCCTATTTCTGTCTCAACAAACCCAATGGCTACAAAATGTCGGATTAGAGGGTGTTCGAAAGACATGAAGAGAATGTGCCCACAAGAGCTTCAGGTTTTGCGCAAAGACGGTGAAGTTGTGGCGTGTAAGAGCCCGTGTTTGGCTTTTGATGCTGATGAATTTTGTTGCAGGAATGAGTTTGGGAGCCCGGAGAAGTGCAGGCCGAGTGTTTATTCGACGATTTTTAAGGATGTTTGTCCTGATTATTTTAGCTATCCATTTGATACGCCGACTCCATTGGTGAACTGTACCTCGGATGAGCATGTGATAACTTTTTGTCCTTCGAATTGGGGGAGTGGTGTGGCCAGGATATGCAGAGCAGAGTTCAAAGCAATTGCTTCTTGTATGGTTTCCTTACTATTATCCACTTCACTGTGGTAATAGTACTTAAAGTTATTATTTTATCATTGATAAGGATCAAATTTGTATACCTAAGTTATTATTTTGTGAAAAAGATCAAATTTGTATGGTCTAAATATTGTTTATGTTGTGTTTATCTTACTTTTGATCTTTTATTGAGAAACTCCAATATAGGTAAATTAGTAATAGTGGGTTAATATATATCATTAAAAATTTCAATTCATGTATTGATCTGTGTAAGATTGCTCGTTCCGCTTAAACCTTGCACTGCACACATCTCAATTCTCTTACTATATGTTGATTTGAATATGACATGATTAATCAAATATTTTTAAAATGTAAATTCATAACAATATTTTGCAATTATCTTGGTTTTTAACAATAGTAAATGCATTCTCAAAAGTTGAAACAACGTTTGAAAAAGAAAAATGATAATAATTTTTGAAACATTTTGCCAAACAAATTATTTTTGTGCTTTTTAAAAATAAAAACATAAAATAAAACCATATATATAGGCGATCATCATTTTGTTTGTTCTTTTTGCCTTGCCAACCTGGCACAAATGTTGGGCTAGATTATAATTGGGCTCGTCATTGGGACATTGAGAGGTCAGTTTAAAGCCCATTATGCTCTTGACCAATTATGGACAACAGTATACAAATCAATCTCTACCAAAAGGCCATTTAAATTATAATGTGTTTGGATTGGGCCCAGTTCCCCATCTAGGCCCAATTCTCTCTCTATTTTATTTCACCTAGCACTATGGTTTTTCGTTTTCGTTCAGCTTTGCGAACATTCATAGTCGCCGCTTAGGGTTTGTGTTTCTATCTATATATACACAGAAGAGTCATCAACTCCGCGCTCTACAAGCCGAAGCCACTTCTTCTCTTCGTCCATCTAGGGTTTCTCTGCAAATTCTCTAGCTGTTTTTGGTTTAGATTGTTTTAATTTGTTTGAATTGAATTGAATTGAATTGATTTGAATTTCATTTGATGAGAAAAACTGCAACAATATGATGGATATTAACATTCCATGATTCGTTGTATTTAAGTCTCTGATGATTCGATCTTTGTCTGTGTATATATAATAGTATGACATTATGTTTTTCTTGTGTTTTTGTTTCAATCTTTTTATCATTTTCTATTGAGAGATATGATGAGTATTCTAATTGGTCCGTGTTTCAGATTCAACCGTGACCGATAAACCTTAACCAAGCTCTGATCTCTCTTTCATTTCCTAATTATTTTTTAGTTTTTCAAAATTGTATTTGTTTCTGCAAATTTAGTTTTTTTTTTTTTTTTTTTTTTAAGCTTTAAAAATTGGGTTTCGAAAGGCTCTGTGATTAAATGCCTAATTTGTTGGGCAATATACGCTATTCTGATTCTAAATATGAACAGAGAATTTTTGTGATAATGAGAGCCACTACTGATATTAAACAGAGGTTTTTTTTGCCAATTTGTGTGTGTGTTTTTTTTTAAAAAAATTTTATTTGCTTCTGCTATGATGAATTATGAAACAATTCACATGTCAGACTTCAGAGATCTGTATAAAGATCTATGAGAAGACTAATTCATGAATTCTGAGCAGTTTTTAAACCTTTTTACAATTACAATTGGTCTTTGTATTCATTATACCATCTGAAGTGGATGAATCACTTGTGTGTAAAGAAATGGAATCACTTTTTTGAATGAATGTTTTACCAGAAATTGTGATAAAAGATTGGGTGCTGCTTAAGTGTGCAACTCCCTTAAGGTTGCACACCATATGCAACTCAATTGTTAGCCGTTAGATTACAATAATTGATCAAAACTATTGAATTGTTTAATCGTGAAAAAGTTGAAACCGAGGCAACCGGTTAATGCTTGTATTTGCATGATTGCATCCCACTCACTCTCTGTATTTCGTCTCTATCTCTCTCTGTTCTCCTCTCTGTGTAAGGTTGAGTCAGTGTAACTGTTGATTTCCATTAACAGAGAGAAGCACCTGTTGGGTTCGTTCCATTGACGAAGCTCTGTAGGGAACAGTATAACGGGCGATTTCCAACAACAACGTAACTACAAGGTTGTGTTGGTTCCATTGTTGAAGTGAAGCCCTTCTCTCAAACTAGATATGAGGTATGGAGCTGTCTCCCTCTCTCTGTCTCCCTCTCTGTCTCTCTGGCCTGTTCACTTCAGCTATTTTCCCTCAACTAAACCCCCATCCTAATTTCAACCGCTCTACGCTTCGCTCCAACGGAAACCCCCCAATTGGCAGCTAACCTTTCTCTTTCTCTTTCTCAAGCGAGTGTTTGTGTTTGCACAAACAGCTAAATCGTGTGAAAATGTCATGTTTGTGTTTGTGTTAACAATTTTCGGTCATCAAGTAATTGTTTGTAGTAATGTCATGTGCAGTATGGCCCCAGCGGAAGTTAAAAGGGAAGGTGATGATTATGACATTCCAAATGAAGCAGATGACATTCGTTTGATGAATGAAAGTCGGGCAGAACTTGATCATGGTTGCGAAGCTGGTCCGAGCAATGAAGAAGCAACCAACATGAACGTTGAAGATGGCGGAGCTGATGTGAAAAAAGAAATGGTTGACAATGCTCATCGCAATGACATGGTTGGTGATGTTGAACGTGCTATTCTGGAACAGAAATTTGATTCGGTCGAAGATGGAGAAGATTTCTACAATGCGTATGTTAAAGCCAAGGGATTTAGTATACGAAAATCCAGATTTAACACAAATAAAGAGGGAAAGGTCGTTAGTAGGCTGTGGTTGTGTTCAAGGGAAGGTCAGAGATTACCAAAATACTTGGACCGTGTTACTGAGAAGAGTAGAGCTCCCAAGGCACTAACAAGAGTAGGTTGCAAAGCCCAATTTCGCATACGGTACGATGCAGATGCTGGTGAAGGGGGAAAGTATGTTGTGACTCACTTCGCCGCAGACCACAACCATGAATTGGCGGAACAACACTGTGTGATGTATTTGAGGTCACATCGCAGTTTAAACAGCGCTGACAAAGCTCAAGCAATGGCTATGTGCAATGTCGGTGTGAAGACTAGCCAAATCATGGACTATATGGTAAATCAGTCCGGGTCTTATGAGAATGTTGGTTTCATTCGTACGGATCTACACAACCATATTCATGCCGAACGTAGAGCAGAAGTTGAGGATGGTGATGCGCAGGGTGCGTTGGTTTACCTATGTGCAAAACTTGATGTTGATGGACCTTTTTTTTACAAGTATGATGTGTGTAACGATAACAAGTTACAAAATTTGTTTTGGGCAGATTCGAAATCGCGGGTCGACTACGCAAAGTTTGGTGATGTGTTGATATTTGACTCAACTTACAGAACCAATGCATACAAGAAACCTTTTGTCATGTTGGCTGGTGTGACTAGCCACTTTAGGACCACGATATTTGCATGTGTTTTGCTAACTAATGAGACAATTGAGACATACACATGGGTTTTGGAAACATTTATGGAGGCGATGGGCAATAAAGCACTTGTGTCCGTACTGACAGATGGGGATAAGGCGATGCGAGAGGCAATCAGAAGAGTATTTCCAGACGCAAAACATCGATTATGTAATTGGCATCTTGGGAAAAATGCTGTTTCAAATGTTCACATAAGTGGCTTTGCACATGCTTTCAAGCAGTGCATGGACATGGAAACGGATGAGACAAAGTTTGAGCATGGCTGGACGACAATGGTCGAAAAATTTGGACTACAAACCAATAATTGGGTGTTGGAGACATATAAGAAGCGTCATATGTGGGCTGAGGCATATATTCATACCAACAATTGAATGTCAAGGACGTGTTCTCTTTGCCGGATGGTCAGAAATGCTATTATATTCATAAGTACAAAGTGAAGGATAGATCATGGATAGTAACACACAGTCTAGTGGATGCTGCAATGAGATGTTCTTGCATGAAGTTTGAGTCGTTGGGGCTACCTTGCTGCCACATGATATGTGTTATGAAAGGTGAAAATTTAATGCAAATTCCCCCAACTTGTGTGCTGCGTAGATGGACAAGGGCTGCAAGCAAGGATGGTCAGCAATGGCCTCAACCCTCAATTGATAGCACTACAACACAGACGGCCCGGTATGGGATATTGAGTTCTTCCTACAACGAAATGTGTTTCTATGCCTCGCAATCAACGGAAGATTTCAAAGAGGCTAGGGATGCATGTCTTCCAATGACGAGCCGGATGAAGGAGTTATATGAGAGGAATTTGAACGGTGGGAATGGAGACAAAGGGAAACATTCATTCCGTCGACAATTTGGAGTAGAAGATCCTGATGTTGTGAAGACAAAAGGGAACCCAGGACGGGCCTCGTCCAACTGTCAAAGACCAAGAAAATGTGGGAATTGAAAATGCATTGGGCACATAAAGCGAACGTGTCCTAAGGTTCGGTTTAGCCGAACAGTGGGTACTAACTCAGATGCAGATACACCCCACATAACTGACCGTGAGTACAATGCGGAGTCATTGCCCGTTCGCTGCAAAACTGGGTTGGTGGATCCAAGTATACCGCACATTAAGCAACAACGACTATTTTTCGATGTTTCTCCTGATTCCAAGCAGCCTGTGGGCCAATACGGTAGTGTTGAAGCAGCAGTGTGGAAAAATGATTCGAACACAATTGATGAGGTGAATCAGGTAATTGTATAATTTGTATGATTTACTTATTCCCTTAATTTATTAGGTAGACAGTACTAGCTATTGAAAACACATGGAAATAATGTATGTAGTTTTCATTTTGCACGGATTGCTGTACGTAACGTGTAAATAATTGGTTATGTACAATGTCAGGAAATGGCACAACGTTACTTATGTACAAGGTCACGAGTTGTAAATTTCCCATATTATTTAGAGTCATGTTGTCATTTGTGTTTGCAGTAACTTGTCATTTTGAAAACTAATTGAAGGTGAGGTTAGATATATATGGGTTGTCTGTGTATTGTTTTGGGTGGGAAATTGCTTATGTCTGTATTCCAAGATTCCTATTGCGGGTTGCTTGTTTCTGTTCTATATTTGGTTGGATCTAACTGAAGGGTTTTTTGCAGTGTGGTTTATCAACTAACGATGTGTTTCGCTTCGTATTGATTTGTTATGACTTGTGTCGGTAAATTAGTATTATATTTCGAGTAAAATACGAATTTTGTCCAAGTGGGTTTGCAAAATTACATACCAGCACATGCATTTTGTATATAATTCAAGTGGAAGTTAATTTTGGGTGTTACTTGGAGAAAGTAACCCAACGAACTCGTTACTTTATCTCCATGCCGATTGGTATATGAATTACGAGTTACGAATAGGAGTTGTAAAATTATTTAATGTTTACTATGGAAGTATGGGTTTATTGTTAGTAAAATTATGATGGGCCTATATCGACAGCAACGAAGCAGTAATTTAAAGTTGACAAGTTCAAGAAGAAAATTAAGCAATTGTGGTATTGGTTCAAATGTCTGAAATGGATGAAGACTTCTTTCGATGAACTGATGGTAACAAAGTAGAAAGTAACAAAGTAGAAAGTAGAAAGTAAGTTGTTGTGTTGTTGTGTTGTTTGTAACAAAGTAGAAAGTAGAAGGGAAAAAACTACACAGAAGTTACAATGTAGAAAGTAAGTTGTGTTGTTGTTCATGTCCTCTCTCTCTGCAAACATTCTGCCCTTTATAGCTATAAAATTCCCACGACCCCATGATTTGCCAATTCTGCAACTGCTTCTGTGCAACTTCTGTAACTGCACGGTCATTTTCGTGTATTGAAACCACATAAAAGCTTTACTTGTACCTGTCGAAGTGCATATAATTGAAGTTGCCACCTGTGCCCAGGTCCTTTTAGCCTTTCCTCGACAGATACAGACTCCCAATTCGTTCATGTTTTCTCTTAGATGGGGCCCACTAAATCCATGAGAACTGCCTGTAACTGCTCCAGCGTGTAAGTCAGGTGGCATGCAAGATTCAATGTTAGTTGAATGGAGCGGTTGTTGGGAGGATGTGGGAAAAATAGGTGCAAAGAGGAATTTTTAATCTAATATCCAATCAGAATGTAGCTGAAAATATGAGTGAACTTTTTTTTAAAAAAAAGTAGTTCCCATTTTTTTGATTATAAACCCGAGATGTATATTTTGTTTTTGATATAAATAAGTTGTGTATTTTCGTTACGTAAAATGTAGGACAACAATTGTGTTTAAGTCATTACAATACAGAAAAAGGTTATTTCAAACATATTTTCAAGTTTACCGACATTGAATATATTTTGATTAAATAACAGGGAAAATTCAATATTTGGCAGAGTTTGATGATTCATAGTCAGGGGTAGTAACAGTGAGTAGCCAAGTGTTGCAGTTCAGTGGCCCAGTTTGCAAGGATTGTGGTTGTGTTTAGTGGACAATATTCTGTCGATTTTTGTCTCATAATGATGAGGGACATGCCCCACAATGGTGAAAAGGAAGGTCGACAGGGAAGAGTCAATATTTGGCAGAGTGGACTTGAAGATTCGAAGTCAGGGGGCAGTTACAGTCGCAGTTATGGTGTAGACGTGTGAGATCATGCAATGATGGGCCACAAAAAAAGTATACGGATATCGAAATCAACGATCTTCGTTCTAGGCATTCCAAGTATACTAAACCTCTATTTCTATCTGTCGATCTCCCTTTTCTTGTGTTTATTTCATGGCCACCAACTGTTTGAAACTTCTGTCGACAGAGCAAGGCTCCTGCTTTGTCTCATGCTTCCTCCTGAAAATATGCCCACTAACTCATAATGATGAGGGACATGCCCCACAATGGTGAAAAGGAAGGTCGACGGGGAAGAGTCAATATTGGTTTTCAGGGGACTTGAAGATTCGAAGTCAGGGGCAGTTACAGTGGCAGTTATGGTGTAGACGTGTGGGATCATGCAATGATGGGCCACAAAAACAGTATACGGATATCAATACTAAACTTTCACTTCTATCTGTCGAGCTCCCTTTTCTTGTGTTTATTTCATGGCCACCAACTGTTTTAAACTTCTGTCGATAGAGCAAGGCTCTTGCTTTGTCTCATGCTTCCTCCTGAAAGTGTGCCCACTAACTCCATGACTGGTGGTAAAAACTTCCCCTATCACTTCTAGGTGACCCACATGCGGAGAGCCCACTTTCAGGTCGTGGACATTCCTTCAGACTTGGCCACATGCCATCGATTAAGTGGACCATCTGTCGACAGAGACTGGCAAAACTTGGTGCAAACAATGGCCCCCATATTCAAGTTAAATATTGCGGAAGTGATTGAGACCCCCTCCAATCACCACCTGCACCACCCCCACCCCCCCCACACACACACGTGGGGGCTACTGATTAGAGAAGGAAAAAAAAATAAGAAATTGAAAAAAAAATAAGAAATTGAAAAAAAAATAAAAAAGTAGCCAATCAGAGAGAGGGGGCCATGGGGATCCCCCCTTGTGGGGTTCCAAGTCATATGATATTTAACTTCAACGAGGGGGCCATTGTTTGGGCCCAATAGCAAATTTCTTAATACGGGCCCAAAACAAACATAAACTATAGCCCAATATAAGAGCTTTTAAATATACTGGTCCCATCATAAGCTATAAAAGACCCACTCTTTCAACTTCAAACCACTTCATTTCCCTCTGATTCGAACTCTCCAGACTGTACTGCTTCTCAACCATTGCCGTTCAAAACCAGAGCACCACAAAACCCTAAGCCATGGCGTTGAAAAAATCTCAACCATCTCCATCTGAGAAGAACAATGAAGACCTACTCCGCTTCCCAGACCCTATCAGATCACGTATCGTTCCTCTAAAATTTGCTGCAACCCTATTGCCCAGCACAAGCTCTGTCGCTAAGGCTACTCTAGGCCACTACCTTCGCGTCTTACTTCCCAGACGAGCTAGCTCCATACTATCCCCTTGGTAATGGTGAGAACCTTCTTCTCAACCAAGCTGGACTCAAGTGGACTAACTGGAATGTCAGCAAAAACCCACTCAGAGGGTGGAGGTCACCAGACTCTGATTGGCGAAGCTGGGCCAGGAGAATTGAAGGTCACGACGCTGAAGTATGGAAGCACCAGGGCATTGGTGAAGCAATTAGATTGTCGACTAAAATTTATGACGTGGACAAAGGGCTGATTGCTGCTGCTGCATGCTTTTGGTCGCAGTCTAGTAACTCCCTATTCCTCAATTTTGGTATGATTTCCCCTACCATCTTAGATGTAGCTCACTTGACTGGTCTCCCAATCTTGGGCAATCCAATTCATGCTCTCCTTGAGCCTCTAAAAGTGACATTTACTTTAAACACTGACATGTGCTATACAGATTTTTCCAAAAAATACCAAGGCAAGCCTGGTTCCCCTGTCGATGACAAAGAAAGAACTATTTTTACTTACTTTGGCTTTGTGAGTTTCTTTTTTGTGTCCCTGGGTACAAGATCACGAAAGAATACCTCCCCCTTGCCTTGTGTATGCAAGATGGCCAACTTATGGCTTTAGCCCCTTATCTTCTTGCCACCCTTTACAAGGTCCTATTTTTCTTTGTCAACAAGAAGATTTCTGGCAACTGTGGTGGCCCCTTCTGGCTCTTCCAGGCCTGGTTGTATGCCTATTTCCCTGAGGCATGACCCCCACCACCTAACACCTTGAAACCTGTTTGCTACTCCTATGCTGAGCAACTGCTCACTTATAACAGCCAACCCATCATCACTTTCAGAAATCATCTTACCATGTTTTACAACCTTCCTTCGCAGAGACCTTCCAACCTGTACATGCCATTTCAAAACTTTGAATTCTCCTCCAGTAGACTTCGCTTCCTCTTCACAGATCTTTCTGATTTACACAATGAGCAAGTCCAAGAACAAAATGAGAGTTGGAGACACATTCTCACCTCTAGACATGTCTTGGTTGGCTGTTCCATATCCTCCGCCAAGCTATCCAGCTGTAGTTTTGAGACATACTGTCCCAATCAATGGTCCAGGCAATTTGGTCTTTCCCAGGCTATCCCTTATCCTTATTTTCACCCAACCATCCATGAGGAGATTGGGTCCAGAATCCACTTCAAAGATCCTACACAAGCTGAATCCATTCTGACAGAGAACACCAAACTTTTCCAAGATTTTGGCCCTTTCTTCTTCAAACCTACTTCGGACTGCTCGGCTGCTTTTGACCATTGGTGGGGACTTATGTCTGCCATTATTTTCTGCAAGCCACTTGAAAGCTGCCTTAACGATACTTGTATTCATATTCAGGGCCGCATATCCTCGTCTTCCAAGCTTAAGGCTACAGTATCCTTCTTTCATATACTTCATATCCCTGACTGTGTCATGCAATTTGTTTTGTTTTTTTCTCTACAATACTAACTTGTTTAACCTTTGACAGCCAAAATTGGGCCTGCTGCTGAACCATTGGTTAGGGACCAACGTAAAGGCAAGGATCTAATGGATGCAACTACTCAGACAAACACCCCCTCAGTTTTGAAATTAATGGCAGTCTCTTTCGCAGCCACGCAGACACAAGCACAGAGAGGAACTACCACCCGTACCCCTGCCGAGACAGAGGTCATGGCGAAGAAGAGAGAAGAGCCTTCCACTACTCCTGCTCTAAGCACAGACCTAAGTGAATGGGATATCCCTCTCAGCCAAATGGTTGGCCAAACAACATCAAATCCTTCAGGGCAGCTCTACCAAGTAAGCCTTCACTTTACATATTTACAGCATCTTAATTTCCATTCACGTCCGACTGATCACTTACTTTTGTGCAGAGAAAAAGAAAGAGATTACTCGTTGCTGCTGCTGATGATGACGATGCTTCCACTTCTCCTCAACACATTCATCAAATTCCCAGTCCAATCATGTACCCACAGAACCCACTGTACAACCAACTCCACCACCACCTGAAGCATCGCAACAAACTTCCTTACAACCTGCTTCACAGTCTTCGCCACAGCAATCTACACAATCTGCAACACAACATCCTTCCACTTCTCCTCAACACATTGTCCCTTTTGTCTCTAGCCCTCAACCATCACCATCCAACCCCTCCAATTCCCAAACTTCAAACAAAGAATCATAGAGGATTGAATTTGACATTTCAATCAACAGCCAATCCTCTCCAACAGATGACAACACAAAATCCCCTCAACCAGAAGTTCACCACAACTAAGGTAAATAGAAATACAAATGTTACTGTTCGTTTGGGAAAAAAAAACTTTTCTTTAAGTAACTGGTATTGTTCTCCAATTTACAGGGATGGACATAATACAGGACTCATCTCCACGACCAATGGGCGAGACAGAACTTGAAGGTCCTCATGACTTTCCCCTGTTAACAGAACCAGAGAAAGAGCCTCAAGGCGCTGATGCTGCCATTTCATCAGTACCAGAAAGAACTCGTCCTGATGCCACAACCACAGCTGAACAAGGCCAACGTCTGCGCACACGTTATCAGGACAGGTGCTACCATTTCCAACCTCATCCTATTTACTCTTTATTACTTGCAAGCATATATTCTCACCAAACTATTAATGTTCACAGGCCGTCGGTCCATGCCAGGATATTTGGGCCGAACTTTCTATTCTTCAACAAGATCTAGACGAAATATCCCCATTGCCTCAAAGGCTACATCTGTTTGATGCTGAAACTCAACAAACCTTAACCACCTTCATTAACCTCATTAACACCCCAGTTGAAGAAATCATTCTCCACAAACCTGATGAAACCTTGGCCTGTCTTTCTGCTGTTGTAAACCTCTCCCCTAATCCTTTCAAGCCCATTCAACTAAAGCAATTGGCCAAGATCATCACGGAATGACCAACCCTTTCAGAGATGGTTCAGACTTGCTCGAAGGATATTCAAACCAAAAAGGATTTCCTAAACGAAGCCCACACCATATCTACTTCACTCAAACTCATCCAGCAAACCTCTGCAGCCATTCTTCAGCAACACTCAGCACTTGAACTTGAGGAAGCCAAACTCATGGCAGGACTTGCCTCTGTCCGGCAAAGAAAGACTCATCTGCAGCAGCAACATGACCAACTTAATCAAGAAGCAAGGATGATGTTCTCCCAAATTAGACATCGTTCTGCATCCATTTAGACAACTAAAGCTGAGTTGGACCAAGCCCAAGCCATGCTGGTAGATGCTCAATCAGAGTGGGGTGTTCTAGCCGTTCTGTTCCCCAAATCCTAAGCTAGTTTATATATGTATTCTTTTGTATTGCACACCTAGGAATGATTTGAAAAGGTAGGAATGATTGCCTTTTTAATGATAAGATTGTTAATGGGCCTGAGTTGACTGAGATGGTGAAAGTGAGGGTTGCACTTTGCTGTAAGCAAAGTTATAGAGGCCTACAGTATTCAGTGGACGACATATATTGTATTCTGGATAGTATCAAAGTCTGATTGAGGGGGTGGTGTTTGGTGTTTTTTGCTGTAAGGGTGCAAGAGTTTGGTCAATCTGTGGTATGCAGGATTTTGGTCAGTCTGTGGTATTACCATATCTTCTTGGTGGCTACTTTTGCTCTGCTGTGCTTCAATGTTGCTATGCTTTGCCTTATTTTTGGCTTGTTGCTCTGGCTTAGTTTATGGGGTCAAGCATGCTTATTTCTGGTTGCTGCTCTGCTGTGCTTCAACTCTGCTCTGCTACATATGTACTTTGCTGCTGCTATACGGGATCAACGAATAGGCTTAAGTCTGCTGCTGCATATTGGCCTTTTTGCAATTATTTGAATGATGTTTTGGTGTCTGTATTAGAAGTCTGCTGCTGGATTGGGGAAAGTTATTGGAGGTTTGTTGCTGGCCTTGTTGTAATTGTTGGTCTGCTGCTGTAGTTATTTTTTTTTTATTTGGAGGTTGAAGGATCAGGCTCAAGTCTTAATGGAGGTTGAAGGTTCAGGCTCAAGTCTCAATGGTAGCTGTATGGTCTGAAGTTTGTTCATGCTGCCTTGGAGTTTCATCTGGTTGCCCTGTTATGTGGTTTTGTGAGGATGGGCTTGGAGTTACATTCTTATTGTTTTCCTTCTGTTTTTGTTTCTCTTCGTTGGTCTCTCACCAACTAGGAGGTTGGAGCTTTTTGAGCTCCAACCTTCTAAGCTCCAACCTCCTCTTTGTTGATGTATCATTGACACCTTGTATGTGCTTTTTCATCAATACATTTTTTTGTTTTGCTGAACAAAAAAAAAAAAAATGAATATCAATACTCTGTGTTTTTAATGATCTGTTGTATGGTTGTTTTTATTTTTTGTGCAATTTTTCACCGTTTGTGCATTGTTATGAAGTAATCAATTCCCCTTCAAAGTGCATTATAGTCACCGCTATTTGTTTGTTCTGTGAGCTTTTTTTTGCTTTGTTTTGGACAAAATCATGGCATTCAAAAAAATCGAACAAACATAATTCATGTGGTAAAAGCGAACAAACATTACTACTTTCAACTTGCATTATTTGTTGGACAAATATCACATTGCACTGGACAAAATTACTATAGTCATTTGGGCAAATATGACATTGCATTGTTTGTTCTGTACCCATGACATTGGAATTATGTGTATCACATTACGTACAGGCCACGATAAAAGCAAACAAACATTACTACTTTCCCTCGTTTGTTCCAGTACCAAACATTGGAATTATGTGTACAATCAATACGCGTGGGAAACTAGTATTATCACAGCTGCGACCTAAAAAGTTATCACGACAAGCTGATGCAGTAATCCAGTTGTGGTTGGGCATCGAAATTACTCTCGTACTGGCAGGCCATGATAAAATCGCTGCCCTATTTGTTGTAATTGTAATCAATCACATGCACGAACGATACTCGCCCATCTTTGTATTGTTCACATCCATAACGAAGTCAAGCACCAACTTTCGGCGCACAGAAGGATGAAACTATGTACAGAAAGCGAATAACACAAATCAGGTACAGTTACAGCGGTAGGAAATAAACGAATTTATTTCGCAATTGGAAATTAAGCGGTACAATGTACCTTGTGTGGACCGCTGGGTATATCAGGCCGCTGCATGTACTTGATCACAAACATCCCACAGTCGAAAGTGCTACAAATGAAATGTAACATTCAATTTCTCGTAAAATATAAGCAGGTTCGTTAAATGAGTGATTCAGGAGTGAAGTCAATGTGACGCAGGGTTTGTGGATTACTCATCCAACTGTTGTAATGGCCTTTGTTCTAACATGCGGACCTCAAAGGTACACACGTCTACAGCATATTCATTTCCAAACTGTAGTTGCAGTAAGGCATGCATTGTTTGAACCTGTTGCAGAATGAGACGGTTAGTTTATGTGAAGGATGTGACAGTGTGGAAGTAGATTTGTGAAATTCAGCACGACATACCAACATTTTTGCCGCGTTCAGCTTGTTGGTGTCCAGTGTGGCGGATGCCAATGAGTCAAATAGGTACGCCACACGGTCTACCATATCTATTTTTAGGCACACCCAATGTACTCCTCTATAATTGAAAGGCATGTAAATCTACACATAAACACAAGTGAAGACATTGTTTAGAGGGCATGCGAACATGTACGCACTTTCATATTTACATTGACATTCATGTAAATGGGATCGACATTCATATTACCGACGTTCATATTAAATCTACTCGCTTCAATGGGATGGACATTCATATTACCTTCTGACATGCATCAAGCACCCCAGTATATCTGTCATGTCCAAAATATGATTTGACGATATTTTCATGGTTCAGAGGTTGAGTTTTTTGATTTAGTATCAAAGTCTGCATATTTAGTGTGTAAAGTTCAGTCAGCCAAAGTTTTTTGAAAATATGCCTTCTGCAATACACAACCGACCTAAAACACTTACTTACCGACACATATACTGGAAAGAACCACGCAGTATGCCTCCCGTCTTTGTGTACTTGCCGCTGTCCGTTAGTCAATTGAACCGCGACCAAGTTGATTGGCTGGAACATTGTAACAGACCAGGCAACTTACGAAATAAGGTTTGCCATTTGTTTAAATGTAATACGAAATAACGATGTCCCTACATGGATATGTCCATCATGCAAATATAGTGGAAATAACATTGTCAGATGCCACGACTTACAGTGTCGGATAGCCATGCCCCTGGTTTCAGCATGCGCATGTCACGTCGCGTAGCACATTCGCAAGGCATTTCATGTAGATTCATAGACACGACAATGTCCCTACATAAAACGTATACATCAACCAGTAAGAAGCAGCCTACAGCCTAGTAAAACTTAAACGTATCTAGCTGAACTCTACAACATAAGATTAGTTTTTTTCTGTTGTACAACTATGACAGATATTCCTGATTCTACTAGGCTCCAATCCAATGAAGATTAGTTTTAAGTTTTTAAAAAACAAAATGAAAAGACAAAGTTTTAGATATTACAACTTATGACATGTCCAATAGTATTTGCTAAAATAATATGTGAAAATTGAAATGCTCATTTACAGGTCAGCAAGTTAAAAAAAAAGAAACACGTTTTTTACAAACTGGAGCCAACAATATCCCAAAATGATCAAAATGGAAAATGTAAGCAGAGTAGAAGAAAATAGCTAGGGAAAATTGCACTTCATTATAAGTTTTCAAAATTTTTTTGCAAATCATTGGTAAACTTTATTAAGTTTCATAATTAAAATTATAAAGGTTTCCATGAATTTGTAAATATTTTTGTGAAAATATCAGTGGTTTGCAATTTTCCCAATAGGTACATGTGTGCAGGATAAGACAAAAAGAAGAAAACTTCAGACAAGAAATTTAGCCACTGAATTTTCCATAGCCCACTGCATTAAATTCAAAGAAAATCCTACATACGACATGGATAAACCCATCATAAACCCATCAAAATCATAGAGAATGAAAAATTAAAGAACTGATACCTACAAGAATCAAATAAACATAGCACGACATATGAAAATTGTGGAATTCAAACTTATTTCACAAATACTATGGAACAGGTTAATTGCGAGTACTAAACTCATCCGTACCTTTCATTGTTTCTGTCGTCAAGTACAGAGTCAACAACTTCGTGTTCGGCCGCTGATAAAACCTCTATGCTCTCCAGTGTTATCAAGTCCTTCTATCAATATAAATAATCAAGTAACATTAAATCCTCCTATTAATATAAACAATTAACTAACTCACCACTGTTCAGAAATTTAATTTGAAAAGTACATAACACATCCTTATGCATCTAAAATTGGTGAAGCGATGTCTAACCTCTGAACGGAACCGCTTGTCCAACCTGTGCAGTTTGGACAGGACTTTGTCCGAAATCTGTAAGACAATTGTACAACATTTGTTACTGCAAACTTGCACTAGAATGACAAATATTAAAATACAACACAAATAATGGTTCTATTATGATCAGTAATGCTGTCGGCATCAATTGGTAATGAAACATACGAAAGGTGAAGTGATGTGGCGACTTGGGAATTTTTCGACAGTAAGTCGAGTACTTATTTTGCTATCGTTGCACGAATGCATATCCCTTACGTCTATCGCTTCAACACCTCTTCCTCTTCCCTTTCATGTGCCTATTACAATTTGTCCCGCTCCCAATGTTTGGGCAACCTTACAAGCAGAAGGATGCACATTGTCTGCTTCTCCTCGCATTGGTGGCAAGGTTTGCAAATCATCAAAGGAAGATAAACTCTGTTTTGCAACGTTCTTCATGGCCAGAAACTGAACCGAAAGAGATTTGCTTTCTTCGCTTGCGTATGTTTCCTCCAACGCAAGGCCACGGTTGTTGTGCATATCCCCAACTTCTTGGATGGTACGCAACTGTCCAACGTGCATATCAATTAGCTCATTGGACAACATTCCATTCACATAATTGTCCTCCCAATCCACCCCCTGTAAATCTTGAACATTACCCTCATTTGGGCTACCATAATAATTTGGGAAGACCACGCCGCCATCATGCAACTCGACTCCCATGGTAGGGTCAACACCCTTTTCCTCTGAGCGAGGCAATTGTGCTGTTTTCGATAAACCTGCCAGCACTTGCTGCATCATTTGCTTCATTTAAGCAATATGTGTCTGTTCAGTAAACGGTTGTTTCCCAGACAATATAGCTGCAACCAGTTCGTTCAGCATTCCTTTCAGTTCACCAATGCTGGAGGATATGTTAATGTTACAATTTCTTTCAGTCGACTCCACCTAATCACACAAACACATTCATTAACTTACTACGATATTTCATCTTCAAGTAACCTCTGTGAACTGTGTGAAGCATGTGTACTGATTGCTTTTGCTTACCTTTGCATTGTCAACAGCTTCCTTCCCTCAAAAATTGAGCAACATGTCCCTTATTTCCACATTGCTGTGAAGCACTTGCTTCATGGTTTCCTTCAGTTCACCAATGTCGGTCTCAACCTTGCTTAAACGAACATCATCAATCTGTGGTTTCTGTTTGTTATTGACATGGTGTGTGTCAATTGCGTCATCAATGTCGTTGCTTTCCGCTTTTGTTGGATGAAACTCCACCTAACATAGTTGTCAAATCGGGATTCAAATCATAAATGAAAATGGTAATGCACTGAATCGTTAATCGATCTCAACTGTGAATCGTAAAGTTTCGGTCTGCTTTCTTAAGTTTCACACAACATATGTGTACACAGTTTACATATTAAATATATCTAATAAAAATTAATTACTCCATCTGTCTGAAATGAAAAAAAAAATTGTTATAAATGATGCTCATCTGGTGTGGATAAAAACTTCACAGTCGATCCCATGTTTCCCACTTTACCTTTTCCCAATTACATAAACAAAGAGAAACTTTCAATTACAAACTAACTAACAATAACTGAACGACAATGTTTTGACCTTTTTACAAGGTTAAAAAACCAAAATCTTCAAGCTTTTCCAAAAATCTGACTTTAGGGCTTAACCAAAATTCATTTCGTAACAGAAGTAGTACATAAAATTGAATTTGTAAGGCTACAATATCGTCCACATGGAAACTTCATGTTTCCCCCCCAAAAGTTCGAGTATTTCAGAGTAAATAGGGAGGGACAAACTGAAAATATGACGTACGCTAAGGAATGGGTCACTGTTTGTCACTGCTTGTCACCTAGTCATAGGAACACAAATTCTGTCTGTCACCGTTATCCATAACACAGGTGGGGCAATGCTGTCAAATGTGCAGAACGAATGGGTTGATTACCTCATATTGCTGCAACATTTGCTTCCTTCCCATACGTCGCCTTGTCTCCCGTATTTCGGCATCACCCTAATCATTTAGCCGAGGGATGGAGTGTGTAGTAGCCGACGTACTCTTACAGGGAGAGGCAAAACGATCCAAGTAAAATAGCTGCATTATAAGGGGGAAAAGATATTTACTATACACTTCCGAGCAAAATAATCCGTATTCGCTAACAATGCATACAACTTACAACACAATCATATGTACGTGTTTATGTGTCTCGATGGCAGAATCCCCATGCAGCTTTCCGGTTAAAAAGATAAGCTTTTCGTGGTTACAAAAAATGTGGCCCGTACAGGTATATTTGTCATGCTGTTCAATAACAGGTAAGTTTGTATTTCGCAACGACTGACATTTTATTGAACCATATGCACAGCAATGGATGAAATATGTAATCGGCATGGTACAAACAAACAACGGTCGATTACGTTACCATTAGAAGGAAAACACATCCAGTTGCCTCGCGCTAAACTTTCATCTTATACTTCCGAACACCTTTGACAAGGAATTGCAATGTCACCTTTGCCCAATTACATGCCCCCATACCGGTCACGTCCTTCACGGCATGAACGAACGACAGGCTCAACGCGGTCATTATGGTAGGACACAACATGGCCCCCAACACGTACAGCGCAAACTTCCGCCGAAACTCGTCATCCGCACCATCACTCTCAGTCAGATAAACTCTCAACTAGTTCAAAGGAATGATTCCATTAACAGCTCCAACCTCTTCGTAGATATTGGGATATGCGTCTATTGAACCAGTGAACTGCACGTCATTGCCTTCTGACCGTATACCCAATAAGACATGCACTTCCTCACAGGTGAGCCTCAGGTGACGGCCATGAACAGTCAACGAACACGTGTCGGGATCGAAGTTTTGTACCAACCATTGGCACATGTTGTGATCTATATGGGTACACTTTAACCCGAGGAGGCCACCGAACCCAATATCAATGACTGCCTGCTTTTGTGCTTCGTTACACCGGTTCACGATATCAACAATTGCCTTCAATGATATGCGGACTTGTATTTTACTCTGCAATGTTATTAACGTGAACATTAATACAAAAAATTAACCAACATTGTGTCGATAGCAGGTCCTCCCCAAATGCAGTTACGAAGACACTAAGCACGTAAGTACCTTTGCAGATTTCTTTGCAACTTCTTCACCCAATTCCTTGGCACTTGCCTTAGCCATGTCCTGAAACCTCTTCTTCTCATCACAGGGGAGTTCCTTCCACCTTTCCCTAATATCCTTTCGGCTCTGTAAGTGTTACACCAACGTGACGCACATACAGGACAAATAGGAGCTGTGAGTCCAAAATAATTGTCACCAAAAGTTGTATCACTCGCAATGTGTGCACATTTTTTGGTATTTACATATGTTTGCACATACAAATTACTATTTCGCACACAGTTGAAATAAAAACGGACATGGAATTTTACAAATAATCGAAGTTTATAAGAACATGCAATATGGCGTCTATGACTGCTGGAAATCGCTGAATGCGACACAATAGAAGCACATGACTGGTGTGCGCATGGAATAGAAGTCCATACTTTGCTATCACAGCAGTCACGTGTTTCCATCACGGTACTCTACTTACTACATGTCTGCACACTAACCATATTCGGTCCGGGGTTGTCTGCTTCTCGTCTTTCCTTGAATTATCCCTGGCTGCAACCATTGTCAATTTCGGCGCAAGTATATGTTAGATATGGATGGATATATATACATATATGTACACAATTTGTGACACAAACAAATTTGGTTCCAACTACATAATAATGCATCCGTAATGTCCAATTTTGGTTGCTAAAAATATAATAACCACATCATTTCTGCAACAACAATTATAAATGGTCCAAATTATTTTGGCCCTTACTTTTGGTCTCTAAAATCTTAATTTATTGTGAGTACAAACTGAAATTTGCACAGGCGCAAGCTATGAGTTCAAAATATGTAATGCAGAATTGTGCAAAAATACTGTCACACGTTTCTGACGAGAGGGATTTGTACTGTGAGCCGCTTTGAAGGACACGGATCGAACCTGTAAAAAACAAATGGCCCAAGTGGGCGCTTTCGACGAGGGCTCGGTAATGTCAACCCTTTCCATTCGTGAACCTTTGCCACTTGCCTTCAATGTTTTCCTTTGCCTGTAACAAATATCAGTGTAAATGAAATTTTGTTCAAGGCCAAATTACATCGGTGGTATGTACGTTTTGTGCATTCTATCATCTTCGTCGGTTAACTTTAAAGTTAGTCAATCTTGCCTTCCCATTTCAAAAGTTGTGCCATTTTCGTGAAATTGGTAACATCGTTTTCCGTTGTCACCGAAAATTATGAACTGAAGTGGTTTAGTATAACTCAGTGAATTATGGATTTCACAAATTCTCTCCGCAGAATACGCGACATGTGCCGTATGTGCATATATTCTAGTAAGAAATTGACACAGTTTTAATCCATTACACGAAATTCATGATGCAATTTGAGGCTATCGCAAATGTGTCAAACTCAAATCGCACAACCTTCTGATGGCAGTACATAACAGCACAATATGCCATACATGAACATACCGTGGTATTTAGTAGGTACAGGAAACATAACCTTGCAAACCTAACTGTATCAAATACTGAACGGCATAAGCTCACAGTTGCTTCGCATTGTCTGACATGTCGCCCATATCTAATTACGATAATTCCTGCAAAGAATTTCATGCAATATTCATAAGGATGCAGAAAGAATGTTACTCCCAAATTGTAACAAAACGAAATTGACTGTTAACAACTTACAATCAACGGACCATTGAGTCGTACGTGCATTGTACGAGTGGTACTTTTCGTTTATTTTCAAGTACGATATGTTTTCGTTAATTTATGCAGATATGGCATGCCACTGTTTTACGAAAATTAATTGGCCATATGTTGTACTCGTTTTATAGTATTTACGACTTCAAGCCCGAATCAACAACCAATGCGCACACTTGAAACAGGGCCACATCGGACATTCAACCCAACAGCACCCATACGCAACTTACCTTCATGTAGAGAAATAAAAACCCGACTACACTGCTCAACGAAAACCGTTTGTCACTTTGGAACTCCTCAATGGCAATATCAGTTTGTGTAGACACCCCATTTTTGACCGACCTTAAGGCTCAGACGTCACTGATTGAGCGCTTGGTGATGTTGCATATTGTGCTTGTTCAGAAGTTTCAGAGTCACGGCCGTGAGCCCTACCTCCGGGCTTCCGAACCCTCTTCTGTGCCTTGTCTCGGTTTGCGAACCAGACTCGGTTTTCTCTGTTTCTTTTCCTAAGGGAAGGGAGAGGTCCCGTAGACCGTCTCTCAATGTCCGTAGGCTACATTTGGTGGCCGTAGGCCATTCTGCCCATTTCGGAGTCCGGTTCCCGGTTTTCGGGACCGTTGGCCGTGTGCCTCGGTTCGGGACCGCTTAACCATCTCCTATTGCTCTGATTTTTGGCATACATCTTATTTTCTCCCTTTTGAGGGACACTGGGGTCCCAGAAACCCACTTCGTGGCCGAACGCCACTTTCGGTGCTTAACAGCCCATTTTCGGGATCCCGAACTGCGTGTTTTGGTCCCCGAGCATTCGTTTTGCAACGGTTTTCGTTCATTTTTGGCAGGTACCTCTGTTTTATCACTGGGAAGGTCACTGAAGGGTGGGAGGCCAGCAATTGTTGCAGCAGCCAGTTATCTCTCCTCCGGAGCCTCCCGGCGCCCGTTTTTCCAACTTCCGGGCTAATGTTGAACACCCTAGGGTTAGTGTTGCCAACTTTCAACCACATATCTGTGATCTACACACATGAGAGGCCACTAAAAGTTGGTGGCCGGCCATTAAGGTCACCTGACCCTTTTGACCCCTTTCTTCCGGGCTAATGTTGAACCCCTTGGACCCTTTTTCTTGAACTTTGAACCACATATCTGTGATCTACACACATGAGAGGCCCCTAAAAGTTCATGACCGGCCAGTAATTCAACTTGACCCTTTTGACCCCCTCTTTCCGAGCCAATGTTGAACCCCTTAGACCCACTTTCTTGGAATTTTAACCACATGGTTGTGTTGTACACACATAGGAGTACCTCCCCAGTAGCTGGCCGGCCAGAAAATCACATTGACCCTTTTGACCCCTAGCCGGCTGGCTAGGGGGTGTGGCCGGCCGGCCACCTCCAACAAAAGTAATGGGTCGGCCTGCTTCCTTGCACTGTGCACTTTACAGCTGTGGGGCAATATCCCCCAGATATTATCTGTATCCGGGGGATATTTTGTGGGGGAGTTTTGCTCTCCTTCTCCCCCACCTTTACACCCCCTTTTGAACCCTTTTAACCAGCTGGTGGCCTCACTTACAAGGGTTAGAAAAACTCTCCTTCAAGCTTCCATAGCCAACTCCATCTTCTTCCTTCTCAATTCTTCAAAAAACCCTAAGCCCCTAACCATCATTCCTTCTACACCACCAAGCTCTACCACCACCATCTCATTTCCAGCAACAAGGAAGGATTCTTGAAGGCTAAAGAAGCTGCAAATCCATCCAAGAAGCAACAAAAGTTTGATTCTTCAAGGGTAAGTAATACTTTTACCCTTTTGAACCTTTTTCTTGATCTAGTTCTAAGCCCCACTTCTTTTTGGTTTCAAGCTCCGGCCCTAACTGAAAAGGGCCATCTTTTGAGCTCATCTTCACTTCTCATTAAGGGCTCAACCCTGTTTGAGCCCTCCATAATATACTTGCTTCATTGATCATCTTGTATGTCATGATTTTGCATGCTATTTTTGGCCCATGAGCAATCTGTTTTTGAGCATGTTATAAACTGATATAAGGCTTATTTTGAGCCCCTCTTCAACATTGGAGAAGGGCTCAACATTGTTTGGTGCTTCCATGTGTCACTTGTAGTTATATCCCCTATTTGGCCCCATTTTTGCATAAATTGGAAGCCCCCTTTGCTTCTGTTTTTGGCCCTTGGTCCGAACTAAAAGTGGCCTTATTTTGGCCTATACTTCATGTTTCATTCACACTTTTTTTCTGTTTGGTGATTATTTTATATACTTCATGTTATAGCACCTTTTGAGCCTTGTCTTGCATCACATTTTTGGCATATTTGTATACTGATTTGAGGTCTGCCATATACTGTAAATGTTCATATTTTTGGTCCATCTTCAGTGTTGTAGAAGGAAATTTTTCAGTTTGGGTTTTTCTTATACCACTTGCTTCATTACCCCTCTTTTGGCCTCTATTCTTGTATGCTATTTTTCCCCTACCTATGCTTGCTGTTTGGCCATGTTTATAACTGTGAAAGTGCATCTTTTGGGATTGTCTAGCTTCTGTCTTTGCATTGAATGTCCATATTGTGCATGTTTGGCATAGCTATAGGCCATTTCGGGTGCCTAATGTTGCATTTCGGGACATTTCCTTGCATTTCATGTCATTTCGCTTCATTTCGGGACTGTTTTCCCCCATATTTTAGTGCTGAAATTCCATTAGCATGCTTGCATATCATTTTTGCCATATTTCATAACATTTTGTCACCGCCTCGGTTTGCGTGCCCGTGTGCACGCATTTCGAGGCACTTCATTTTTATCCGCCGGCATCCTACGTGAGTGTGGCTGAGGCTCACTCATGTTGGTATAAGCCCATTTGTCATTCCCATGCCATTTCATCGCATTCCATCATTGCCTCGGTTTGCGTGCCGGTGTGCACGCATTTCGAGGCACTCCTTTTTTATCCGCCGGCATCCTATGTGAGTGTGGCTGAGGCTCACTCATGTTGGTATAAGCCCATTTGTCATTTCCATGCCATTTCATCGCATTCCATCATTGCCTCGGTTTGCGTGCCCGTGTGCACGCATTTCGAGGCACTCCCTTTTTATCCGCCGGCATCCTATGTGAGTGTGGCTGAGGCTCACTCATGTTGGTATAAGCCCATTTGTCATTCCCATGCCATTTCATCGCATTCCATCATTGCCTCGGTTTGCGTGCCCGTGTGCATGCATTTCGAGGCACTCCTTTTTTATCTGCCGGCATCCTATGTGAGTGTGGCTGAGGCTCACTCATGTTGGTATAAGCCCATTTGTCATTCCCATGCCATTTCATCGCATTCCATCATTGCCTCAGTTTGCGTGCCCGTGTGCACGCATTTCGAGGCACTCCTTTTTTATCTGTCGGCATCCTATGTGAGTGCGGCTGAGGCTCACTCATGTTGGTATAAGCCCATTTGTCATTTCCATGTCATTTCATCATATTTTATCATTGTCTCGGTTTACGTGCCCGCGTGCACGCATTTCGAGACCCACATCATTGTCTCGGTTTGCGTGCCCCGCGTGCACGCATTTCGAGACACATATCATTGCCTCGGTTTGCGTGCCCGCGTGCACGCATTTCGAGACACATATCATTGCCTCGGTTTGCGTACCCGCGTGCACGTATTTCGAGGCACCTCATTTTCCATAGCATTGTACATGTTAGGATTGTAACCTAGTTGCATTTCATGCGTTTCATGCATTATCGCATCGTGTCCGGGATAGGTGTTAGCCTGGGCGCGGGAAACGAGGTACATTTCGTACTCCGAGTGACGGAATGTGTCTCAATTCCCCAGTCACCGACACTCCGGATTATCCATGATGGAGTTAGGTTTTAGCTGTAGTTTCATGTGCATTCATCCTATATTGAGTTGTGCATTTCGACTCCTCGGCCATCATGCCTCGGTATGCGTGATTGGTGGCACGAGGATCGAGACATGCATATATCTGTGCAAATACATTGCTATGCCCCTTTCCTGCTCTCTGTTACAGCAAAACCAGGAATCAGTAACTTTTTGGGGCTTGGCACGCATTTCAAGAACAGATGTAAATAGAGGCTAATTGGGGCATTCCGGTGGATTTCCGCGCAAGACAATCCGGACATGCATCATCCATCAGAAGCAAGGCAGTCCCTGGCCTGCACGCCAGTTTTATTTGCTTTCTTAGTTAATTCTTTAATTAATTAGAATTTTGTAATATTTCGGACTGTAATATTCTTTTATTTGGGGACTGTAATATTTGGACTGTATATTTATTCGGACCCTCCGAGTGAGGGCACAACTGTAATAAGTGTGCGTGTGTGTGTTGTATGTCTTCCAACCCCACGTCTTTCTCCCTTTTATTTATCCGCTTTTGATGGTTAGATTAGGGCATGTTTAAATTAGCATACAGTATGACAGCATGTTTGCATCATTCATCTGTATTGCATGCACCGGGCTCGGCGCATCATACTAACTGCATTGTATTTTCGATTTAAAAGATGAATACATGTTAGCTGTAGCATTCCATATGCCATCTTAGAATAGCCGAGCCTGCTATAATTGCATTTTGCGTGTGTTGCATTAGACATTTTTGTATACTTAGGATTCATGCATGATTTCTAATGTAGTTTCTGTTTTTGGCTTGGAGTACTCGGTAAGCTTTATGCTTTAGCATCCTTGCATGCGTGTGAGTGAATGCCATGATAGCATGCTTACCATGAGGCTATGTGCTTATCTGATATATCTGCTTGAATGCCAGTGGGTGAAGGTTGGGTTATCTGAATTGGAATGAATCATCAAATGTTTCAAGCCTACCTGCGGGTAGCAAACCATTTTCAAAAACAAACATGAAATGTTTCGTTCCAATTCAGGCGACCCGGTCTATATTTGTATGCTGTGAGCATCACATAGTAACCTAGGCTAATAACCGGATTAAGAACTCACAATGTTTTCAAAAATAGATATCATGGTTAGTAGAGGCCGATCTTTGATCGGGCGAGCGGGGGTGCTCACGAAGTGACCTTCCCCAATCGTACCCAAGTTCCCGAGCCGAGGCAACTTTGGTGATGATGGACACGTGGCCTTTTGGCATCGAGTCAGGGTTTCCTAAATTTCCCAAAATAAAAAATTTAGGTGGCGACTCTGTATCTGGCAAAGCAGTCCATGTTTGGCACTTCTTTCAAAAAAAAAAAAAAAAAATCTGTTTTCTAAAAACGATTTGCCGGATTTGGACTCTTTGGTTCAGATTAGGAACCGTGACTACAAAGTCGGGTCCGAGCTGTAGCGAGGTCCCCCGCGGGCTTGTTACAGTTTCTGGCGACTCCGCTGGGGATTTAGAGAACTTGACTCGAACTCGTGATATCTGTTTTTGACTACACTTGTGTGTTTCTTTGCATTGCATTTGCATTGGTGCGCCTAGGACACCGTGTTTGCCATCTGCTATTCCTGAACGGTTTGCCGGAGGCTTGTCTTGTCAAGGCATGACCATAAGGCTGACCGGTTGTGGGCTCTGCCAGTATGGGAACACAAACCCCGGTTTTACCGGGGCACCCTTTTTGACCATTCGACCTAGTGCATATTCGGATCCATAGTGACTATTCCAAATTAGGACAGGTTGCTTACCCGTTTATAGGTTGTTTGAAACCGCTGCGTGCGTAGTGAAACCCTAGCTCCTGACACAATAGGACAGGGAAACCCTACCCCAACATAGGGGTGTTTTGGCTCTCACTTATCTGTTATGTGCTTTAGAGTGCGTCTCTACATGAATGCATGTATCAGTATATGAGTTTGGGCATCAAGCCTGCGGGCATCAGTTCAGTATTGTCAGTATCAAGCCTGCGGGCATCAGATTAGTATATGAGTTTGAGTATCAAGCCTGCGGGCATCAGTTCGGTGTTGTCAGCATCAGGCCTGCAGGCATCAGTTCAGTATTATGGGTATCAGGCCTGCGGGCATTAGCCAGTATTTACGAATGAGTTATCTGCGGATATCAGATTCTGTTTCAGGGAACAGTGATACAGGGATAGTAATCAGTGTTCGAGGCCAGTGTGTATTTCAGCTTATTGACTGTGTGTTGATTATGCCCGACTGTGTGTCTTGCATTTTATTTTAAGCTGTTATGCTGTCCGTTTATCTGTTTATTTATTTCCTTTTCGCTTTATTTATCTTTTTGCTAGGTCAGTTTTAGCACGATTGCTTCCAACCCAACAGGCATTCCCCAAGTACCTTGGACACGAGGTCGTCGACTCCACCGATCTGAGGATCTAATCGACGGACAGCCAGTGTTCCGTTCTCTACCCCCTGTTACCAGAAGGAAGCCAAAAAGGCGTAGTGTGTCAGAACAGAGGTTGTCAGAGCAGTGGGTTACTTCATCAGAGGACTATAGGACTGAGGTCTCAATTACTGCTGCAGAGATAGACATACCAGTTAGACAGATGGATCAACCGAATACATCAGGGATGGAGGCTTTAATGCGCCAGATGCAGGAGAGCATGAGACAGATGCATGATGACGCCACCCGTCAATCAGAGTTTTCCAAACAGCAGGCCACGATCATGGCCCAGCAGGCCGAACTAATCACCAGGCTGCAACAACAGAATACAGCGTCTGCTTCACAACAAATCCCTCCTCCGGCAGGGGCTCCGTTACCTGAACAGGCACCTACTGTTCAGAACGCCCCACCAAACACCCAGAATACTCTACCGATTGTCCAAAATGTACAAGAGGACATGAATCTTCCAACGGGGCCAGCTCCGCCCCCGCTTCCACCACAACTGTCCAAGGTCCATACATCCAATCACCCGGACTCTCCATTCGAGGTCGAGGTTGATCATACAGCTCTGAAATTGAGCAAACTGGAGAAGCTCTTACACGAGGCCGGATATCGGAGATGGATATACCGAAGAGGCCGTAACACTCCCCGATAGGTTCAAAATGCCACAAATCGACCGTTTTGACGGGACCGGTGACCCCATGGTCCATATCCGACTGTTTGCGGATGTCTTGCGGCCAATGGGCCTTACACGACCACAGAAGCTCTCACTATTCGGCCGAACCCTGTCGGGTGTGGCCTCCCACTGGTACGCAAGATTACAAGATGAAGTGAAAAAGAATTGGGATGAGATGGCTGAGGCCTTTGTCACACAATATTCATACAACACTCAGATCGAGATCACAACCCGCGATCTTGAAACGACAAGGCAAGAGCCCAAGGAATCTTTCTCGGACTTTGTGATCCGATGGAGGGCAAAGGCGTCAACAATGACTTTAAGGCCCACAGACAAAGATCAAATCCGGATGATTGTGCGCAATCTCCACCCAAAACTGATGCTGAGAATGATTGTGGTCCCCTTCCCCACTTTCGCAGATTTACATGATATGGGGGTGCAAATCGAAGACGCAATGAAACAAGGTCTGTTTGACCATGATAGAGAACAACCGAGGAGGACGTTTAACCGTAACAACAATTCGGGCCCGAGTGGCGCTGCAAATACGAGAGCCTCGGAAGTTGGTATGGTCACCACCACTCCCTCTCCCCCTCCAAGGCCCATGACCGCCACACCATTTTCCGGCGCGTCCAGAAGCAACACACAAGCCAACAGCCGATTCCAACCACGAGGCCAAAGAACCTTTACCCCACTATATATGCCTCTGACCAAAGTTCTGGGAATATTGATCAGAAAGAATCATTTAAAACCCCTAGAACCAAAGCCATTGCCGAATCCACTCCCCCCCTCATATGACCCGTCAAAATACTGTGCATACCACCAACAACACGGTCATGACACCGACCGTTGTTACAGATTGCGTCATGAGATCCAAGATCTTATTGACAAACAGGTGATCGCACCTCCCGATCAACCCAATGTCACCACCAACCCTCTCCCATCACATAACCAAGCTCCTCCCCCCAAAAGAATTAACTTTATCCAGACTGGGGTCGCATCTTACGATCCTAGCATCTATATTACCCCCACCCACCTACCCAAGCCAGAGGTGTTCCTCCCCGATTGCACTGATTTCTTGTGCATGGTGGATATCTCCAAAACCCGACCAGAACCGATGGTGGTGACCGTCGAAGACAGGGCAGGGCAGATTTTGGGAGGAAATGAGATTGTTGAATCTGAAACTGGGCAGAATTTTGTTGGGGGAGCCTATGATCCAAGCAAGTACATCCTATCAACGAGCCGAATTGGGCTAAGTGTAGAATTTCCAGAGACAGGAGAACTATGCATGATCCGGGGGGATGGATCTGGGCTGTGGGCAGATGAGCTGACAGCCGTAGAGGAGGACTTTGCTAACTTGCAATGCGTCGATTAATTGGTATGATTACGAGGGATCAGAGGAGGCCATGGGATGGCTCGAAGATCAACCGGATGCAGTGGGGGAAACCTAACCAGAACAGAGCCCGGCAGGGGCAGAAATATCAGTTGTGGCCGGAATGGCCGAAAACCAAGTTGAATCGCCGGAGAACGCCGGTGTTAAGAATTCCGTTCGAGATATGGGCATTATGGATATGGGAACTGTTGAACAAATAGCTGTACTGACGCAGCTGGAACAAGGAAAGTTTGAGGAGGCTGAGAGAATTAGAAAAGTTAAAGGCCCTGAGGGAACTGTAAGTGCCGTGTGCATGAGGACAGACGATGCTGCGAGTATATGGACAGAGAGCACTGAGAGTGCGAGTGGACCGGAGCCAGACAGGTGTCTGTTGGCTGCCAGTGGAATGTGGTGGGAAGATGACGACTTGTGTCTTGCCCACACGGATGAAGACTGGGGGAATAACCAGCCGGATGATACTTGGTACCTTGATGAAGTGGATCATATGACAAGAAGTGGGCGGTACTTCAACCCCCACACCTGGACCAACCCGAGGCATCCGGGAAGGATAGAGAAGTGGAGAGACAGAAGGAGAAGCAGATTGAAGATGAAGCTGTGCTGAAACAGTTAAAGAAAATACAAGTAGACATCTCCATCTGGGGACTACTAATGGCATCACGAGTACACAGAGAAGCTGTTCTATCTGCTATGGACAAGTCCAAACTCTCCATAGACACCACGCCTGAACAGCTGGTTGGGCTGGTTTTTCCGGGAGGAGGTTCCCCGGCATTAACCTTTTCGGACAAGGAGCTACCACCTGAGGGCACAAACCATAACAAACCTCTCTATATTTCTATGGAATGTAGAGATAAGTGGATACCGGTGGTACTTGTTGATACCGGGTCTGCAATTAATGTCTGCCCAACCAGAACGGCATATGCGATCGGGTTGAAGCCCGTGGATTTCGTCCCAACCACCCAAGTGATCAGAGCATACGATAATACCAGCAGAGAGGTGATGGGGACTGTTAAAATTCAAACCAAGGTTGGTCCAGGACAACACAGCATTGAATTTCATATCTTGGACGTTCCCGCAACCTTTAACCTACTTTTGGGGCGACCGTGGTTGCACCAGGTCAAAGCAGTCTCTTCCACTCTACATCAAATGCTAAAGTACCCTCACGGGAAAGGGGTAGCGATCGTTTTTGGGAATTCATCAATCCATCCACCGCCGGAAGTGTCCACACCCGTCTTAGAGATCGAGCACGGCACGGAGGATGTGTTTTTGTCGGGGTTCACTTTGGCCGAGGCTCAAGTGGTTCAGAATGTCATGGCTGCGAATGAGGGCATGTATGTTAGTGCACAATCCATATACCTCATGAACAAGCTAAAACATACCCCTGGGATGGGATTAGGGAGAAGTGGCTGGAAGGGCGTCTCAATGTTGGCCGAAGTGCCACACAACCCTCACGCTTTTGGACTGGGTTATCTGCCCACCAAGGAAGATTGGGTGAGGAAAGGAAAAGAAATGGCCGGAAGGGCCAGGGCAAAGAAGGCCGGGAAGCCATTTGATTTAATGCACAGGCCCATCTGGGGTACCCTAAACGGACGTTTCGTCCGGGAGGGAGAAGATTTTCCATTCTGCGGCTTCCCGGAGCCATGGCTAAACGCGGAGGGGACGCGCGTGCCTGGTTTTGAAATCTTCTTCGACATACAGTTATCTGGGGATGACGTTGCCGAAGCGCAGACAGACCCACCAACTGAGGTTGAGCAATGTGAAGCAGTGGATCCTGAGAGCACAGAGCTTGAAATGGGGGTAGCACTGGCGAGTCTACTATCAGATCCTCCGATCGGCCAAGAGTGCTTGGGGGATAACTCTTCGGTTTCTGTGATTGGAGATGAAATAGCTGCGGGCTTTCCAGCGCCGATCTTGGATGCATCTATCGCACCTTCTCTCGTCTGGCAGTATGAAGAAGGCTTTTTATCTAGCAGTTCCAGGTCAGGTAGTGAGCCGGAATCTGATTCTACCGAATCTTGTGCGTCGGAATCAGATTCCAGCTCGACTGAGTCTGAGTCCGGTATTCCTGGGGGTGATAACCCGGATGCCACAGTCCTGTCTAGGTCGTCTTTTTCATTTTCTTTTGAGTCTGTTATAACAGAGGAATCTGACGGCTTGAAAGTATTTAATGAGAATGATGTGGATGTGGTTTCCGAGTATTTTTCTGTGCCTTTGATTTATTGCTTAAATCAGGATTTTCAAAATTTTGATGAAAACAGCGAGGAAGAAATTCCCCCAGTTTTGCAACGATTAATTGATCAAGAGCAGGAAAGATTTGTTAAACCTTTAATGGATGAAATCACTACTGTGAATGTTGGTACTGAGAAGGACCCGCGGCTGGTCCAGATCGGGTCCACGTTGTCTTCAGAGGAGCGCGAGCGCTTAGTCGCTTTATTAAAAGATTTCAAAGATGTTTTCGCGTGGTCCTATGAAGACATGCCTGGAATCGATCCTGAGATTGTACAGCACCGGATCCCTCTTGATCCCGAGGCCCGCCCTGTCAAACAGAAACTCAGAAGGATTCGCCCGGACTGGGCTCTCAAAATTAAGGAAGAGGTCACCAAGCAAATTGACGCAGGGTTCCTGCTGGTATCTGAATATCCAACTTGGTTGGCCAACATAGTTCCGGTGCCAAAGAAGGACGGCAGAATTCGGGTCTGTGTAGACTTCAGAGATTTGAACAGGGCCAGTCCGAAGGATGACTTTCCCTTGCTACACATTGACGAATTGGTGGATTTCACGGCAGGACACGCCTTGCTTTCGTTTATGGATGGTTTCTCAGGCTATAATCAGATAGTAATGGCACCCGAAGACCGAGAGAAGACTGCGTTCACTACCCCGTGGGGGACATATTGTTATAGAGTGATGCCATTCGGGTTGAAAAATGCTGGAGCTACGTATCAACGGGCAGCAACTACAATATTGCATGATATGATCCATAAGGAGGTCGAGGTGTATGTGGACGACATGATTGTCAAGTCCAAAGATAGAGAGGGCCACTACACCGCCTTACAAAAATTCTTTCAAAGGATCAAAGAGTTTCGGCTGCGACTGAATCCCCAGAAATGCACGTTTGGTGTTACAGCAGGGAAGATGTTAGGGTTTCTGATCACACAAAGGGGCATCGAAGTCGACCCTTCCAAAATCAAGGCCATCTTAGAAATGCCACCACCAAGGACTGAAAAGGAGGTGCGAGGCTTTCTGGGTAAAGTGCAATTCATAAGACGGTTTATTTCTAAATTAACCTTGACTTGTGAACCACTTTTTGGTCTCCTGAAGAAAGGAATGAAATTCCAATGGGATGGCCGATGTCAAGCAGCTTTTGAGAAGATCAAAGAGTATCTACAGAACCCACCCGTGTTGTCGCCGCCAGAGCCGGGGAGACCGTTGATACTGTATCTTTCGGTAACTGAGACTACCATGGGCTGCATGCTTGCGCAGGAGTCAGAAGACAAAGTGGAAAGGGCCATATACTATCTGAGCAAAAAGATGCTGGATTACGAGACCCGCTATACACCGCTGGAGAAGGCTTGTTTGGCCTTGGTATGGGCAACCAGGAAGCTGCGGCACTACCTGTTAGCCCACTCTGTAATGTTGGTTTCGCGTTTGGATCCCATTAAATATCTTTTCGAGAAACCAGCACTTACAGGTAGGCTGGCTCGCTGGCTGCTGTTGCTCTCCGAATTTGATTTAAAGTATGTAACGCGCAAGTCAGTAAAAGGCAGAGCGGTAGCGGAGTTCCTTGCCGACCACCCGGTTGAGGGGGATGAAGCGATTGAATATCTATTCCCAGATGAAGCTATTCTACACGTCGAAGATGAAACCTGGACAATGTACTTTGACGGAGCGTCAAACCAGTATGGGTATGGGATAGGGGTGTTGCTGATAGCGCCTGATGATTCCCGTATTCCTTTAGCATTCAAGCTCCGGTTCAAAGTTTCCAACAATGAAGCAGAGTATGAGGCATGTATTGCTGGCCTGGAAGCAGCCCTGGAACTAGGGGCGAGACGAGTGGACGTCATTGGGGACTCGAACCTTGTTGTGTCTCAAGCAAAAGGAGATTGGAAAGTCAAGGAGGAAAGAATGATAATCTACCACCAAACCTTGGATCTGCTAATTCCTCGGTTTGAGAAGCTAAATTTCACCCACCTCGTAAGAGAGAACAACAGGTTTGCAGATTCACTAGCAACTCTATCTTCTATGATAGACATTCCGTCCGGAGTCCGGATGCGTCCAGTCATTATTGATCAAAAGTTTACGCCAGCATACGAGTCAATTTCCGCCATAGATGAGGTTCAAGACGGCAACCCCTGGTATTACGACATCTGGAACTTCTTGGAAAAGGAGACATATCCACTAGGGGCAAATGCCAAGGATAAGAGGGCTGTCAAAAGAATGGCTGCTCAGTTCGTTATCTGCGGGGGAAAGCTGTACAAAAGGGGTCATCTGGGAATGCATAAGCTCTGTGTAGAAGCTGAAGAGTCAAGACGCCTGATGGAAGCCATCCATGGGGGGGAGTGCGGTGCACACATGAATGGAGTAATGCTGGCCAGAAAGATCCTCAGACAGGGCTACTACTGGTCAACCATGGAGGAGGATTGTATTAGCTTTGTTCGGCGATGCCACAAGTGTCAAATTCATGCGAATCGCATGAACATCCCGCCGTCAAAACTGTACAACATGACTTCTCCATGGCCTTTTTTAGTCTGGGGAATTGATGTGATCGGAGCTGTTACCCCGAAGGGGTCAAACGGGCATGAGTTTATCCTAGTAGCGATAGATTATTTCACAAAGTGGGTCGAGGCTCAATCATACGCGGTGTTGAAGGCGTCGCATGTCGCAAAGTTCATCAGGAACAACATCATCTGTCGCTACGGGGTGCTAAACGAGATAATTTCAGATAATGGTTCCCATTTCAAGAAAGAAGTGGTAGACTTGTTGGAGAAATACAATGTGGCTTTCCATAAGTCATCTACATACAGACCGCAGACCAACGGAGCAGTTGAGGCCGCCAACAAGAATATCAAGCATATACTGCAGAAGATGGTGGGAACCTATCGGGATTGGCCAGATAAGCTGCCATTTGCTCTGTGGGGCTACAGGACTTCAATCAGAACTTCTATTGGAGCAACTCCATATTCATTGGTCTATGGAATGGAGGCTGTTCTACCCATTGAGATTGAGGTTCCGTCTTTACGAGTGTTGGCTGAATGCCAGATAGCCGAGGCAGATTGGCAGCAAAGCAGATTCGAAGAACTCATGCTCTTTGATGAAAGAAGACTGAAAGCACTGTACCACATCCAAGGTTATCAACGCAAAATTGCCCGGGCTTTCAACAAGAAAGTTAAGTCCAGGAATCTGAAAGAGGGAGATTTGGTGCTCAAAGACAACCGAGCTCCCATCCACGACCCAAGGGGCAAGTTCAAACCCAATTGGACTGGTCCTTACATCATCAAAGCTATCTGGTCAGGTGGAGCTGTGGTTCTGATGGATCTAGATGGCTTGGAGTTCTCACAACCGATCAATATGGACAAGTTGAAGAAATACTATCCTTGAGAGGCTCGCTAGGCCGAAAACCCGAAAGGGCGACCTAGGCAAAAGTCAGAGCACAAAAAATTAGAAAATATAAAAACTGAGCTCGCAAGGTTGAAAACCCGCAAAGGGCGGCCTTGGCAAAAGTTAGAGCGCAAAAGGAGAGTGAAAATACTGGAGTGAACCTGAGCCTGAACTACGTAAGGCTTGATTCCCATCTTTGGGATACGTAGGCAACTTCACCTCGAAGTTCAGCCATAAACTTTTCCCCGATCAACTCTGTCCATTTTGATCATCTCAGTCATCTTTATCCATCAGCATTTATCGTGATCTCCGGTACAGTGCTGTTCAGACTAGGGGCAACTTTCCGTTGCCGCGACGGTGCAAAGTTACTCAGACTAGGGGCAACTTTCCGTTGCTGTGGAGTGCCGCATTGTTCTTCAGACTAGGGGCAACTTTCCAGTTGCAGGGATCTGGGGTTGTGCATCTCAGTGACAGATCCCCGGTGTGTCCAATTCTGATCCACATCGAAAATAGTTTTGAAAAGTTTTAATGAAAATTGACTTTGTTCAAATCAATCTTTTTACGACTAAGACCATTTTTGGACCCTAAACGGAAAATTTTCAGTACCGCAACTTTCAATTTCATTGATTTCAAAACTGAGTTCTCCTGCTCTTGCATTACAATCGAGGTTGCTTTTTAGTACATTCATAATGAAAACTTGAAAATGCTAAATAAGCAATAAATTTGGGGCATAGTTGAATCAAGTATCTCTGCGTCCCCTCCCAGAGCCGGATGGAGCATCTGATGCCAAGCTGGGCCCAACCTGTGCCTCTTCATTGAGCCAATCCAAGCACTCATCGGATAAAGTGCGACTGAAAGTCGAAGCAGGGGCTAGGAGCTCTCTAGTCCTCCATGCCGTGGCATATCGGGCAAGCTGTGCACCCCGGATTGGGAAAGCAGCTGGGTACTCAATCCCCTCCGGTGGACAGGTCTGATCATGGCCAAACTGACGCAGGAACCGGAACGGAAAATAGAATACGCAGTGGGTCAGACCAACCAATTGGATCCCAATCATGCGAGACATACTATAGCTCATTACCGAGAGGTTGAGCCAAGGACAACGCCAAGCAATGCCGTCTGCAGACAAATTGCACATCCAATCGAACCACCACCTTTCGTCAAGAGCATTGACTAGGCGCTGCCGAAAGAAGTAGCCTCGAGCTGAATAAGCTGGGCAAGAGTCCACAACCTGCAACTTGTCCATTAACCATACCTAGGGGAGGGATGGAAAATGAGAGAATAAAGAACAGAGAGATGTACGATGAGAGAAAAGTGAGACAAGGGTTTTGTGAGAAAAACCGAGCCTGAGGGTCGAGTGATGTGAGCGAATATATATGTAAGGTTGGGTGGGAAACATTACCTGCAACAGCAGTGGACTCCCAGCGAACCTAGTCGCCTCCCGGCGATAGACAGAATCTAAGCCCATCAATGTCTCGGCCAAGGTCATGGCAATACAACTCTTTCCTTCTCTCAAACCTTGGGCGACTTCAATCAGGCGAATGCTAGCCCCGCCGAAGCCCGAGGAAAGCAGAAAGTGAGACAACAAACATAAGCAGAGGGCGTGTTGCCGAAAACCCTGCCAATAATGGTTGCTGCGGTCACCGGCGTCGGAAAAACGATGGATCAAGCCGAGGATGTCCAATTCCCCACTGCAGATCAAAGACCGAGCGTCATGCGCTGTGAGCCCACACATCCGCCCTAAAGCCTGAGCATGGCCAAAACGGAGCTGCGGCAAGATTACTTCAGAGCATTCAGACTCCATCAAAACCTGAAAATCTTCGAAAGTGGGACACATCTCTTGGCCGCCAAAGCTGAAAACATGCGTCACTGGATTCCAGAACCTTGCCGCGGCATGGAGAAAAGGAAGCTGTAGCGGAGTACGGCTCAGCGTGAATAGTGCATTCAAGCCGAAACCCCGGAAATTTAATTTTTCCGAGCCATCTAGAGAAGAGATCCAAGATGCGACATTTTCTGCGAGAAACGCTTCCATCTTTGCCTAAAACTAAGATGAAATGAATGTTCCCGAAGTTGAGGCTTTTATAAAAGGAAAAACACTATTCACAGGGACACGTGTCAAAAATCTGGTGGCTACAGGACTGGATGGCCGGCCAGCCACTTTTCTGGCTGGCCAGCTATTTACTTTTTCAGAAATAGCCGGCCAGCTGTCTCTCTCCGCCAAAAATGGCCGGCCAGCTCCCAGGGATGGTTGGCAAAGCTGCAGTGTATCTCCTTGGCCTTGTTTTACCCTTCGAGGGAGAGTTCCAAGCATTTCCATGCAACGAGAGAGTCAAAGGCCTCCGTTTCGGATGCGTTCCGGTGCCCAGATCGTCAGAAGTACACTTCGTTGTTGTTGTGTTTTGATTATGGAGTTGTTGTTTTGCTTATCGAGTTGTTTGTCGAGCGGACATGTTTTGTGTTTTTGAGTCTTTGCTCTCTGTCTAAGCAATTTTTGTTAAAGTCTTGTTTATTTGCGTTGTTGCATTTTGCTTATCGAGTTGTAAACTTGCTAAAGATTCTGTTATATCTTAGTAAGTTGAGTTGCTTAGTTTGTTGCGTCGGTTCACTACCTGACTTGGTGATTACACAATGCGCATTTCCATTCGATCTCTTTTTTTTTTGTGCAAAATAAAATGATGCGATACGATGCTAGAAGTTTAAAATACAAACACCTTTTCAAAAGCTATTTCATTTCATCATGCTTTACAACAAACAAAGGTACAAGTTTTGCAAAAAAAATAAAAATAAAAACTGCCTAACAATGTGCAAAGTGCTATAAACTACTAGCAAAAAGAAAAATAAAGCAGGAAATAGCAGCATCAAAGTCCTCAGGAGCGGGAACGAGAAGCACTCCTCATCCTCTTCTGCGGAACAATCTCCGCACCGTCATCATCATCTGAGTCGGAGCCTCCCTCCTCAGCAGATGTCTCTGACTGACGATCGGTAGCCTCCTCCTCCTCCTCCTCAGCATCCTCCTCCTCCTCATCAGGCTCCACCTCCACAACGTGAGCCCTGCGTCTGCGGACGGGCCCTCCTCGACCTCCTCGGAAAGGCCTAGATGGCCCGGATCCTCTGGAAGGCCGAGATGGCCCTGCCCCCTGAAAAGGCCCAGATGGCCCGGCTCCCCAATGAGGCCCAGGTGGCCTAGTCTGCGGCTGACCAGGCCATGAAGGCATCTGAAAACAAAGAGTTCAATTCAAATGCATCAGTCCAAATATATACATCAGATGCAGATACAAGCAAAGGCTACATGAAGTGGGTGCATGTAAATACAGTGTACAAGTGGGGTGTGTGTCAGATGTGCTCTACACAAATAGTCTATCGATGCAGTAGAAATCAGCATGTCATCAGAAGTATGATAAATGCCAGAAAACTGAAGGGTACCTGGATGCCCGCGACAGACAACTGCGCCTCCCTACGCAGGACCATGCCCTCGAGTGTGGCCACCAGTCCAACCACCTCCTCCATGTATCCTCGCGATGGCTGCAAAAATGAGCTCATAATCATCAGTGAACAGAAAAGCATCTAAACATCTAAATGATGAATGAAAGCAAATGGAGCATACCGGCGGTCAGTCCGGATCAATGGCGTATCGATCACTGGGCATCGGAGGCTCTAGCGGAATCAGAGTCGGAGAGCTAGCCCCATACTGCCACGCCATCAACTCAGTAGGCATATCTGGCCACCCAGGATGAGGATGAACCGATGGAGCCGGAGGAACCGGTCTACTCCCACCTCTAGATGTACCGGCCCTGCTAGTAGAAGGGGCGCCTGCAGCCTGAGCCCGAGCCTGGCCCGAGGATGACATACCGGCAGGCCTCATCATCGGGATACGAGCTTCAGTCAATGGAGGCATCAAATATATGTGACGGTAAGTGGCGTAGTCCCCCTCCTCAATGTATAGTAAAGCATCAGTACCCAGCATGGCGCCGACTACCTCTGAGTAAGAGAGTCTGTCAGCGGTCCGCATACTGGCTGGGGGTACTGCGGGAATATCCTGAGAAAGATACCCCCATACCTGGCGCAGAAAGCGCTCCCCCAGGAACCATACCCTGCCAACCGGCCCTTCGAGCAGGACCCTATACTGGGAGATGTCCGATGCTCCGGTATACTGAAGTCGGAGGCCATCACCTAGAGACGCCCAGGGCTGCCATGTAATCTGCGGATGATGAATGCATAAACCAATCAGAAATCGAGAATATACAGAGCAAATCAAAGATGAAAATGAAAAGAACTGAAAGTTCTGAGGTACCTCTGAATGTCGCACAGTGTCGAAATACTGTCGCAGGCGAAGGAGGGTCTCTCGAGGCCTCGGCCGGTGCGGGCCCTCGAATATCAATGAATATGGGGTCACGGGAATCCCTACCACCTCCAGCTCTGGGGCTAATGATGGGAAGTATACATAGACCCATAGCTGAGAAAAGCAATGCAGAATGTAAGTACGAAATGCTGAGAGCAAAATATAGACTGTAAAAGTGCGCTGTGTGTGTGATGTATAAGTAATGAGAAGCAGAAATGTAAATTAAGGGGACAGAAAGTACCTCCCAGGCTCTCCAGTAGCCGCCAAGCAAATCACCCCGCCCGCTGGAGGTCGCGCTCATATAAAAGTAAAGGGTAGCCAGGCCGGCGCCACCCCAATCATATCTACTGACCTGTGATAGGTCAACCAGAGCGCTCAGCAGGTATAGCCCAATGGTGTTCCCTCTGTCGGCGAACAGGGTAGTCCCGAAGAGGAACATCAAGAAACCACGGGCATACTGCTCCGTCTCCTCAGGAGTCTCGGGCACCATCTCCGCCCGCCGGAAATGGGAAGAGAACCAAGTGTATCGGACTCTCCCAGAGACCCTGTCAACAGGTGGGCGAGCCCCCAATAAATACATCCAGGCGGCCTCCCACTCGCCCATATCCTCATCGTAGGGGATGGACCAACCTCCGACGTCTAAACCGGTCAATACAGCGAAGTCAAAATGGGTCATGGTCATATCCCCGGTAGCAGAGAAATGAAAGGAATTGGTGGTGTCCCACCATCTCTCTACCAAAGCTGCCATCAATGTCCTCCTGGCAGGACAACGTGACAACCCGACGCAGAAGGGCCCGAACCCTGCCAAGTCGACTAAGTCTCGAACACCCTCCGGGAGCTCGGCATACCAATCCCGCGCACTGGTGGAACCATATCCCCGCACACTGCGGGAGCAAACCTGCATTCAGAATGAATACATGTGTCAATAATGAAATGAAATGGGCTGTGTGCCAATGAGATAAATGGGCTGTGTGCCAATGAAATAAATGGGCTGTGTGCCAATGAGATAAATGGGCTGTGTGCCAATGAGATAAATGGGCTGTATGCCGTTGAAGTGGAATAAGCTACATGCAAATTCAGTTAAATTGTGGGCTGCGTGTTCAACTTTCAGTTAAATTGTGGGCTGCGTGTTCACTATCTACCTGGGCTGCGTGTTCAGAAAATTTGAAGTTTGGGCTGTGTGTTCAACTTTTCAGTTAAAATTGTGGGCTGCGTGTTCACTATCTACCTGGGCTGCGTGTTCAGAAAATTTGAAATTTGGGCTGCGTGTTCAACTTTCAGTTAACTTGTGGGCTGCGTGTTCACTATCTATCTGGGCTGCGTGTTCAGAAAATTTGAAGTTTGGGCTGCGTGTTCAACTTTCAGTTAAAATTGTGGGCTGCGTGTTCACTATCTACCTGGGCTGCGTGTTCAGAAAATTTGAAGTTTGGGCTGTGTGTTCAACTTTTCAGTTAACTTGTGGGCTGCGTGTTCACTATCTACCTGGGCTGCGTGTTCAACTTTCAGTTAACTTGTGGGCTGCGTGTTCAGAAAATTCGAAATTTGGGCTGCGTGTTCAACTTTCAGTTAAAATTGTGGGTTGCGTGTTCACTATCTACCTGGGCTGCGTGTTCAGAAAATTCGAAATTTGGGCTGCGTGTTCAACTTTCAGTTAACTTGTGGGCTGCGTGTTCACTATCTATCTGGGCTGCGTGTTCAGAAAATTTGAAGTTTGGGCTGCGTGTTCAACTTTCAGTTAACTTGTGGGCTGCGTGTTCACTATCTATCTGGGCTGCGTGTTCAGAAAATTTGAAGTTTGGGCTGCGTGTTCAACTTTCAGTTAAAATTGTGGGCTGCGTGTTCACTATCTATCTGGGCTGCGTGTTCAGAAAATTTGAAATTTGGGCTGCGTGTTCAACTTTCAGTTAAATTGTGGGCTGCGTGTTCACTATCTACCTGGGCTGCGTGTTCAGAAAATTTGAAGTTTGGGCTGCGTGTTCAACTTTCAGTTAAATTGTGGGCTGCGTGTTCACTATCTACCTAGGCTGCGTGTTCAGAAAATTTGAAATTTGGGCTGCGTGTTCAACTTTCAGTTAAATTGTGGGCTGCGTGTTCACTATCTACCTGGGCTGCGTGTTCAGAAAATTTGAAGTTTGGGCTGCGTGTTCAACTTTCAGTTAAATTGTGGGCTGCGTGTTCACTATCTACCTGGGCTGCGTGTTCAGAAAATTTGAAATTTGGGCTGCGTGTTCAACTTTCAGTTAAATTGTGGGCTGCGTGTTCAGAAAATTTGAAGTTTGGGCTGCGTGTTCAACTTTCAGTTAAATTGTGGGCTGCGTGTTCACTATCTATCTGGGCTGCGTGTTCAGAAAATTTGAAGTTTGGGCTGCGTGTTCAACTTTCAGTTAAATTGTGGGCTGCGTGTTCACTATTAATCTGGGCTGCGTGTTCAGAAAATTCGAAATTTGGGCTGCGTGTTCAACTTTCAGTTAACTTGTGGGCTGCGTGTTCACTATCTAATCTGGGCTGCGTGTTCAGAAAATTTAAAGTGTGGGCTGTGTGTTCACTTTCGAATTCGGGCTGTGTGTTCGACAAATCAGTGCTTGAGCCGTGTGTTCACAATTAATTAGTGAGCCGAGTGTTCAGAAATTCAATGTTGAAATTACATATTCAAGATGTAAGCAAAGTACTATGTCATAAGCTAAACTGCGTGTTCAAGCATGGCAAAGGTGCGAAATCTATGTAAAATACAGAAGATGAGATAAATACCTCTCGGGCCTCGTGAGAGAGATGCTGCTCCGGCTCTCTGAGAAGCAGATCCCCGGGTGCTCCCTCGTCAAAACTGGTAAAATGACAGAAGACAGCGCGCGGAAGAACGTGTGTTGGCGGACGGTACCTCCCGGGGATGAAAGGTCGGGTCCTCGGAGGTAGAGTCATGGGATCGAAATCATCGCCGGCACCTGGAAAACCTCCGCCATGGGAAGAAGTACCCGCCATTTCCAAAGAATCTGTAAAGGGAAGCAAAAATGAGCAAAATGAGGCAAAATTGGAAAAAGTCAACAAAAGTCAACTCTCGGGAAATAAAAAGTCAACAAAAGTCAACTCTCGGGAAAATATTCCAAATATTGAGACAAACTTACCTCAAGTGGCGAAAATGCAAAAAGAAGTTCCGAAACCGGAATTTAATAGCTTCCAAGTACTTAAAACTGAGTGTTTTTGCGAAAACAATTTGCGCAGGGTGTTGGAAAACGCGCGTGAAACTTAAAATTTGGAGAGGAGAATGTTGAAAGAGGCAAGAAATGAAGAGGGCTCGGCTGCCTTTTATAAGCCTCGAATCTTGGTTGAAGAGGCATGCCAAAAAGAGGGAAAAAGACCAAAATAGCCCTGGAAAAAGGCCATGGCCGGCCGGCCCCTATTTCTAGCTGGCCAGCCATTTGCTTTTTGCAGAAATGGCCGGCCAGCCATTAGCTTTTATGGAAAACGGTTGGACACCCCCCCTTGGGAAGATAAACGGCCGGCCATGCTCCCCACATGCTCACCTAGCTCTCTGCAAATTTTGAGGAAGATCAGAGTTCCCAGGACCTGAAAAAGTTCAAGAAAAGTACACTTCCGGTCGCGAAATAGCTCCGTCGGGACTTCGGCTTCAAGTTTTGACATATGGCTCATCATCATTCATCGAAATCAAAGTATATCCTTTTTGAATGAGTTGTAACCTTTCAAGGAAGCGGATCGGAGGTCGTGGTCAAGTCGCCTTCGCCGAAACGCGCATTTCCGTACTCGTTGTTTCACGACAAACGGGCGCCCTGATTCTTGCTCGTGTTACATTATCTTACATTTTCACGAACATACCTACATTAACATGCACGTTTCTTGATGTTAATCATACTTTTGTGTTTAAGCATGCGTTGTCACGCATGTTCTACTTTTGCATTGCGATGCATTCACTCACCGGCACTGCGTGTGTCGAACTTTCGAAATCACATCAAATACATGTTGTTAGCATATTGTGCTTGTTGCAATTTCTCTCTTTTGCAGGCACGATATTGTATGTACGGTTCAATTGAGGCTGGTGCGACCAGACGAATCGCGCAGGTATCGTATCTTCTCCGTGTGAGACGTGGCGGGGATTGAATGATCCTCCGCATTCTTAACTGCATGAAATGTAGTTGTTGCTTTGCATTCTTGCTTAAAACTGTTGCATCTATTTGCGAATACTTGCTTCATTACAGCTTGCTGCATTTGCACGATCATTGGGTTACCTTCGGCTTCTTGCATGTCATTTGCATTTTGCCCCCTGCCTGCGGGCATACCTGCGGGCGCATCTCTGTTTATCTTGTATGTTTGTCTAAGTCTTCGGCCTTGTCAAAAATGGGTCGTTTCTGGGCTTTGACATTCACTCCCGTCACTTGCGACTTCCGAGTTCTGTCAAAGAGGGGCAACTGTAGACACCCCATTTTTGACCGACCTTAAGGCTCAGACGTCACTGATTGAGCGCTTGGTGATGTTGCATATTGTGCTTGTTCAGAAGTTTCAGAGTCACGGCCGTGAGCCCTACCTCCGGACTTCCGAACCCTCTTCTGTGCCTTGTCTCGGTTTGCGAACCAGACTCGGTTTTCTCTGTTTCTTTTCCTAAGGGAAGGGAGAGGTCCCGTAGACCGTCTCTCAATGTCCGTAGGCTACATTTGGTGGCCGTAGGCCATTCTACCCATTTCGGAGTCCGGTTCCCGGTTTTCGGGACCGTTGGCCGTGTGCCTCGGTTCGGGACCGCTTAACCATCTCCTATTGCTCTGATTTTTGGCATACATCTTATTTTCTCCCTTTTGAGGGACACTGGGGTCCCAGAAACCCACTTTGTGGCCGAACGCCACTTTCGGTGCTTAACAGCCCATTTTCGGGATCCCGAACTACGTGTTTTGGTCCCCGAGCATTCGTTTTGCAACGGTTTTCGTTCATTTTTGGCAGGTACCTCTGTTTTATCACTGGGAAGGTCACTGAAGGGTGGGAGGCCAGCAATTGTTGCAGCAGCCAGTTATCTCTCCTCCGGAGCCTCCCGGCGCCCGTTTTTCCAACTTCCGGGCTAATGTTGAACACCCTAGGGTTAGTGTTGCCAACTTTCAACCACATATCTGTGATCTACACACATGAGAGGCCACTAAAAGTTGGTGGCCGGCCATTAAGGTCACCTGACCCTTTTGACCCCTTTCTTCCGGGCTAATGTTGAACCCCTTGGACCCTTTTTCTTGAACTTTGAACCACATATCTGTGATCTACACACATGAGAGGCCCCTAAAAGTTCATGACCGGCCAGTAATTCAACTTGACCCTTTTGACCCCCTCTTTCCGAGCCAATGTTGAACCCCTTAGACCCACTTTCTTGGAATTTTAACCACATGGTTGTGTTGTACACACATAGGAGTACCTCCCCAGTAGCTGGCCGGCCAGAAAATCACATTGACCCTTTTGACCCCTAGCCGGCTGGCTAGGGGGTGTGGCCGGCCGGCCACCTCCAACAAAAGTAATGGGTCGGCCTGCTTCCTTGCACTGTGCACTTTACAGCTGTGGGGCAATATCCCCCAGATATTATCTGTATCCGGGGGATATTTTGTGGGGGAGTTTTGCTCTCCTTCTCCCCCACCTTTACACCCCCTTTTGAACCCTTTTAACCAGCTGGTGGCCTCACTTACAAGGGTTAGAAAAACTCTCCTTCAAGCTTCCATAGCCAACTCCATCTTCTTCCTTCTCAATTCTTCAAAAAACCCTAAGCCCCTAACCATCATTCCTTCTACACCACCAAGCTCTACCACCACCATCTCATTTCCAGCAACAAGGAAGGATTCTTGAAGGCTAAAGAAGCTGCAAATCCATCCAAGAAGCAACAAAAGTTTGATTCTTCAAGGGTAAGTAATACTTTTACCCTTTTGAACCTTTTTCTTGATCTAGTTCTAAGCCCCACTTCGTTTTGGTTTCAAGCTCCGGCCCTAACTGAAAAGGGCCATCTTTTGAGCTCATCTTCACTTCTCATTAAGGGCTCAACCCTGTTTGAGCCCTCCATAATATACTTGCTTCATTGATCATCTTGTATGTCATGATTTTGCATGCTATTTTTGGCCCATGAGAAATCTGTTTTTGAGCATGTTATAAACTGATATAAGGCTTATTTTGAGCCCCTCTTCAACATTGGAGAAGGGCTTAACATTGTTTGGTGCTTCCATGTGTCACTTGTAGTTATATCCCCTATTTGGCCCCATTTTTGCATAAATTGGCAGCCCCCTTTGCTTCTGTTTTTGGCCCTTGGTCCGAACTAAAAGTGGCCTTATTTTGGCCTATACTTCATGTTTCATTCACACTTTTTTTCTGTTTGGTGATTATTTTATATACTTCATGTTATAGCACCTTTTGAGCCTTGTCTTGCATCACATTTTTGGCATATTTGTATACTGATTTGAGGTCTGCCATATACTGTAAATGTTCATATTTTTGGTCCATCTTCAGTGTTGTAGAAGGAAATTTTTCAGTTTGGGTTTTGCTTATACCACTTGCTTCATTACCCCTCTTTTGGCCCCTATTCTTGTATGCTATTTTTCCCCTACCTATGCTTGCTGTTTGGCCATGTTTATAACTGTGAAAGTGCATCTTTTGGGATTGTCTAGCTTCTGTCTTTGCATTGAATGTCCATATTGTGCATGTTTGGCATAGCTATAGGCCATTTCGGGTGCCTAATGTTGCATTTCGGGACATTTCCTTGCATTTCATGTCATTTCGCTTCATTTCGGGACTGGTTCCCCCCATATTTTAGTGCTGAAATTCCATTAGCATGCTTACATATCATTTTTGCCATATTTCATAACATTTTGTCACCGCCTCGGTTTGCGTGCCCGTGTGCACGCATTTCGAGGCACTTCATTTTTATCCGCCGGCATCCTATGTGAGTGTGGCTGAGGCTCACTCATGTTGGTATAAGCCCATTTGTCATTCCCATGCCATTTCATCGCATTCCATCATTGCCTCGGTTTGCGTGCCCGTGTACACGCATTTTGAGGCACTCCTTTTTTATCCGCCGGCATCCTATGTGAGTGTGGCTGAGGCTCACTCATGTTGGTATAAGCCCATTTGTCATTCCCATGCCATTTCATCGCATTCCATCATTACCTCGGTTTGCGTGCCCGTGTGCACGCATTTTGAGGCACTCTCTTTTTATCCGCCGGCATCCTATGTGAGTGTGGCTGAGGCTCACTCATGTTGGTATAAGCCCATTTGTCATTCCCATGCCATTTCATCGCATTCCATCATTGCCTCGGTTTGCGTGCCCGTGTGCACGCATTTCGAGGCACTCCTTTTTTATCTGCCGGCATCCTATGTGAGTGTGGCTGAGGCTCACTCATGTTGGTATAAGCCCATTTGTCATTCCCATGCCATTTCATCGCATTCCATCATTGCCTCGGTTTGCGTGCCCGTGTGCACGCATTTCGAGGCACTCCTTTTTTATCTGCCGGCATCCTATGTGAGTGCGGCTGAGGCTCACTCATGTTGGTATAAGCCCATTTGTCATTTCCATGTCATTTCATCATATTTTATCATTGCCTCGGTTTGCGTGCCCGCGTGCACGCATTTCGAGACACATATCATTGCCTCGGTTTGCGTGCCCGCGTGCACGCATTTTGAGACACATATTATTGCCTCGGTTTGCGTGCCTACGTGCACGTATTTCGAGACACATATCATTGCCTCGGTTTGCGTACCTGCGTGCACGTATTTCGAGGCACCTCATTTTCCATAGCATTGTACATGTTAGGATTGTATCCTAGTTGCATTTCATGCGTTTCATGCATTATCGCATCGTGTCCGGGATAGGAGTTAGCCTGGGCGCGGGAAACGAGGTACATTTCGTACTCCGAGTGACGGAATGTGTCTCAATTCCCCAGTCACCGACACTCCAGATTATCCATGATGGAGTTAGGTTTTAGCTGTAGTTTCATGTGCATTCATCCTATATTGAGTTGTGCATTTCGACTCCTCGGCCATCATGCCTCGGTATGCTTGATTGGTGGCACGAGGATCGAGACATGCATATATCTGTGCAAATACATTGCTATGCCCCTTTCCTGCTCTCTGTTACAGCAAAACCAGGAATCAGTAACTTTTTGGGGCTTGGCACGCATTTCAAGAACAGATGTAAATAGAGGCTAATTGGGGCATTCCGGTGGATTTCCGCGCAAGACAATCCGGACATGCATCATCCATCAGAAGCAAGGCAGTCCCTGGCCTGCACGCCAGTTTTATTTGCTTTCTTAGTTAATTCTTTAATTAATTAGAATTTTGTAATATTTCGGACTGTAATATTCTTTTATTTGGGGACTGTAATATTTGGACTGTATATTTATTCGGACCCTCCGAGTGAGGGCACAACTGTAATAAGTGTGCGTGTGTGTGTTGTATGTCTTCCAACCCCACGTCTTTCTCCCTTTTATTTATCCGCTTTTGATGGTTAGATTAGGGCATGTTTAAATTAGCATACAGTATGACAGCATGTTTGCATCATTCATCTGTATTGCATGCACCGGGCTCGGCGCATCATACTAACTGCATTGTATTTTCGATTTAAAAGATGAATATATGTTAGCTGTAGCATTCCATATGCCATCTTAGAATAGCCGAGCCTGCTATAATTGCATTTTGCGTGTGTTGCATTAGACATTTTTGTATACTTAGGATTCATGCATGATTTCTAATGTAGTTTCTGTTTTTGGCTTGGAGTACTCGGTAAGCTTTATGCTTTAGCATCCTTGCATGCGTGTGAGTGAATGCCATGATAGCATGCTTACCATGAGGCTATGTGCTTATCTGATATATCTGCTTGAATGCCAGTGGGTGAAGGTTGGGTTATCTGAATTGGAATGAATCATCAAATGTTTCAAGCCTACCTGCGGGTAGCAAACCATTTTCAAAAACAAACATGAAATGTTTCGTTCCAATTCAGGCGACCCGGTCTATATTTGTATGCTGTGAGCATCACATAGTAACCTAGGCTAATAACCGGATTAAGAACTCACAATGTTTTCAAAAATAGATATCATGGTTAGTAGAGGCCGATCTTTGATCGGGCGAGCGGGGGTGCTCACGAAGTGACCTTCCCCAATCGTACCCAAGTTCCCGAGCCGAGGCAACTTTGGTGATGACGGACACGTGGCCTTTTGGCACCGAGTCAGGGTTTCCTAAATTTCCCAAAATAAAATATTTAGGTGGCGACTCTGTATCTGGCAAAGCAGTCCATGTTTGGCACTTCTTTCAAAAAAAAAAAAAAAATCTGTTTTCTAAAAACGATTTGCCGGATTTGGACTCTTTGGTTCAGATTAGGAACCGTGACTACAAAGTCGGGTCCGAGCTGTAGCGAGGTCCCCCGCGGGCTTGTTACAGTTTGTCACTCGTGTAGTTTGTATACCTAATCGTACGTATGGTTTCAATGACCTAAGGAGGAACAGTTTAATAGTTGAGAAATGGTAATGTCGTGCGAGTGGAACACAGTAGGTCATAATAATAATGTGCTCCGAAATAAAAAATAGACAGAATCACACATGCCCGAGAAAATGGTGACTGTTACCGTCGGCGACCTGGTGCAGTCGAAATGGAGAGACAGAGAGAGAGTGTGTTACTGGAGGTGGACAGCAAAATTGAAATGGAGAGAGAAGGAGGGACAACAAAGTTGCCGAAATTTGTATGTGGGAAATGGAAATGAGTTGGTGAGATTAGAAAGGCTACGACATGTGGGTCATCATGAAAAGTACTGCATTTGTGGGATTTCAAAAGCGCTGTCTGGCGACTTTGGTTTTTGTTCCAAATTTGGGAGGGAAACGGAAACGTACGTGACACTACATATTAAGGCCAAGTTTGGCAAGTTGGGAAAAAAAACCAAAAAGTCAAAAAGTTATTACTATTCACAAAAAGTCAAAAATTACGCCTACACAACTCCGAATTCTAATTTTTCCTTACACATTAATTTATACAATTTTGTAATACACATTTTTTCATAAAAGTCAAAAAGTTAACCCAAACATCCATATTTTTTTCCTCATTTTTTTCATCCACAAAGACAAAAATTGCCCTTTTTTAATCTAATTTTTTTCCTCACTTTTAAATATAAATAAATGTACTTTTTCACTTTTTGTGAAATATGGGTTCCGTTTGGGTTGGGGGTTGAAATGATGTGTGTGAGAGGTGATGTGACTTAAAATAATGTGATTCAAGTCAAAATAGTGACTTTTTGACTTTTGGCTTTTTGTAAACATGCCAAACCAGCCCTAAAAGGTGGTTAGGAAGTTGCTATTTTTATGTTATTTTAGTATTTTCATATTTTTTAAATTTAATTTTTTGTGTTTTCAAAGTAATAGATTTTGTTGTACTTGGATATGATGTTTGTGACAGGAAATTTGCACTGATTATATGTGTTAATGCTGTTCGTCCCAGTGAATGGATCAGATAGGTCTAAGCTCCTCCAGCCCGTGTCCAAATGATCAAGCCCACCAGATAACCTGCAGGCAAGTTCAACAGGGAACAGAGTAGTCCCCCAGCGAACTCTCCGACGAGCAAGTTAGGAAGAGAAGCAGAGTATATGGGAGAGGATTCGAGAGAGAGAACTTAACCTTTTTCTTGTCTACAACATTTGCTTATATCATTTTGTCATCATTTCGTTGTCCCTTCCGACCTGCTCTCCTTGCCGAAAGCCTATGCTGTAGCTTACCTTGCTTAGGGTAAGGGGGTCCTGTTCTGACGGAGAGGTGTTGTCGTAATAAATGCTGTGATAGACTGCATTAATGGTGATGCGTAGTGGCAATAACTTTGCAGATCTTTGTCTACTGATGTGGCTCGTCCTCCACCCGCCGCGTGTCTGAATGCTATTGGTTCTTGGTGCCATATTGGATTCCAGCTGTTTCGGACTCCATCGGCAGGGTTATGCATTGGGCCTCGAATGATGGGCTCTGGTTATTTATAGTGGTTCATGGCCTTTGTGGGCCTGTCTATGTTAGTAGTCCCCCATTCCCGAGTGCAGCTTCAGACCAGCAAAGGGAATATGTATGAGGAAGATGGGTTCGACCAGGATGGGCGGTCGAGTTGGTGAAGCGAGCGTAGGATTGTCCGACCGTGGAAAGGGTTGATCGCGCGAAGGCCGAGCGGAGGACCTGCCGGCCGAGCTAAAGGGCCGACCGTGAAGAGGGGCGATCGTGCGAGAAGGCTGACCGTTGAGGGCAGGCCGACCCAAGGGGCCGACCGTGAGGACAGGCTGACCGTTGAGAACAGACCGACCCAAGGGGGCCGATTGTGAGGACAGGCCGATCGTGCAAGAAGGCCGACCGTGAGGGCAGACCGACCTAATGGGCCGACCGTGAGGGCAGGCCGACCCAAGGGCCGACCGTGAGGACAAGCTGACTGCATGAGAAGGCCGACCGTTGAGGGTAGGCCGACCATGGGGAGGGCTGATCGTGTGAAGGATGGACAGATTGGCGCGGGGCTCAAGGGGCGGCGTGGAAAGTGATGATTGGAAGTAGAAAAGACAGGGTAAAGGGGATGGACAGTGCATCGTGGCCGTACACGTGGCCACATCCCGCAAAATGGAGAAAGATTAGGCGTTGGATCAGAAACGAAACGTTAGGTCATTGTGGGTGTTGAAGAGACGGTTTTGGCGGATGATTTTGAAAAGTTTTCAAACTGGCGAAAATTAATTGGGACCCTTGGAATACGGGTAAACCGTGGGCTTTTGGCATTATTCGATTCACCTACCTATGTACGAAAAATTAAAATATTCCAAGTGTGAATTCCTTTGTTGCTCACAATATACCTCTGCAACACTTTTTCAATTTCCTTGTTCCTGTCGCCGAAGCGATTCGCAGACATACCACATAAATGGCCGAAGAAGGGAGTGCGATTGTCAGGGTGGACCCGCTTGGAGATGACGATGCTGTGGAGCTAGCGGCGCAGTATAGGATAGAGAGGGTGGGGGAGCCGGTGGTACGATCCCACGGTTCCACCATGATAGCAACTCCAAAGCCAATTAGCTAGGCGGAACCAGATCATTGGCACACGAAGGCTGACAAATCCACGATTACTGAGGCGGAGTTGGAGGCTATCTGCGAAAAATACCAGATCCCTGGGGATGTGGAGTTGTTGCTACCGACAGCAACGGAAAGACTGTCTGACGCCAGGCCAGGGGAGTTTTCCCTTTATAAGGAAGCTCTGAAGGGTGGACTGAGGTTACCACTGCCGCAAGTGGTGGTGAATGTGCTTAACCGTCTGGAGGTAGCACTGGGGCAGCTAATGCCTAACGCATGGAAGATCCTGCTTGCCTGTGCCAGTGCGTGGCCGAAGGCAAATGGAGGGGAGGCCATGACAGTAGACGTGGGTCACCCTGCAGGCTGCAGTGGGGAAGGGGTTGGTGGCGGGTCTGCCATCGTCAATCAAGGGGTAGCGGCCGCGATGGTTCTATGTGTCTGCCAATGGGGGGCTTGGAGCGCGCACCGTGTGGAAAGTGCCCATCAGGTCTGTGGAGCTAAAACTGGGGGCAGCTGCGGAGGGGAGGGTGAGGAGGGTGAAGGAGTGGAGGGAGAGAGAAAATGACAAATAGGACGAGCTCGTTCAGCCGTCGGCATTGTTTGAGGTGGGGTTGGGGCCAAAGCCAAGTAGTGGGGATCTCGACCGAGCGGAGTTGGAGGCGAGGAGAAGGGTGCAGGAGGCAGAGGATCAGGCTATTGTTGCCAAAGCCCAGCAATTCAAAGAGTCCCAGGCCGACCGGCCACTAAAACCTATTGCGAGGGAGCGGATTCGACCTCGCCCCAAACCCTTGGGAGAGAAAAACTTGGGCGATTTTGTACCGCGGCCGCCCCTAGCAGACCCTTTGAAGGAGAGGTCGTTGAAGAAGATGGAGGCATTGGGCGTAGGAAAGAAGAAGAAGAGAGTGAGTCAGAGTGAGGAAGTGCCTGCCCAGAAGAGGAGGAGGGAGATGAGTGTGAAAGAAACCAGTGCGGTCGTGGGGTCTGAAGGGGGAGAAGTGGAGGGGGCCTCAGGAAGGGTAGGTGGCCCAGAAGTGGTGGATGTTGCCTTAGAGGTCATGGAGGTGGTGCTAGTGGTGGCGGCGATCGCCGTAGGGGTCGCAAAGGTTGTCCCCGAAAGGCAAGTGGAGGATGAGGCTGTTGGCCCTGGGCCAAGGAGGGAGGGACAGCCTCAGGGAGGTCTTGTACCTCAAGAAGGAGGAGTCGGTGGGACCACGGCGATCTACCATGCTCATGCGGTGGCGGGGCGGCTGGAGGGAGAAGAAGGCCCAGCCAGAGCAGGGGCAGATCGCCTTGTAGGGATTGTAGAAGAGGCAGCCCTGCGCTCGGCCTCCAGATTCAACGAGGCTGAGCTGCTAAGGGGGTTATACTCTGCTCAAATGGAGGTAACCACCTTAGCAGGGGCCCTGCTGAGGAAGGCGGGGGCTGCCAAACTCAAGGCAGATGAGGCCAAGGCCCAGCTTGCAAAGTTAAAGGAGAAGAGTGCAAGTTAGGAGAGTGCCCACACTGAGCTGCAAACGGTTAAGGCGGAGCTGGAGGACACACGCCGCCAGGTTGTGTCGCTCGAGTTCCAACTTGCTGGCGAGCAGAAGAAGTTGGACGAGGCCCAAAGAGTCTACGCTGTCGCGGTCGAGCGACATGAAGAGGCTATGAGCAATAATGAGGAGCTGGTCAGGCAAAAGGACGAGGCGGATAGCAGAGTGGGCGATCTCCAGAGGGAACTGGAGGGCGAGCGCGCCAAGGCAGGGGAGGAGAAAGGGAGGCTCCAGAGGGAGTTGGAAGTAGAGAGAGTGAATAAATCAACTTGATTTTTTACAGGTATGATATACTGAATAAATCATAAAATATGAACGGTTCAGATTATCAAAATTGGGCCTAAAAGTAGGCCCGAAGGCTCTGCAAGGACGGGCATAGGGAGGGGCTTGCAAGGAGAGGATCCTCGTACGGGGAAAGGGGGTCCCAATCTTTATTCATACTGTCTTTTGTTAGTGATTTTTTGGCTTATGGACTAAAAATTAAAATAAAGATTGTTTGGTTTGTTTTTGGGAGAGTTGTTTTTGAAAAAAATTTTGGGGAGAGAGTTTAAAATTTTTTTTGGTTTGTTTGGTTGTGTATTTTGGGAGAGTTGTTTTTTAGGGAGTTTGGGATGATTTGATATTTTGGAAGAATTTGAGTAGATGTGTGTGAGAGAAAAAGTGATTGGGAAGGAGAGAGGAGAGAGAAAAAGTGATTGATTGATGTGTAAGAGAGAGAAAGTGATTTTGAAATTTTTTTTTAGAAAAACTCAAACCAAACAATTTTTTAGAAATTTTTTTCTTTAAAACTCGTCTCCCAAATGCAAACCAAACATAAATTTTTGTTTTCCCGCTCTGCTATACAGGTTATACAGAGTATACACCTCAATCTCATTCTCACTTCCCCTCACTGTCACACTCACTCCTCCTCCACCGAACCTAGCTTGACCGGCGACCACTCCCGACGGCCACCCACTCGTAAACCCAACCCACCGCTGTAGCCCTCATTTTCTCTGCTTCGCGAACCATAGCTCGACCGCGACCACTATCGGCTGTAGAGAAGGAATTTGTTGACGATAACGTGGGCTTTCAGGCCATAGATGAATCAGGTTCGTCCTCCAAACGCTGAAATCAAAAAGTTAGGGTTGTGATTCACAAAATAGATTTGAAAATTACTGTTATGCAGATAGATAAATGGTATGCTTGAAAAATATGGCACATATTGTGACGAACATTTATGTATTTACCTTTTAGAGTTAAAGTATAAATTTTGCAGAACGTAGTATGAATACGCAGAAACTGATCCAACATAAAATGAAAGGATCACATCTTTGCAGAACATAGTATGATTATGCAGATTGATAATTAGTTGAACAAATGCATATAGTTGTGTAATTTTCAATGTGTGATTGATAATGTGATTTTGCTAAATTTGTTGTCAATCACGCATGAATTGTTGTAATGAACTGCTATCAACTAATGTGTTAGTTGCGCGACTTGAATTAACTATTATCAACATTGATAACTATTATCAAACTGAACTTAAATGTTCATAACTATTACTAATTTGTTGATAAGTATTTCAGTGTGCTTTGTTGAAAATCACATGTGTCATTTGTTGATAACTATTTCAGTTCGATAACTACTGAATCACAGTCTCCAACAATCTGCCCCTAATCATTTCACTTCAGTATGATTTGTTGATAATAGTTGTTTAACATGTGTGATTGATAATTTACTTGACATTGAACTGATATGTTTGTAAAACTGCCATGTTTGTTCAGATTAAAAATGCTATGTATGTAACATGTGTGTAATTAATCACAAATGCTATGTTTGAAACTGCTGTATTTGTTCAGTTTCAAAATGCTATGTGTGTACATTGAGCTGCGATGTTTGTTCAAATGCTAGTAACAGTTTAGTCTGTGTAACCTCTGTGCAAATGCTATTAAACATGGCAGTTTGAACAAATAGATGTTTTCAGTAAAGACACACTCTGTCCCTCAAATTAAACTAGACCTGCTATTAACTCCATCAAACAGAAGCATAGCAGAGCACTACAAATTTCTCATGTATGCAGATTTAAAAAATGGCTTCTTCTTCTAACATTAGCAACATAAGATTACAAACGAGGCTGTGCAATTGTGGAAGAACCGCTGCCATACGTATTGTCAGAACAATAAGAATGGAAATGAAGGGCGTTTGTGCTTTGTTTGCCCATCAAAATATGTAAGTATGTATTGGAAATTTTAATCCTTTAGTAGTCACAGTAATATTTGTCGTATTCAACTAACTGATTGTCATGCATTGTAGAGTACCACTCCCACCCCCCATTGCAATTACTTCAAGTTCGTGGCTGAAGATGATGAAGGCGTTATGTCCACAATTCCTTCCAACACTAGAGCTGGCGATGCTTTAACAGTAGAACACTTCAACGATGTAAGGACGAGGCTTCATGACTTGGGAAATGACCATGGTCGAAGGCTTGAAAGGATAGAAAATATTATCAAAGCGATGGTGTATTTCATTATATTTTCTAGGGCCTTGCTACATCCCCCTAATTTTTGGCCCCCTAATCCCCCTAACTTTCAAACCAAGGGAAAAAAAAAAAATTGCCCAATACGACGTCGTTTTGGGCATTAGGGGGATTAGGGGGGGCATTTTTAGGGGGACAAATCATTTTCCTATTTTCTATCATTGAGAAATGATTTGTCTCCCTAAAAATGCCCCCCCTAATCCCCCTAATGCCCAAAACGACGTCGTTTTGGGCATGTTTTTTTTTTGCCTTGTTCTGATTTTTCGGGGGATTAGGGGCCCCCAAATTCGGGGGATGTAGCACAGCCCTTTTATTATTTTGTACTTGATCATGTAACTTTCGTACTTCTTTGTATTTTGGGAAATTGAATGGAAGTTTGTACCAGTTTTTGTTGTATTGTACTTCATGATGTAAGTAATGTTTATAGAATGAATTTTATTATGATGTAACTTATGTAACTTACTTAATAGCTTTGTGGAATGAATTTTATTATGGAATAAATGTACGGAATGAATTTTATAAGTTATTATGATGTAACTTATAATGTTATTCTGTAATGAATTTTGGGAAACATTGGTGTCATTGTAAGAGCTTTGTGGATGCTATTTGGCAAATCTGTGGACGAATTTTGTGGATGGTATGTGGATTGATTTTTGTGGATGGTATGTGGATTGATTTTTGTGGATGCTATGTGGATGAATTTTGTGGATGCTTTGTGGATGACTGAATTTTGTCGGTGCATTGTCACTTATCTGTGGCCTGTTATCTGTTGCAGGTTCTCTTATCTGGGTGCATGAATTTTGGTTGTAATGAACAACTTCTGTTATGTGTTGCAGGTTTGTTTGTAATTAACAGATTTGGCAAATCTGTTATCTGTCAACTAGTATCTGTTTGTCACTTATCTGTGGCCTCAACTATTATCTGTTAGCAAGTTGAAAGCAGATATAGAATGCGTGGTACATTTCTTCACCATCGTGCTGACTTCTTCATTAATGAATATCAATACTCTGTTTCTGCATGATCTATTGTATATTTTTTTGTTTGAAGGGGAGCTGATTAGTTCATAACAATGCACAATGGGAGAAAAATTGCTAATGCACAGGTTAACCCCATGGGGTATGCTTCCACACAACCGTTGTGTTTGAAAAAACAAAACATTTTATGCCCATATTGATGTTAAGAGTGTATGAGACCGTTGGCTGGTTGTGCACAATTTTTTATTGCAATTACAGCTTGTGATTCCAGTCAATGATTTCGACACTTAAACCTTATTGTCCATATTGAACGATTCACAAACATGAAGTAATCAACAAAACATAGGTTAATGATAGTTTCTGATATCGGTCGTTGACATTACAAAAAAATTACCTTGTCATCGTACCAACAAAAATCATAAGACAGCTTTTAGTCGAGGACGGTGACCCAAAAAAATACCTTGAACAAAGTGGACATGATGAAGACATTAACGCATGCACCGTTGCAATGGTTAGCAGAGTATGACGGTCTGTTAGTTTCTAAGTCGTTTATTTTTGCGCGACGATGCCATCTTACAAGACTATGCTTACTATGTCATACACATGTCCAGGTCTGCTAATCCTCGCTCAAATCAACAACCTCGGAGTCTGAGTAATCTAAAAGGTCAGGGTCCGACACCAGTGCAGGATCCTCCATTATAGCCTTGATCGCAGACGCCGAGTTCGATCCATGTATCTTCGACTCTGCCTTTGCGTCCTCTATCCATGAGTTCCTAATGAGTCGACGAGTCATTTGATCAACCTCACTTTGTAAAAGATGCCTAAGTTAGGAGTCGCCAACATGAGGGAATTGCCGCTGCATTTCAACTGATCAGGCTTTTGTGACCTTCAGAAAAGCACATCGACAGAGGTGTTCACACTGAACTTGTTTGGCAAACAGTGAAACTGGAATTCCAAAATACTTCCCCAGGCAAGCATCTTGTATTGGGGTGCAGTTGTAATCCTGTAGAGGTTCAAAACTCCACAGTGGGAACCCTGTTTCAAAGAAACGTCGATCACCGAAGGAATCGATATACCCACCTGCATAATCCAATTCTGGTGACTTCGGTCGGGAGCTGGCAGCCGTTGCAAGTGATTGTCCACGACCACGTTTACCGTGGTGTGCATCCATAGGTGTGAAGGTTCTTGATTGAGTCCAACTTTGTTTTCGCAGGTTCACGAAGAATATATCGACACAAAAACAAACCCAAATGCAAAGGAAACAACACTGGTTCCAACTTTTTTGTGGTTGGTTGTAAATGTTAAATTACCTTAAACCCGTAGTCATTAATACGTTGGTGGTAGGTTTAAAGATGTGAACACACTTATTGTTGTTTGGTGGCAACACCTACCCAAACTGCGTAAAAGCAACTTAATGACTGCGGGTATTTCAGTTAATAGGTTCGGTGCAATTGGAAAGGCATATGTATCTGATAAGAGCAATTTTGCTAACCTTTATGGATGAGTAGACATGTAATTGGGTTGGGGCACAAATACAAATGACGAATGTGAATGTATGATGAACTGTGGGTGTGGAAATCAATGACAGTGGGATAGTACTGATGGAAGGTACAATGCATGTGTGTTGGAAATGCCAAATAATGGACGATCAGGGGTACTGAACGGATGACTTGGTGCATGCAAGAAGGAACGAATATTTGCAAGATGAATTCGGCCAGTTTGAGAAATTAATACGATGTATGTCACAATGCATGAGGTCTTCTGCAAACATACAAGTCATGTACCATATATTACAAATACTTACAGCATAGTGTTGTGTAATATTATGAATCTGTACATTCATTTAAAAAAGTAGTCAGTAAAATAAACCATACACATATTCCTACAAAATGTCCGATTCGAACAAGATTGAAGCTATTGTTGAAGCTCATGTTGCTTCTGTATTCCAGCAGTTGCAAGCTATCTACGAAAGGCTGAATGAAGTGGACACACGGTTGTCAAGTTTGGAGCGGCAAGTCGGCGCTATCAAGCAGAATGTTGATTGGCTGACCGATGACAAATTGGCGGCGGACGAAGCGAAGTCTGATAAGACAATGGATGAGGACAGTCAATCAGACAGTATGGACAACTCTTCAGAAGACGCTGCTGATGATGCAGCAGATATGTAGATTTGATTTATTTTTTTTTTTAACCTTCCCTGTAAGCCATGAAAGTTTTGTTTTGGCTGGAGTCATATGTGCTAATGGGCTGATATATAACTTACCTACGAAGAGTATTGAGTTTTCATTCATAATGTGGTTTTTTTCATTTTTGAAAATTAATTTTCCCTTTTTTGTAATTAAATTATAAATTAATTTCGGTAACAAAACTAGCCGTAAATTATATACAGTTACAGTCGCATTCATCCGAACAAGAAACATGCGAAAAGAAAATAGTACTAAGTCAGCAGCCACATCGACATGTTTGATCCATGTTTACATTTGACTTGCACTTTGCAGTTGGTCCATATTTACATCGTCCAGCAAAAACAATACTAGGGAGCCATAATTAACATCCATATCGAAATCAAAGAATAAAAAATTAGTTAAGTCCTATTGCCACCCAAATTACTAGCGTACTGGCGGCCCATTCCCATCACTGGCCTAGCTTGTGGCATTGCTCATATGAAGGCACTCTCGGTACTCTGCGATCTTTGCATTATTGACATCCATAACGATGTCAACCAACAACTTATGACGCACAGAGGGAGCGAACTTTGTACAGAAAGATCATAAGACAAATCAGTTAAAATTGCAGGACATACGAGGAAGGATTTGATTGACAAATGGAAATTAAGCGGTAGAATGTACCTTGTGTGGACCGGGGCTTAAATCAGGTTGTTGCATGAATTTGATGACGAACATCCCACAGTCAAACGTGCTACAAAAATAATTTCACATTAAAGTTGTCGTCAATACTTAATAGGTTCGTTAAGTCAGTCATGCGGCATAGACATTAATGTGAGGGAGGGATTGTGGATTACTCGTCCAGTTGTTGTACTGGCCTCTCATCTAATATGCAGCGGTGGAAGCTACGCACGTCTGTAACATAATCATTTCCAAAGTGTAGTTGCAGCAAGTCGTGCATAGTTTGAACCTGTTCCACAAGGTTGAAGTTGGTTTACGTAAAGGATGTTCAAGTTTTTTGTAGTGTTCAGAAATGCACCAGAAGGACATACCAAAATTTTAGCTGTATTTAGCTTCATTTTGTTCGGTCGGTTGGATGGGACTGAGTCGAATAGGTAGGCTACACGGTCCACCATATCAATTTTAACGCATAATCAATGCACTCCTCTGTAATTGAAAGGCATGTAAATCTACACGTAAACACAACGACAGACCTTATTTAGAGGCCATGCAAACATGTAATGGCTTTCATATTTTCATTTTAATATAACGGGATGAACATTGATATTACCCTCTGGCATGCATCAATCGCACCAGTGTATCTGTCATGTCCGAAAAATGATGTGACGATATGTTCATGGTGCAGAGGTTGCATATCTTTATTTAGAATCAAAGTCTGCATGTGTAATGCATAAAGGTCATTGACGGAAACATTTGTCAAAATATGTCATACACAATACACAACGTAGCTTTAAACACTTACTTACCGACAGATATATGGGAAAGAACCAATCAGTGTGCCTCCCGTCATTGTGTAAATCCCTCTGTCGATTAGTCAATTGCACCACCACCAAGTTGATTGGCTGGAACATTGTATGCAAGACACAAGGCAAGTTGATTAGAAAGGTTTCTGAGTTCAAGGGTACTGAAAACGCCAGATTCATATTTGTGCAGCCAACACTTACAGTGTCGGATAGCCACGACCCTGGTTTGAGCGTGCGCATGTCACGCCGGGTGCCAACTTCACATGCCCGTCCATGAAGATTCATGGAAACAACAATGTCCCTACAAGCAATAAATGATCCTTAGAACGATAGTTATTTCACAGTGGACTGTCATTTAAAATTTGCAAGTAGTAAATGAAACAATACATTTCATTTTTGCTATCGTCAAATACATAGTGAAGAAGTTTTTGTTCCTTCGCCGATAACAACCCTTCGCTGTCCAACATCATCAACGAGTCCTACAAAAATAAACAGCCAACTAACAGTACACATTTCATAAAAATATTGAAGCTTACATTACAAGGTCGGTAGTCATAAAAAAGAACATGAAATGATGTAAAAACTGTGAGCCTCAGAGTTTTCCCAACTTGTGATGTTTGGTGCGGAGTTTGTTAGAAATGTGTACTAATATATGGCAGCAGTCATAACTGTAAACATGCAATTCTTTGACAACTAGTACAATACAACACAGATGATTATAAAATTACTGATGCACATTATTGATGTGGGCAATACTTCGGTATTCAGAACTTGTGGGGCATTAAAGGCAGTATTTGTACCTTGTTCACGTTGTCCACACCATCAACATCCACAGGTGAACTGTTGTCGTCAACTCCACTATTTGTTTTGCTATCGATGCACAATTGCATATCCCCGACCTCAGTGGCTTGAACTCCACTTCCGCGCATTTTTCCTTTTCCTTTTCCTTTTCCTTTTCGTCTTCCCATTGCACTTCCTCTAACGATTCCAGTTGCTCCCAATGGTTTGCCAAGCTTAGTAGGAGAAGTATGCACATTGCACGTCACGTTCTTCACACCCACTGGCTGAAGGTCAGGAGTGTATTTATCTTCAGTTTCATATGTTTCCCCTGACTGAAGGCCTCCCTTCTTGTTGTTGTCCCCACCTTCTTCGATGTTTAGCTTGTGCCCATCATGCAAATGACTTTTGTCCCTTGCCAAGGTTCCCTTCAAAATCTGTTGTTGGTGATCCACCCCTTGTACATTTGAAATATTACACTCCATTGGGTTAACTTCGTCAGATGGTTTGACCACGCCATCGTCATGCGCCTCGACTCCAACAGCAGGGTCTACACCCTGTTTGGCCACGCTTGCCAGTTGCGGTGTAGAGAATATACCTTCGATGAGGTGGTGTAGCATTTGCTTCAGTTCACGTAAATTGGTTTGTTCAGTGAACAGTTCGTTGCAGCCCAAACTGAAACGTTGAAGCAGTTGCTTCAGCATTTCCTTCAGTTGAGCAACATTGGAGGAGAGGTTAATGATACACACATCATTGCCTTCCACCTAATCATACATACACATTCGTGAACTTAGTCTTACAAACCATCTTCAAATGATGTGGCTCAACTGTGTGAAAATTGCGTAATGCTTGGATGGATTACCTTGTCATTGCCAACAACTTGCTTGCCTTCGAAATGTCGCAACATCTCCATTAAATCTGTTTGGTTGTGGAGAACTTGCTTCATCATTTCTTTCAGTTCGCGAATGTCGGATTCCAAATTGCTCATACGGACTTCATTGTACTGTCCTGTTTGTTGGTTCTCGACATGGCATGCATCCATGTCAGCATCATCGGCGTTACTGTAATCAAAATCCACCTAATCATAGAAACGCATAAATGAAGTCTGACATTGTATGTTGAAGACAAGTGGGTCGATGGTGTGAAATGTGCACAGTGGTAGGAGTGCTTACCGCAATTGTTGGGAAATTTTACTTCCTTCTGATACGTCGCGGCGTCTCCCGTATTTGGGTATCACCCCAATCATGAAGCCGAGGTGTGGACCGCGTCGTAGTCGAGCTCAGACAAACACAATCAAGGTACAACAGCTGTGGACATTAAGGGGCACACCATAATTAAGTTGTTCTTCCCACAAAAATGAACTATATTCAGTAACAATGACATTCATTATTCTCAATTTTGCAGTGGAACGTACATAGCATACCGATTTTGTTAAGGATGCTGTCAACTTTATAGGCACATATCATGCAATGTTTTTTGGGGAAAAAAATGTACAGCACACCAAGGACTTTATTGATGAAACCAAGAAAAAAATTTTATGTACATGTTCCCCTCTTCGCAACGTAGTTTTAATTGGTTCCTTCATTGAGGTTCGGCATACTTTTTGCCCTGTACTCTTTGTTCTTAAATTCATGACGGTAGTCACACAAAATATATTTCTGCAAGTACCATACTTGGTCAGGAAGAGTGTTGTTTGTCGTACTCACAAAGCAGGTACCATTGTATGTCCCAATCAAGGCCAATTTGTTGAACTATGACAGAACAATGCATGAAACACATGAAGGGGAGAATGGAAAAAAAAATCAAGTTATTGGCATACCATTAGCAGGAAAACATATCCAGTTACACCGTGATGACCTTTATACTTGCGAACACCGTTGTGAAGGAATTACAGTGTCAACTTTGCCTAATTACAAGCTCGCATACGATTCACGTCCTTCACGGCATGAATGAATGATGGCTTCAAGCCGGTCATTGTGGTAGGACACAACATGGCCCCCAACACGTACAGCGCAAATTTCTGCCGAAACTCGTTCTCCGCACCAGCAGTCTCGGTCAGATAAAGTCTCAACTTGTTCAAAGGAATGACTCCGTTAACAACTCCAACCTCATCGTAGATATTGGGATATGCTTCTAATGACCCAGCCAACTGCACGTCATCGCCTTCACACCGTATTCCCAATAAAACATTAACTGCCTTACACGTGAGCCTGACTTGACAACCATGAACATTCAATGAACTACTGTCAGGATCGAAGTTCTGTACCAACCAGGCGCACAAGTCGTGATCTATACGTGTACACTTCATCCCCAGGAGGCCAGCAAACCCAATGTCAATGACTGTCTGCTTTTGTGCTTCGTTGAACCGGTTACCTAGCTCAACAATTGACTTCAATGATATGCGGAGTTGCCTTTTACCCTGCACATTTTTTACCCTTAAATTAATACAAAAATACAACCAACAATGTCAACAAAGCAGGACCTAGCCAAATGCATTTACGAAAACATGAAGTACGTAATGACCTTTTCAGACTTCGGTGCACATGGTACTATTTTGGCGTGTTCCTCAGCGCTCGCCTTAGCCATTTCCGCAAACCTCTTTTTCTCATCAGAGGGGAGTGCCTTCCACCTTTCCCGAATCTCCTTTCTAGTTTTTAACCAAGAAAATGACAGACGTACAAGACAAGTAACAACTATGAGTCCAAAATTACTGTAACTACAACTTTATGCCAAATGCAATCCGCGTGCATTGTTGGTAATTAAATAAGATTGCAAATACAAATAACAGTTGCAGCAAAAAGTCAGCGACAAAACGTAGCTGGACTTTTACAACGAATTGAAATTTACAAAAACAATAGGAAGGTGACATTATTACGTGCTACAATCCTACAAACGCGAAACAATCAGAAGCCCACTACGACCATTCAATACAACGTGTGGATAGCAACCTAGCGATGTGTTTCCATCATAGTGTATTATAGAGAATACAGATTTCGACACTCACCATTTTTCGTCGAGTGTTGTCTGGCCCTTGCATTTCCTTGAATTGTTGCTGGCTGCATGCAAGCATCGTGAAGCTTATCATCACTAAATGTTAAATATGAATACATATATATATGCAAGTTTTTATGTCAAGCTGGCCCCGAAATCGGCATAAGACAGCTTTCGTACATCCGGGACTGAATCGACACCAATTTAAACATTTTCAGACATGCGGAACAAAACCAATTTGAAACATCGCAAACTGAACTTCGACGAGGCGCGTAATTTTAGTACGAAAAATGTAATTCCAGATTGTCAAAATAAACAACTAGTACCTGTAACAAATAAATGGTGCAATTGGCCGCTTTCGACAAGAGCCAGCGATAGTGTCAGACATTTGGATATGTTGTTCGGCAATTGTCTTCAATCTTTTCCTTCCCCTTATGAAAGAGCAAATCATACAAATTAGATTGAAGGGAAAATTACAGGGGTGGTGTACACATTTTGTCTGTTGTCTAATTTGGATCGATGCACTTTAAACTACCTAAATTGTGACAGTCCATTTCAAATTTCGTGGACATTTTTGGTCAAATTGCTAATGCCGTTTGTGATTTTTAAAACAAAGATTGTAATGTCAATTGATTGAGATTATGCAAGTTCAGTAAAGTTATAAGTTGACTATAACAAAAAGTACAGTTGCCACATATATGCATATTTTCTGATACAAAACAGTGAAGAGTTGTAATCAAATGGACGTAATTGAAACAAAAGTTCAAAATTGATGCTGCAAAGCGAGGCCATTCAAAATTTGTGCAAAACAAATAACACAAACACAAAAGTACACGGGCTGCTGTAAGAATTGATCCCGAAAAAAATCAGCGTATTCCTTGGTGATGGATTTCGTTTGTTTACAAACATATGTACGAAACCAACTGGTAGCAAGTCTTTATGGAGAAAACTAACATTGTTGGTGCGAGGTGACCAATATCCATCAGATGCAATGACGACAACTCCTGCAAAGTATTCCAATCAATATTTACAAGAACACAAACAAACGGCTGCAACATGTGGCTGTTAACCTCAAAATTTTGCGTAAACACAGATAACAACACGCAGAATTTCCCAACACATATACAGATTTTGAAACAGACAAAAGAAAGGACACACATCAAAATTTTACATTTCGTTCACAAAGCTTACAATTAAAATAATTATGTGTACATGCGATAAATGCATAATTTCCCAAATATTGAAGAGGAAGGACTATATTATGTTTTTCATTTAGGGCTGAATGACTACACGCACATACTTTTACGAAGGCCCGACTACAAAGGACAAAGAAGCAACTGAACTATTTCATGACGGGGTTAAACAATCAGGACACGATTCTGCTGTCAGAGAAATTGGTGCTCATCCCAGGCACAAAAACCAGATGAAACCCCATCCATCAAGTTGAGGGCTTCAATTTCCTACTGAGCAACTTGGTTGCAGAGAATCGAGGTGGCTGCATCCTGGCCCATGCTCCATTACCTTCGGGTGGTTAGACAGTGGGCAGATAAGAGAAGAATACTTTTCCGGGCGTACAAGCAAGTTTCATTAATTGTATGTCACAATGAAACAAGCAAGGAAATTGAAGCCCTCAACTTGATGGCTGGCCTTTCCAACAACTTAAGTGGCCAGAGACGATGGCTGAAAACCAATACCTTCTCCCCACCTGAGTCGGACAACCCTAACAGATTAAGGAAGAAGTTTGCCTTCAGTCCTTCTCCAATATCCAACTTTTCTAAGATGTGGTCCATCCGGGCATCGTCAATGCCCTCTGTTTCTGTGGTTGACGTGTCTGTAGGTGAACTCTTTAGGAGGGATCTCAACTGTGTGTGTACATACAGTGTGCTCCCATCCCAGGTGATGTTCAATTGCTTAACGAAGTTGTTCAGTTCTTCAAATTTACGAGCTGTCGTAAGGGTGAGGTGAAGAAATTTAGAAAAGTCAATAAGCCCAGGCAATTCACGAAGAAAATCTCATTTGTAGAAATGGACAACCTTGCCTGTCATTGCACGCAACTTTTGAATGGCGGTTACCTTTCTCTTGAAGTTATCATCTTGCATATATATACAACAGTTACATTTGAAGAGGAAGGTAGCTGTCATTCATGAGTTGCGGGCTGTCTGGACTTTATTGAGCGAGTTCATAAAATGCGTACTCTCATTTGTCTTTTTTATGACTTTCGCGCAGAATGAGAATGGATGGGTACGTTAGTAATATTTGTTGGCAGGCAGTGGCAGTCTTGCTTGTTTCATTGTCACATACAATTGATGAAACTTGCTTGTACGCCCGAAAAAGTATTCTTCTCTGATCTGCCCACTGTCTGAGCACCCAAAGGTAATGGAGCATGGGCCAGGATGCAGCCACCTCGATTCTCTGCAACCAAGTTGCTCAGTAGGAAATTGAAGCCCTCAACTTGATGGCTGGCCTTTCCAACAACTTAAGCGGCCGGAGACGATGGCTGAAAACCAATACCTTCTCCCCACCTGACTCGGACAAGCCTAACAGATTAAGGAAGAAGTTTGCGACTGCCTGAGAACAAATATTACTAACGTACCCATCTATTCTCATTCTGCACGAAGGTCATAAAAAAGACAAATGAGAGTACGCATTTCATTTCTACGCTCAATCAAGTCTAGACAGCCTGCAACTCATGAATGACAGCTACCTTCCTCTTCAAATGTAACTGCTGTATATATATGCAAGATGATAACTTCAAGAGAAAGGTAACCGTCATTCAAAAGTTGCGTGCAATGGCAGGCATGTTGTCCATTTCTATGAATGATATTTTCTTCGTGAATTGCCTGGGCTTGTTGACTTTTCTGAATTTCTTCACCTCACCCTTACGACAGTTCGTGAAGTTGAAGAACTGAACAACGTAGTTAAGAAGTTGAACATCACCTGGGATGAGAGCATACTGTATGTGCACGCACAGTTGAGATCCCTCCTAAAGAGTTCACCTACAGACACGTCAACCACAGAAACAGAGGGCATTGACGATGCCCGGATGGACCACATCTTAGAAAAGTTGGATATTAGAGAAGGATTGGTTGCAAACTTCTTCCTTAATTTGTTAGGCTTGTCCGAGTCAGGTGGAGAGAAGGTATTGGTTTTCAGCCATCGTCTCGGGCCGCTTAAGTTGTAGGAAAGGCCAGCCATCAAGTTGAGGGCTTCAATTTCCTACTGAGCAACTTGGTTACAGAGAATCGAGGTAGCTGCATCCTGGCCCATGCTTCATTACCTTCGGGTGCTCAGACAGTGGGCAGATCAGAGAAGAATACTTTTCCGGGCGTACAAGCAAGTTTCATCAATTGTATGTGACAATGAAACAAGCAAGACTGCCACTGCCTGCCAACAAATATTACTAACGTACCCATCCATTCTCATTCTGCACGAAGGTCATAAAAAAGACAAATGAGAGTACGCATTCATGAACTCGCTCAATAAAGTCCAGACAGCCCGCAACTCATGAATGACAGCTACCTTCCTCTTCAAATATAACTGTTGTATATATATGCAAGATGATAACTTCAAGAGAAAGGTAACCGTCATTCAAAAGTTGCGTGCAATGACAGGCAAGGTTGTCCATTTCTACAAATGAGATTTTCTTCGTGAATTGCCTGGGCTTGTTGACTTTTCTGAATTTCTTCACCTCACCCTTACGACAGTTCGTGAAGTTAAAGAATTGAACAACTTCGTTAAGCAGTTGAACATCACCTGGGATGGGAGCACACTGTATGTGCACACACAGTTGAGATCCCTCCTAAAGAGTTCACCTACAGACACGTCAACCACAGAAACAGAGGGCATTGACGATGCCCGGATGGACCACATCCTAGAAAAGTTGGATATTAGAGAAGGACTGAAGGCAAACTTCTTCCTTAATCTGTTAGGGTTGTCCGACTCAGGTGGGGAGAAGGTATTGGTTTTCAGCCATCGTCTCCGGCCGCTTAAGTTGTTGGAAAGGCTAGCCATGAAAGTGAACGCTTCAACTCTTGATTCAGAATTGGGTGTGGGAACGAATAGCTCTCTACAAAATTTGAAAATCGTCATCCTCATTTCAACTCTTTCAATTGGCTTTCCTATGTTTTAAGTTGAATACCGTCAACTATGCATGAACTTCAGCACTGAAAGAAAGAGTTGGTTACTGTGTTACACGGACTTGGGTACGGGTGCCGGGTGCGGTATGTATGTACAGGTCCGACTCATTAAATCTTAACCCTACATTCAATGGTACGTGGTGTGGGGAAAAAATATCATATTTTTAATCTAATATGTGACATAAAATGGTACTATATGTAACTCACAGTGTCAAAATCACATTTATAGTAATTTCACAATAATTTGCACATATAATAATTGTGTTATATACAATTATATAAGAAGTGTCTGTTGAAAAGTATCCGACACATATCCCATACCCTTGTCCGACTCTCAGGTGTCTGACACAGGTATTTGATCTATTTTGAAGAGTCCGTGTACCACATATTGTTTCTAAACATAAGTTCCGGCAATATAAAATCACCGAGTACTACAAAATTGAAAGCAGAATTCAACCGAGTGTGCTACCTGTTGCGGAAACAAGATTAGTCATTGTTTGTTTATCGAGTTTCTTACTTTTGCTTTTTTGGCTACTCAAAAAAAAAAAATTGTTTTTCCTGTGCCAACATTACACAAATTTTTTTTAAAGTCTTCTTTCGTTATATATAACCCAACCTAACAAGTTCGCCATGTAAATGCAGAACACCTTTTATGCTTGTTGCTAACTACTATGATACCTATGTTCAACTTGCAGCACTGATAGCAGAGGGAAGACTTCCTATTCGAAAGGGAGAAAATACAAAAATCGAGTACAGAACCGTTCCTATTGGTTCCATTTCGGTTAGCAGAGGGAAGAGTTCCTATTCTAATAGCACAAAATACGAAAATGGAGTACAGAACAGTTCCTATTGGGTCGATTTCGGGTTGGGTGTGAAGGTATATGCCAATGATAGAAGACAAACAAGGAGACAGATAATGTACCAGCACGAAATAAAGGAAATACCAACCGGATTAGACGAACCGATGGTGGTGCTCGATTAACCCTTGCGGTTGTGCTCCACCGACAAAAATCAACTTAAAAAAAGTATTTATGCACCCACTTCCATGGCTAGCCTTCCCAAGAACTTAAGCTCGGCCCTCAAATATTTTTCTCTGTAAAACCCTACAGCTACGGGGAAATGGAACAACGGAGAGACGGGCAGAGAGAAAGACAAACAAAGAGAGAGGTTCGAGATGGAAGAGAGACGGACGGGCCGACGGAACTTACACCTCTTCGGAACACTTCGGCATTTTTTAAAATTTTATACTTGTTCTGACAACTTACACCTTTTAATGAAAACCGACATCATTTATAAATTAATTTTCTTCATAAAAGTTACACCTTGGAACTTATATCTTTACATTAATTTTCTTAATAAAAGTTACACCTTGGATCTTTTCTAAAAACGAAACATTCAGCTTTATTGGGATTGGTCTTCTTTGGGAACTTATATCTTTTGTAAAAATGAAACATTCAGCTTCGATGATTGGTCTTCTTTGGGAACTTATACCTTTTGTAAAAACTCACAAAGTTTACAACTATTCCTAAATTTTACACCTTTCCTAAAAATTTACACCTTCTCTCGGAAATATTTACAACTTCTTGAAAAATTACACATTTTGTGGAAAAACCTTTTTCATAAAATTTACACTTATTATTTCAAATTACACCTTTAGTGAAAAACAAAACTTACATCTTTTCTATGGTCATTTACACCTTCTTTGGACAAACATACACCATATTTGAAAAGGTTATACCTTTGTCAAATAATTTCTTTTAACAAACTTTATCAAAAGCTTATTTTCCATAAAACGTGTAAATTTTCAAAAAAGGTCTAACTGTCTTCACCAAAGATGTAACTCCTATTTAAAAGGTGTAAAATTTTTTAAACATGTTCGCTTCACAAAAGGAGTACCTTTTTAAAAGAGGTGTAAGCTTTTAAAATAAGGTGTAAACCTGCTGAAAACATATTTTCCATGGAAGGTATAAATTTTTTAAAAGGTGTAAGTTTTGCTGGTAGAAAAGTTGTAATATCCCATAAAAAGTGTAAATTTTATGAAAAAAGTTATTCACAAAAGCAATAACCATTCAGAAACGGTGTAAGCATTCCCACAAAAAGGTGTAATCATTCAGAAAAGGTTTATGTTTTTAACAAAAGGTATAAATTTTATTCAAATACTCCTTCCATGCAAGGTGTATATTTTCAAAAACATGTATGTAGTTTTCACAAAACATGAAAGTTATGTCACAATGGTGTAACTTCCCATTGAAGGTTTAAATTTTAGGAAAATATAATTCAGATTTCCATAAAAGGTGTAAGCATGTTCAGAAAAGATGTAACTTATTTCAAAAAACGTGTAAGTTCTGTTCTCAGAAAAAGTGTAAGTTCCAATAAAACGTGTAAATTTTTTAACAGACATGATTTTTAATAAATTAGTAACTTCTCACAAAAGGTTTAAGTATTTCAACGAAAAGGTCTAAATTTTATAAAATAAATTATTTCACAAATGTGTAACCTTTCACAAATAGTGTAAGTTTTTTCACAAGGGATGTGAGTAACTTCGCAAAATGTGTAAGTTCCGTTTTTTCCCCCCAAAACCTGGAAGTTCCTAAAATCCAATCACACTGTATTTGTATTGTTCAAATAACGGCAATGTAAGAGAGAAGGACGTTTCGGAGGGCTTGGCCTTTCTCTCAGTAGAACTCCGTTTCAGAGACGACGAGTCTGGGAGGGCTTGGAATAGCGACTCCAAGTCCAAATCCAACCAAGTATGTCAATGTAAATGAGAACCGTTTTTAATATAGAGAAACGGACAGAGAGAGAGAGAGAGAGATAGACTGAGATCAACAGACATAGAGACCTAGATGGACAGTGATCGATAGAGCAGCCACTCCGAGATCGACAGAGGGACCGAAACCGACAGAGATCGACAGAGAAGAGACCCGCATGGACACAGACAGACCAAGATCGCTGGAGACAGACCGAGATAAACAGGGATCGACAGAGAGAGACCAACATCGACGGAGAATAGGCCGGCATCGACACAGAGAGACCAAGATCAATAGCCAGAGAGAAAAAAACCTTTGATTTGCGGCGGCGGTGCTAGTGGAGGTGCCGATCTCAGAAGGCTGTGAGCACCGGAGGCCACCGACGCTTGGGTGGTCAGCAGGGGTCACGAACCCTTTGATTTGTTCAGTGGTTGTCCCAATTTGTTTATGAACACTTCGAAATGTTACTCCTTTTGTGTTTACTACGACTACTTTGAAATGAACACTTGATGTTACTCCTTCTGTGTTTACGAACATTTTGAAATGAACGCTTTGTTACGCCATTTGTGGTTATGAACACTTTGAAATGTTACTCATTCATACTTTTCGTGAAAATACTTACACCATATTTGAAAAGTTACTCATTTTGTTCAAGAATTTTTACCCCTTGTGAGTGGCAACTTAAAGCTTCGTCGGAAGTCACTTATACCATTTGTGAAAAAAAAAAAATCATCAAATTTACACATTTTGCTTAAGCTTACACCTTTTCGTGGAAGGGCTTACACCATTTTTGAAAAGTTACTCCTTTTGTATAAGAATTTTTGGCATAACATTTATATTTTTTCTTCCAACTTACACCTTTTGTGAAAGCCCAACTTAAAGCATCTTCGGAAGTCACTTATACCTTTTGTGAAAAAAAAAATTCATGAAATTTACACCTTTTGCTTAAGCATACACCTTTTCGTGGAAGTGATTACACCATTTTTGAAAAGTTACTCCTTTTGTGTAAGAATTTTTGGCATAACATTTATACTTTTGCGCTTATATACTCTTTCACAAAAGGTGTAAGTTTGAAGAAAAAGTATAAATCTTATGACAAAAATTATTTCACAAAAGGAGTAACTTTTCAAAAAAAATATAAGCTCTTTGTAGACACCCCATTTTGACTGACCTTAAGACTCAGACGTCACCGATTGAGCGCTTGGTGATGTTGCATGTCGCGCTCGTTCAGAGGTTTCAGAGTCTCGGCTGCAAGCCTTGCCTCCGGACTTCCGAACTCTTTCATGCTTTGCCTCGGTTTGCGAACCAAGCTCTGTTTTCTCTGTTTTCTCTTCCCGAAAGGAGAGAGAGGTCTCGTAGATCATCTCTCAGTGCCCGTAGGCTATGTTTCGTGGTCGTAGGCCATTTTGCCCGTTTGGAGTCCGGTTTCCAGTTTTTCGGAGCCGTTGGTCGTGTGCCTCGGTTCGGGACCGCTTAACCACCTCCGTTTGCTCCGGTTTTTCGTATACATCTTATTTGCTCCCTTTTGAGGGACACTGTGGCTCGAGAGACCAACTTCGTGGTCGAACACCACTTCCGATGCCTAACAGTCAATTTTCGGGGCCTCGGGCTACGCATTTCGGCCCCCGAACCTTCATTTTGCATCGGTTTGGGTTCATTTTTGGCAGGGACCTCTGCTTCATTGTTAAGAAGGTCGTAGAAGGGTGGGAGGCCAGTAATTGTTCTGACAACCAGTTTTATTCCTCTATCGCCCTCCGTCGCCTGTTTTTCTCACTTGAAAGCCAATGTTGACCACCTTAAGGCCACTTTTTCCAACCCTAAACCACATATTTGTGTTGTACACACCTGGGAGGCCACCAATATCACATTGCTGGCCAGTAATTGTGTGTGACCCTTTTGAACCCCTCCTAAAAGTGGCCTTTTCTCTCTCCTGGTTTACTTTCTCCAGTTTTTGACCACATGGTTGTGTTGTGCACACATGGGAGGCCACCAATCTGGGGTGGCCGGCCACTAATGCTTCTTGAGCCTTTTGACCCTTGGCCGGCCGGCCATGGGAAGGGCCGACCGGCCACCTGCAACTTAGATACCCGGCCGGCCATGATCCCCTTCTCTGGTACATTACAAATATGTATTCTGTTTCCCCCTAGATTGTGTATCCGGGGGGCTGCACTTTTGGGGGGAAATTTGAATCCATTTCCCTCCCTTTTTTCCCACACTTTTGCCTATATATCCAGGCCCCCCAGCTGTGTTTTAGGGGTTACAAAAAATTGGTTCAAGACCCTTGCACTCAATCTCTCTCTCTCCCTCTATTCTAACCCTCAAAACCTCCTTAATCCTACACCATCTACCCTACACCTCATAGCACAAAGCCTCCATCTTCCATTCTAACAATTTGAGGCTGTTTTCCAGAGGTTGAGAGCCACCAAACTTGGTCCAAGAGTTGTTGAAGACATAGGCTACAGGGGTAAGTCTCCTTCTCCCTCTTTCTTGCCTATTTTTGCTCAATATATTAGCTCCTCTTGCTCGCATATTTGGGCTCCAACCCTAACTGAAAATAGCATTATTTTGAGCTTCTTTTCATGTTTGTTTAAGGGCCTCTCCCTGTTTGAGGCTTCCTTTTTACACTTGCTTCTTTACCTCTCCTCTATGCCTCTTTCTTGCATAGTATTTTAGGCCTATTTTAAAACTGTTTTGAGCTTGGTTATAAACTGTAAAGTGACTTATTTTGAGCCCTTATTCAACATTGTTGAAGGGCTCTTCACTGTTTGAGGCTTCCTTTTGTCACTTGCCTCTTTATCCCTCTTTTGGCCTTATTTTTGCATGTTTTGTTAGCCCCTTGTGCTTGTATTTTTGGGCCCTAGTTTGAATTGTAAAGTGGCTTATTTTGAGCCCTTCTTCAACATTGTTGAAGGGATATTCACTGTTTGAAGCTTTCTTTTGTCACTTGCCTCTTTATCCCTCTTTTGGCCTTATTTTTGCATGTTTTGTTAGCCCCTTGTGCTTGTATTTTTGGGCTCTGGTCCAAACTGTAAATAGCCTTATTTTGACCCCCTATTCATGATTGATCGAGGGACCTTTGCTGTTTGAAGCTCCCTTTTTGCTCTTTGTGTTTAAACCTCTTTTTAGGCCTCATCTTGCATAGTATTTTAAGCTTGCATGTGCACTGTTTTGGGTTTGGTCACTAACCGTAAAACACCATGTTTTGGGCCCCTCTTAAACTTTGTTGAAGGGCCCTCCTCTGTTTGAGGCCAGCAACCATCACTTGCTTCTTTGTCTTCCTTTTGGCCCATTTCTTGCACAATAGTTTAGCCATACTTGTGTTTGTTTTCGTGGCTTGTTGTAAACTATAAAGTGCTTCATTTTGAGCCCCTCTTCAACTTTGTTGAAGGTCTCTTGGCCATTTAGGGCCAGAAGCTGCTACTTGCTTCATTATCTCTCTTTTGGGGCCATTTTTGCATGTTAACTTAGCCCTATTTGTGTTCACTTTTTGGCCTTGTTTAAAACTGTAAATATTCTTGTTTTGGGACTTTCTTGATTCTGTCTTCACAATTCGTGTTCAAATAATGCATGCTTTGCATAGCCATAGGTCATTCCATGAACCTAATTTTATGTTTCGGGTCTCATTCCATGCATCGGGTACCATGTTTCCATGTTTTGGGGCTGTTTTGCATCATATTTTGCTATTGAAATTTGCATGCTAGTATGCCATATTCCATGCCTTGCCATGTCCTGTTAGAGTGGCATTTGTGTCTTAGGATTGGTCCTCGATTTGCGTGCATGTGTACACGCATTTCGAGTATCTCATTTTCATCTCATGGCTACTAATGTGAGTGTGGCTGAGGTCCACTCATGTTGGTGTAAGTCCATCGTGCATTGTGTATGCCATTTCATTTCATAGCATTGTGTATGCTAGGTTGCATGTTAGCGCATTGTGTATGCCATGTTACCTCGTGCATCGTGTATGCCATTCCATAGCATTGTGCATGCTAGGTTGTATATTAGTTGCATTCATGCATGTCATGCATATTGCATTGTGCTTGGGATAGGAGTTAGCCCGAACACGAAAAACGAGGGACGTTTCGTACTTCGAGTGACGGAACGTGTCTCAATTCCCAGTCACCGACACTTCGGATTATCCATGATAGAGTTTAGGTCTTGTTGTGTTTATATGTGCATTCATTTCATATTGAGTCGTGCAATTCGACTCCTCGACCATCATGCATCGATATGCGTGATTGGTGGCACGAGGATCGAGGACTACACTCCCTGAAGAGTAGTCAAGCATACATATGCGAAAATACTTTGCCATGCCCCTTTGTTGCTCTCTGTTGCAGCAAATCAGAAATCAGCAACCTTCCGGAGCCTGGCACGCATTCCAAGAACAATTGCAAACAGAGGCAAACCGGGGCATCGCGAGGGATTCTCCGCACAAGGCAACCCGAGCATGCATCATTCATCATCCGGAGCAGATTTGAGGCAATCCTTGGCTTGCATGCCAATTTATTGCTTCCTAGTTTAATTTGTTAATTAATTAGGGTTTTGTAATTATTTGGACTGTAATTATTCATTCGGGACTATATATTATTTTATTCAGACCCTCTGCGCGAGGGCAATGTTGTAATAAGTGTACGTGTGTGTGATGTATGTCTTCCAACCCCACGTCTTTCTCCCTTTTATTTACCCGCTTATGATGGTTAGATTAGGGCATGTTTCAATTAGCATACAGTATGATAGCATGTTTGCATTCATTCATCTGTTTTACATGCACTGGGCTCGGCGCATCATACTAACTGCATTGTATTTTCAATTCCAAGTTGAATACATGTTAGCTGTAGCATTTCATATGCCATGTTTAGAATAGCCGAGCCTGCTATATTTGCATTTTTGCATGTGTTGCATTAGGCATTTCTGTATAGTTAGGATCATGCATGGATTTCTAATTAGCTTCTGTTTTGGCTTGGAGTACTCGGTAAGTTTTTATGCTTTAGCATCCTTGCATGTGTGTGAGTGACTGCCATGATAGCATGCTTACCATGATGCCTGAATGCTTGTGGATGAAGGTTGGGTTATTTGGATTGGAACAATTCATCAAATGTGTGTTTTAAGCCCACTAGATAGTGGCAAAATCATATTTTCTAAGCCCACCCGAGGGTGGCAAATCCACGTCTTAGCCTACTTGCGGGTAGCACCATCAAACCATTTTAAAATAAACAAACATGAAATGTTTTGTTCCAATTCAGGCGATCCAGTCTATACTTGTATGCTGTGCGCATCACATAGTAAATCTAGGCTAATAACCGGAATAAGAACGCATAATGTTTTCAAAAATAGATATCATGGTTAGTAGAGGCTGATCTTTGATCGGGCGAGCGGGGGTGCTCACGAAGTGACCTTCCCCAATCGTACCCAAGTTCCCGAGCCGAGGCAACTTTGGTGATGACGGACACGTGGCCTTAGGCAAACGAGTCAGGGTTTCCTAAATTTCCCCAAAATAAAATATTTAGGTGGCGACTCTGTATCTGACAAAGCAGTCCATGTTTGGCACTTCTTTCAAAATCTGTTTTCTCAAAACGATTTGCCAGATTTGGACTCTTTGGTTCAGATTTAGAACCGTGACAAATTAAGAGTCCGAACTGTAGTGAGCCCAATATCGAACGGAACGGGGGACTCATCCCTCCCGGGGCGTTCGGGGACGTCTACACACTTCCACGAAAAGGTATAAGCTGAAGCAAAAGGTGTAAATTTGATGAATTTATTTTTTCACAAAAGGTATAAGTGACTTCCGAAAAGCTTTAAGTTGGGCTTCCACAAAAGGTGTAAGTTCGAAGCAAAAGGTATAAATGTTATGCCAAAAATTCTTACACAAAAGGAGTAATTTTTCAAAAAAAAATATAAGCACTTTCACGAAAAGGTATAAGCTGAAGCAAAAGGTGTAAATTTGATGAATTTATTTTTTCACAAAAGGTATAAGTGACTTTTGAAAAAGCTTTAAGTCGGGCTTCCACAAAAGGTGTAAGTTCGAAGAAAATATATAAATGTTATGCCAAAAATTCTTACACAAATGGAGTAACTTTTCAAAAATGATGTAAGTATTTTCACGAAAAGGTGTAAGCTTAAGCAAAATGTGTAAGTTTTCGTTTGTTTACACCTTTGGTAAGTCAACTCACAAAAGGAGTAAGTGTTCATAAAATGAGTAAATGATTTCACAGAAGGCGTAAGTTTTCAGAAAAAGGTGTAACTTTTCAGAAATCAGTTACGTCTTTTTCTGAAATTTCTTACGCCTTTCGTAAAAATATACCTCTTTTGTGAAAACTTATACATTTTTTGTGACCATTTACACCTTTAGTCATATAATATATTATTTTATTAATTTACCTGGAAAAGGTCACCAATGTGTAAGTTTTCAAATATTTTGATATAACTCAATACATACAAATGTGTAAATGCAAAATAGAAGGGTATAAATACCTTACATACCATATGCAAGGCACACTTAGAAAAAGTCTTAAAAGATTAGACTGTGAAATAAAGAAATTTTGAAGACTCTAGTTTTGCTTTTCTTCAAAATGGTGAGATTTGGCTCCTGCCTCTATGTGTACAAAAAAACTAAAATACAATATTTATTACAGCGGGCCATTTGCAGCCATACAAAATTCTTTTATTGATTGTGTTTGGAAATAATTTTTTTTAATTGTATGAAAAATTTGTGAATAAGTTGTGTATGATTTGTTTTTGCAATAGTTTTTAATTTTTTTTTAAAGGGAGATGATAATTCAGAGGAAATTTTAAAAGGAAAATTCAGATTAGTAAGATTTGTAAATTTTTGATAATTATTTTTTATGGAGATGTAATTATTTTAGGAAGTTAATTATCATTTGATGATTTGCATTTTTGATATATGATTTTTAACTTAAAAAAAATCATATTGTCAAACCATCATGCATGGCAGATACTTCAATGTAGGAGGCTTGTCTGATGTCATAAAATTAATTTGGCTAAATAATTTGCGAAATAAATGAATGCAGTAATAATTAGTGGTACTCATTTCACCAGCCAAATATAATATTATAAAATAATAAAAAAATATAAATTTGGTCGTACTTCACAAGGATGACCAACATGTGGTCAAGAGAAAAAACATTTACCTAATTTCTGTATTTAACTTTAAAAAAAATCTAGATCAGATCATAATAAGCAAAGCAGTAGAAGAAAAAACAGAGGATTCACGAACCCAAAAAGATCAAACATGATGGTCAAAGATATGTTTGCTCAGCTCGGATCGATAATAGCCAGTGTGATGTTCGTTTGGGCAATATTTAAGCAATACTTTCCTCATGAACTCAGATCCTCCCTAGAGAAACACTTTCAAGGAATGGTGAATTTTGTGTATCCTTTCATTCAAATTACATTCAATGAGTTTACCGGAGAGAGACTCATGCGCAGCGGAGCTTACTCGGCCATCGAGACTTATCTGAGCTCGAAATCCTCCATGCAAGCGAAGCGCTTGAAAGCCGATGTTGTGATGAACAGTAGTCAACCTCTGGCTTTGAGTATGGATGATAATGAGGAGGTTGAAGATGAATTTGAAGGTGTGAAGCTTAAGTGGACTTCTGGGAAGAACATTTCCAAATCACAACCATTTTCGTTTTATCCAGTCAGCGATGAGAAGAGGTATTGTTGAATCAACAATTCATCTGAGCTTAAACATTTAAATAGAGAGTTGAATTAAACAAAAAATTTTATACACGCCTCTGTCTTGTGATTGGTATTTATGAGCTGGTGTAAGTATTTTTAAAGTTGGAAAATATTAAATTCCTTTAATTTTTATAAAGAATTTGTTATTAAAATTAAGGCCGTTTAAAAATCTGTTCAAATCAGACCAACCCGTATGGTTTGGTTCGGTTCTATTAAGGATTTGTTTGGTTTTGGTTTAAGAAATATGAAAATCATAAAAACGGTTCGATTAATGGATTTTATGAAAAAATCACAATTTCAATCGAACCAAACCGAATTTTAAAAGATATATATAGATATATATATACAATATTAAGTTTTATTTTTATTAATTGGTTATTTGTAATTTTAATGATATTAGGATGATATAGGTATGTAGTGTTAAGTAATGCTTTAATATTATTAGTTTTTATCCTGAGTTAAATGTAATTAGTTTGAGTAATTATTTTACTAATATTAATAATTTATTCTTGTAAATAAAATTTTTTGGACTCAAACCGAAACCGAACCGTTATTTCGGTTTAGTTTTGGTTCGGTTTTACAAGTGTAATGGTCTGGTTTGGTTCTCAAAATCACAGAACCGTTAGGATCAGTTCGATTATTAAATTTTCTCAGAATCGAACCAATCCGGACCGTATATACCCCTAATTAAAATGATCTGAGTGTGAGTCATTTGTAATTTATTTTCATATATAATGATGAAGATTAGGTTTCTTAATGAAGAAACACAATATGTTACATCTTTTGGGTAATAATTTGTAATTTATTTTCATATGCTGTTTTTAAATGAAGAGACAACGTTATTGTTGAAAAATAATAGTTTTTCGGCAATTTTAATTCGAGATTAAAGTGGGATCTAACCATCGATTGATGTGGGTCTTAGTGGTTTTGTATTCTTTAAGTAAGAATATTACAATGTAAGAATAATGAGCTGAAGCCATTAGATTATAAATATGAATTGTCTCCTAAAATGGACATTAATAAAAGTTAGGCTTAGATTTGGTTGGGTCTAGGTTCGTACATATGCTAGGTTTAGTCTTGGACTTGGAATTGGAATTTGACTTAATCTTGAGCTTGGGTTGGGCTATGCTGTGTTGGGTTTAGCTTGTGTATGTATTTGAGATTGGGCTTGGATGAGGTTGTGACTCAACACCCGTATTCATTTTGTGGCCCATCTAGTTGGTTTATTCAATATCATTATATACATATTTATTTATATATATTAAGCACATGAGAGGTTTAGACTTATAACTCTTATCTTCTGATGATGAGTTGATGGCTATATTAGTGGTCATAGGTTTTCAAACTTTGTAACTCTAATCCTAATGACTAGAGTTGATGAACTTGGTTAATGACATTTGATAGCCTTATTGACGTTAACTTTCATGACTAAGGTTCTCTTCTACTAGTATAAATAGAGGCGCTTTTTCTCCTACTTTGTAGGATAATTTTGGAGGAATTTTTGGTAGAAAATAGAGATAGTGATTTAAGATAAAAATTTAGATATGTTTTTTTTTTTGCACTAAAGGAAATTTTTCCTATCTTTTTTTGCTAGCCTTCCTTTCTTTGGTTCTTGTTAGAGAGATTACAGTCATTGTCAAGTTCCCTGAAGCTATAGCTGGTTTCGACTATCGTATCCTGAGAGACAGACGCTGACATACCTCCAGCATCTATGACGGTAAATCTGTTCTAAGAAAATTGTGGTATAACACAGGTTTCGATTTGTTTTTTTTCTTATAATTTGTTTTTAAAATTTTCAGAATTTAGTTTACCTCGATGATTTTAATCTTTAATTCTCTATGTTAATAATTTGTTTTATTAGTAATGTAATCTAATTCATTTATGTATTTTTAGTTGTGCATTTTATTTTATATTTCATTCTTTAATAAAAAAAATTATTTTGTCATTTTTATTTAATTCATTATATATATATTTGTATTTTTATGAAAAAGTATCAACACTTATGACATCATTTGGGTAATAATTCTCCTCACTTTTTGTGGAATAAGGGGTGCTGTTATGTCTTAAGGCACAACAGTTACTGTTGTCCTTTTTTGGGAGGTTTTTTGATAATCTGAACCTTTTGTATTGTAAGGTTCATCAAGAATATTATTCCTGTAAAAAATCAAATTAATCGGATATTCATAACCCATGATTAGCTCCCAATTATTTTTAAAAATTTATGAAAGTTATGTTAATCGTTAATTTTTATAGAAATAAATATGCTTTGATTATAGGGTTACAGCTATCCAATCAACTTGATTTTTTGTATAGATGATCTACTCAACGAATTTTACAATATGAATAGTTCAGATCATCGAAAAACACTAGAAAAACTTTCCCCAAGGAGCACAACAAGCACAGCAGAACCGCCTCTCCGCTTTTTGTGTATCACTCTTTGTTTAATAATTAGGTAGGCGGGCAGATTCAATTATGGGAGGGATTTATCGTCTGCTTTTATCATAACAAATTGTTGACTAATAACAATTCATTTAAAATCTTGACCTGCTTGATAGAGGGATAACTTTATTTTGGACTTTTGATTTATAAATAAATTTTTTTTTTGTATAAAAAAACACTTGTACAATGTTGTGTTAATAGTATTTTTTGTACAATACTGAATGTTTGGATTTAAAATAGAAGGATCACAAAAAACACATCATTATCTAGAAAAATTACTTATATATACCAGTACTCTTTATTTATTTATATTGTTTGGTTGATAGAGAATGATTTACCTATGATTTACCTATGGTATCATGCAAGCAATACCCCAGAATTAATGAATAATAAATTTTTTGTTGTGGGTCTAAACAGGTATTACAAGCTCACTTTCCATAAAAAGCACAGGGATGTGATCATAGGGCCATACCTAAACCATGTCCTGAAAGAGGGAAAAGCAATCAGAGTAAGAAACAGGCAGCGAAAGCTTTACACCAACAATGGATCCCACTGGAGCCACGTAGTGTTCGAACACCCTGCGACGTTTCAGACACTGGCAATGGATGCAGAGAAGAAGAAAGAGATAATCGATGACTTGATCACATTCAGCAAAGCAGAACAATTCTATGCAAAAATTGGGAGGGCCTGGAAGCGCGGTTATCTCCTACACGGCCCTCCAGGGACTGGCAAGTCCACGATGATCGCTGCCATGGCAAATCTGCTTGGTTATGATCTTTATGATTTGGAATTAACGGCTGTGAAAGATAATACTGAGCTGAGGAAATTATTGATTGAGACGTCGAGTAAATCGATTGTTGTGATTGAGGACATTGATTGTTCGGTTGATCTTACTGGGCAGAGGAAGAAGAAGGAGAAGGAGGAGGAAGATAAAGAGAAGGATGCATTGAAGAAACTAGCAGCGAAAGAAGAAACTGAGACTAAAACCAGCAAGGTATTGTTGGAATTACTACAATAAGATTGCACAAATTGAATACATATATCTATATATATATATATATATATATATTTGAACAAACAATTGAATAGAAAACAGTAAAATAACACACTAAATTGTTAATAGAAAATCTAGTTTGTGACTGACTCAGAGAAGCGGCCGAGCCAAGGTTCTAGTTGAGGTGGGTTACAAAGTTTAGTTTGGCAACAAAAAAAAATAAAAAATAAAATTATTATCGATAATTCAAAACTATTTCAATATTGTACATAACACTACAATTAAACTATCTTAATATTCAAATTTATAGAACTCTCAACAAATATAAAATAAAATAAAAAAATTATTAATTAAATACACAAAATAAAGATCAAGGAGTCAACCTGGTGGTTGAGTCATTCTCTTACTTGGAGTGAAGTCTGGATCCGAATCTTCAAACGTAATTTCCCTCCCCATATTCCTCTTCATTCTCTTGAAAAAAAAGCACAAATAATAGAACTAAATGTGCTTTTAAATTTATTTGTGATTGTGTGTTGAGTCTTTTTTTTTTTTGAAGAATGAATGGAAAAGTTAAATATATTTTTTTAACCTCAACTTAAAATGTAGTTTCTTCGAAGTGGCTTTGTCAGTAACTAAAACCATTGTTCCTCCTTCACATGAGGTATAGACAGATTGCAATAGGTATAAAATTCAACCCATGTGCTCACTGGCGTTTTTAGTCTAATGTTTACTTCCATCAAGAGAAAATGAACGAATCAAATGGCCAAAAATAATATAAAGTGGTCAAAAGATTTAAACATTTTATTCTTATTAAAATTCTGTAACAGGTAACTCTTTCCGGGCTTCTGAATTTCATTGACGGGCTTTGGTCGGCTTGTGGGGGAGAGAGACTGATAGTTTTTACGACCAACTACATGGAAAAACTCGATCCTGCGCTGATTCGGAGAGGGCGAATGGACAAGCATATTGAATTGTCCTACTGTGGATTGGAGGCGTTTAAGGTTCTAGCAAGGAACTATCTTGATGTTGAATCACACTATTTGTTTCAAGAAATTGAGGCTATGTTGGAGGAGACAAATATGACTCCTGCAGATGTTGCAGAAAATTTAATGCCCAAGACTGTTCCTGCTAATGCTGAAACTTGCTTGAAGAGTCTGATCAAAGCTCTTGAGAAAGTGAAAGAGGATGCGAAAAACAAAGAATTGGTAGTTGAAGAAGTGACAGATGATAAAGAGAAGGAAAAATCAGATGAAAAAGAAAGTGAAGTAAAAGAAACAACTAACTGAAGAAGCAAATGAGAACAGTAGCAGCTTCCAATCTATACTAAACTTAACACTCTTTTTGTCTTGTGCTTTGTGTTGTATCTTATTTGAAAGGACAAGTTGATAATTTCACAACATATAAAATAAAGTTACAGGATTTTATCTTGATAGTATTTTGAAGAAATCGCAAATCAGTGGACAGTGGAAAAATAATTGCACTACAGATAAAAAAAATTCTTGTGCAATTCTGACATACAAAAAGAAGTTGCACCAGACACAAGAAGGACTTGATATTTGCATCACCATGAAAATTAAATATATTTTTGCTATCCCACTGCTTTATAATTTTTCCTAGTATTTTTATCCGAAAAGTAGACTGTAGGTTGTAATTGAAGTTCATGTATTATGAACCATACTTTGATAAACTTTTGGTCACACATTTCAAATTTTAGGTAAAATTCTAGTTAGTTTTTATGAACTTCTCCAATGTTGGTCATATTCAGATGGAAATATGACAAAAAAAATTTCCAAAAATTCTACAGATCCAAATGGATTTAACTATTTAATGGTCGGCCCAAAGTTGATAGACTGAGTTTGTTGGGCTCAAATGAATCTTGATGAGGCCCATTCTCTCTGCATCAGGTACGGGCTAGGCCCTTTCCCAAAACAACAATATGATAGAGAGTTCTAAATTTTGAACTCTAAAGAGAGTTCTAGTAATGTAGTAAAGATAAAAATAACAAAAGATAAATTACAGATACATCCCCTGAGGTTTGCTTAAAGTACAAATTACCCCTTGCAGTTTGAAAAATTACAAATATCCCATTGTTAAACAATTTTATTTATCAGAATTAATTACAAAAAATAAAATTCATAATTGCTTTCCTATACAATAATAAAATTACCTAAATTGTTAATCGAAACATATTTCTAATATCATTAAAAACTGTTAATTGATTTGATGATTCATTAATAAAAAGGGCGATTTGTTATGAAATTACAAACCTTAGGGGTAGAATGCAATTTTTAGAACTATAAGAGACAATTTGTATTTTAATCAAATTTCAAGAAATGTATTTATAATTTATTCAAAAAAAGTCAAAACATCACATCAATAAAGTAGGCCCCACCTCTAGAGTTCCTTTAAAGCTCAAGTATTAGAACTCCAAAACATTTTTGTTTTCCAAATCACCGTCCAGGCCTCAAGCCTATTCTGGGATTTTCTAGGCTATTCGGTTTTGTTTTTTTCAAGAAATTGGGCTGAACCAATAGCCCGACCCAACCTTCATAGATGTAGGCCCAAACACTAGCCGAGTCTCCAGGCCTGCGATGGCCTAGGCCGACCCATTACGGATATACACATTGACAACATTCTTTCTAATTATCATGACAATGATCAAATAATTTACATTCACTTCATTTGAAGTTGAAAAAAAATACATTAACAAGTTTCACATGTTTAATGTTATTACACTGGTCACTCTTTTAATAAAGTTAAAAAAATTAAAATTAATATAAATAGAATGAAAATAATGACATTATTTTTACAATCATACGACTAATAAATTTTTGATGAAAAAATAAAAAAAAATTATATAAAATAAACTTTAAAAGGATCCAGTATAATTATATTAAATTTATAAAATTTATTGTATTTTGCTAAGTATCAAAGTGGTCACTATAATTTATACTAATTATTAGGACGCGTTTCTCGTGTGAAAAAGTTATTCTTTTTTTTTTCCCCCCCTAATGTGTGTGAAAATGTTCTTGAAAATGTGGGCTCCGTTTGGTGGAGCTCTCAAACTTTAGTTTTACTTTTTATTTTGACTGTGATTACTAGAAAACAGGGTTTTTGAGTCGGCAGCGTGCCGTCGCAAATAGCGGATTTGCCGACGCAAAAACTTTTTGCGACGGCGTTTCGACGGCAACTCAAGGGACGAAAATGGTGGGGTCGCAAAAAGTTTTTGAGTCGGCAATCTGCCGACGCAAAAATTTTTAATTTTTTGAGACGGTAGATTGCCGACTCAAAAAGTGGTTAAATGTTTTAAAAAATTTAACTCACAATTTTCTCATTGAGGCTCCCAAGGTTCAAACACACACCCATTTAGACAAGTTGACCCAAGGTTACCGCCCCAAATCCACTTCACCACCATACCTCTTTCAGATATTAAATGAGATATATATTATTTATAGTATATACACTCAATATTAATATAAAAGTATATGTATAAATAAATATATTTATTAAATATAATCAAGTAAATATATATATATCTTGGCTATAATATTTTTTTTTTGCTACGGCATCAGTTGCCGACACAAAAAGGTCTAATTTTTTGCGTCGGCATAAATTTGCCGACGCAAAAGGTCTATGCCGACTCAAAAGGTCTATCTTTTGCGTCGGTAAATTCAACCGACTCAAATAATGCTATCAAATATTAATTTTTTTTGTCGGCCAACGGTGCCGACACTAAAGGTTTGGTATTTGAGTCGGTAACTCTGTGCCGTCTCAAAAAGGTTACCTTTTGTGACGGTAAAATTTGCCGACTCAAAAAACCGACTCAAAAGGCCATTTCTTTAGTAGCATGATGTTTGTTTATAGTTTTTAAAAATTAATCTGTGTGTTTGGTTTGAATTTTTTGAATTAAGTTTTTTGAAAACTGAATTTTTTAGTTTTTTTGTTTTTAGTGAATATTTTTAAAATTTTTAACATTTTTTTTTTACCTTTTTAGATGCACATTACTTAGATGTATCTAAAAAGTAAAAAATTTGTGAAAAAATATTTTTAGAAATTAATAAATACATAAAAATATAAAAAATGTACTGAATTCTCGTTTTTTTTTTTTTGTATTTTTAGTATTTAGTGAATTTTAAAAGATTTTTTTTCAATTTTTTTTTTTTACTTTTTAGGTATATTTATGTTAGGTATGTCTAAAAATTAAAAAAAATTGCTCAAAATATTAAAAAAATTCAGTAAAAACAAAAAACAACGGAAAATAAAACAGTAGAATTTTCTAAAAAGTGTTTTTGAAAAATGATAACCAAACATGCTGCTACACTCATTTTTGAAAAATCAGTCGAAGGCGGGAAAATTTGAATTAACCGGTCGTCTCCTCATACGTCCAGTCGGTTGTCCCCGGAAATCCGGCTGATTCACTGGAATAGTCAACATTTTTATTTTTTTATTTTTTATAACAAGTGCCACCTTTTATTTTTTATATTTTAAATAAAAAAAATTTGGGATTTTTTAAATTTTTTTATGAACTTTGAATAGAATTTTGAGTTGTGTATTTGGTTATGACTTGTAAGTTTTTATATCAAATATCATATGTCACATCAAATTTTTCACTCAATTTAAAATTCTTTTCAAAACTCATTTACCAAACAAATTTTTCACACTCAAATCATAATTCTAAAACTCACAAACTCAAAATACAATTCTATTTTCAAATCATATTTAGAAAACTCTACCAAACGCTACCTGTTTTTCTCCACATGCATTGTTATGGACTTCGCCAGTACGATATCTGACACCCTTAAGATTTGGTCTAACTACATTATACTTTTTGATGTTTTAAAAATTACATTATCATTCTTATAGTTAATAGTCTCATTTCACAACTTTTTATTTGTTTAAAAGTAACAACTTTTAATAAAAAAATAAATAAAATTACATTGAAAAAAAAAGTAAAGTAACGGAAAGGGAAAAAAATAGAGGAAATAAAGTAAAGTAAGAAAAGAGAGAATGCATGAGTTCAATGTTTTCATTCCGTTTAAATAATTATAATGACAGAAAATTAGTGTAATTTTTTAAATATTAAGAAGTAATATGTATTAAATCTAAATCTTCGAGGTGTAAGTGTAATTTATTCAAAAGTGAATAAATACTGTGAGTTGTTCTTTTGGACTGCTAGCAAAGTGGATGTGTAAAAGCATAAATCTCTATCTCTCTCTCTCTCTCTCTCTCCATGTTTGTGTGTGAACAGGGAACTAATTGCGACTTGCTAGGTGGGACAAACAAGCGAGGTTGTTTTGTAAATTTCTATGCTCATTACTCTATTTAGGCCTCGTTGGGGCATATTTTTTTAATTTTTTTTTTGATTTTTTAGCTAAAATATAATGTGAAAAAAAACTAGTATATTTATGATGAATTTTTAATTTTTTACGAAAAAAGATGTGCAAAAAGTAAAGAAAAAAGATAATTTTTGACTTTTTAGTATAAGTTGTTGGTTTTTTAAATTTTTTAACGATTTTTTGACTTTTAAATTAAAAAATAATGTTGTCAAACGAGACCTTAAAACAACCTTAATATTGCATTTACTTTGACTTGTTTTGGGTTTTTCTTTTATTATTTTGTTACCTCTTTCTAATCCTGAAAGTTTCTCATGGGTCTTTAGTATGCATCTTGTTTAATGCTTTGATCAATTCACATTGGAGAGAGAGAGATTATTAATAGCCATGGTATAGTGCTACATGTAAATCTCAAACTACTAATATTATAGTATTATGATTTATAGTAGAAATATTAGAATTCTACGATTTAAATTCTTAAATATACCAACAATAACTTTATATAGTTGAATTTGTGATAAATCAAAAGTTACACTTATTAGTGTACCGTGTCATTGTGGGTCAACCTAGGCGATATTTTTTTAAGAGTCTCAAACATTCTTCGTTATTGTAGTACGGACTTTGTTTTATTTATATTTGATATTTTAATTTTATCAATTGATCATCAACTTATCCAATTTGTACATAAATAGTATTCATTGCTCTTTTTGTCACAATTTTGTCCACTTTTGTACAAAAATATTATAAATTTGTATGAAAACTATGAATGAATCATTTAAATAAAAATGAAATAAGACAACGACAAAATTGGCATAATTAAACTATCACCAATTTGGCCTTCGCCCAATGGGCATATGGGAGAATCCATAGACATTTTGTCTCACAACTTTAGGCTCTAATGTAGTATAAAGTATTTGAAAGGGTACTAAGCTTGTAGCCTATTTCCTTTTCTTTTATTTTTCATGCATTTTTTAAAGTCCACTTGTCAAATAGCGAAGTACCTAAATCCTATTACAAGGATACCTGGATAATGAACCAGATCACTTGCGCTTTAACCGTACCCCAACTTTGGGTTGTACTAAGCTTTCATTTGTAAACATTTGTGCATTGTAATAACTTCTTAGACGGTATGAAATGCTTTGTTTTGACGCCGTTGACATACAAATTTGTTACTTAGTTGGTTTCATGTTTGTCGGTTGGCTAATGCTACACACAGTCGTTGGTTCTTCCACAAAGTCAGTATTAATTCACAAAGCACCCAGCTGGACTATAAATACTATCTTCATTATTATTATTATTATTTTTTCCTCTTGACTAAGAACTAACCAACAGAAGAATAAAAAGACTCAAAGCAAATTAGGTCATTAATTTCTCTCATTCTCACCACTTGGATGCAGCTCAATGGTAAGACATAGAATCTTCTGTTCTTAAATTTTTTTTTTTTAAAAAAAAAAAAAATTCATATTTGATAATATTTTTCTTTAGGTTATGGTACTTTAACATATTCAATAATTTAGTGATTTTCGTGAGTGTTTTGAAATAAAAATACAAGATATTTAATAACTTGATTTTTTTGGGGTACTTACGGTATAAGATTTGGGTACTTTTTTGAGAAAAATTATTAGATAATCCCATAATATTATGAGATATTATCTACGTTTTATTCTTAACCAATGAGAAATCACAACACACTCTAAAGTATGTCATTCTTTAACTTCTTGGAGAGGATCAAAGTCCAATCACAATAAAAAATTAAGGTTTTAGAGACTAAAATTTAGGGACTAAATTATTTTTAGGGATCAAATAATTTTGTTGCGAAAAGTGTTTGCTATTATATTTTTAGCAACAAAAATTGGACATTAGTAATGAATTATTATTCTTTTGGGACCAAAATTTGTTCCAAAAAATAAACCATTTTGAGAACAAATTATTTTGTTCCTAAAAGTCTATTTATTAGTGACATTTTCAAAATTTTCTCACTAGAAACTTTATTTTTGACTTTTCAGGACGATCTTTTAGCCACTATCTCCATGATGATGGAAATTAGTCCCTAAATATCTTTTGTAAGAAAATTTTCACTTTTAAAAATCAAAATATTTGATTTCTAAAATTCTTATATATTGTAGTGAATTATGATACCCTCAAATTTTTTTTCACTGTGATTCAGTTTGGGGCACAAAATAAAAACACCACATAATATTATGATACTACATAATAATATTTTTTTTATAATTATTTTTTCCGGCTACAGATCTTATTTAAGTACTCTAAAACTTTCACACGTCGGTGAAGGCTATTCAACCTTGTTGAACATGTGACCATGAACCCATGACTCTTCTCATCACATCCTATCCTACACAATTTCCCTGACACCTTCGCTAGATGATGACTTGCTTCGCTCAACAATGACCTACATTCTAAAGAGACACACAAACAACAGAGAGAGAGAGAGAGAGAGAGTGTTAGGGCACTATAAATAGATGGGCAGGAAGGGTGGAATGACACACATTCAGAAAGCAAAGGGGGAAAAGAAAGAAAGAAAGAAAGAGAGGAGTGGAAGGGGTCTTGTCGCAGGAAAGATGGCACCTGCTTTGTGGCTTTGCCCTTCCCAAAATAAAGGAAGCGAAACAAGCGCCATCTTCTCCAGACACCCTCCGACTTCTTTGCTGTTTACATGCTTCTTTCTCCATTCAATATGATATGAAGGTATATATATATATGATATATTGATAGTTGGATTTTTACATATTTTTTTTTATAATTTTCGCCTTGAAGGAGTTATGGTTGCAAGCAGATCCTCTATTCTCAAATCTTTCAGTCCTTGTCTTGTTGAGATTATCATGCATGGTGATTATGATAATCCCAATACATTATTGTTTTGGAAAATGGAGGAGAGAGATTTGACAATAAAAGATCATTCACCATATTTACACCAATATAGTGGATTCATGCATATACACGATCTCTAATTCTTTTATTTTTATAGAAATCAATAATAGAATCAGATACAATCCTTCTAAATAAGTGAGATTCACAAAAATGCTAAACCCAATAAGTGATCTTCTTTAATTATGCAGTACCTAGAGCACTGAACTGCACTGCACTATTGATATATATATATATATCATGCATGCATATATTCATATATGTATGCATCCCGTATATATGAATGTACATTGATATACACCTGAATTCATATGCTTTCTATATGAATCGTTATCGTCTCTATTTTCAGCCAGAAGAAGTAGGGGATTCAGCAGTATAAATGATGGGCGCAGTTGCAAAATATTACGTGACATTGTTTAAATAAAAATGTTATCATCATATACATATATGATTAGAGTTTGTTTGGGAAGTAGGTTAGCTTTTTTGCTTTTTTGCTATTTTAATCTAGGGTTAAATTTTTTTGTTTGGGATAGGTTTTTATTTGACCTTTTTGATTTTTGTGAGAGAAAAAATGAAATGATTATGTGTTGAATGTAATGTTTTGTCTTATTAGACTAAAAAAATTATTTTATCTTTTTGTGATTAAAATAGCCCCAAACTCAACCCAACTCTTCTTCCCCAATGAATGCTAAAAGTAGTGTTTGTTGTCAATTTTCTCCCCCCTCCTATATGGCATATCTCCCCTTTTTTTATTATTATTAAAATGCCATTTCAATATCCTTTTGCTAATTTTTTTTTTTAAATTTAAAATTTAATTTTTTTTACTTAATCTAAATTACTCATAAACAAAACCTAATAGAATTATGCATACTAAAAATACTTTACCAATTAATTTTATTATACTTTTTTCACTATTTTAAATAAAATATTAAAATTATTTCCTATTTTATGTCTAACTTATTTATAATATTAATTATATTGACTTTCTTAAATAATTAGAATCTTTTAATTTTATAATAATTATTTCTAATATCAAGTTATAATTTAATATCATATAGCTAGAGATTTTGAGAAGCTGCAGGCTAATTTCCTTTGGGAAGAGTCAGAATCAAGAAAACGAATTCACTTGGTTAAATGGGATGATTTAACAAAGAATGTGAAGCAGGGGGGATTAGGTATTAGGAGAGTTAGGCTGGTTAATGATTGTACGCTACTAAAATGGTGGTTGAGATTTGGTACGGCTGGTTCCATCTGTCATGGGATGGTACTGTTCTGTCCTGCTCTTTGTCATGGGCTGGTTGCTGCTGCTGGTTTTTTTTTCTTTGGGGCTGCTTGTTTGGTGTTTAGGTGTTCTTTGCTTTCTTCTGTGTTGGTGCCTTACCAACTGCTCTCTGTTTTTTTATTGATTTTGTCCATGTTTTTGCTTGATCATCATCAATAAATTTCTTCTTTGGCTGTTTCAAAAAATATATATATATATATATATATATTTATTTAAGTTACATTTTTGTAGCATGAAAGGTTAAAATTATCAAATAAATGTTTTTTTTTTTGCGTTGTAATTTAATATAATTTAAAATTATATATATTTATTTAATTTATATTTTTATAGTATGAAGGTGTGGGTGTCGTGTTTTGTTTAGTCGTGTTCATGTCATGTCATTTCGGGTTCCTATCAAAATTATCTCAACACTAACCCGATCCGTTTATTATTTCGTGTTATCGTGTCGTGTTATTTTCGATTCGTGTCCAGTTCGTATCGTGTCAACGTGTCATATCAAAAAATTTTACTATTAACTAAAAATATCAAATGTATGAAAAAAAATTTGAAGAATTATTCGCAAGTTAAATTTAATGAAACTAATTTCTATTAAATGAAATTATTTATAAAAAAATATTTGATTTCAACTTAATTTGATTTTCTTAATTTATAAAAATTGTATTTTATTATTATATTTTTTACTAGATTAACTCAAATAAAAGACAAAAAATAGATTAAGTCCAATTAAAAGTAAAAATAAAATCTATATTAAACTTAAAATCGTATTTTACATATTTTTTAATAAAATAGATGTAATTATGTAAGAGATTAAAAAATGTCATGATACTCTTTAGTAGAAATAATATTAAAATATGCAACTAGTTTTTCATTATACGAGTTATTCGTGTCAATTTCGTATTATACAAATTTGACACGAACCTGACTTGTTTAATATTCGTGTTATTAGGTTGTATCATATACGTATTTGTGTCAGAAAATGGTCAATCCTAACTCGATAATTTCGTATACGGTTCGAGTCGTGTTATTGTGTTGTGTCATAAATTCTCATCCCTAAACGATAGAGTTAAAATTATAAATACACACAAAAAATGTGTAAAATTATTATATGTGTTGATTTAAATAATTTTTTTATAAAACGATAGGACTAAAATTATCAAAATAAATAAAAAAAATACTGTTTACCTTTAACACTCTCTCTCTCTCTCCTATGTAGTGCATCTCCTTTTTTTTTTCTTTTTTATTTTATTTTTTTATTAAAATTCCAAATCAATACACCCTTACCAAAATTCTTTCTAAAATTTAATATTTAAAAGACTTCTACTTAATCTAAATTACCCATAAACAAAATTTAATAGAATTATACATACTAAAAATATTTTACCAATTAATTTCATTCTACTTTTTCACTTTTTAAAAAAATTTAATATTAAAAATATTTATTTTTATGAAATTTATTTTATATATTTATGTAAGTTATATTTTTATAACACAATAAAGTTAAAATTATTAAAATATACATAAATAATTTATTTAAAACTAGTATATGTGTTGATTTAAGTAATTTTTTTATGGAACGATACAATTAAAATTATTAAAATAAATAATTAGAATTATTATTTAAATTTTAAGTTATTACTTCTTTTTTTCTCCAATTTATCGATTATTTTAAATATTTTATATATTTAAAAATATAAATAATTTTATTTTATTTTATTAAAAAATGAAAGATATATATGACTTTGATAAAGTTCAAGGAAAGATTGGAAGAACTGAGGGTTGTCCCTTTCATATTCATTCATTAATCACTTGACTAGCTATGTTAGTGGCTATTAATTTTCCAATATGTTTTGACCAACAAGAGAGAACAAATTGGAAATTTCTCAACACTGGAATCTCATCTCTATCTGGCCTACATTCCCAAAGTTCGGCAACATTGATAGGCTATAAATATTTAGAGATTCTTAAAATATTATTTTTAAATTTATTACATTAGAATGATAGAGAGTTGAGTTTTAGTTTATTGATTTTTAAACAAATCAATAATTAATATTTAATAATCCAAATCATTCATGATAATTACTTCAATAGTGTAAATCCTAATTAGTTTTATTTTTCTCACAATTACTGAATGAAAATACTATTTGTAAATTCTATCATAAGACAGATCAATTGAAATACTTTTGCCAAATTTTTACAAAATTCGGCAAAAATCTCTTTCATATTCATTCATTAATCACTTGACTAGCTATGTTAGTGGCTATTAATTTTCCAAAATGCTTTGACCAGCAAGAGAGAACAAATTGGAAATTTCTCAACACTGGAATCTGATCGCTATCTGGCCTACATTCCCAAAGTTTGGCAACATTGATAGGCTAAATATTTAGAGATTCTTAAAATATTGTTTTTAAATTTATTACATTAGTATGATAGAGAGTTGAGTTTTAATTTATTGATTTTTAAACAAATCAATAATTAATATTTAATAATCCACATCATTCATGATAATTACTTCAATAGTGTAAATCCTAATTAGTTTTATTTTTCTCACAAATACTAAATAAAAATACTATTTGTAAATTCTATCATAAGACAGATCAAGTGAAAGACTTTTGCCGAATTTTTACAAAATTGTCAATTTTATTTTTTTATTAATAAAAAAATAGTATTTATTATTGATAATAAAACATTACAGGAGAAAGAGTGAGCAAAAAAAAAAAAAAAAAAAAAAACCCAATTAGCAATCTACCCTACAACAGAAAAAGTTGTTGGCGATGCTATAATTTAGAAATAAATTTTTGGCAAATCGTTTAAAATAGATTTTAAAGAGGTCTTGTAACTTTTAATTTCACCAAAATTTATAAAAGTCAAAAGTCGAAAACCTTTTAAATGGCCACTATTGGGTGTCAATGTGTCCTGTTAATCTCCTAACTAACAAAACATGGAAATATGTGGTGTGACTTATATTCCAAATTTGACTAATCTAGCGTAATTAAATCAAATCAAACTATCTTAGTCTCAATTATATAAGCGAAATTAGTAAGTAACTCGTGTGATGTACGAGAAATTATTTTTAAAATAAAAAATTAATTTTGAGTGTTAATATATTTATGTGTAAAAAATTTAACAATTAAAAGTTAAATACAAATAGATTTGTTAATGACTGATAAAAATTTTTGTCACTTTTTTGTCACCGTATGTGATGCTATGTAAAATAAGCTCATAAATTTTTTTTTTTTCAAAGTTTTAAAAAAAAGAAGTGTATTTTCAATCTAAAATCAAATTCTCATTTGTGTTAATCAAATTTACGAAAAATCATGAATTCCACTTGTATCAAAATATTTTTTTCTAAAAAAAAAAAAACCGAAAAATTCTATAAAATACAAATTATGACTTAATTATAATATACAAATTATTAAATTCTCATTTGTTAATTTCTTATATTTTGAATATGTCTAAAGTGGTGCATCGAGTCTTTAATTATGCTTCAAGTGGTGTTTGATTTTGATCTATTGTAATATTTTTATATGACAATATTTAAGTATTTTATTACACGAAAAGTGCCTAGGGTGAGTTGACTCAAATGTAGGTTTATGCTTATATCAATAAGATCGCAGGAGTTATTCACATTAATGCATAAAAAATTATAAATTCAAATAATAAATAGTGTTCTCAAAAGAAATCAGACACAAAATCTCTATAATCTTAATAATTTCAATTCTCAAAGGGGACATCAATAGGATAGACACAAAAATAAAAAATATAAAAAAATTAATTTGATCCGTGCGATGCACATAATTAAGCACATTTTGTCTTATTTATTTGTATATTGAGAAAAAAAAATCAAATATCATAATAATTAAATTAAATTAAATATCAACTATATAAAAAAAAAATCTGACAACGACAAAATTAAATACACGATGAAAAATATATAGAAAATAAGTATTTCTCAAATAGAGTCTATATAAAATTGGTTAGTATTATAATTGAAATTAAATTTGTGTAGAATTTTATATATAAATGAAAAAGACATGCTAATGTGATTTTTTTTAGAAAAAAAAAAAGCCTTTAAAATATGTTACTTGATATTGGTGGGCCCACAAAAGGTTTTGGTCTACGATTTAGAGCCCAATTCACGGTTCAAGTACTAAAGCCCAGCACCTTTGAGAACTCAATGTTGAACCAAGAACCAATGTCATCTAAACACTTGTCAAGCAGGGAACCAGTTACGTAAGCAGACAAAGATCCTGCAGAGTTATTGCACCACACATCAGCCATTAATGAGGCTCCTACAGCATTAAATGTGACAACCCCTTCACGTCGAAACATGCAGCCTCACCGTGAACAATGCAAGCTCTAGAGTATAGACTTTCGGCCGACACGACAGGTCGGAGTGGACAAGAAAATGATGGACAAAGGATATAAGGAGGTTTCCAAGACACATCAAAGGTTAAGTTTATCCTTTTTCTTCTTTTCTCTCTCTCTCTCTCTATACACAGTCAATCTGTTCTGTTCTAACTTGATCGTCGGAGGATCCATTAGGAGACTCCCATTCCCCGTTGGACGTTTTTGCAGGTACTACCAGCGAGCTCCGAGACTGGTAAAAGTTGTTGGAAGCATGTGTCAGCCCGACTCGCCCTCCCTTGAATCAGCAACATCATCATTACTTAAGCAAGAAAAAATATTACTTTTAATAATATATATATGATTTGAATATGCACATAATTATATTCTCCCATACTATTCTTAAAACGACCCAATTTAAGATTTGCACAACTCGTTTTAACATTGAAACCTTTCTGGTCCATTAATATGTTGTGGTTAGTATCTCTGAGTTTTTTAAACCAATAAAAGGTTCTGACAAAAAAATAAATAATAAACATTATATATACAAATTCTCGTACAGGATTGTATAAAAAAAAATTCTTTTAAATTATGTATATAAAAATAAAATAAAATGTTAGGCCCGAGAAAGAAATTTAAAATTAAAAAGAAAGGAACCAGAAAGAGTAAGGATCCTCTAGAGTTTTTTTTTCCTAAAGTTTCCTAGAGTAGTGCATTGTGTGGTTGAGATTGAATGACAAGTCACATCAATTTTTCAATATTAAATCTCAACCACACAATACGCCACTTTAGAAAATTTTAGGAAAAAAATACTCTAGAGGATCCTTGGTGCCCGTTATAAGGTGTTAATAAATATGTTGCAAAAGGTTAAGAATAATGCTATATGTATTAATTAATAAATTAATTAATGTATTAACGGATAATTTTAAAAATTTTGGATTAATTTGCATGATTGAACAAGAGAAAAAATTGAATGAAACAGTTATATCACATTATTTTGGTGATACGGTATAAGAAATCAATCATGGCCTCTTATGTATGTGTATTTAGGTCCACTCTGTATATATGTTAATCAGTGGGATGAGTTGGATAGGTGATTACAATTACATGGTGGGGTTTACTTTTCCTATGTAGTATACTAACCTATTACCCGTGCTATGCACGAAATAATTATAAATGAGTAATGTTAGAGACCCTAAATATTCTACCAAAAGTTTTATCAAATGTCTCACATGGGTGTGGGACCCACATGGGATGAGAGAAGTTGAAAAGAATACTGCAGTAACTATACACAGATTGTATCTATAATTATTTGTATGAAGGGATTATAAATGTTGATCAGGGAATCTTGACCAAATCAATAAATGCAGGCATGTGGAAAGACATGTGAATTGAAAAAAGTTAATAAATGCTGATCAGGAGATTTTGATCAAATCAATAAGTGCTGAGTTTTTTTTTAATAAAAAATTTAGAAAATTCATATTGGGATATTGAAACTCCCACAGGCCTTGGGATCAAAAATCCCCTTTTGCTTAATATATAGTAAGTATAGATATAGATAGATGTGTTGGACTTTTTAAGAAATTTTTTTTATGCTTGTTCTTAATGCATTAAATTGTTATTATGAGGGATAATAATCATATGTGTTGGGACTTTTCAAGTAATTTATATATGTTGGATTTCAAAGAATTTTTTTTATGCTTGTTCTTAATGCATTAAAGTGTTATTATGAGGGTAAAACTTGAGGATTGGGAGAAGTTGATAAATGTTAAGATTTTTTTTTTTTTAAATCAAAAAATCAAGAAATTTAGATTGAAAAATTGGAGCTCCCACAAGGCTTGGGATTAAAAACCCCTTTTTACTTAATATATAGTATAGATTATTATATGGTGATATCTCCTCTCAACAAAGATATGACATCATCGTTGTATGGAAATTTTAGTCATTGATGAATAAGTTTACAAAAACATAATCAATTATAAAATTAATCACATAAAATAATCTTAACTATATATATTAGATGGTGGAATTTATCATAAAATATAGGATTAATTGGTAAAAAGTCTAAATCTATTGGATCATATGTTATTTGGTCTAAAATTTAGTCTTGTCTTGCGACAAGGACACGTGCTAAAATTCACCAGAAAAAGTTGTCGGTGCCAAAAATTTAGTCGAAAAAGCCATTGAAAAGTTGTCAATAGTGGCTGATAGCGATGAGGTAGACAGATACACTACAAAAAATGTCACTTTTAGCTACCAAAATATTGGTCGCCAAAAGTCCAATATTTAGTCGCTGAAACGATTTAGCGACTAAAATATTTTGTTGCCAAGCTCATTGCCTTTACCCCGTCGGCGATAGTATTGGCAACTAAATTTCGTTTGGTCGCCGAAAGTGACTACATTTGGCTACTAATATTAGTTTAGTCGGCAAATGTTATGTTTCCGCCACTAAAACCTTTAGTCGCCGAATGAGGCTTTTTGGCTACTAAGTTGTTGTGGTCAGGGAAGGTGTCACCTTCAGCTACTAAATAATTAGTCGCCGAAAGTACACATTTGGCTACGAAACTGTATTTAGTCGGCAAAAGGTGCATTCGGCGACTAAAGTGTTAGTCACTAAAAGTGCATTGGGTTATGTTTTTGCTACTAATTCTTAGTCACCAAAACATTTGATTACGTATTTAGCTACCAAAATATTTGGTGGCCAAATACTTTAACGTGTTTTTAAATTTTTTTTTTCTAAACAACCTGTATCCATTATTAATACAACATGTACCCTGTATAAACAATATAATCCATCAATGCTAAATATGTTATCAAGCATTCAACAACGTGCACACATTTCAGTTCCAACCATCCAAAAAAGGCTTATTATTGAACGTCCAATTATATATATATATATATATATATATATTACAAATTCCATAAGAACCAAGTCTAATCCAACATCAATAATTTAATTTCATACATAATACAGGAAAAACCAACTACTCCCATTACACATTTTTGTTCCAATCATCCAAAAATAAGTACTAATAAGTACAAGATGTCGTCCTGGCATCACTATAAGCTCCCATTGTTCGAGTCCTTCCATAAAACCCTTCGATTGGAAGGGGCCAACTACTCCCACTCGTCCATCCCCTTCGTCCACTGCTGCTGGCACCTGCAGAACCATTGCATGAATGTGAAATCAAGTGCATGTCTAATAAAAATATAGAAAGACATATTCATAGTGTCCTCGATCCAATTACACAATGTAAAATTACTGCATAGGAAAAAAATAAAAGACGTGCTTACCTACAGTACCATGGAAGTTGAACCCATCATCCCAACCAGGCAATTGGACTTGTGTTCAGATTCTTGCATCTCCAGAGCTTGAAGAGACCTTCAGCAATTGAGTTAGGAAACAGATGTAGTAAATAAAAAAGAAAACTCATCAATATTAAATAATGGATTTCATTACTATTCATTTATTCCAATATAGAACATGCATATATGTTGTTATGAAAGAAGTGTTGTGAAGTATCAATGATGAGAAATTGCTGATGTAAATAGAAACTTGTGAGAAAAGTCATTGCTATTTATTTCTTCTCTTTTGCTTTCAATACATCAACAATGCTTAGATAATGTTGCAAAGGAGGGAAGGTTGCTTAGATAATGTGGTTTGCACTGGTATCAAACAAATTGTTGAGGAAAGTTATTTATGGAAACAATAAAATAAGTAGTTCATGATATAGCAAAAATACTTCACATCCCAATTATTTACTGAAGGATCAAAAGGTTGGTGACAATATATGTAAAAAAAATGCAAGAAGCCCCTATATGTTCATAATTTGAGGAACTTTCCCAAGCTCTCTTTTCTGACTCCAAAACAATTACTTTATCATCTGCCAACATGCCAAATGTAAGCCGTACTAAAACTTAAATTGAAAGGCAAACTCATTCACACATTGAATAAATTGAATGAATTCTAACAGGGTACGCTTGTTAATGTGACTAGACCTAATCTCGGTCATGATGGCCGAAGATGATGGCATAGACAGCTGAATTACGAAAAACAGTACATGAAGCCAACAAGAAGTAAATAGAATAAAAAACCTTAATGAGTTGAGTACGCATTTAACAGGTTCAGCTTTATCATGTGTTGCCAAGACTAGCATATTACAAGCTCGTAAGACTTTGTTTTATTTCACCTCAACGCATATATTAATGTCATGAATCATGATGAAATCAGTCCTAATCCAAAATCCAAAACCAATAAATTGTTTGTCACTCCTATGCATGTCTACAAAACTTACCCAACCAATAAATCATTAAATTGTTTGTATATAATAGAATTTGAAATTTTCATGACGAATACATACACTTCCCCTACCAATAGAATTCCCAATAAAACTTTGTCTAAACGCTAGAGTTGAACTACACGAAACTATTGTTTTTAAAAAATTTAAACTTTTTTAAAAGTAACTCATGTTAGATCAAGGTTCTCATCATTGGGCAAACCAAAATTCAGAGTACATAATTATAAATCAATTGCATTTCCATATAGCATTGACTGAAGGCAAGAATTGAATAAGCCATTTCTTTTTTAAACCATTGAGATAGTTCAACTCTTGCTATTAATAGTTCTAAATTTAACACTTCCAAGTTCCAACCACTCAGATAAAGGCTAAAAGAAGCAGTACCAACCGAAAACCTATTTTAGAATTAACTGCAGACGGAATAGGATGGTGATTCCCTAGGCTTTCCTATAGAATGACCAAACATAAGAAAGAATATTTGTCATTATTTTTTTAAGTCTAACCAAACATAAGAAAGAATATTTTGATGGAATAATCATTTCATTCCAATGAACCAAACACTATCTAAGTCTCTAATAGATTATCTGCAAATTATGAATTAAATTCACATAATCCATTGTTTTTGCAATTTGTTTACAACCCAATCTCCTCTTCAACACATTGAATAAATTTGATAAATTCAATCCATAACCCACAGTCAGCCATTCATTTTAGCTGGGCAAATTCATAATGAATGAGTGCATTGAATCCAAAAAATCAAAATTTCATAAATCAGAGCATTAATAGAAAACACAAACAGATAAAAATGAAGCAAAATGGAAAAGAGTGAGAGCTAAAGGAGTGTTCTCACATAGAAGCCGGTTTTGACCATGAAAAACACCATTGAACCTCTAATCATCGCCGACACGACTGATATCTTCAAGTATGTAGACACCCCATTTTTGACCGACCTTGAGACTCAGACGTCGCCAGTTGAGCACTTGGTGATATTGCATGTTGTGCTTGTTCAGAAGTCTCAGAGTCGCGGCTGCGAGCCCTGCCTCCGGACTTCCGAACCCTCTTTTGTGCCTTGCCTCGGTTTGCGAACCAGACTCGGTTTTCTCGGATTCTTTTCCTGAGGGAAGGGAGAGGTCCCGTAGACCATCTCTCAATGTCCGTAGGCTACATTTTGTGGCCGTAGGCCATTTTTCCCATTTCGGAGTCCGGTTTCCGGTTTTCAGAGCCGTCAGGCCGTGTGCCTCGGTTCGGGACCGCTTAACCATCTCCGTTTACTCTAATTTTTGGCATACATTTTATTTTCTCCCTTTCAAGGGACACTGGGGCCTAAGAAACCCACTTCGTGGCCGAACGCCGCTTTCGATGCTTAACAGCCCAGTTTCCGGGGCCCCGAACTGCGTGTTTTGGCCCCCGAACATTCGTTTTGCATCGATTTTCATTCGTTTTTGGCAGGTACCTCTGTTTCATCACTAGGAAGGTCATGGAAGGGTGGGAGGCCAGCAATTGTTTCAACAACCAATTTTTTACTCCTCCGGCGCCCTCCGACACCCGTTTTTCGCACTTCCGGGCCAATGTTGAACACCTTGGAGCCATTTTCTTCAAACCCAAACCACATATTTGTGATGTACACACATGGGAGGACCCTAAAAGTTCATGGCCGGCCACTAATGCTTCTTGACCCTTTTGAACCCCTCCTTCCGAGCCAATGTTGAACACCCTTGGGCCACTTTCTTGAACTTTGAACCACATATTTGTGTTGTACACACATGGGAGGACCCTAAAAGTTTATGGCTGGCCATTAATTCCATTTGAACCTTTTGAACCCCTCCTCAAAATGGCTTGTTCTCTCTCCTGTTTTAGAGTTTCCAAATTCGAACCACAGGGTTGTGAAGAGGAGACTTGGGAGGCCACCAATATGTGGTGGCCGGCCACTAATATGTGGTGGCCGGCCACTATTTCAAGTTGACCCTTTTGACCCCTAGCTGGCCGGCTAGGGGGGTGGCCGGCCGGCCACTTCCAAGCCCAATAGGTGGCCGGCCATGTTCCTCTCTCCTTCCACTTTACAGCTGTGTAGCCCTTTCCCCCAGAAAATATCCCAATCCGGGGGATATTTTGTGGGGGAAAACTTGCCTATTTTCCCCCACCTTTTGCCCCTCCTTTACTCCCCTCTTCTTGTCCATATAACCAGCTGGTGGCATCACATTTAGGGGTTAGAAAATTTGCTCTTCAAGGCTAGATACATAATTCCCCTTTCATCCCTCTCATTTTGCTTGAAAACTCCAAGTCCTACACCTTGTTTTCTTCATCACCACCAAGCTCTACCACCACCACTCCATCTCAGCAGCAAGGAGAGGAATTCCAGAAGCTTAGAGGCAACAAATTTGGTCCAAGAAGTTGCTAGAGTTTGGTCTACAAGGGTGAGTTGCCATTTCTCTCTTTTTAGCTCATTTCTTGCAACATTTCTTAGCCTCTCTTTCTTGCACATTTGAGTTCCGGCCAAAACTGAAAAGGTCACTTTTTTGAGCTCATTTTCATGTCTCATTAAGGGCTCAACCCTGTTTGAGCCCTCCTTCTTGCACTTGCTTCAATATCCCTCTTTTGGTCCCCATTCTTGTATGCTTTGGCAGCCCACTATGCTTCCATTTTTGGACGATTTACAGGCCTAGAGATGGCCTTGTTTTGACCTTCTTAACATGTTTCATTAAGGTTCTTTGGCTGTTTGTGGAATATTTTGCATACCTCATGTTATAGCCTCTTTTGAGCCTTATTTTGCATTGCATTTCTAGCATGTTTGTATACTGTCTTTGGGTTTTTACAGTTCTGTAAATATGCTTATTTTTTGTCCCTCTTCAATGTTGTAGAAGGGAATTTTTCAGTTTGGGCATTGCATATACCACTTGCCTCTTTGGCCACCTTTTGGCCCTTTTTCTTGCATAAGAACTTAGCCTTGTCTATGATTGTTTTTAGGGTTTTTACAGTTCTGAAAATAATCTTATTTTTGGCCCCTCTTCAATGTTGTTGAAGGGCCCAAACCTGTTTGGGGACAGCAGCTGTGAGTTGCTTCTTTATCTCCCTTTTAATCCCCATTTTTGCATGCTTGTTTTGCCCTGTTTTTGTCCACTGTTTGGCCATGCTTTAAACTGGAAAAGTTCTCATTTTGGGACTGCCTTGCTTCTTTATTTACATTCCATGTACCAATTTTGCATATTTGGTATAGCTATAGGCCATTTCAGGTGCCAAAATTCACCTTTCGGGACTTTTTCATGTATCGGGTGTGTTTTCGCCTCATTTCGGAGCTGTTTTCCCCCACATTTCAGTGCTTAAATTCTATTACCATGTTTGCATATCATTTCCCATGCCATAGTTCGCATTTTTGCATTGCCTTGGTTTGCGTGCCCGTGTGCACGCATTTCGAGGCACTTCATTTTCATCCATCGGCATCCTATGTGAGTGTGGTTGAGGCTCTCTCATGTTAGTATAAGTCGATGTTGCATCCTATATGCCATTTCCATGCCATTGCATTGCATATGCCATTGTCTCGGTTTGCGTGCCCGTGTGCACGCATTTCGAGGCACTTCATTTTCATCTATCGGCCTCTTATGTGAGTGTGACTGAGGCTCTCTCATGTTGGTATAAGCCCATATCATGTTTTAATGTCATTTGCATTGCGTATGCTATTGCCTCGGTTTGCGTGCCCGTGTGCACGCATTTCGAGGCACTTCATTTTCATCCATCGGCCTCTTATGTGAGTGTGGCTGAGGCTCTCTCATGTTAGTGTAAGCCCATATCATATTTCTCTGTCATTTTCTCGGTTTGCGTGCCCGTATGCACGTATTTCGAGACATCTCATTTTTACAGCATAGTGCATACTAGGTTGTATCTTAGATCGCATTCTGTCATTTTCTCGATTTGCGTGCCTGTGTGCACGTATTTCGAGGCATCTCATTTTCATAGCATTGTGTATGTTAGGATTGTATCTTAGTCGCATTTCATGCATATCATGCATATTGCATCGTGTTCGGAATAGGAGTTAGCCCGGGCACGAGAAACGAGGTGCGTTTCGTACTTCGAGTGACGGAACGTATCTCAATTCCCCAGTCACCGACACTCCAGATCATCCATGATGGAGTTAGGTCTTGTTGTGTTTTCATGTGCATTCATCCCATATTAAATTGTGCAATTCGACTCCTCGGCCATCATGCCTCGATATGCGTGATTGGTGGCACGAGGATCGAGGTATGCATATATTTGTGAAAATACATTGCTATGCTTCTTTCCTGCTCTCTGTTGCAGCAAAATGAAGAATCAGCAACTTTCCGGGGTTCGGCGCGCTTTCCAAGAATAAACTGCTAAACAGAGGCTAATTGGGGCATCCCGGTGGATTTCTGCGCAAGACAACCCGGACATGCATCATCCATCAGAAGCAAGGCAATCCCTGGCTTGCATGCCAGTTTTATTAATTTTCTTGGTTAATTTGTTAATTAATTAGGAATTTGTATTATTTGGACTGTAACATTTGGACTGTAATATTCTTTTATTCGGGACTGTATTATTTATTCGGACCCTCTGCGCGAGGGCACAACTGTAATAAGTGTGCGTGCGTGTGTTGTATGTCTTCCAACCCCACGTCTTTCTCCCTTTTATTTACCCGCTTATGATGGTTAGATTAGGGCATATTTCAATTAGCATACAGTATGACAGCATGTTTGCATCATTCATCTGTTTTGCATGCATCGGGCTCGGCGCATCATACTAACTACATTGTACTTTCAATTCCAAATTGAATACATGATAGTTGTAGCATCTCATATGCCATGTTTAGAATAGCCGAGCCTACTATAGTTGCATTTTGCATGTGTTGCATTAGGCATTTTTGTATACTTAGGATCATGCATGATTTCTAATGTAGTTTCTATTTTGGCTTGGAGTACTCGGTAAGTTCTATGCTTTAGCATCCTTGCATGCGTGCGAGTGACTGCCATGAATAGCATGCTTACCATGAGGCTAATTGCTTATGTGATATAACTGCCTGAATGCCTGTGGGTGAAGGTTGGGTTACTTGGATTGAAATAAATCATCAACTGTTTGTTTTAAGCCCACTAGATAGTGGCAAACCATCTTTTCCTAAGCCCACCTGAGGGTGGCAAAATCTGCATTTTAAGCCTACTTGCGAGTAGCAAACCATCTTTCAAAAAACGAACATGAAATGTTTTGTTCCAATTCAGGCGATCCAGTCTATACTTGTATGCTGTGCGCATCACATAGTAACCTAGGCTAATAACCGGAATAAGAACACACAAAGTTTTCAAAAATAGATATCATGGTTAGTAGAGGCCGATCTTTGATCGGGCGAGCGGGGGTGCTCACGAAGTGACCTTCCCCAATCGTACCCAAGTTCCCGAGCCGAGGCAACTTTGGTGATGACGGACACGTGGCCTTTGGCACTGAGTCAGGGTTTCCTAAATTTCCCAAAATAAAATATTTAGGTGGCGACTCTGTATCTGGCAAAGCAGTCCATGTTTGGCACTTCTTTCAAAAATCTTTTTTTTTCTCAAAACGATTTGCCGGATTTGGACTCTTTGGTTCAGACTTAGAACCGTGACTACAAATCGAGTCCGAGCTGTAGCGAGGTCCCCCCGCGGGCTTGTTACAAGGTACCAATCCCAAAACTTCATTTCTCTATTTCACTTCTTTTTCCACTGCAAATTTGTATAAAAATGAGCAATTAGGGCAAGTTGCTTTCAGCAATTAACAATCAAATAGCCATACTCAAACGCATACACACAGATGATCAGAGAAAGAACTGAAGAGATGTGAAGCAGAAGAAAAACACAAACCTGAGAAGAAATTAATGGATTAGAAGAAATTAATGGATTAGAAAGCATACCTTCTGACTATTTGAAGAACCCATGTGTGTGCGTGTATGTGAAGCTGTATAGGTTTTTGTGAGTGAAGGGTGAAAGAAAGAGAGACAGAAAAAACAGAGCCGAGAGGGAGAGAGAGGATCTCAGGCGACGGTGACCAACAAGGAGGTGAATCGGTGCTCCGGTTGCCGGCCAACGCGAGGAGGACCGGCAGTGAGAGTAGAGGGGAGAGGAGCGGCGGTGAGGGAGAGGGAGACGGAGAGGGAGAAGGACGCTGAAGAGAGAGAGAGAGAGAGAGAGAGAGAGAGGTGCTATTAATGGTTCAGGGTTGGGTTTGGTTTGGTGAGAGCGTGAGATAATTTATAGAAATGGTTATTGGCGACTAAAACTTTTTGTCGCTAAAGGTATTTTATAAATCCCTCTAAATATTTGAAATGTCTCCCTCCAAAACATTTTACTTCTTTGGCGACTAAAATTCAATTTTGTCGCTGAAAACAAACTTTTGGCTACCAAAATTTTGGTCGCCAAAGGTAAAAAATATATTTTTTTATTTTTCGTTTTCATTCGACAAAACTAATCGAAAAATTATAATTTTTTTCTAAAATTAAAAAAAAATTTCCATAAAGATAAAAATTAACAAAAAATAGTAAATATTTGTTGCTTATTTTGAATTTTGAATTTTTTTTAAAATTTTAAAACATATATATTTCTTAGATTCGGCTCGATAAAATGAATTGAAAAAATAAAAAATTTTAAAATAAAATTTCTAAAGGACAAATTTTTTTGAAAAAATAGGTGATTTTTTTAGATGTTGCCCAATGGTTCATGTGATACAAAAATAAAATTTAAAATATTAATTTATTATCTTAAAAGAAAAGAGAAGTAAATGTTACAAAGTTTCTGTAGAGATTCAAACCAATGTTTTATTCATATACCTACTACTAATGGGAATTAATTTTTGTTTAATTAATAAGCATGTTTCATTTTTATTTTTATTTTTATTTTTAAAAAATAAGCTTCTTTCAATTTTATTTTTCTCATTAAAAAAAAAGAAAGTCAAATTTCAAGTGGAGACATAAAATGTCATTGTTGTTAATCTACTCATACTGCAAAAACAAAAACAAAAACAAAGACAAATTTAAGATTTGACAATCTCTATACGAAAATTGAAGATTTGACAACCTCTTCATAAAAATGAAAATAAAATAAAATAACTAGTTTGTTTAGTAAACTAAAATAAAATAAAATAAAATAAAAGTAACTATTTTGTTTAATCATCTTTGGCGACTAAAATATGATTTGGTCGGCAAAGATAAAAGTAATCATTTGTTTTCATTCAGCTACTAAACAATTTAGTAGCCAAAAGTAGCTCCACAGCGACAAAAAAGGAATTTTGTCGCTGAAAATATATTTTTGGTCGCCAAAGATAAAAAATAATTTTTTTATTTTCATTCGGCTACTAAACAATTTAGTAGCCAAAAGTAGCTCTACGGCTACTAAAATTTCTTTTAGTCGTCAATTGTGATATATTTAGCTACTAAAAATTTTTTTAGTCGCCAATTGTAAAATTTTTAGATGCTAAATTTTTTTTAGTCGCCAATAATCAACATTCCCCTACTAAAAAATTTAGTAGCTAAAAACTTGACTTTTGCCGACTAATATTATTTTTGGTAGCCAATTCCGTAACCTTTGGCGACTAAATTGTTTTTGGTAGCCAAAAATGGTTGCGAAAAATGTATTTTCTTGTAGTGATAGGTGACATTGAATAAATAGGTGAATATAGGTGACATTTAGATGGATAGGTGGATAGATAGGTGACACGTGTAAAAATATGTGGTATTTAGACAACTAAGTTATATTTCAACAGATAGATAAATATGTTAGCTTTTAGACAAATAAATGTTCTTTGAAACAGATCATGTCTTTTTGGCCCAATAATTTCAGAGATGGGCCTCTGGCTTGAGTGCCCTAAAATATACAAGTTCACGACGATTATCTTATGTGATTAATTTTATTATTAATTCTGTCTCCATGGTCTATCTTAGAAATTTCTCAGTAAGAAAGTGGATTTATTTATTTATTTTTATTTTTTTAAACATAGAACGTGGATTGTGTTGGTCAGCTGTTGGCTGCCGGACTTTGAAAGATATGGGCTTGGCAAAGTCTACGTCCTCGTCTTTTACTCCAATATGGTTTAATTTAGAACAAATCTAAAGCAAGAGTGCATTTGAAGAACACCAAACTCCTTAAGTCATGCTTATTTGGGGTATATTGTTTTCACATTGGATTAATAATTGAATAAAATATATAATTTTATATTAATTAAAAAATTTGAGTTTAAGCTAATAGTTCTTATCTTTTATGAGACTACTGAATTTCAAAATGGGTTGGGATACAAAATAGAGAATTAAGAAAACAAATTTAGCTAAATTACAAAATTAATAAAATTTTGTCAATTTCTTCTCATAATCCTACACCAAACCAAACATGACACAATTCAAAAAGATTTATATTAACAATACTTAGAATGTTAATCCCATCTAATTTTGTCTAGGCAAACAAGAACGGCACATAAACTCCATAATTTGAGCTTCAAAATCTCTTTTTCCCTCTTCCCTATACCTAAAAAAACAAAAAATATATATAATATAAGTATATATGTTACCAAAAAAAAAAAAAAAACTACAATATATAAGGGTTTTAGAGATAAAATGTTTTTGTCTCTAAAATAAAATTTTGTTACAAAAGACATTTAGAAACCAATGTCCATCGTCACAAGGATAGTCGTTAAAATGTCGTCTCGAAAAGTTAAAAATAAGGCTTTTAGCAACAAAATCTTAAAAATATCACTAATAAATAGACTTTTAGGGACAAAGTAATTTGGTCTTTAAATGGTTTATTTTTTTAGACAAAAAATTTGGTTCCAAAAAGATGATAATTTATCACTAATGTCCAATTTACGATGCTAAAAATATAATAATGACACTGTTCGTAATAAAAATATTTAGTATCAAAAAAATAATGTTATCTTTAAATTTTGGTTTCTAAAACCTTAGTTTTTTGTAGTGACAAAAACAAAAACAAATAACATCATTACATGGTAATAACCATTTAGTGAATCAACTAAATGCCAAAGTAGTAATTGATCTAAAAAAATATATTATTTTAATTCCTACCTCAAGAGGGTAGAAGTTACATAATAATTTCTAGAAAGTGTGATATCAACAAGAATAATTGTGAATACTAACATTTTTACTAAAAATCTAATTAAAAGTGTAAAAGATTAAAATTGATTGGGTATCAAAAAAGTAATGATATTTAAACATTTCATAATGTTTAGACATAAATATTTTTAATAAAATTTTCAATACAAGTAGCATTGTTCTATAAATAACGTGAATAATTTTCCAATGGGAAAACAAAATTATGAACTTGTGGGAGTTTAAAATGTTGCTTTGTTGAAGAGCACTTGTTATTAGGCTTCGAGAACCAAACTATACCCAACCATGACTTCTTCTAGAGAGAGACTCCACTTTTTAATTATATGGGACCACTTAAACATGAAAAAGGTGATTGCACAGAAATTTCTGAGATAATTCTAGGCATTGGTAAGAATGTTCATAGTACTTGGGCCCAATTAGTGGTTCATTATTGCAAATTAAAGGAATATTTTCCAAGTGTGGCTTTTTGACAATTTTGTGCTTTATTGAAAATTTATGAAAATAATACCCATCTAGTTTAGGGAAGGAAAAAAAAAAAAAAACCAAAAAAACAAAACCCAATAAGCTAGCTACACTAGGGCAATAAAAAAATAAAGCTAGGGTTCCCATATTTCCTTTTGGTTTATCCATGGGGTCATAAAACCTTTGACAAATAAAAGCCAACCATGTTAATTGGTTTATGCATGGGCGCACAAAATCTTAAATATATTATGGAAAATGTCTCGTAGTTCAAATTTTGTGACTCAAAAGTGGCTCAAATGGTCAAAACGACGTCGTTTTGGCCATTTTTATGTTGTTCTGTACTCAAAACGACGTCGTTTTGGCCATTTGAACCACTTTTGAGCCACAAAATTTGAGCTACGTAGCATTGTCGATAAATTATATTCATCACGTTAGTTTGAACAGTGACAAAATATACATAAATGTATCATTATAGCAACTACTTTTTTAAAAGAAAATTAAATGAATGTGTAAGTATATTTAAGCATTTCTAATTTTTTGACTTGACCAAAAATCATGTTTGATCAAAAGAATGAAGAAATTGTTAAGAAGGAACATGATTCAAGAGAGTAAGTTCAAGGAAATGTAGTCCTATGCCTCATTCTCCCCAAAACTACCCTGGTCTTCTCATTAATTCCCCGTCCAATCAACTTCAAACTGGTTTTGCAATGTGAATAGGCATGCTCTTGAGTCTAGTTTTAACATGGATTCCTAAATCTAATTTCATTTTTTTCTTCTTCAGTGTATATATATATATACCAATGGTGAGGGTAAATATGATACATTTGTAATTTTACATTTAAACGTTTGGACAGTTTGATAAATAAGAAAAATGGATTACAATTGTAAACTATTTAGCAGTTATTCTATTATTATAACCATTTGGCAGTTATTTTATGGACACTGTTGAAAAGAAAACGAAAAAAAAAGTGTTACAAAACTTCAAACAAACCTTTGAATTGTATGTTTTATATAATAAAATATGTGTATCTATATATATATATATATATATATAGAGAGAGAGAGAGAGAGAGAGAGAGAGAGAGAGAGATGTTTTTAAGTTTTTGGCACTACAAATGCATGGGTAGTGTACATAGTTTGGAAGGCAAGGGTAACAAGAAACAAAGGAGTTGGGGGAGTCACGTCACAGGAGAGATGACATTTGTTGTAGTTGCACAATCTATGTGCAACAAGAGTCATTCTCTTGCGACGTGATGTCCTACAACTTCTATTCTTAATTTCTTCTTTTCCTTCTTATGTAATTATTAAGGCTTTCTTTTTTTTTTTTTTTCTTTTTCGATCGGCAAAAAAAAAAAAAACTTCATTGATGTAGAAATTTTGTACAAACAAAGATGATGCATCAACGAAAAGCAATGAGTAAAAACCTTAGTCAAATCTCATAAATATATCCTTAAGCTTTTCTCTTAATTTCTTTGGCATGTTTGATGCTGCAGATGATTGGACTTGTTCTATGGTGCCAACCTAGTTGGAATCATTTTACTTAGCTATAATGCTTGTGCATCCATCTTTTTTATTGATGTATGATGTAATTCATTATTTATCAATAAAATTTTTGGTGTTGCTGATCAAAAAAAGAGGTAACATACCAAGTTTTTATAATTATTATTGCATATATATTTATTATCTTATTATGTTTCTATTCAAAGAGGCATGATTGTTCCTTTTCCATACTAGATTGCATATATTAGTTGCTTTACCTTTTCACAGCACAGTTGTCATAGGGAAAAAGTGGAGTTTGATTTGAATTGTATGTATGTTCATATTAGGGCTGGTTTTTAACACCTTAACTTTGTCAAAAGACATTCTTGTTTCAGGCATAAGCAGTGAAGTTATGAGATTTGACAGATTCTTAGAACTTTGATAATGTTGATCAAACTAGAGGAGAAGCCAATAGAACTCTCTTTCTACTGTACGAAACCATAATCTTCAGGGACCAAGACATAGAGAAAGATTTGAATTTTACTAAAGATCTACAATTTTGATAGGGTGAGGAGAATGAATGTACTAAAAATTAGGATAATTTTTAACTGCACAAGGCTGGTTCTAGCCATTAGGGAAACTATTCATATTGTGGAATTAACATATATATTGATGAAGCAAAATTCCCTTGATTTTTAAAAAGAAAAATGATGGATTTGTGTAGTGCCGGCCAAAGCTCCTTCAACATTCCATTTTTTGCAATAATCTCTAAGTAATTCATGAGTAGAGAGAGGAAGAGAGAGGGAACTCATGGAGAATTAGGGTTAGAATGAGCCACAACCTTTTCCCCTTTTAGTTGTTTTTTATAATTAATTTTTCTCATGGTGTGTCACATGGGCCTACTCCTGACTTACTGACATTTTGATAAACCTGATTAGTAAGTCGGTCTATTCTTACTCATATCTAGCTTGATCAGATTATCTTATGAGGATCCGTATCTCTAAGACAATTGAATATATATATATATATATATATATTTTCTTTTTTGAACGGCAAACAAGAATCTGAAATTGAATATATATACCTATTATTAATTCAAGAATCTGAAATTTGGCCCACCACATCATGTTTTGCAAGAGAAAGAAGAAAGAGTAAGCCGACATGCTAGACTGAGCTCCACAAGTATTTGATCTTTCAGTCTCCCATGATGACCATTTGCATGAACTATAATATGACCAAATATTTGATTGACTTGAAGTTAAGGTCCAAGAAATTACATAGTGTTATATGGCGGTGTTTGGGAAGGAAGATGTGAGGCTATTTTAGCCTCATTCAAATAAATAGCCAAAAAGCCCAATTGTAGCTGAGTTTTTTTATTTATTTTTTATTTTTATCAGAAATTGACGCAGACAATTTGGCAGAAGTGTAAGGGTAGATTTGAAATTACGATTTTACCCTTTTAATGTTTAACTAACACACCAACTTAGCATTCCAACACATAGGGCAATTTAGTAATTTCATACCCCAACAAATCAATTATCATGTCCTTCCTGTCTCTTCATCACGTCAAACACACCTTTTTTGGAATAATTTAATTATTTTTTATCTCAACATCATTTTAAACACATTTTTCAATACAACAAATCAAACAAAAAATTCAATTCATTTTCCAAAACACAAAAACTAAAATAGCCTACTAAAATAGTCAAAAAGTCAAAAAACCTCCAAAATAGTCACTTCCCAAACACTCACTATATATAACATGAGACTCCCACTAATTTAGGTCTGTAAAGGGCATAAATTAATAGTATATATACCACTCAAACATCTTGATTGTTGCAAGGGATACCTTACCTGTAGAGACTTTTTTTTTAGCCAGTTGGTTTCAACTACATGTATATTACCAATCACAATCTAGTTCTTCAATGTTTCGTAACTTTAGTTTTGCCAACTTTATAGTAAGGTAATTTCTGAAATATTCACAAGATTTAAAGGAAAAGAGAGTTAGCTTTTATTAAAACATTGCAAGCAATTTTGATGCTTTGAGAGACTACCTTTGTCTCTCATTCAAAGACTAACATTACAAAAAATTAAGGTTTTAGAAACCAAAATTTAGGGACAAAATTATTTTCTAGGGACCAAATATTTTTGTTGCAAAAAGTGTCGTTATTATATTTTTAGTAACAAAAATTATACATTAGTGATGAATTATTATATTTTTGGGACCAAATTTGTTGTCTCAAAAAATAAATAATTTTGAGACTAAATTATTTTGTCCCTAAAAGTCTATTTATTAGTGACATTTTTAAAATTTTGTCGCTAAAAGCCTTGTTTTGCACTTTTCGGGATGGTCTTTTAGCGACTATCCTCATGACGATAGAAATTGGTCTCTAAATGTCTTTTACAACAAAATTTTCACTTTTACAAACCAAAACATTTGGTCTCTAAAACTCTTATTTGTTGTAGTGATGAATTCAATCCTTGATAGATTTTGTTGAGGATATGTAAATAATAAAGTTATTTTTCTCTCTAACAACTTAAATTTTTAGATGAGTTGGTAATTAATGATTGAATATGGTATCAGAACAAGTAATAGATCTTGTGTTCAAGATATATATCGCCAATCTTTTTAACATTTTAACCTTTCAATGAATTGGTAGATAACAATTAACCAGAGGATTTATTTTCTCTTAATTTATCAATAGCAACAAGTATGATAATTTGAAAGATAAATAATTATCAAACACGTAAGCAAGTAGAAAAAGGGTTCACTTTTCATCCTTCATCACTCCACTTTAGTTTGATTTTTTTGGCATTAGGAGAATCAAAATCAACTTGACACAATTTTACATATATTGGTACAGTTTAATTGATCAAGTAATGTCCCTTCCTTACAAACCCTAAAGACATAAGAACAAAAGTAGCTTTAAAAACATTTATGGGCCTACCACTATGACTAAAAAAGCATCTTTGAATTTGTTTAGAGCCTTGTGAAGAGGAACTGTATATCACCTCTTCCTTTTTCCATATGCATTGATTGCTTTTGGGAAGAAGATTATTATTTCCCCGCTTTTAGAATGAAGATTATCATTTCCCCCTTCTCTCTCTCTCTCTCTCCCTCCACACATAAACACACTATATATGTGTATCAGAAAGATTGAGTTGACTAACCAAGGCGATAATCCATGAGAAAGAAGAGGGGATCAGTGGCTCCTGTCACAGGGGAAATGGCATCCAGTCCAATATTGTTGCAGTTGATGCCATTTCTCTTCGACAGGAATCAGTTCAACCTCTACTATATAGACAATATTATTGTGTGATTTGCTTATTTAAACTCTCTCTCTCAGAACTACATGTGCATGCATTAGAAAGATTGAGAAAACAAATCAAGGTGAGGATCCATGAGAAGGGAGAGGGGATCAGTGGCCCCTATCACAGTAGAAATAGCATCAGAGAGATTGAGAGAGCAAATTAGCTCTGTGTTTTTATATATCATACAAGAGATTGAGCTCTCTCTATTTATAGAGAGGAGAAGGTGACCGAAAGTGTATATTACAATACATTAAACTATTTGTGTGCTGGTGTGTGCTAGTGGGTGTGTGCTGGTGTGTGCTTTATAGTGTGATCCGAACATGTGATGCTAGTGGGTGTGTGCTGGTGTGTGCTTTACAGTGTGTATTGTATTGTATAACATGTGATGCTAGTGGGTGTGTATTGTATTTATCTACTATTAACATCCCCCCTCAAACTCAAGGAGGACAAACATCAACCAACTTGAGTTTGGAGACAAGGTCAACGAAGCGGCCGGGAGAATGAGCTTTGGTGAAGATATCAGCAGGTTGATCAACAGAAGAGATCGGATGGAGATGGATAGTACCATGAGTAACGTGTTGCCAAATAAAATGGCAGTCAATCTCAATGTGCTTGGTGCGATCATGAAAAACATCATTGTGAGCAATTTGAAGAGCACTGTGATTGTCACAAAAGAGGGCAGTAGCGCCAGAGGGAGTAACACCCATGTCAGCAAGAAGCCAACGAAGCCAGAGAAGCTCCTGAGTAGTATCAGCAAGGGCACGATATTCGACTTCGGTACTAGAACGAGCAGTAAGAGATTGTTTCTTACTACGCCAAGAAATAAGAGAATCACCCAGAAAAAAGTAAAACCCAGTAGTAGAGCGGCGGTCAGTAGGATCACCAGCCCAATCAGCATCAGAGAAAGCACGACGCTGGAGAGAGGAGCGGGCGGAATAATGAAGACCATGAAACATGGTGCCTTTGAGATAGCGAAGGATACGAATTAATGCAGCATAATGTGTGGTACGAGGAGCCGACATAAACTGGCTGACAATATGGACGGCATAGGTAATATCAGGATGAGTAACAGTGAGATAGACAAGACTGCCAACCAGCTGACGATATAGAATAGCATCAGAGAGAAGAGTGCCATCAAGAGGGGTAAGACGACTCTGAGGCTCCAGGGGAGTTGAGGCAGTCTTGCAATCGGTAAGACCAGCACGGGTGAGAAGATCAGATGTGTACTTAGCCTGAGAGAGAAAAGAACCCGTGGAATCATGGAAGATTTCAAGACCCAAGAAATAGCTGAGAGGACCAAGGTCTTTCATCTCGAAATGATGGCTAAGAAATTGTTTAAGATGAAGAATACCATTAACATCATCACCGGTGATAATCATATCATCCACATAAAGAAGAAGCAAGGTGGTCCCTTGAGCAGTTTTGCGGATAAACAGTGCAGTATCATAAGAGCTGGAGGTGAAACCACAGTCATGAATAGTAGAGCTGAACTTGGCAAACCAAGCGCGGGGAGCTTGTTTGAGACCATATAAAGCACGTTGAAGTTTGCAGACTTTATGAGGTGGATAAGTAGACCCAGGGGGAGGTTGCATGTAGACCTCCTCAAGAAGAACACCATTAAGAAAGGCATTTTCACATCCATTTGATAAAGATTCCAGTGTCGGGTAGTAGCAACTGCAATGAGGCTGCGAACAGAGGTGAGACGAGTAACAGGAGCAAAGGTCTCCTCATAGTCAATACCATATTCTTGATTGAAGCCTTTAGCAACAAGGCGAGCTTTATAGCGCTCAATAGAGCCATCAGAACAGGTTTTGATTTTGTATACCCATTTACAGCCAATGGCAGTCTTGCCAAGAGGAAGATCAACAATGTCCCAAGTGTGAGTTTGGTCTAAAGCCTGTAATTCATCAGTCATAGCTTGCTGCCAAAGAGGATTAGAGCGAGCCTCCCGATAGGAGGTGGGTTCATAAGTAGAAAAAAGCAGTAGAACCAACAATAAAGTCACGAAGACGAGTAGAAGGTTGGATTACCCGGTGTGGTCGAGCAGGAGGAGGAGGAGCCAGAGGAAGAGACTCAACAGGGGGTGAGGAGTCCGAGAGAGCAAGATCAGGACCATCAGAGCTGGCAGGTGCTTGAGAAAGACCAGTAGGCAAGGCAGTCTCAAGAGAGTTAGGCATGGGCAGTGAAGGAAGCTCATCAGAAAACAGATCTGTAGAAGGGTTAGTAAAACACAGAGAGGGTGAGAGAACGGATAAACGGAATTGAGAGAGGGAGGAAAACATTGTGTGTTCCCAAAAGACCACATGACGAGAGATACGGAGACACTAGGAGAGAGGATCCCAACAGCGATACCCTTTATGTTCAATACCATACCCCAAGAAGCAACAAAGGCGAGAACGAGGTTCAAGTTTGGTATGTTCATGAGGTTGGAGAAGAACAAAACAGGCAGAGCCAAAAACCCTAAGGGTGTCGTAAGGGGGACGGGTGCCATGTAAACGCTCATATGGAGTGTGATTATGAATGACTGGTGTAGGGATACAATTGATAGTGTAAGCAGCAGTGAGAGCAGCTTCATCCCAAAAATTTTCTAGACAAGAGGAAGAGAGAAGGAGGGCTCGAGTAGTGTCAAGGAGATGCCGATGTTTTCGTTCAGCACGGCCATTTTGTTGGGACGTACCTGGACAGGAACGATGAGGTTGAGTACCATGACTCCTAAGGAAAGAAAGAAAGTCAAAATCTTTATATTCCATGGCATTGTTGGAGCGAAAAATCTTGATAGTTTTAAAAAATTGGGTTTTAACCATTGCAGCAAAATTGTAATAAAGTTGTTTGAGTTCAGAGCGATTTTTCATAAGAAACAACCATGTAAAACGAGAAAAATCATCTATAAAAACAACAAAATAACGTGCGCCTCCCATAGTAGGAGTAGGAGAGGGTCCCCAAATATCAGAATGAATGAGATCAAAGGGCGCAAGAGAAACAGAATCACTTTTATTAAACGACAAAGCAGGTTGTTTTGCAAGTTGACAGGACACACAATTGAAAGCATCAGAACTTACAGTACCCAAATGACCACTAGAAATTAAAGACTTCAAACGACCAACAGAAAGATGGCCCAAACGATAGTGCCAAAGCTGAAAATGAGATAAAGGAGGAACAGTAGTAGCAGTGGTAGGAGCAGTGATTTGAGAGGAATCCGGAACATGAAGATGGATAAGTTCGTAGAGATGTCCTTGCTTACGGCCTATCCCAAGAGTTTGCCTGGTCCGAGGGTCCTGCACCAAACAACCAGTATGGGAAAAGGTAACAGTTAGACCATGCTCACATAATTGACTAATGGAGATAAGATTTAAAGTGAGAGCAGGCATAAGATATACATGGGATAAAGATAAGTGAGAGGTGGAAACAGACCCAACATGACTTACAGACAGGAGAGACCCATCAGCAGTATGGATAGAAGGAACATGAGGAGTCGAAGAGAGAGGAGTAAAAATAGTAGGATCAAAGGTCATGTGATTACAACAAGCGGAGTCAAAGTACCAGGAAGTGTTACCTGCGGTGGTAGACAAAGCAGCAGATGGAGGAGTACCGGAATGCTGCCAAAAATGTTGAAACATGGCTTCAACATCGGTATGAGAGAAGACCAGAGTGGAAGGATCTACAGGGACAGAAGAAGGTGAATCTTCGAAGGCGGCAGCAGTAGTGCGTGGAGCAGGCATGTTTTTAAATGGAGTCCCAGAACGGTGAGAGTTGCTGCGGGAAAGATTCCCGGTGGAAGGACCATGGCGAGAGGCACGGGTAGGATTGCGGAAGCAATCTTGTTGGAGATGACCGGGGCCAGTCTTGTTGCAAAATCGACAAAGACGAACGGGACAATGAACCAGAAGATGAGTCGATGAAAGATTGCGGTTGTGACAATAGTTGCAGGTAGTGGACCGCTGTGGAGAAGGAGAACTCCGAATCTGGGGAGTAGCAAGAACATAGTCCATAGGGTGTGGATGGAGAGTACCAAACCTGGTTTCCTCGGACAGGAGTTCAGAAACGGCTTGCTCAAGAGTGGGTAAAGGAGTGCGATGTAGGAGAGATGCGCGGGCGGGCTCAAAACGAGGAGTGAGAGCCATGAGAAACTGAACCAAGCGCTGTTGGTCACGGTAGGTAGTAAACAAGGCAGCATCCTCAGTATGAGGCCATGGAGGCTCAGAAAGAGCGAGTTGATCCCAAACATAATACATTTGGGAGAGGAAATCATTAATGGTCTGAGTGTTTTCTTGGCGCATACGGTGAAGATGGCTCAGAAGCTGATATTGGTGAGCAAGACCAGTAGTCTGATAGCGTTCTTGCAAAAAATCCCAGATGGCCTTGGCTGGAGAGGAAGCAGACTCAAGTTGGAACCTACCAAACTGAAGGCTGATGGATGTAATAGAAGTATTGCGAAGCCAGGTGATGATCTGATAGTTTTTACTATCCCAATCTTCTAGTCGGTCGATATATTTGGCAGCGGAGTCCGTGGCAGCGGATTCCGTGGTTGCTGGGACTGGTTTGCACACATCCCCAGTAATGATACGCCAAAGTTTCTTGCCTTTGAGGAAGCCAGACATGGCTTGTGCCCAAAGGACATAATTAGTCCCGTCAAGAATAACGGAAATAGGGTGATTAGAGGAATCCGGGCGATCCATGAGGGAAAAATAGCACAATGGTGGTAGAATATGAAAAAACCGAGGTTACCAGTGAATTCAGAAGGCCGAAATTAGTGGGAAAAGGAGTGAAACGACCCAAAATATGACCACAGAGGCACAAAAATGAGAGGCAAAGGGGCGCGGCGCACGTTAGCAAAAAAGGGCGCGGCGCACGTTAGCAAAACAGGCCAGGCAGTGCACAGTAGCAGAAGGGCTGACGTGTGCTGACGTCAAAAACACGCGGCGCACGTTAGCAAGATAGTGCGCGGTGCACGTTAGCACGGGACAGTGTGGAGGACGCGTAGAGCGCGTGTGAGGCGGAAGACGGAGGCAGGTGACGCGCCGTTCACAGAAGTGGCGCGTGAGAGCGCGTTTAACGTCTGATTGGGCTGAAATTGGTGGCGTTGGAATCGTCGGGAGGAGACGAAGGCTCTGGTGTGGTGAAAACTGTATTTTAGAGATGGACGAAAAAGGGATACAGATGAAATGCAATCTGCAGAAAAAAAAAATATGTTGGAAGAAGAGGCTAGGCAGAAAACCTGCGCTTTGATACCATATAAGAAATTGAGAGAGATTGAGAGAGCAAATTAGCTCTGTGTTTTTATATATCATACAAGAGACTGAGCTCTCTCTATTTATAGAGAGGAGAAGGTGACCGAAAGTGTATATTACAATACATTAAACTATTTGTGTGCTGGTGTGTGCTAGTGGGTGTGTGCTGGTGTGTGCTTTACAGTGTGATCCGAACATGTGATGCTAGTGGGTGTGTGCTGGTGTGTGCTTTACAGTGTGTATTGTATTGTATAACATGTGATGCTAGTGGGTGTGTATTGTATTTATCTACTATTAACACAGTGCATTACTGTTGCAGTCGATGCCATTTCTCTCGGACAATGCCATTGATATGAAGAAAGGGGGCTTACATGCAGGTAACAGCTAATAAAGAGAGAACAATTTTCCACCAATCAAGCTGCACTAACTGTTAAGAAAGACACTAAGGCCTCGTTTGGAAATAGGCTAATTTAGTAACTTTTTGATTATTTGGCTAAAATATGAGTTAAAAAAAACTAGTATGCTTTGGATGATTTTTTGACTTTTTACGAAAAGATGTGCAAAAAGTAGAGACAAAAGAGAATCTTTGACTTTTTGGTATAGGTTGTTGGTTTTTTGGATTTTTTAGTAACTTTTTGATTTTTTGGCTAAACCGGCTAGTCCCCAAACGAGGCCTAAGGCCTTATTTAGCAACCTTCAGTTTTAGTCAAAAAGTCACTGTAAATTGTCACATCACTCTCTCTAGTTTCCAGCATATCTTTTTTGTAAAAAATCAAAAAATTATTAAAATAATATATTCCCTAATAAGGCTTAAATAAGTTTTCTTTCTTTTGCATGTAACACCTGCAACAATTATATTGTAAGGGTTGAAGTCCTTTTCCTTATTCTTATTTTCTCCATGTAATCCTCATTTTGAGTTAATAAAATCTCTGGAAAATTTATATTGTTCATCTAGCATATTTATATTACATCAAAGGTTTAAACAAATCACATCTTATGAATCAATAACCAGAAGCTGTGGCAGTGGTTAGTGTACCCTGCAGGAGGATCAGAGGTTTGGCTGATTTGTGCTGTTATATGATTGCTGGTTTGGCTGCTAATGTGTCCTTTGAAATTATACTTGCTGGTGTTATGGTTTAGTTTTTTAACCTTTAGTGTGTTTTGTATTGAGGACTGTTGTTTGTTGTATACTTCTTGTTTTTTGCTTTGTTCCCTAATTTTGTTGATTTTTCACCAACTCCTTTGACTTGAGCTAGCATATAATTGGTGTTTTTCTAAGTGCCAACCAAGTTGAAATTAGAAATATATACTATGATACTTTTTTTTCTCTTGTCTCCCCTTTATTGATGTATACCTATATGTAACGTATGTTTGTTGTCATCAATGAAGTTTTCCTTTTTTGCTGATTAAAAAAAAAAAAAAGCTAGCTAGCTAGATGTTTATGGTCAATGGACATAGAAATACATTGGATCTAATTTAGTTACTGTACAATTAATCTTCATTAATATGTGTGGTTTTCTTTTATTTAGTTAATGTACAAAAAGAAAGATTTATTGATGAAAATATAATATACATCGTAAACAACGAGTCAAACATCAATAATATATGTTAGTTTGTTCCTCCTTTATTGATGCTTGTCTTATATTCTTTGTACTTGATTTCATTAATAAAGTTTCTTTTTTACTGATTAAAAAAAAAATTATCAGTTAATCTCAGGTTTTAACTCGATTGTGTAGCCTGAATTTGTGTATGTGAACAGTATGTCCTAGATATCAAAATGCTTATACTATATATATTGCACTACATTAACTATGATTCAAATTGTGCAAATATATATATATATAACTCTCAGGAAAAGCAAAATCTGTTGAATCATCATTGCCTCCTAATGTTGATTATGTCATTTAGTTCACTAAGAAAAAATTGTAGACATTGTATTAGAGATGGAATCCTTATTCATCATTGTAAATGAATAATCATTTCATAAGATGACTAACAAACCATTCCATTTTATGAACTTATACATTCAACATTTTCAAGAAGCAATGATCAGTTTTATCAGACACAACCACACAACTAGCTTTCTAACACACTTTCCTTGTTAATTCATTTTCTACAAGTTAAAATTTCAAAAGAAGGATTCAATGTTGTACACCAATAACAGTTGGTTCCATCCCAACTAAGCGCGCGGTCAAACCATTACAAAACTTCCTTCCAATTTCCTATGAAATGCAGTGTGTGTGTATATATATATATATATATATATATATATATAAGGATTTAGCGCAACAAATAAATAAGGGTGAATTACACTAACAGTTTCTATAGTTTGGGATTTGTGTCACTTTAGTCCCTGACTTTTCATTATGACACATTTGACCTCGAATTTTGAATCTTGTTTCAAATAAGGACATTGAAGATACCATTGCTAATTTCAAGGGCAAAATTGTCAATTTGATAAAATATAAACTAATTTGACAAAAATAATGTCAAAAAAATATTTTAAAATTTTTAAAAATTATTTCTACCCACTAAAGATAAAATTATTTAAAATTGATAAATCTTTTAGACATTTATTTATTTTACCAAATTAATTTTTATTATGTGTTTGGATAATGATCATGTAATGGGTTGTACGGGGAGCAAATATTCCGGCAAGCCCGTATTCCTTTCTTCCGAGCTCCGTCGATGTCCGATCACCTGCGAGCAAGCAACGGTGAGCTACCCGGCGGTGTGTGGCCGGAAAAACCCTCCGACGGTCAAGTTAGCACACACCTAAGGATGGATAGAGAGAAGGGAGAGAGTGTTTGAGTGTAAGAATTCCTTACAGAGGTGTTCGTGTGTCGTATGGGGGGCGCAGACCTGCTTATATACCCTCTGCGCCCCATATCCACTCCCAGTCAACTCCTGACGCGTGGCTCCGCTATCCAATCTGTCAGCATAAACCATGCCAATCATCACCTAATCTCAACTGCCTGTCATCACAGCTGGAGCTCGGCAGCCGAGCTGCCCTATCCGTTGAAGTGCCGCGCTCCATACCCTAGCACTTCACTGGCCAAGACCAAGGAAAACCGGGCTAGGCGGCATCTCGGCTAAGCCTAGCCCGAGGCACCTCCTGGGGTCGGCCTTTCTGCCGGTCAGTCAACTTCCTCGGTTGTCCACGCCTTCCCGGGCGCCGGTCACTCGGCCTATCTGGCTTTGGCCATCCTCGGACCGAGCATCCTGGTCCGACCGAGCACTGCCTTACCGAGTAGTTTCTGTCCGGTCTGGGGTGGCACACACTCAGCCCAAACTCTGCCCGGCCCAAGTTCTGGCAGCCCAACTCTGGGCGAAAAGTTGATCATCTCGGACCCACGCATCGTTGGGCCCTCAACTTGCTCGACCGTTACCTCGGCCCAACTCCAGATCACAAATCACCCTCTCATGGGTGATTGTTTTTATTTTCATTAAATTAGTTTCTATTTTTCTAAAAGTTAAATATGGCGACAACTTTGATATCATTATTAAACCAATTCATTAAAACAAAAAATTTAAAACTAAAAACATTTCATATATTAAATATATCAATTACTCATTAAAATCCTAACAATCATCCATTACATGATTATCATCCAAACACATAATAAAAATTAATTTTATAAAATAAACAAATAAATGCCTAAAAGATTTATTAGTTTTACATAATTTTATCTTTGGTACGTAGAAATAATTTTTAAAAATTAAAAAATATTTTTTGACATGTATTTTGTCAAATTAGTGTATATTTTATCAAATTAACAATTTTGCTCTTGAAATTAAATAATGGTATTTTTAACTGTTCTTATTTAGAATAAGATTCAAAATTCAGGGTCAAATGTATTACAATTAAAAAGTCAGATATCAAAGTGACACAAGTCTTAAACTATAGGACTATTAATATAATTCGCCCAATAAATAAAAACCTAATTTTGGAATCTACCCAAATCTTAAATCGCAAAGGAAGTCCCTCGTTCAACTCTCACAAAACGTAAACCGATACGCATGATTTATGAACAATAATGTTTGAGACTACTATAAGTGGTGCTCTAAAAGCACCACTAGTGATGTGGCAGTGGACGGGGCCCACACTGTTTGTGTCTTGTTTTTTATTTTTTATTTTTTTTATTTAAAGTGCTTGCCAACTCATTAGTGGTGCTTTAGAGCACCACTTTTAGTGGGATATATCATTACCGATTTATGAATGATTATGTTTATCCAGAGTTTAGACTGACAAACTTTTTCTTTGGGAAATTCTATTTCTACACATAATTATCTCAATGCACGTCTTTTCTCAAGTTCTCTAAATCCCCAGCGGAGTCACCAGAAACTGTAGACGTCCCCTGAATGCCCCGGGAGGGTGAGTCCCGTTCTGTTCATTTTGGGTCACTACAGCTCAGGACTCTAAAATTGTCACGGTTCTAAGTCTGAACCAAAGAGTCCAAATCCGGCAAATCGTTTTGAGAAAACTGATTTTTGAAAGAAGTGCCAAACATGGACTGCTTGCCAGATGCAGAGTCGTCACCTAAATATTTTATTTTGGGGGAAATTTAGGAAACCCTGACTCGTTTGCCTAAGGCCACGTGTCCGTCATCACCAAAGTTGCCTCGGCTCGGGAACTTGGGTACGATTGGGGAAGGTCACTTCGTGAGCACCCCCGCTCGCCTGATCAAAGATCGGCCTCTACTAACCATGATATCTAGTTTTGAAAACATTGTGTGTTCTTATCCCGGTTATTAGCCTAGATTTACTATGTGATGTGCACAGCATACAAGTATAGACTGGATCGCCTGAAAAGGTGGGCTTAAGAAAAGATGGTTTTGCCACTATCTAGTGGGCTTAAAACTCACAGTTGATGATTTGTTCCAATCCAAATAACCCAACCTTCACCCACAGGCATTCAGGCAGTTATATCACATAAGCAAATAGCCTCATGGTAAGTATGCTATTCATGGCAGTCACTCACAAGCATGCAAGGATGCTAAAGCATAAAACTTACCGAGTACTCCAAGCCAAAACAGAAGCTAATTAGAAATCCATGCATGATCCTAATTATACAGAAATGCCTAATGCAACACATGCAAAATGCAACTATAGCAGGCTCGGCTATTCTAAACATGACATATAACAAGTATTTAACTTTGAAATTGAAATACAAATGCCGTTAGTATGATGCGCCGAGCCCGGTGCATGCAAAACAGATGAATGATGAAAACATGCTATCATACTGTATGCTAATTGAAATGTACCCTAATCTAACCATCATAAACTGGTAAATAAAAGGGAGAAAGACGTAGGGTTGGAAGACATACATCACACACACGCACACTTATTATAGTTATGCCCTCGCACAGAGGGTCCGAATGAATAGTACAGTCCAAATAATACAGTCCAAATAATACAGATTCCTAATTAATTTACAAATTAACTAAGAAGAATAATAAATTGGCATGCAAGCCAAGGACTGCCTTGACTCTTCTTCAGATGATAGATGATGCATGTCTGGGCTGCCTCGCGCGGAAATCCACTGGGATGCCCTGATTAGTCTCTGTTTTGCAATTATTCTTGGAAAGCGTGCCAAGCTCCGGAAGGTTGTTAATTCTTGATTTGTTGCAACAGAGAGCAGGAAAGGGGCATAGCAATGTATTTTCACATATGTATGCATGCCTCGATCCTTGTGCCACCAATCACGCATATCAATGCATGATGGCCGAGGAGTCGATTTGCATTACTCAATATAGAATGAATGCACATGAAAACTCAACTAAAACCTAACTCCATCATGGATAATCCGGAGTGTCGGTGATAGGGAATTGAGACACGTTCCGTCACTCGGAGTACGAAACGTACCTCGTTTCTCGTGCTCAGGCTAACCCCTATCCCAAACACGATGCAATATGCATGACATGCATGAATGCAACTAATATACAACCTAGCATGCACAGTGCTATGAGATGGCATACACGATGCACGAGATAACATGGCATACACAATGCGCTAACATACAACCTAGCATACGCAATGTTATGAAACGAAATGGCATACACAATGCAATAATGGACTTACACTAACATGAGTGGACCTCAGCCACACTCACATAGGAGGCCATTAGATGAAAATGAGACACTCGAGATGCGTGCACGCATGCACGCAAACCGAGGACCGAACCTAAGGCACGAATGCCACTCTACCAAAGCATGGCAAGGCATGGAACATGGTATGCAAACATGCAAATTTCAGGGGCAATAATTGATGCAAAACAGCCCCCAAAGATGGAAAAAAAGGCACCCGATGCATGACATGCGACCGAAATACGAAACTAGGCCTATGCATTGGCCTATAGCTATATAAAACATGCATTATTTAAACATGGAATGTAAAGACAGAGTCAAGACAGCCCAAAAATAAGCACATTTACAGTTCTAAGCAAGGTCAAACAATAAACACAAATAGGGCAAAACTAGCATGCAAAAATGGCCCTAAATATGAGATAAAGAAGAAAGTCATGGCTGCTGGCCTCAAACCTGGGAGGGCCCTTCAACAAAGTTGAAGAGGGGCCCAAAAAATGATATTTTACAGTTGATGGCTAGACCCAAAACAGTGTACAAGAATGCTCAAAATGCTATGCAAAATAAAGCCAAAAATAGAATTATAACACAAAGTATAAAAAGGATGCCTCAAACAATGAAAGACCCTTAATGAAATACGAAGAGAGGGTCAAAATAAAGTCATTTGTAGTTCGGTCCATAACCCAAAAACAGAAGCATAAGAGGCTAAAAAATCATGCAAAAATGGAGCCAAAAGAGAGATATAAAGGCAAGTAGAAGATATAAGCCTCAAACAATGATGAGCCCTTCAACAATGTTGAAGAAGGGCTCAAAATAAGAAACTTTACAGTTTATGACAGAGCTCAAAACAATCTACACGTAGGCCAAAAATACTACACAAGGAATAGGCATACAAGAGGGGTAATGAAGCAAGTGCAACAAGGAGGCCTCAAACAGTGAGAGGACCATAATGAAACATGAAAAATAGCTCAAAATAAGCCTAGCTCCAGTTAGGGTCGGAGCCAAAAACAGCAAGCAAGTATGGCCTAGAAAGCATGCAAAATATGGACCAAAAGGAGGGAAATAGAGCTTACCCTTGAAGACCAATCTTTTGGCAACTCTTGGCTTGAGTTTGGTGGCTCCTTAGCTCTGAAAATGGCCCTGAAGCTGCTGGAATGGATGATGGTGGTGTGGTGCTTGGTGGTGGTGGTGTGGAAAGGGGTGTAGGACTTGAAAGGTTTTGAGCTTGGAAAGATAGAGAGAGAGAGAGATACAAGGCAAGAGGCTCAAAGGTGATTTTTCTAACCCTTAAAACCAGAGCTGGAGGCTGGTTTATATAGGCAAAAAGAGGGGAAAAAATGGGGGGAAAACAATTCAAGTTTCCCCCCAAAATGGCAACCCCCTCCCGGATACAAAATCTGGGGAAAAGGAATACAGATTTGTAGTGTACCAACCCTGAGGATCATGGCCAGCCAGTTTTCTTGGGCTTAGGTGGCCGGCCGGCTACCTCCCATGGCCGGCCGGCCAAGGGTCAAAAAGGTCAATGAAGATTAGTGGCCGGCCATGCCATATTAGTGGCCTCCCATGTGTGCACAACACAACTATGTGGTCAAAAACTGGAGAAAGTGAACCAGGAGAGAGAACAATCCACTTTTCAAAGGGGTTCAAAAGGTTCAACAACAATTACTGGCCGGCCACTGTAGACGTCCCCGAACGCCCTGGGAGGGTGAGCTCCCGTTCTGTTCGTTTGAGGTCACTACAGCTCAGGACTCTCAAATTTGTCACGGTTCTAAGTCTGAACCAAAGAATCCAAATCCGGCAAATCGTTTTGAGAAAACAGATTTTTTTGAAAGAAGTGCCAAACATGGACTTCTTTGCCAGATACAGAGTCGCCACCTAAATATTTTATTTTGAGAAATTTAAGAAACCCTGACTCGTTTGCCTAAGGCCACGTGTCCGTCATCACCAAAGTTGCCTCAGCTCGGGAACTTGGGTACGATTGGGGAAGGTCACTTCGTGAGCACCCCCGCTCGCCCGATCAAAGATCGGCCTCTACTAACCATGATATCTATTTTTGAAAACATTATGCGTTCTTATTCTGGTTATTAGCCTAGATTTACTATGTGATGCGCACAGCATACAAGTATAGACTGGATCGCCTGAATTGGAACAAAACATTTCATATTTGTTTTTGAAAGATGGTTTGCTACTCGCAAGTAGGCTTAAAGTGCAGATTTTGCCACCCTCAGGTGGGCTTAGAAAAGATGGTTTTGCCACTATCTAGTGGGCTTAAAACTCACAGTCAATGATTTGTTCCAATCCAAATAACCCAACCTTCACCCACAGGCATTCAGGCAGTTATATCACATAAGCAAATAGCCTCATGGTAAGCATGCTATTCATGGCAGTCACTCACACGCATGCGAGGATGCTAAAGCATAAAACTCATCGAGTACTCCAAGCCAAAACAGAAACTCAACAGAAATCCATGCATGATCCTAATTATACAGAAATGCCTAATGCAACATATGCAAAAATGCAACTATTGCAAGCTCAGCTATTCTAAATATGGCATATGAAATGCTACAGCTAACAAGTATTCAACTTTGAAATTGAAATACAAATGCAGTTAGTATGATGCGCTGAGCCCGGTGCATGCAAAACAGATGAATGATGCAAACATGCTGTCATACTGTATGCTAATTGAAATATGCCCTAATCTAACCATCATAAGCGGGTAAATAAAAGGGAGAAAGATGTGGGGTTGGAAGATATACAACACACACACGCACACTTATTACAGTTGTGCCCTCGCGCAGAGGGTCCGAATAAATATACAGTCCCAAATAATACAGTCCAAATAATACAGTCCAAATATATACAAAAATCCTAATTAATTTACAAATTAATCTAGGAAAGCTATAAACTGGCATGCAAGCCAGGGACTGCCTTGACTCTGATGAATGATGTATATTTGGGTTGCCTTGCGCGGAAATCCACTGGGATGCCCCGATTAGCCTTTGTTTTTGTAATTTTTCTTGGAAAGTGCACCGAGCTCCGGAAGGTTGCTAATTCTTGATTTGCTGCAACAGAGAGCAAGAAAGGGGCATGGCAATGTATTTTCACAAATGTATGCGTGCCTCGATCCTCGTGCCACCAATAACGCATATCGATGCATGATGGCCGGGGAGTCGAATTGCACAACTCAATATGGAATGAATGCGCATGAAAACAAAACAAAACCTAGACACCATCATGGATAATCCGGAGTGTCGGTGACTTGGAATTGAGACACGTTCCGTCACTCGGAGTACGAAACGTACCTCGTTTCCCGTGCTCGGGCTAACCCCTATCCCAAGCACGATGCAATATGCATGATATGCATGAAATGCAACTAAGATACAACCTAACATACACAATGCTATGAAATGGCATACACGATGCACGAGGTAACATGGCATACACAATGCTCTAACATACGGCCTAGCATACACAATGCTATGAAATGAAATGGCATACACAATGCAATATGGGCTTACACCAACACAAGTGGACCTCAGCCACACTCACATAGGAGGCCATTAGATGAAAATGAGACGCTCGAGATGCGTGCACGCATGCACGCAAACAGAGGACTGACCCTAAGGCACCAAATGCCACTCTAACAAGACATGGCAAGGCATGGAATATGGCATACAAACATGCAAGTTTCAGCAGCAAAACATGACCCAAAACAGCCCCAAATCATAGGAATATGGCACCCGATGCATGAAATGGTCTCGAAAATGCAAGATTAGGCCTATGCATTGGCCTATAGCTATACAAAACATGCACTATTCGATCATGACATGTGAAGGAAGATTCAAGGCAGCCCCAAAACAAGCATGTTTTCAGTTCTAATCAAGGTCAAACAGCAAACACAAATAGGGCAAAACTAGCATGCAAAAATGGCCCTAAATGTGAGATAAAGAAGCAACTCACAGCTGCTGACCCCAAACAGATTAGGGCCATTCAACAATGTTGAAGAGGGGCCCAAAATATGACCTTTTACAGTTGATGGCCGGACCCAAAACAGTATGCAAGAATGCTCAAAATGCTATGCAAAATAAGGCCAAAAAGAGGGATATAACACAAAGTATATAAAGGATCCCTCAAACAGTGAAAGACCCTTAATGAAACATGATGAGGGGGTCAAAATAAGGTCATTTGTGGTTCGGACCAGAACCCAAAATCAGAAGCAAAGGAGGCTAATAAATCATGCAAAAATATGGCCAAAAGAGAGATATAAAGGCAAGTGGCAAATGGAGGCCACAAACAGTAATGAGCCTTTCAACAATGTTGAAGAAGGGCTCAAAATAAGCAACTTTACAGTTTATGACATACCTCAAAACAGTCTACACGTAGGCCAAAAATACTACACAAGGAATAGACATACAAGAGGGATAATGAAGCAAGTGCAACAAGGAGGCCTCAAACAGTGTGAGACCCTTAAACAAACATGAAGAATGGCTCAAAATAAGCCTAGTTCCAGTTAGGGTCGGAGCCTGAAACAGCAAGAAAAAATGACTTAGAAATCATGCAAAATATGGACAAAAAAGAGGGGAATGGAGCTTACCCTTGTAGACCAATTCTTTGACAACTCTTGGCTTGAGTTTTGTGGTTCCTTAGCTCTGGAAAACCACCTCTAGCTTCTGTAATGGAAGATGGGGATGTGGTGCTATGAGGTGTAGTGCAAAATGGTATAGGGTTTGAAGGATTGGAGCTTGGAAGAGAGGGAGGAGAAGGTGTATGTATGCAAGGCTCTTAGGTAATTTTTCCAACCCCTAAAACCAGAGCTGGAGGCTGGTTATATAGGCAAAAAGAGGGGGAAAATGAGGGGAAAGAATGGAGGAAAAACAATCAAGTTTTCCCCCAAAAAAGCACCCCTCCGGATACACAATATGGGGGAAAACAGATACACAGCTGTAAGGAACAGGGTGCCAGGAGCATGGCCGGCCAGCTATCTCAGTTGCAGGTGGCCAGCCGGCTACTTCCCATGGCCGGCCGGCCAAGGGTCAAAAGGTTCAAGTATAATTAGTGGCCGGCCACCACAGGAAGAGATCCTCTGATGTGTGCACAACACAACCCTGTGGTTAAACACTGGAAAAAGTGAACCAGGAGAGAGAACAACCCACTTTTAGGAGGGGTTCAAAAGGGTCAGAAAGGATTAATGGCCGACCACCACATATTGGTGGCCTCCTAGATGTGTACATCACAAATATGGGGTTTAGGGTACAAGAAAATGGTCCAAGGGTGTTCAACATTGGCTTTGTAGTAAGGAAAAACGGGCGACGGAGGGCGATGAAGGGATAAAGTTGGTTGACAGAACAATTACTGGCCTCCCGCCCTTCTACGGCCTTCTTACCAATGAAACAGAGGTCCCTGCCAAAAATGAACCAAAACCGAAAACGGGGGCCGAAACACGCAGCTCGGGGCCCCGAAAACGGGCTGTTAGGCACCGGGAGTGATGTTCGACCACGAAGTCGGTTTCCCGAGCCACAGTGTCCCTCAAAAGGGAGCAAATAAGAAGTATGCCAAAAACCGGAGCAAATGAAGATGGTTAAGCGGTCCCGAACCGAGGCACACGGCCAACGACTCCGAAAAATCGGAAACCGGACTCCAAACGGGCAAAAATGGCCTACGACCACAAAACGTAGCCTACGGCCACTGAGCGATGATCTACGAGACCTCTCCCTCCCTTCGCGAAGAGGAAACAGAGAAAATCGAGCCTTGTTCGCAAACCGAGGCGAAGCACAAAAGAGTCCGGAAGTCCGGAGGCAAGGCTCGCAGCCGAGACTCCGAAACTTCTAAACGAGCACAATACGCAGTATCACCGAGCGCTCAACTGGTGACGTCTGAGTCTCAAGGTCGGTCAAAAATGGGGTGTCTACAGCCACCAAATATTGGTGGCCTCCCAGATGTGTACATCACAAATATGGGGTTTAGGGTGCAAGAAAATGGCCCAAGGATGGTCAACATTGGCTTTAAAGTGAGAAAAAACGGGCGACGGAGGGCGATGAAGGGATAAAGTTGGCTGACAGAAAAATTATTGGTCTCCCATCCTTCTATGACCTTCCTAGCAATAAAACAGAGGTCCCTGCCAAAAACGAATCAAAACCGATGCAAAGTGAAGGTTCGGGGGACCGAAACGCGCAGTTCGGGGCCCCGAAAGTGGGCTGTTAGTCACCGGAAGTGGTGTCCGACCACGAAGTTGGTCTCTCGGACCACAGTGTCCCTCAAAAGGGAGTAAATAAGATGCATGCCAAAAGCCGGAGCAAACGGAGGTGGTTAAGCGGTCCCGAACCGAGGCACACGGCCAACGGCTCCGAAAAATCGGAAACCGGACTCCAAACGGGCAAAATGGCCTATGACCACGAAACGTAGCCTACGGCCACTGAGAGATGATCTACGAGACCTCTCCCTCCCTTTGGGAAGCGAAACAGAGAAAACCGAGCCTGGTTCGCAAACCGAGGCAAGGTATGAAAGAGTCCGGAAGTCCGGAGGCAAGGCTCGCAGCCGAGACTCAGAAACTTCTGAACGAACACAATATAAAACATCACTGAGCGCTTAATTGGTGACGTCTGAGTCTTAAGGTCGGTCAAAAATGGGGTGTCTACAGTTGCCCCTCTTTGACAGAACTCGAAAGTCATAAGTGACGGGAGTGAATGTCAAAGCCCAGAGACGACCCATTTTTGACAAGGCCGAAGACTTAGACAAACAGGCGTGATAAACAGAGATGTGCCTGCAGGCATGCCCGCAGGCAGGGGAAAAATGCAACTAATAATGCAAGAAGCCAAAGGTAACTCAAGGTCATGTAAATGCAGCAACACATATTCACAATAGATGCAACAGTTTTAAGCAAGAATGCAAAGCAACAACTATATTTCATGCAGTTAAGAATGCAGAGAATTATTCAATTATCGTCGCGTCTCACACGGAGAAGATACGATACCTGCGCGATTCGTCTAGTCGCACTAGCCTCAAATGAACCGTACATACAATATCGTGCCAGATGGTGCTGGGGATCTCTCGCTTCTTTTTGGTTGAACCACAGGTACTACTTTCTCCCTGACTATGGTCGCAGCTTTCCCTATTCTCCAACAGGGTGACAGATTAGGTTGGATCAGTATCCAGAATTGAGGCGCATACAGATGCTATCTCAATCTATGGGGCTGCCATACAGATTTCAAGCCGAGGATATACCCCTGGGTATTTAAACCAGACTTTAGTCTCGGAAATCCCGAGCCTTTGCGTTCTAGGCATAAGCCATTCGAACTCTAGTTTCCACCGTCTCAGTTGGTCTCCTAGGAACTCACCGCAAACACAGGCAGGTGGCTATACCAGACCACCAGAAGTCGTTCGGGCACGACAAACACCAAAGGAATTTCACCTTTAGAGGATTTAAGGTCTCCTAGACCAGGAGTGCAAAACATAGTGCGATGAAATGCAAGTGCGATGCGCAAAATGGCGCGAATGATGATGCAGGATTTAAGGTCTCCTTAGACCGGACAATAAAATAGATACGATGCAATGGATGTAACAGATGTGATGCAATAGATAATAGATGCGATGCAACAGAGAGTACAATAGATGCAAGGGGTGACATATTCCAACTACGCTGGACTCGTGAGTGGAGGCAGAACAAAGAAAATCAATCAGGAGCGCGTTCCATGCAACCTAAGATAAGTTTCAAACACGCTGAAATGGTGTGAGGAAGGGGACACTCAAACCACGCTGAAATTGTGAGAAGAGGTCTGAAAACAACCGCTCAAGTGCGCGCACAATGCAACCTGAGATAAACTCCAAACACGCTGAAATTGTGTGAGGAAAAGAACACTCTAACCACGCCGAAATCGTGAGAAGAGGTCTGAAAACAACCGCTCAAGTGCGCGCACAACGCAACCTGAGAAAAATTCCAAACGCGCTGAAATCGCGTAAGGAACGGGACACTCAAACCACGCTGGAATCATGAGAGGAGGCCCAAAAACAACCGCTCAAGTGCGCGCACAACGCAACCCGAGATAATTTCCAAACACGCTGAAATCGTGTGAGGAACGAGACACTCAAACCACGCTAAAATTGTGAGAGGAGTCCAAACAACAACCGCTCAGGTGCGTACACAACGCAACCTAGGATAAATTCCAAACACGCTGAAATCGCGTAAGGAATGGGATACTCAAACCACGCTGAAATCGTGAGAGGAGGCCCAAAAACAACCGCCCAGGTGCGTACACAACGTAACCTGAGATAAATTCCAAACACACTGAAATCGTGTGAGGAAAAGAACACTCTAACCACGTTGAAATCGTGAGAAGAGGTCCTAAACAACAACCGCCCAGGTGCGTGCACAACGTAACCTGAGATAAATTCCAAACACGCTGAAATCGCGTAAGGAACGGGACACTCAAACCACGCTGAAATCGTGAGAGGAGGTCCAAACAACAACCGCCCAGGTGTGCGCACAACGCAACCTGAGATAAATTCCAAACATGCTGAAATCGCGTAAGGAATGGGACACTCAAACCACGCTAAAATCGTGAGAGGAGGCCCAAAAACAACCGCCCAGGTGCGTACATAACGCAACCTAAGATAAATTCCAAACACGTTGAAATCGCGTAAGGAATGGGACACTCAAACCACGCTGAAATCGTGAGAGGAGGCCCAAACAACAACCGCCCAGGTGCATGCACAACGCAACCTGAGATAAATTCCAAACATGCTGAAATCGCGTAAGGAACGGGACACTCAAACCACGTTGAAATCGTGAGAGGAGGCCCAAACAACAACCGCCTAGGTGCGCGCACAATGCAACCTGAGATAAATTCCAAACACGCTGAAATCGCGTAAGGAACGGGACACTCAAACCACGCTGAAATCGTGAGAGGAGGCCCAAACAACACCCGCCCAGGTGCGTGCACAACGCAACCTGAGATAAATTCCAAACACGCTGAAATCGCGTAAGGAATGGGACACTCAAACCACGCTGAAATAGTGAGAGGAGGCCCAAAGAACAACCCGCCCAGCGCATTTACAACGCAACCTGGGATAAATTCCAAACACGCTGAAATTGTGTGAGGAAAAGAACACTCTAACCATGCCGAAATCGTGAGAAGAGGTCTGAAAACAACCGCTCAAGTGTGCACACAACGCAGCCTGAGAAAGTCCCGGAGGACAATGATCCCAAACGCTGCTTAGCGTAAAAGGATAAAAGGTAGAAGATAACACAAGATGCAAATAAATGAAAGTATGGCGTGTATGACAATACAAGTGGAAGAGTGCATAACAATGAGGATGGAAAGGTGCATAAATTTGAAGCAGGCTTGATCTTGCGCTTAAGGTAGAGGCACACTCATACTTCGGAGCATTGACAAGGCTTTGAAAAGGTACATCCGGAATACAATCACGAAATTCGCTGAAGGTGAAACACACTCAGATGCTTCCATTTTTCCTCTTTTCTTTTGCTTTGTAGTCCGGAACCCATGTAGCTTCAGATAGGTCCTGGTTTTACTGTTCTCACGTGACCTAGGTTGAACCCCGCGACTTTATGAAAGAACCAATTCTGTTTTGCACAAATGTAGAGAACGGCACGGCATTCGGAGCACAAAACGATTTTATTTTTGAAATTGAGAGATGAGTTTGCGACCAGGTATTGAGCCCACGACTGAACACAGCAAAACGACTCAACAAGGAAATAAAAGGCACACATCCTAGACACATCGAGTAACACTCAAAACGACTCAAAACAAGAATCGAGATGAAACAAAAAGACACGACACTCAGACGTGCATAGGGAGCCTGTTTCACCGGGTAGTGTTTCCCACCCTTTCTCATTTGTGGTTCTCACATCACTCGGCCCTCAAGCTCTATTTTTTCTGAAAAAGCCCTTTTCTCACTTTTCCTCTCATCGCACATCTCTCTATTCTTCGATCTCTCATTTTTCATCCCTCCCCTGGGTGGTTGATGGATAAACAGCAAATTGTGGGCTTGTGCCCCTAGCATTCTGCTAGATTCTCTTTCTTCTGCTCATAGCTAGTGAATTCCTCCCACGGAAGGGTTGCGCTACAACTGGGTGTGTAGTAAATTTACAGCCAACATCAGTTGATGATGCTTTGTTGGGGAGTTTGGACGTGATAAGATCTGTCCAGATGATGGAGTGGAATATCTTGCCCCATTCTAGTTCGTGCTTCGCACTTTGCTTGCTACCTCGTTGCTTGGAGGATGTGAGAGCTTTCTGCCCTTTGTTATGCCCTTTTTTCTGGCGAATACGGTGCCCTTTCCGACAAGTAGGGTGCCCTTTCTAGCAAGTATTTTGACAAAGGGGAAAAGACAGAACACCTGACTCAACTGTGCCCCTAGTTCATCATTTTGACCATTTTTTGTTTTTTGCTTTCTACTAAAACAGTTTTGACCAACATGAGAGTTAGATTAACGCGCTTGTTCGATTTTTTGATTTAAAATCATGCAAGTTAGGCTATGAGCACTGAGAGTTTTCCTTTTTTGGGTCCAAGAAATGGTCCAGTTTTGAAAAATGGAGTACTTTTCGAGAAGATTAGTCAACCTCAGTAAAAATTCTCAAAAACTATTTTTGCAAATGACCACTGTTCAACGAGCACGAAACCTACTCTTGAGATGCACAACCTCGGATCCATAGCAATGGAAAATTGCCCCTTGTCTGAAGGACACTGCATGGCAACGGAAAGTTGCCCCTTGTTTGAAATGACACTGCGACGTTTTGAATGGCAACGGAAAGTTGCCCCTTGTTTGGATAGCACCGCAGCGCATTGTAGTCAGTCCTCAGAGCGACGAACACAACCAGACTCTCAAATACAGAGAAGACAAAGATGACCAGAACCATCGCATGGACACAGTCGATTTGGAAGTGTTTACGGCTGGACTTCAGAATGAAGTTGCCTACGTATCCCAAACATGGGAATCAAGCCTTACGTAGTTCGGGGTTAAGGTACACTCGGGTATTAACCTCTCCTTTTTAGGCTCTAACTTTTGCCAAGACGCCCGTTGCGGGTTTTCGACCTTGCGAGCTTTGTTCTTCTTTCTTTCTTTTTTCAATTCTTTTCTTCTTTTTTTTTGATATTCTTTTCTTTTCTTTTCTTTTTTTTTTTCTTTTTTGTTCTTTTTCTTCTTTTTCTTGCTCTAACTTTTGTCTGTCACCCTTCCGGGTTTTCGGCCCAGCGAGCCTCTCAAGGGTAAAAGTGTAGCTTGGTCCATGCCAAATGGTTATAGGGTTTCGAAGCCATCCGTATCCAGGAGAGTGGCTGTTGATTTGCAAGAGGACTCATCTTCAGCTCTTCGAGCATGTCTGATATCTTTGCCCCTAGTTAGAGGGGTACTTCTGTTCTAGCTTTGCAAGCTTCTTCTGATCTTTTTGATCTGACTTTCCTGGCCTCTTGTTCGAGGGCTGCTTCAAATCCGGCCACACAGGCCTCACATCGTAATTGACCGTTGAACCTTCTAAATTCAAGTTCAAGGTTTGGAAGCGAAGGGGTTGAGTCTCGAGGCTGAGAGCGATCCTAGGCTGCACAATCTCAAGAGCGATTCCACACAGGTCTTTGCAAGACCGCGCAAAATATTTTGTTTTTGAAAGTTTTTAAGAAAGCGACAAATTGCTCGCGCTAAAGATAGTGTGAAACCAGTCTGGATCAAGCCAGGGTCTTTCTCAGTACTCACGCTAACAAGCATGATTTCATTCATTAAGGGCTTAGCACGCCTCTCTTTCTCTCAAATGATCAAAGTTTTGCAAATCCTAAGGAATTCCTTCCTCTTCGTTTTCACCGCAGTGCTCAAAAAAGTTTTGAAAAACTTAGGTCAATACAATGATTTGAAGGCACAGAAAAGACAGAGTTCTTTAGTCAAATACTGCCGTCTCATTCAGAACTTCCGGCATAACTGGCACAAGGCAGAAGCAAATGCGAGAGCGTGAAGATCACCGCTGTTTTATTCAAAAAAATCTATTGGCACAACTGGCTCCCTAGCAGAAATAGACTCAAAACAAAACGAAAAGACAAACATAAAACAAAATGGTGACGCCCGAGGTAACACCCCCCTGGAATCACCCGACTCCTATACAACAGGACTGACTCGATACAACAAGACAGACCCAAAACAAAAGAGACTGACTCAAAACAAAAAGACAGACTCAAAACAAAACAACAAAACTGACCCAATACCCAAGTCAGAAAACACAAAAACTGGTATTTGCCCATTGCTCAGAACAGTGCGTGCCATTCCCACGTCTGGAATTAATCGAGCGCCGCCCGCAGGTGGTTCATCCCCCGATCACATGGTCATATTATCCCCCAAGTTCACCGATCCAGTGCCGATAGACTTTGCAGAGCTTGGCGCGGCAATGACCCCGTTGTCAATCAGATCTTGCACTTCGTGGTGAAGACGAGAGCAATTGTCAGTACCATGACCGGTTTGTTGATGGAAGGCACAATATTGGGCAGCATCATGCGTAACTGGAAGAGGATTCGAGAGAGGCCGAGGCTCAAGGGGTTTGAGATGGCCTTGTCTTATAAGGATTTGGAAAGCTTTAGACAAAGGCATGTGGAGGGCATGGAAGACCCTTTGACCTCGGGATTGGTACTGCAAAGTTTGTGGATTTTTGCTGGACGCACCAGCAAAGTGCTTGGCAGGTGCTGGCCTGGTTTGTTGATCTCTTCTGAGTGTAGGATTATAGCTGAAAGGAACGTTTCTGATACAACGACCCTTCTCCCGGCTTGCCCCTTGATTCAAACTGCTTTAACTTGAGTGGCAAAAATATCATTCACAGTTTTTGCAACCACTGTAAGCACTTGCTGTTTGTTTAGTCCTTCGGCCTTTAAAGCCTCAACAGCCAACAGAAGATGTTCATGGGGACCAATGCCTGCCCCTACCTTGTTTTTACCGCCTGCCTCCACTTTGCCAAGGGATTGGCATTCCTCAAATACAGCCCGTTCCAAGACTGGGGAGCCTTTTGACATGAACTCCCTGGTATGTGATGTGGTTGATGACGGAGCCGATGTCCCGGAGGCCAAATCTGTCACAGTTCTTTGAAGATCTTTGATCATCCTCTTCAGCTCAGAAGTAGTGGGCTCACGGGTTTGAGATGATTGGGGTCCAGGTGCATCCATCATGCATAAGTCCATGCTTTCTGGAATGAACACCTCAGGCTTGGGTAGATGGGCTGGGGTGATGTATATGCTGGGGTTCGAAGGTGGATGGTAGTGTATGGATGAGGTTGAGATGGGGAGGTGATGAATCAGTACTAACCTGAGGTCCTTTTGGTGGAGCTAGGGTCTCTTCGTCAATAAGATCCTGAATCTTATGACGGAGGCGGATGCAACGGTTCGTATCATGACCGTGTTGTTGATGATAGGCACAGTATTTAGCTGGGTCATATCTTAGTGGAAGAGGATTTAGAAGGGGTTGGGGTTCTAGGAGTTCTAGGTGCCCTTCTTCTTGCAGCTTTTTCAAAGCTTGGGAGAGACTCATGTAAAGAGGATGGAATTTTCGGGCTTGGGGCCGAGTTGAAGTGGTTGGTTCTTGGTCATTGAGGGAAGTGATGATAGTGTCTACTTCTGAGCATTTCGCAGCTGTGCTACCATCAGTAGTAGCATTGGAACTGCGAGCAACATTTCTCTTCGAAGGCTCATTATCTTCTGCAAAGATCCCTTGTCTGATGGCATCCTCGATTTGAACCCCCATTTCATGAAGGGCTGGAAAGGTAAACAGAGGTAGAACGACCATCTTTTGCAGCAACTTGCCATGCAGATTCCGAACAATCATCCTGATCTGATCTTTGTCGGAAGGCCTTGTAGCCATCATTGAGGCCTTTGCTCTCCATCTTGTCACGAACTCTGAGAAACCCTCTTTTGGCTCTTGGCGGGTGACTTCGAGATCACGAGTCGTGACCTCGATCTGTGTGTTATAGGAGTATTGAGCAATAAAGGCCTCAGCTAGCCCTTCCCAGTTCTGTTTCACAGAGTTCTCCAATTTTGCATACCAGATTGCGGCTATCCCAGACAGGGTTCGGCCGAATAGTGACAATTTCTGGGCTGTGGTCAAACCCATCGGCCTCAAGATATCAGAAAACAGTTGGAGGTGTACCATTGGGTCTTCAGAGCCATCGAATCGATCGATATGTGGCATCTTGAACCGATCTGGTAATGTCACCACTGAGTCGGTATAACCATCATCTATATCAGGAATAGAGTGGGCCCCCTGAGACTTTTTGAACAATTTCTCAAGCTTGCTCACTTTCAATGCTGTGGGGTCCGTCTTGAACTCAAAGGGGGAGTCTGGCAGGTTGATGGGTGTTTTAGACAGTTGGGGTAGCACTAGGGGCGGAGTTGGCCCGCCTGGAATGTCCGTATCATCCTGGACGTGGGTTGCCTCCCCGAGTTTGGGAACTCTTGGTGGGAGAGGAGCTTGGTGTGAAGTAGATACTCCAGTTTGCTGCTCTAACCTGGCAATTGTCTCTGCCTGTTGTGCTATGACCACAACCTGTTGCTTGGTGAATTCCGCTTGATGGACAGCATCTTGCTGCATGGCTTTCATACTATCCTGGAGTTGGCGCACCATCTCTTCCAGACCCGACATATTGCCCTGATCTGACTGAGCAACTGGTATACCTGTGTCTGCAGTAGGCTCAGAAATCTCAACCTGGCTGTTCAAAGACCACTGAGCTGGTAGCTGCTGTACTGGTGGTCTGTGCCTGACCGACCTTTTCACCCTGCCTCTGGTAAAGGAACACTGATTGCCCTTGAACTGAATCTCTGACCCAACGAAGTCTATCAACACAAGTTCGGTGTACCCGGGGAATATTGGGGCCTTCTGAAGCTATGGTTCCAAGACTGCCTAGCAAAAGAGAAAACAGACAGCATCTCAGCCTGATTTCACCTGAACAGATACGAGCATAGTAGGATGACTGGGCTCTCTACTGAATTCTGCCCGCAAAATTCTGCCTCAAATCTGATACCCTCTGGTGAACTGAATCCCAAAGTACTGAACTAGTGCCCGCAGGCCTGATGCCCAAACTTGTAGATTGATATATACATTCCTATAGAGATGCACTCTAAAAGCACATAGCAGACAAGTGAGAGCCAAAACACCCCTATGTTGGGGTAGGGTTTCCCTGTCTTATTTTGTTAGGAGCTAGAGTTTCAAACAACCTATAAACGGGTAAGCAACCTGTCCTAGCTTGGAATGGTCACTACGGATTCCGAATATGCACTAGGTCAAATGGTCAAAAAAGGGTGCCCCGGTAAAATCGGGGTTTGTGTTCCCATACTGGCAGAGCCCACAACCGGTCAGCCTTATGGTCATGCCTTGACAAGACAAGCCTCCGGCAAACCGTTCAGGAATAGCAGATGGCAAACACGGTGTCCTAGGCACACCAATGGAAATGCAATGCAAAGAAACACACAAGTGTAGTCAAAACCAGATATCATGAGTTCGAGTCAAGTTCTCTGAATCCCCAGCGGAGTCACCAGAAACTGTAGACGTCCCCCGAACGCTCGGGAGGGTGAGTCCCGTTCTGTCCATTTGGGGTCACTACAGCTCAAGACTCTAAAATTGTCACGGTTCTAAGTCTGAACCAAAGAGTCCAAATCCGGCAAATCGTTTTGAGAAAACTGATTTTTGAAAGAAGTGCCAAACATAGACTGCTTTGCCAGATGTAGAGTCGCAACCTAAATATTTTATTTTGGAAAAAATTTAGGAAACCCTGACTCGTTTGCCTAAGGCCACGTGTCCGTCATCACCAAAGTTGCCTCGGCTCGGGAACTTGGGTACGATTGGGGAAGGTCACTTCGTGAGCACCCCCGCTCGCCCGATCAAAGATCGGCCTCTACTAACCATGATATCTAGTTTTGAAAACATTGTGTGTTCTTATTCCGGTTATTAGCCTAGATTTACTATGTGATACGCACAGCATACAAGTATAGACTGGATCACCTGAATTGGAACAAAACATTTCATGTTTGTTTTTGAAAGATGGTTTGCTACTCGCAAGTAGGCTTAAAGATGCAGATTTTGCCACCCTCAGGTGGGCTTAAGAAAAGATGGTTTTGCCACTATCTAGTGGGCTTAAAACTCACAGTTGATGATTTGTTCCAATCCAAATAACCCAACCTTCACCCACAGACATTCAGGCAGTTATATCACATAAGCAAATAGCCTCATGGTAAGCATGCTATTCATGGCAGTCACTCACACGCATGCAAGGATGCTAAAGCGTAAAACTTACCGAGTACTCCAAGCCAAAACAGAAGCTAATTAGAAATCCATGCATGATCCTAATTATATAGAAATGCCTAATGCAACACATGCAAAATGCAACTATAGCAGGCTCGGCTATTCTAAACATGGCATATGAGATGCAACAGCTAACAAGTATTCAACTTTGAAATTGAAATACAAATGCAGTTAGTATGATGAGCCGAGCCCGGTGCATGCAAAACAGATAAATGATGCAAACATGCTATCATACTGTATGCTAATTGAAATGTGCCTTAATCTAACCATCATAAACTGGTAAATAAAAGGGAGAAAGACGTAGGGTTGGAAGACATACATCACACACACGCACACTTATTACAGTTATGCCCTCGCATAGAGGGTCCGAATGAATAGTACAGTCCAAATAATACAGTCCAAATAATACAGATTCCTAATTAATTTACAAATTAACTAAGAAGAATATTAAACTGGCATGCAAGCCAGGGACTGCCTTGACTCTTCTTCAGATGATGGATGATGCATGTCTGGGCTGCCTCGCGCGGAAATCCACTGGGATGCCCCGATTAGCCTCTGTTTTGCAATTATTCTTGGAAAGCGCGCCAAGCTCCGGAAGGTTGTTAATTCTTGATTTGCTGCAATAGAGAGCAGGAAAGGGGCATAGCAATGTATTTTCACATATGTATGCATGCCTCGATCCTCGTGCCACCAATCACGCATATCGATGCATGATGGCTGAGGAGTCGATTTGCATTACTCAATATAGAATGAATGCACATGAAAACTCAACTAAAACCTAACTCCATCATGGATAATCCGGAGTGTCGGTGACAGGGAATTGAGACACGTTCCGTCACTCGGAGTACGAAACGTACCTCGTTTTCCGTGCTCGGGCTAACTCCTATCGCAAGCACGATGCAATATGCATGACATGCATGAATGCAACTAATATACAACCTAGCATGCACAGTGCTATGAGATGGCATACACGATGCACGAGATAACATGGCATACACAATGCGCTAACATACAACCTAGCATACGTAATGCTATGAAATGAAATAGCATACACAATGCAATAATGGACTTACACTAACATGATTGGACCTCAGCCACACTCACATAGGAGGCCATTAGATGAAAATGAGACACTCAAGATGCGTGCACGCATGCACGCAAATCGAGGACCGAACCTAAGGCACGAATGCCACTCTACCAAAGCATGGAAAGGCATGGAACATCGTATGCAAACATGTAAATTTCAGGGGCAATAAGTGATGCAAAACAGCCCCGAAAGATGGAAAAAAAGGCACCCGATGCATGACATGCGACCGAAATACGAAACTAGGCCTATGCATTGGCCTATAGCTATATAAAACATGCATTATTTAAATATGGAATGTAAAGACAGAGTCAAGACAGCCCAAAAATAAGCACATTTACAGTTCTAAGAAAGGTCAAACAATAAACACAAATAGGGCAAAACTATCATGCAAAAATGGCCCTAAATGTGAGATAAAGAAGCAAGTCATGGCTGCTGGCCTCAAACCTGAGAGGGCCCTTCAACAAAGTTGAAGAGGGGCCCAAAACAGTGTACAAGAATGCTCAAAATGCTATGCAAAATAAGGCCAAAAATAGAGTTATAACACAAAGTATAAAAAGGATGCCTCAAACAATGAAAGACCCTTAATGAAACACGAAGAGAGGGTCAAAATAAGGTTATTTGTAGTTCGGACCAGAACCCAAAAACAGAAGCATAAGAGGCTAAAAAATCATGCAAAAATGGTGCCAAAAGAGAGATATAAAGGCAAGTGAAAGATAGAAACCTCAAACAGTGATGAGACCTTCAACAATGTTGAAGAAGGGCTAAAAATAAGCAACTTTACAGTTTATGACAGAGCTCAAAACAGTCTACACGTAGGCCAAAAATACTACACAAGGAATAGGCATACAAGAGGGGTAATGAAGCAAGTGCAACAAGGAGGCCTCAAACAGTGAGAGGCCCATAATGAAACATGAAAAATAGCTCAAAATAAGCCTAGCTCCAGTTAGGGTCGGAGCCAAAAACAGCAAGCAAGTATGGCCTAGAAAGCATGCAAAATATGGACCAAAAGGAGGGAAATAGAGCTTACCCTTGAAGACTAATCTTTTGGCAACTCTTGGCTTGAGTTTGGTGGCTCCTTAGCTCTGAAAATGGCCCTAAAGCTGCTGGAATGGATGATGGTGGTGTGGTGCTTGGTGGTGGTGTGGAAAGGGGTGTAGGACTTGAAAGGTTTTGAGCTTAGAAAGATAGAGAGAGAGAGAGAGATACAAGGCAAGAGGCTCAAAGGTGATTTTTCTAACCCTTAAAACCAGAGCTGGAGGTTAGTTTATATAGGCAAAAAGGGGGGAAAAAATGGGGGGAAAACAATTCAAGTTTCCCCCCAAAATGAAAACCCCCTCCCGGATACAAAATCTAGGGAAAAGGAATACAGATTTGTAGTGTACCAACCCTGAGGATCATGGCCAGCCAGTTTTCTTGGGCTTAGGTGGCCGGCCGGCGACCTCCCATGGCCGGCTGGCCAAGGGTCAAAAAGGTCAATGAAGATTAGTGGCCGGCTATGCCATATTAGTGGCCTCCCATGTGTGCACAACACAACTATGTGGTCAAAAACTGGAGAAAGTGAACCAGGAGAGAGAACAACCCACTTCTCAAAGGGGTTCAAAAGGTTCAACAACAATTACTGGCCGGCTACCAAATATTGGTGGCCTCCCAGATGTGTACATCACAAATATGGGGTTTAGGGTGCAAGAAAATGGCCCAAGGATGGTCAACATTGGCTTTAAAGTGAGAAAAAATGGGCGACGGAGGGCGATGAAGGGATAAAGTTGGCTGACAATAATTACTGGCCTCCCATCCTTCTATGACCTTCCTAGCAATGAAACAGAGGTCCCTGCCAAAAACGAACCAAAACCGATGCAAAGTGAAGGTTCGGGGGCCAAAACGCGCAGTTCGAGGCTCCGAAAGTGGGCTATTAGGCACCGGAAGTGGTGTCTGACTACGAAGTTGGTCTCTCGGACCATAGTGTCCCTCAAAAGGGAGTAAATAAGATGCATGCCAAAAGCCGGAGCAAACAGAGGTGGTTAAGCGATCCCGAACCGAGGCACACGGCCAACGGTTCCGAAAAACTGGAAACCGGACTCCAAACGGGCAAAATGGCCTATGACCACGAAACGTAGCCTATGGCCACTGAGAGATGATCTACGAGACCTCTCCCTCCCTTCGAGAAGAGAAACAGAGAAAATCGAGCCTGGTTCGCAAACCGAGGCAAGGTATGAAAGAGTCCGGAAGTCCGGAGGCAAGGCTCGCAGCCGAGACTCTGAAACTTCTGAACGAGCACAGTATACAACATCACCGAGCGCTCAATTGGTGACGTCTGAGTCTTAAGGTCGGTCAAAAATGAGGTGTCTACAACACGCTTATTAATTTGATTATTAATTAATTTGCTCAACCAATACATTAAAAGTTATAATTATACCTTTCACTCATAATCATTGTACATGCACCCTCATTTTCACACTTTTTTGTTTATTTTTTATTTTTTATGTTTTTTGATTTGGAGATTTCGGTACTAATTTTTCGAAATTACACATTTAATTCAAAACTTAATTTCCAAATAAAAGTGATTAGTTCGAAAAATTTGTTCCAAAAAAATAAAATAAAAATCTTTCGACAGTTGATGTCTGAATATAATGAAATAATTCAGTACTGGTTGTCCGACTGAAAACCGTGAAAGGAAAAAAAAAAAAATTCTTTTGCACAAAAAAATTAATATTTTGATCACTAATAGAGTATAAATTTAGAGATTAAAACAATATAAGAGTTGTTATGAGAGTGTTGATTTGCAAGTAATAGAGGAGTATAGAGTGCGTACCAAGCGAAGTAACAACAATGAAAAAAATTAGGATTTAATTTTTTTTACTCAAAAGGTGTAAATTGAGATTTTTTTTTTTGTTTTTTGTTTTTTTGTTTTTAAAAGTGGTGTATAGAGAATATTTTTATATAATATTATGGGTACTAGTGGATGTCAATTATGGTCATTTTAATTTAAGATATAGTTACTATTAAAATAATATTTCATTAAGTATATACACTAAGATAATTAGGTGTGTGAAAATAGAATTTTCCTTCATCTTTTTGTTTTGTTTTGTTTTGTTTTTAATTTTTGGGACCCTGATTTTTTTTTTCTTCCTTTTTTAACCTTTCATAAAATCTTATCCTGGATGATATAGTGAACTAATTGGAGTTCTCCGTCACTTAAAACAAATATATTTCTTAACATACTCTTGACCTAATCTAATTATTAACCTTTATTATAAAAATAAATAAATAAATAAAAATTGGTTGTACTATGGTTCCTTGATTATCATTGTAACTGGTTGCAAGGATGCAAGTTACAGTAATAGGAGAATTTGCACTCTTTAAATCTCTCTCAATACATCTTTTTGTCTTATACTTTTAAATTTTATATTTTGAATGAAATTTTTTCCGTTGCCGATAAAAAAATACAAGTAAATCACGTCAAATTTGGATCAAGTTTTTTTAATCTTTTTTTTTTCTTCTCATTTGGGATGATTTCATGTAGGATAACATTGGAATCAACAATGTTTTAAATGCTTAAGTCAACTTGTAGGTAATGTTTGGTAACGTTTATGTTTTTTTATTTGTGTTTACAAAAATTTTATAAATTGGTATTTTGTTTATTTTTAGAAAAACATAAATTACAAACGCGTTTGGTTTGAAAAAAAATATTTAAAAACATAAACTAAAAAATATATTTGTTCAGGCCTAAAATATTTATATTTATATTTTATTATTTATGACAATGGGATCACACACATTATAATTGGAAAAAAATTAATTGAAAAAAAATAATTAAAAAAAAGTTATTTGAAAAAAAATGAAAATAAATTATTTGAAAAAAAATTAATTGAAAAAAAAAATTGTTAGTCAAAATTTTAAATTTCTGTTTAAAAACTAACGTAAACTCATTTTTTTAGTTTACATTTTTTCCTAAAATTTATAAATTGAGACAACAATTATAAATCTAAAAAATTATCAAACAAGTTTTTATGATAGTTTTTTAAATTTTTATAAATATAAATTGAAAACGGAATGGTTACTAAACATGCCCATAATGTTTTATTTTTTAATAAAATATTAATTTTGTGCTAACAAAAAAAAATACCCTTCAAAGGTGAAATATACAGTAATAGGAGGATTTGGGGCTCAAAAATTGTTGCCCCTCCCTTAACTGATACGCTTGATTTACAGATGATTACTTATCTGAAATTTACGCTACTCTTTATTCCCAAAAAAGAACTAATCCCTTTCACTTGTTTGATCGGTTGGAGAAGGCATACGTAATCGGGGTTTTCGGGTGCTTCAATCTTATTTATTTTTTATATTATTTTAATAATAAATTATTAATAGGTCTTAATAGTTTGAATTAATTTCTACCAAGTCCTATTGAAAATAAATCCTAATAAAATCGTAATTGAAAATAATTTTTTGTGATAGTTTTTGTATATGTTGTTAAAAATTAACAATTAGTGACTTTTTTTTGTTACAATTTTTATAAATTGTCGCTAAAACTTACAATTAGTGACATTTTTCTATGATGAATTTTTTAAATTGTCGCTAAAAGTTAAAAATTAGTATTGTTTTTTATGATTTTTTAAACTATCGCTAAAACTTATAATTAATGACTTTTTTGTCACAAAATTTTTAAACAGTCTCTGAAAATTAGTAATTAGTGACTTTTTAATAATTTTTGATGAAAAACACTATTAATTATCATATGACGTATTAAACAATAAGTCTAGACTGCCTCTTATTTTAAACAATTTGATACTAATTATCTTGCATTGAAGGAAATAAATGATAGGCATTTTTCTTTTTCCACTCTTCATAAAACCTTTTACTGAGGACAAGTTGGGGTACTTATTAAAATAGTTTTTTTTTTTTAAAAAAAAAAGTCAATTTTGTACGTCTTTACTTAAAAATTAAAAAACTAATTAAAATAACTAATTCTCAAAACAAAAATCATATAGTGGTTTAGTTAGTCTTAGTACACTTCAAAGTCTAGACCTAATTCTTGACCATAATGTAATAAAAAAAAAAAAAAAATTGATTGTACTATGGTTCCATGATTATAAAAATAATTGTGGGTTTATTGAAGTAAATTACATAAAATTTGGTTTAATTTTTTTTCTTTTTCAATGCATTTGGGATGATTTCACAACTTGTAGAATAATGTTGGAATCAACAATGTTTTTGAATATGTCGTTAAAGAATTTGTCCTCCCTTGACCAAGACCAATCCAATACATAGACCAATTGAAAGGTATGATGTGAACAAGCTCAAAAGGAAAAATGGGAAAGTAGGTTATTGTGACTTTCATCATCTCTCCAACCCCCCAAACAGGTTCAACTATATATGTGCATACTTGAAATTTCCATGTGTGAAAGATTGTTGTTTAACTTTGTTGAATATTTGTGGGCGTAGACTCCTAATTGAGCCTTTTTCTGTTCTATTTAACCTAACATGTGTTTTTGCAACCAAATTATTTGGTCTTCGTAGAATAATTACAACTCTCTAGAGAGAGAGACAGAGAGATAGATGTGGCTCTATATGTGGGGAAAGTATATGGCGTGCCAGCTATGGAGAGGGCACGCAAGAGAAAGATGAGTCCGGGGGATCTTGTCGCATATGTTGGGGAATATTTTGTTTGACTGAGTTTTTAGAATTTATTTTTTAATTTTTTTTGTTAAAATTAGTTTAGTGAAATAAATGAAAAATTATAAAACATTCACTCATTCTCCTACAAGCTTCCAAAGACACCAAATTTGAAGACCAAATTTCTAGAAAATCTAGAAGACAAAATTATGGCAAAGATCATTCAAATAGATCATCTGGTTTCTGTGTTAGTTACTTGCCAACTTTTGATATTGTGCTTGCATATGATTGGGTGGTCCTATCAGTGCCAACCTAGTTGGGATTGATTTATTTTGTCATGATGCGTTTTGCACTCATTTTTTTTTCTCCATTATTGATAAAATATCCTTGTTCATCAATGAAGTTTCTTTCTTTTTGTTGATAAAAAAAAATCTATTATAGTGAAATTGAACTGTTCTTATTAAGGAAATTTCAAAAGCTAGCCAAAGAAATTTTATATTTTCTACTCACTACACTTAATATGGTATATGTACTTAACAACACCGTATATGAAGAAACAAGAAAAATTCAAACCCAAAATTAAGATGAAATGAGAGAATAACATACGATTACATCTATAAGCGACACATTTTAAATTAGATGTTAAATTCCACATTCAATGTATACTATTTATTTTTATTTTTTATTTTTATCAGCAATGTTCAATGTATATTATAGAAATTATTTCACGCTCCTAGGGCAATACCTCAATGTAGTCACACCATCACGTAGCCCACCTCTTAATCAGGTGCCCAGGTAACCATACGACTCCTGAGTGCTCGGCATGACCCAGCGAGTAGAACATAATAACAAATTATTATTATTCATATGAAAAGATTATGCTGAACAATAATTGATTCATTATCAAAGATTTTTATAAACACACTATAATTGAAACAAAGTTTTCATATGCGCAAGAGAAGCAATAAATAGTCCTACTTTGTTATTCATTGTGTTGAAATTATTATTTTAAATATCAGTCATTACGTATCATATTGGTCATTATCTAATGTAATTTTGACTTTCAATATCATTCTTTAGTGACATATCGATTGATTCTAATTGATACTATCTAATATCAGTCAATATATAACCATATCATTGATACTTATACATATTATAATATTGTTATTAAAATCACGATTATATATATATATATATATTTTTCTTTCCCTCTTATCCACCCTCTCTCATTCTCTCTCCCACACACAGTAGAAAGACGCATTCTTTTCACTGTAGCTTAATATGCTTCAAAAGAAAATTATTTACAAATAGAATTTTATAAAATAAAAAAAAATAAAATAAATTCATATAAACAATATGACATTGATATTTTTAAAATTATAAGTCAAAATAATAGCTATTGCAACTTGAAATGAAAGAACAACAGGAAAAAAAACATCACTTTGTGTTTATATAGTATTAACATGCTCCAAAATTAAAGAAAGAGCAATAATTAATACTCATAAAATTAAAAGTAACATGCTCATCCTTGAAAGTACTGTCAATCAACTTGAACACAAAACATGTGATTCTGGACAAACCCTAAAGTCATATACATAAGCATCTAAGGAGCATGTTAAAACAATGATGGTAGATGTTTGGCACGCCAAGATCAAGATGGTGCCCACAACTTTAACTGGTACATGTGAGCATCTATTTTGGTCCCACTAAGAGACACCAATTATTTTTTCAAAAATAGGCATGATTTGATTCCAACTGAGAATAATATTGGTTCATTGATAGATTTACTATGGTATTCTTTTTTTTTTTTTTACAAAAGAATCACAATATTGAAAAAAAATTCCGAGACTTAGTCCAGCCAATCAATTCACTATAAAGAATAAAATACAAGTTACGACTTAAGAATCAATTGTAACCGAGTCCACGATGTCTGACGTTCTCCTATTGAATCCACGAGCTCTACTAGAGTCTCGGATGAAACCGTCCCTAGTTTTGTTGTAATTTTTGGAACCTTACAGAATTGTGGAAGTTGCAGCACCTTCATTAGAGTCTTTCATCAGCAAGAAGTCATTATCTAGCAATTATTTTGTGTAATAATGATCGACTAGATTTCCATATTCATCATTATCCATCATGATAAAACTCTGAAATTTCCTTAAATCATTAATACTGAAGTTCTTTTCTTTTTTAACTAAGTCTAATTTACCAGAATTTTTGCAGATCACTAAGATGTCAAAGTTAAAAGTTTGGCCACCACTCCCTATTGTATTCTTCAAAGTACCAAAAAAAAAAAAACTATGTTATTTTTGTTATGAGAGTAATTCTGATATATTGAATTGAATAAAAAATACAATAGTAAAAGCCTGTATATATAGGATGATAAGAAACCTAGATAGGTACATAAGAAGATAGAGATACAATGAGATTGAGATAAGTATAGATAGAGATATATCTACAATATAAATAGAGATAAGTATAATAATATACAGCTAAGACCCCCCCTCAAGCTCAAGGTGGTAAGGCAGATATCAACTTGAGCTTGGAGAGGAGATCAGAGAAACAGCCTTGAAGATGAGCTTTGGTGAAGAGGTTGGCAGTCTGATCAACAGAGGTAACAAGAGAAGACAAATAAGGCCACTAGTAATATGCTGGCGTATGAAATGGCAATCAATCTCAATATGCTTGGTGCGATCATAGAAGACATCATTATGTGCAATCTAAATAGCACTCTGATTGTCACAATAAAGATTGGTGGCAGCAGAATGAGAAACTCCTATGTAAGAAAGAAGCCAACGAAGCCACACAAACTCTTGAGTAGTGTCAGCAAGAGCACGATACTCAGTCTCAGTACTAAAACGAGCAACAAGTTGCTTCTTGCTACGCCAGGAAATGAGAGTTGCCCAAGAAAAAACAGAACCTAGTAGTGGAACGACGGTCAGTAGGATCCTCGGCCCAATCGACATCAGAAAATGCATGCAGTTGTAGAGAAGAGTGGGAAGAGTAGTGAAGACCATGAAACAGAGTTCCTTTGAGATAGCGCAAAATGCGAACCAGAGCATCATAGTGTGGAGAACGAGGAGCAACCATGAACTAACTGACAATGTGAACATCATAAGTAATATCTGGACGAGTAACCGTGAGATAGACAAGACTGCCAACTAGTTAATGATATAAAGTGGCATCAGTTAGTAGGGAACCGTTAAGAGGGGTAAGACGAGTCTGAGGATCAACCGGAGTAGTGGCAGTCTTGCAATCGATAAGACCAGCCTGAGCCAAGAGACCAGAAGTATACTTGGCCTGGGTAAGAAAATAACTAGAGGAATCTTAGGAAATTTCCAAGCCAAGAAAGTAACTAAGCAAACCCAAATCTTTTATCTCAAATTGGCGATTGAGAAACTGTTTGAGACTAGAAAGACCCACTGTGTTATCTCCAGTGATAATTATATCATCCACATAGAGTAGAAGGAGAATAGTACCACGCTTCGTCTTACGTATAAACAAGGCAGAATCATGGGCACTAGAGGAAAAACCAAAGTCACGAATGGTGGAGCTGAACTTGGCAAACCAGGCACGCAGAGCTTGTTTCAAACCATACAAAGCACGACGAAGTTTGCAAACTTTGTTTGATGGAACAGAAGAACCAGGAGGAGTTGCATATACACTTCTTCAGTGAGGTCACCATTGAGAAATGCATTCTTGACATCCATTTGAAAAAGATTCCAGTGGCGAGCAGCAACAACTGCAAGTAAGCTGCGAACTGAAGTAAGACGAGCAACAGGAGCAAATGTTTCCTCATAGTCAATCCCATATTCTTGAGTAAATTCCCAGGCTACAAGGCGAGCTTTGTAACGCTCAATGGAACCATCAGAATGAGTTTTGAGGTTGTAAACCCATTTGCAACTAACAGTACTCTTTCCAAGAGGAAGATCAACCACATCCTAGGTATGAGTTTTATCGAAAGCTTGCAGTTCATCAGCCATAGCTTATTGCCAAAGAGGGTTAGAACAAGCTTCTCGATAGGAAGTAGGTTCATGGGAGGAAAAGGCAGTGGAACCAACAATATAATCGCAGAGAAGAACAGAAGGTTGCCTTACCCGTGTAGAGTGACGCTCTGGTGGAGGAAGAACCTCAATGGGAGGTGGAGATGGAGAAACCTCCACAAGAGCTGGAGAAGGCGTAGGACCATCAGCAGACACAGGATCTTTAGGATGGACGATAGGCATAGGCGACTGTAGAAGCATGGAGCTAGAATCTGTATCAAATTCATTAGAAAACAAGTCTATGGAAATATCTGTAAAGGTTGGTGAGCGAGGGGACTATGGTAGTTGAAACTTGGAAAGATTGGAGAACATTTTGTGTTCCCAGAAAATCACATGACGGGAAATACAAAGGCGCTTGGAGATAGGATCCCAACAATGATACCCTTTATGTTCTATACCATATCCCAGAAAACAGCAAAGACGAGAACGAGGTTCTAGTTTAGTGTGTTCATGAGGCTGGAGTAGAACAAAACAAGCAGAACCAAAAACTTTAAGAGTGGTATAGTCAGGAGGAGAACCATACAAGCGCTCATGACAGGTGTAGGGACAAGATTTATGGTGTAAATGGCAGTGAGGGTAGCTTCCCCTCAAAATTTTTCAGGACAAGAAGAGGAGATGAGAAGAGCCCGAGTAGTGTCGAGAATATGACGGTCTTCCGTTTGGCTTGACCATTTTGTTAGGATGTGCCTGCACAAGATCGATGAGATAGTGTACCATGAGCTCGAAGAAAAGAAAGAAAATCAGAATCCAAGTACTCCTTAGCATTATCAGAATGGAAAATCTTAATAGTACGAGAAAACTGAGTGCGAACCATGGCAGAGAAATCATAATAAATCTGCTTAAGTTCAGAGCGATTTTTGAGAAGAAAAAGCCAAGTATAGCGAGAAAAATCATCAGCAAAAATCACAAAGTATCTTGACCCCTCCATGGTTGGTGTGGGGGAAGGTCCCTAAATATTAGAATGTATAAGATCAAAAGGAACAGTAGAAATAGAAGTACTTTGATTAAAAGGTAAAGCAGGTTGTTTAGCAATTTGACAAGATAAACAATCGACATCTTCAAGACGGACACAACCTAACTGACCACTAGAAACCAAAGGTTTCAAATGACTAAAAGAGACATGTCCTAAGCGACAATGCCAAAGTTGAAAAGAAGGCATAGTAGATGCAGTAGCAGAGGAAGCAATGGAAGCAACAGTAGATGCTTTGTGTGGAATCCGAAGATGTAGAAGCTCGAACAGACGTCCATGCTTATGGCCTATCCCAAGGATCTGTCTCGTCTGAGGGTCCTGCACCAAACAACCATTAACAGAAAATGTAACGGTTAGACCAAGTTCACATAACTGACCAACAAAGATAAGGTTCAATAGAAGAGTAAGAATGCGATAAGTATCCGAAAGAGACACAGTGGAAATAGCAATTGGGCCAATGTGACTAACAGACATATGAGAACCATCAGCAGTGTGTATAGGGGGAACAGAAGATGATGATGAGAAAGAAGAAAACATAGTGGAGTCAGAAGTCATATGATTATAGCATATGGAATCAAAATACCATGAAGAGTTACCTGAGGTCACTGAAAGAGCAGTAAAGGGGGGAGTACCAGATTTGGCGAGCACCTGGTTGATGATGGAATCAGTGGAGTGGTGAGTAGAAGAACCCTCAGAGGCAACAGCAGCAGAGCGAGAACCTTGGCCAGAATTGGACTGGTATCAGAGCTAGGTTAAGAACCTAGTAATTTCACTTCGCCGGCGGGCGACAGCCTCATTTTGGTCGCCCGTTGGACCTCAACTTATTCCGCTGTCATGTTTTCCTTTCAGTATTGCTTCGTGGTAATCTTTCCCTCTATTCGTTGGTTTATTCCTATCCCAAATATCTTTACCATATATATATATTTTTTGTTTTTTACTCGTAATACTTTTTTTTTTCCCTCCACTATCTCTTTCCCTCTGCTTCAATCTCAAATTGGTTTCTATCTTTAAACTTATTTGAGTTTGAGAGGGGGTATTATATCTATATCATGGTGAACACGATTATACACCATGCAAACCACCTACCCGCCTCATTTGGCGCACAATTCAAGCCGTACTCTCTGGCGCACAACCCGAGCCGCTCCTCTTTGGTGCATAATCCAAGCCGTTTTCTCTGGTGTACCACCAAACTCGCCCCCTAGCGCACCATCCAAGCCGTCTCTTAGCGCACTCAATCATCTATTGTCATCATCGTTCAGCAGTACGTCATAAGTTATGTGTGCGCCACGCTTGCTGGTTCAACATCCAGTCTATACAATGGTCCGGCATGACCCTGTAAACTATCCTAGCATTGATTCCGGTTAGCTCCTACATCGGTCCGGCATGACACCTTTAAACTGTCATGACATTGATTCTGGTTAGCTCTTACATCGATTTGGCATGACCCCTTAAAACTGTCTTGGCATTAGTTCCAGCTAGTTCCTACAATGGTCCGACACGACCATAAACTGTCTCTCGGCAATAATTCCAGCCTGTTTCTATATCGGTTCGGCACGACCTTAAATTATCCTAGCATTAGTTTCAACCAATTCCTATAATGGTCCGACACGACCATAAACTGTCTCCCAGCTTTAGTTCTGGCCTTTGATCTATTTCAAGCGCCTTTGCTCCCGTTCGGATTTTACAATCTATTTGCCTTTTATTTTATTTATTTTTATTTCGTGTTTTAGTTTCTCTCTCTAAACTCAAGATGTCGGCTGATAAGGGCTGACGTCAGTGGCTGAAGATGAAGGGAAACGGCTGAGGAAGCCGGGCAGAAGCCGAGGCAGGGGGCACGCGGCTAGGAGAAGCCGGGCGAAAGCCGATGAGGATTCGGCTTATGCGGAAGCTGATAGGGACTGATGTGGAAGCCGACGACCAAGCCGAGGTCGGATCGGCTGAGGCGGTATCCGAGGGACCAAAGTCGAGGAAAGCTGGCTCTGGCTGAGACACCTACAGCAGTGTGCTGCGAGTAGAAGCGACGTCAATCGACGTGTGTGGACGTCCCCGAATGCCTCGGGAGGGAATCCCCCCCGTTTTGTTCATATGGGCCTCATTACAATTCGGACTCAAATGTCACGGTCCTGTATCTAATCTCGCACAGTGCAACGCAAGACCGATGGATCATCAAATAGCCCAAATCCGACAAATCGTATTTTGAAAACAGATTTTTTTGAAAGAAGTGCCAAACATGGATTGCTTTGCCAGATACAGAGTCGCCACCTGAATATTTTATTTTGGGAAATTTAAGAAACCCTGACTCGTTTGCCTATGGCCACGTGTCCGTCATCACCAAAGTTGCCTCGGCTTGAGAACTTGGGTACGATTGGGAAAGGTCACTTCGTGAGCACCCCCGCTCGCCCGATCAAAGATCGGCCTCTACTAAACATGATATCGAGTTTTGAAAACATATGTGCTCTTATTCCGGTTATTAGCCTAGATTTACTACGTGATGCACACAGCATACAAGTATAGACTGGATCGCCTGAATTGGAACAACACATCTCATGTTTGTTTTGAAAATGGTTTGCTACTCGCAAGTAGGCTTAAAATGCAGATTTTGCCACCCTTGGGTGGGCTTAGAAAATATGATTTTGCCACTCTCAAGTGGGCTTAAAACTCACAGTCAATGCATTATTCCAATTCAGATAACCCAACCTTCACCCACAGGCATTCAGGCAGGTATATCACATAAGCACATAGCCTCATGGTAAGCATGCTATCATGGTAGTCACTTATACGCATGCAAGGATGCTAAAGCATAAAACTTACCGAGTACTCCAAGCCAAAACAAAAGCTATGTTAGAAATCCATGCATGATCCTAACTATACAGAAATGCCTAATGCAACATATGCAAAATGCAACTATAGTAGGCTCGGCTATTCTAAAGATGGCATGTGAAATGCTACAACTAACAAATATTCAACTCGGAATTGTAATACAATGCAGTTAGTATGATGCGCCGAGCCCGGCGCATGCAAGACAGATGAATGAATGCGAACATGCGAGCATAAGTATGCTAATTGAAACATGCCCTAATCTAACCATCATAAGCTGATAAATAAAAGGGAGAAAGACGTGGGGTTGGAAGACATACATCACACACACACACACTTATTACAATTGTGCCCTCGCTCGGAGGATCCGAAAGAATATTACAAACTATCTAGCTAATCTAAGCTAAATAACAAATTACGGCTAATTATTACACAACATTAATGAATCAACAAATTAACTAAGTAAGTAATAAACTAGCATGCAAACTAAATACAATGGACTGCCTTAACTCTATTTCGGATGGCGAAGGGTGTATGCATGCTCGAGTCGCCTTGTCGGTAAATTCCATCGCGATGCCTCGCCTCGCCTTTGTTTGCAATTGATCTCAAAAACTTGCACAAAGCTCCAGAAGGCTGAAACTCCACCTTGGGAAGGCTGCCAACCAGATATTGGCTTGGGAAACACTTGCCGACCACCCTTTGTGATGGAAACCAAAAAAGGCGGTCGGCCTGCTAGAAAAATTAGTCGGCCGACCACTTTCTGCCCCTGGATTCTGGTTTTTCTACAACAAAGGCAAGAGGGAGAGAAAGCAAGGTATTTTCAACATAAGTGTGCAAGACCACTCTCCCTGTCCTTGCACAAGCTCAAGGGAGTGTAGACTTCGATCCTCGTGCCACCAATCATGCATCTCGATGTATGATGGCCGAGAACTCGAATTGCACGACTCAATGGAATGAATGCAAGTATAAACATAACAAGGCCTAAACTCCATCATGGATAATTCGGAGCGTCGGCAACCAGGAATCGAGGCACGTTTCGTCACTTGGAGTACGAAACGTCCCTCCTTTCCCGTGTTTGGACTAAACCCTACTCCAAACACAATGCAATATGCATGATATGCATGAATGCAATTCTAACATGCAATCCTAGATGTAATGCCATTGAATGACGCAAACATGTAAGGGATGAAAATGCAAACATGCACCTAGCATATACAATGCTAACACTACATGGCATGCATAATGCTCATGAACTAAATGCGACTAACAACCTATGGCATACTCAATGCGACTAACAACCTAGCATACACAATGCGAGGAATGACATGGCATACACAATGCTAGCAACATAACATGCACAACACATTGCAACATGGCATACACAATGCAAGGTGGACTTAAACCAATATGAGTGGACCTCAGCTGTGATACCCCTGTTCTGTATTATGCTAATTGGTCCCAAATGTCATTGTGATTATATGTTTTGATATGATTTGTGTGCCATTCTGTGAATATATATATATATATATATACGATTTTGAAGTTTTACCTGTTCACCATAGGAATATCTGTTCGAATAATCAGCTTGGGAAATTCAATCGAGGGCCTTATCGGCCACAGAACCCGAAATTTATTACGCCATTGTGTTTGGCATAATTTTTAGAGCCTACGGTGAAATTTAATTGAAAATTTATTCGGGCCAGACTAAATTGAATTATTTAATGTCATTGTGCTCCAATTGTTTAATACCTTAATTGTGGCTAGTGGGGCTTCTTGCATTTGAGCACTACACATCTCATTCTCTCATATACCTTCATTTTGGCTGATATTCACTCTAAGGAGAGGAGAGGGCCGACCTTTAGAGAGAGAGAAGAGAGAAAAATCTGTGTTTAATCTTGAGGGCTTGGAATCTTGGAGTCCAACTCAAATTGGACCATAGATTGAAGAATTGGACTTCTAGGTAAGCCATTGACTCTTGAAATTATGAATTGAACTTGTAATCTTGTGAGTTCAAGAGTTGTTTGTAATCAAGAGCATGTAATAAGTTGATTTTTGTTGAGTTTGAAGTCTTAGAACTCATGCATGTAAGAGATTACCTTGAATTTGCATGTTTGAGCTTGAAACAAATGATCCATGTAAAGTTTTGGTTAAAGCTCATGTTGTAATCGCCATTTGTACCATCTGAGTTGGGAATGATGAGCATCTCCCACATGCATGTACAAATCATGGAAGTATAAGTCTTGAATGTTTGAATTTGAGCATGTTGATGATGGGTTTGAGATGTTTTGGGACATGCATGTAGATAAATCATGAAATTGAGCTTCCTAATGTTGTAATCTTGTATTAGTAGCATGTTAGCATGTGTAAATGTGTAATTTGGGCCATTGCATGCAAGAAATGTAGATGGAAAACCGTATTGGAGCTCAAGAACACGATCTGGGAAACCCAGATTCTTGAGGTCCGCTCGAGCGGGGTAATGGCCGCTCGAGCGGGAAAATCGTGCTCCCAGCATTTTTTTGCAGAGTTGGATGTCCGCTCGAGCGGGACACCTCACGCTCGAGCGCGGAGTCTTGTAGACAGGCCTTCAGCTCGAGCGCATCTTTCGTGCAACCAGTACTTTAGCAGGCCTTAAGGGTCCGCTCGAGCGGAGAAGTTTACGCTCGAGCGGGGACCCTGTTTCCTGGAATTTTGTTCATGCATTCTGTGATTCGTTTTCCGTTCTCTTTCACTTGTAAGCACTCTTAGGCATATGTTAAGCATTGTAAATGAGTTAATGAGATACGAACAAAGCCTAAAGAGGAATATGTGAATTAAAGAACGGATTGAACTGTTAGTGACCCTTTTGTATTCATGAAATGTGTAGGGTCAAGCTCCAGGGCGCATCCACAAGCCGATCACTGTGAGTAATATCAATATTTGAAAACTTGTCAATGTCCAATTGCTATTCCCCTATAAATATTATGAGTTGTTAATTGGGGTGGTGGACAAAAGTTTGACATGAATGAATGGGCCAAAGGCCGTTTGACATGAACGAATGGGCCAAAGGCCGTTTGACATGAATGAATGGGCCAAAGGCCGTTTGACATGAATGAATGGGCCAAAGGCCGTTTGACATGAATGAATGGGCCAAAGGCCGTTTGACATGAATGAATGGGCCAAAGGCCGTTTGACATGAATGAATGGGCCAAAGGCCGTTTGACATGAATGGATGGGCCGAAGGCCGTTTTGCCATGAATGGAAACCCGGATGGGCCAAAGGCCAGAATGTTTGGAACTACAGTTACTTGACTTGCATTTCGTATAGTTATATATATTTTGCTGTTAAACAGAAGTATGAATTGGGCCCAAGGCCGTTTAGAGCACGTTGATCTACATATTGTTATGTAACTGTTATATTTGATATTATTCACTGGGCTATCGCTCACGCTCATTCATGTATTTGTAGGTGAGCCAAGGGAAGTCCAAACCCAGCCCCAGTGAAGTCTGCTAGGAACAACAGGAGTTTTGGGAGAGTCAGCCTTGTGCCTCGCGCATGAGACCATCCTTGCCCTTTTATTATGTACCTATGTTTTGTCTTGTTGGCAAGGACCCAGTGCATGTCTGTACATAGTCTGTTATAGGTTGACTCGTTCTGGACGATCCTGTCTGTAATGAATTTTGTGAAGCTGTACCTTTGATGTGAGTTATTAACGTATCTGAGTATGGTTTGTTTGATGTGCATATAAGCACGGCTCTATGGACAAAGTTTTTAATTTTGCTTCCGTTTGGCCCCCATTAACTCTGTTAAAATACGTTTAGAACAGTTTGAGGCCGTAGGTAATCTCATGATTACTGGCCGGTTACGTCCTTAACCCACGGGGGCGGGTTCGGGTCGTGACATCAGCCACACTCAAATCAGTGGCCATATGATGGAAATGAGACAACCGAAACACATGCAAGCATGCACGATGCAAGGGACCGATCTTAAAGCATCAAATGCCACTCTACCAAAACATGGTAAATGATGAAACATGGCATAAAATGACACATGATACAGCTCTGAAATGGCATAAAATATGGTCCCGAAACATGCAAATATGGCACACAATGCAAGCTAGGGGGCCCGGGTACCGAAACTAGTGAAGTGCGTTACACTAGAGGTACCCAAAGCAATGCACCAAAGGCAAAACCAACCCCAAACAGACCCTAGGAAGGTCTGAAACAGTGGGGAAATGGCCTAAAATGATGGCTCGGAATGCAATGAAATGGAGCTCATTCAATGGTCTGAAAACAAGACATACAAGTCCGACACTCAAACACTTCTAAAGAGTACAAAACATGGCAATATGGCATTCAAACATGCTCTGAAATATGATGTATAATGAGCCCAAAATATGAACACACCTCAGTATATGCATGGAATGAACCTCGAAACTCAAAGTTAAGCATGGGTATTGAACTACAAGCATGAAAAACCAACATTATTCAACCATGAGATCCAAAAACAGAGCTAGGGCAGTCCAAAATAAGCACAATATCAGTTCAAGGCATGGCCAAAAAGTGTTAAAATCAAGGGTCAACAAAGCATGCAAAGAAAGCTAGTGAACCATGAGTTACATTACAACTACATGGAGTGTATGAAGGCTCACCAAACCAGCCAAAAACAGAAGTATGCCATGCCAAAATATGCCCAAATAACCAATGAAACTCAGTCAATGCATGCAAGAATGATGGGCTCCTTTGAAAGGCCAATAAGGTGGTTGTTCTACACATGCATGATGGACACACACAATGGAAAAACCACCTCTGGACAGAGGTTTTGAGGGTCCTAAAACCCACTAAAAAGAGCCTGAAAGGGGTCTAGGAAACATGCAAATAAAGGCCCCTTTGAAAGGCCTTGAATGTGATTGTTCTACATATGCATCAAAGACACAAAATATGGCCAAAAGGGCTCTGGAAAGAGTCAAGGAAGACCTTGAAACTCACAAATAATGGCTTGAAACAAGACTTCTCAACATGCAAAATGGAGCTCCTTTGGAAGGCCAACAAAGATAGTAAAGAGAACAAGGGGTGAGAGGGTCACCCCTTTCTGATTTTAGGGCTCAAAAACACATCTAAGCCACTGAAAATCCACTGAAAATCCACTGGATTTCAGTGGCTAAAAGGCCAAACCAAGGCAAATGCAAATGCTCAAATACATGAGGAAATGAAGCATGAAAGGGGGTAGATGACCCCGAACAGAAAAATGACCTTGAACAAACTTGAAAAGGAGCTCAAAACAAGACTTTTTTTAGTTTATGTTGAAGTCCAAAAATGCTTGCAACTAGGGCTAAACTATGGAGCAAAACAATGTCAAAATGAGGGAAATGGAGACTTACCCTTGAAGAGAAGAAGGCCAGCAGCTTCTGGACCAAAATAGTGAGTCTTCAATCTCTAAAAATCAGCTTCAAGGTGCTTGGATGGATGGTGGAGGTGTTGTGCTAGGAGGTGTAGTGTAAATGGCCAAGAATAATGGAGTTTGGAGGCTTGGGATGTAGAGATATATGGAGGAGTGTATCTATCTTGAGACCAAAATGTTCAACCCTTGCAAATGGAGGGGGAAGGTTTGTTTTATAGAGGAAGAGAGCCAAGGCTTCTTGGAGAAGCCTCAAGCGGGGGTCAAAGTTTCTCAAAGAAGCTTAACCAAAAGGGTCAAGCTTCTTCTTGAAGCTAAGCAAATGGACCAAAGCTTCCTTAAGAAGACAAACAAGAGGGTGAAATCTCGGAGAGAAGGTCAAATGCTTCACAGCTGGCACAACTGTGTTGCACTCAGGAAGGCCAAAAAGCAGAAGGCTGGCCGACCAGGGTTCAAAAGGTTCAATGTGAAAAACTGGTCGGCCATACCAAAAAGGTGGCCTCCCAGATGAGTACAACACAGTTGTATGGTGGGAGACCAGAAATTATAACCCAGTAGAGTGGAAAACCAACTTTCTAGCAAGGTTCAAAAGGGTCAGGAAGAAAAGCTGGTCGGCCTACCCATATTGGTGGCCTCCCAGATGAGTACAACACAATGGTGGTATGGGAGACCAGAAATTATGGCCCAAAAGTGAGGAAAACCAGCTTTCTGTCAAGAAAACCGGCTGGAGGAGAGAGAAAATGATTTCCAAAAGAATTGCTGGTCTCCCACTATAGTACCACCTTCCAAACAATGAAAATATTGTCCACACCAAAAATGAACCCTAACCAATGCAAAACGAGGGTTCGGGGGCCAAAACACGCGGCCTGGGGCCCTGAAAACAGGCTGCTAGGTACCGGAAGTGGCGTGTGACCACAAAGGTGGTCTCTCAGGCCACAGTATCCCTCAAAAGAGAGGAAACAAGGTGTATACCAAAAACCGGAGCAAACGGAGGTAGTTAAGCATCCCCGAACCAAGGCGCACGGGCGACGGCTCTGAAAACCGATAACTGGTCTCCAAACGGGAAAAATGGCCTACGACCACGAAACGTAGTCTGTGGCCACTGAGAGATGGTCTACGAGACCTCTCCCTCCCTTCGGGAAAAGAAAACGGAGAAAACAGGACCTGGTTCGCAAACCGAGAAAAAGCACAAAAGAGCCCCGAAGTCCGGGGGTAAGGCTCGCAGCTGATAATTTGAAACCTCAGAATGAGCACAATATGCACCATCACCGAGCGCTCAAACGGTGATGTCTGAGTCTTAAGGTCGGTCAAAAATGGGGTGTCTACAGTTGCCCCTCTTTGACAGAACTCGGAAGTCATAAGTGACGGGAGTGAATGTCAAAGCCTAGAGACGACCCATTTTTGACAAGGCCGAAGACTTAGACAAATAGGCGAGACAAAAGATATGTGCCTGCAGGCATGGGGCAAGATGCAGAATGATATGCACCAAGCCGGACGTAACTCATGATCATGCAAAGCAGCAAGCTGTAATGAGGCAAGTATTCACAATAGATGCAACAGTTTTAAGTAAGAATGCAAAGCAACAACTACATTTCATGCAGTTTAAGAATGCGGAGAATTATTCAATTCTCGCCACGTCTCACACGGAGAAGATACAATACCTGCGCGGCTCGTCTAGTCGCACCAGCCTCAAATGAACCATACATACAATATCGTGCCTGTAAAAGAGAGAAACTTAACAAGCACCACATAGTTAGCAACATATGTCCAACGCTATATCGAACGCAGACACACATGGTGCCGATGAGAAAGTGCATCACAATGCAAGAAGAAATGTGCGTGACGATGCAAGTTTAAACATGGAGGCATGACAATACCAATGAAACATGCACAACAATGCAAGTGGTGTGCATGAGAATGCAAGTGACGTGCATAACAATGCAGGATAAGTGCAAACTCGAATGCATATTTGACATAAACAACGAGCAAAGAAATGCAAGTTTTGATGAGGGCGACTCAATCGCGGCCTCCGGTTTACCTCCCAGAAGGGTCACAACATATTCAAAAAGGATACATCTCGCTCTTGACGAGTAACGATGAAACACGCATCGAAAGTTGGAGTTGAAGTTCCCGCGGAGGGATTTCGCGACGAAAAGTGCACTTTCCTTGTACTTTCTCGAGTGCCGGAGGCTCCGATCACTACCAAAATTTGCAGGGAGTTCAAAGAGACCTTGGAGACCCCCTTTGGAACACCACCAACCAGGTTTGGAGGCTATTGGAGGCCACCGACCAGGTTTGGTAAAGGGGGGTGGTCGGCCTACCAGAAAAGGTGGTCGGCCGACCACCTAGCCCAAATCCGGGGCAGTTTGGTACTTTCACACTTGTTTCTTTAAATACACTTGGCCAAAGCTCTTTTGCTCACAACTCTAAGTCCGAAATCAGTCCCTCTCCCTTCCTAGAGCATTTTCCTTCTCAGATCTGCGCTCTATATGCGTTTTCCAACGCCCTACGCAAAGTTATTTCGTGAAATCTTCTAGTTTTCTTCACTTTGAACCGATTAGATTTTGATTTCGGAGCTCTTTTCCTCATTTTCACCACTTGAGGTAAGTTTGTCTCAATATTTGGAAGATTTTCACGGGAGTTGACTTTTGTTGACTTTTTCATTTCCCGAGAGTTGACTTTTGTTGACTTTTTCCAATTTTGGCTCATTTTGCTCATTTTTGCAGATTTCTTGAGATGACGGGTCATTTCCCTTATGGCGGAGGTCCTCCCGGTGCCGGAGGTGAGCCGGACATTATGTCTTTGCCCTCGAGGGTTCGGCCATTCGACCTTGAGAGGTATCACCCTCGGGAGCATATCCTTTCTCGGGCCGTTTTCTACCATTTTATTGATTTTGATGATCGAGCACCCATGGATCTGCTATTGCGGGAGCCGGAGTCCCACCTCTCTCATCAGGCACGGGAGGTATGTACTTCACTTTTACGTTTTCCACAATGTATTACGCATTTTCTGTGCATTTCATGCTTTTGCTATGTTTATCTGCTCATTCTAGCACATAGCTTGTTCTGAATACTTAGTCTATCACACAGTATTTTGTTTGCATCTTGAACACACAACTTAATCACTTGAAATTCTGAACACGCAGCCCACATATTGATTGTGAACACACAGCACACAGTTGTTGACAGTTGAACACGCAACCCAAACTGTTGAATTTCTGAACACACAGCCCATTACTGATTGTGAACACGCAGCACACACTTGTTGAGAGTTGAACACGCAGCCCGTTGTTGAATTTCTGAACACACAACCCATTGTTGATTGTGAACACACAGCATACACTTGTTGAGAGTTGAACACACAACCCAAATTGTTGAATTTCTGAACACGCAGCCCATTGTTGATTGTGAACACACAGCACACACTTGTTGAGAGTTGAACACACAACCCAAACTTTGAGGTGAACTCACAGCCCACTATTTCCGAAGTCTGAACACGCAGCCTAAACACTTGATGTTGAATACACGGCTCGAACTTTGAAATGAACACACAGCCCACTATTTCTGAAGTCCGAACACGCAGCTCATTCTTTTAGATGAACACACAGCTCACACTTTGATGATGAACACACAACCCATTCTTTGAGATGAACACACAGCCCATGCTTGTTGAAAGTTGAACACGCAGCCCGTTGTTGAATTTCTGAACATGCAGCCCAATTTTGAGGTGAACACACAGCGCACACTTGTATTTGCACACAGCTCATACCCTTCCATTCTAAACACACAGCTCATATACTTCATGTTGAACACACAGCTCACAGCATTGTATCTGATTTGGTTTGCACACAGCTCACACATTTCATTTACATGCAGCTTATTCATTTCATTCTGAAACTGAATACATGTGTTCATTATGAATGCAGGTGTCTTCCTGTGTCACACGAGGATATGGCTCCATTGTTGCGAGGGAGTGGTACACAAAGCTCCCGGAGGCCGTTCGTGATTGGGTTGACCAGGCAAGGTTCATACCCTTTTGCACGGGGATATCTCGCTATCCTGCTAGCAGGACATTGATGGGTGCCTTTGTAGAGAGATAGTGGGACACCACCAACTCCTTTCATTTCTCAGCTACCGGGGACATGACTATGACCCTGTTCGACTTCGCTATGCTGACAGGCCTTGACGTGGGAGGTTGTCGATCCATTATGACGAGGACATGGGCGAGTGGGAGGCCACCTGGATCTATCTATTGGGAACTCACCCATCGGTTGACAGAGCATCGGGCAGGGTCTGGTACACTTGGTTCTCCACATATTTCAGGGGGACTGAGCCCGAGACTCCCGAGGAGACAGTGCAGTACACTCAAGGTTTTTTGATGTTCCTCCTCGGGATCACTGTAGACCTATCACAGGTCGGTCGGTATGACTGGGGTGGCGCCGGCTTGGCTACCCTCTATTGCTACATGAGCGCGACCTCCCGCGGACGGGGGAACATAGTCGGCGGTTATTGAAGAGCTTGGGAGGTACTTTCTGCCCTCTTTGATTTACATTTCTACTTTTCGTTATCTGTACACTGCACGCACGGCACACTTTACATTCTGTACGTTGCATTCTGCTCTCAGCATTCTGCATTCTCTGTACATTCTGCATTTACGTTCTGTACTCAGCATTCTGTATTCTGATGGCTATTGCCTTGTTTTCCACAGCTCTGGGTTTTCGTGTACTTTTCGACGTTGGCCTCGGAGTTCGAGGTGGCGGTGCCTCTCACGATCCCTTACTCACTTGTATTCGAGGGCCAGTACCGGCCGAGGGCTTGAGAGACTTTGCCCTACCTGCGATAGTATTTTGACACAGTGCGGCCGACAGAGGTAATTCAGAACTCTCAGTTCTTCATGTTTTCATCTCTGATTCCTCTTGCACATTTATGATTTCTAATCGGCTCATGCATTGGTTATCCGCAGATCACATGGCAGCCCTGGGCGCCCTTGGGTAGAAATACCCGATTTCAACTTGCTGGAGGGTGGGCCGCTTCCCAGTACAGGATCTTATTTGAGGGGCCTGTTGGTAGGGCCTAGTTTCTGGGGGACCGCTTCATGCGTCAGACTATGGGCTACCCCGAGCAGAGTGTCCCCGCAGCACCTCCGGTCTACATGCGGTCCACTGAGGGGCTCACTCCCCATGATGTTGAGTCGGCCATGCTGGGCACTGATATACTTCTGCATTTGGAGGAGGGGGAGTACGCGACCTACTGTCATACATACTTGATGCCTCCATTGACAGGTGTCCGTACTCCCACGAGGAGGTCTGCTGGCATGCCATCATCGAGTTTAGCTCGGGCTGCAGATATCCCTTCTACCAGCAGGGCCGGTACATCTAGAGGCGGGGTTGGACTGGTTCCCCTGATTCCCCCGATGAATCATCAGGCCAGATGGCCAGCTATTCCGACTGAGTTGACAGGATGGCGATACGGGACTTCATACCCGATTCCGATAGAGCCCCCTATGCCCGATCATCGATACGTTAGTGATCCTGACTCACCACCGGTATGTTCCACTACTTTTCATTTACCACTCAGGTACTTAGGCATTCATTTACTTATTGATGACTTGAGCTTGTATCTGTAGCCTACCAGGGAGTATACGGAGGGGTTACTCGGGTTAGTAGCCTCACTCGAAGGCATGGTCCTGCGGAGGGAGACGTAGTTGTCCATCGTCAGTGTCCCGGTACTATTTAGTTTTCTTGCATTTATCATACTTCTGATGACATGCTGAACTTGAATATTTCATTGCATTGATTGACTGTATGTGTAGAGCACATCTGACACACACCACATCTATGTACTGTATCTGCGCACACCCACTCTTTGTAGTTTTCTTGCATTTGCGTCTGATATACATACTTTGGCTGATGTATTCAAATTGCGCTCTTTCTTTTCAGATGCCCCCACTACATACTGGGCCACAGGCCGGGCCATCCAGGCCTCCTCAGAGAGCTGGGAGACGGGATTCGACTCGCGGTTGAGGCAGACGCAGAGCACCTGTCGTAGAGGAGGAGTCCAGCGAGGAGGAGGAGCCTGCACATCCCCAGTCAAAGACATCCGCTGGCAGAGAGGATGACTCTGGTTCCGGTTCCGGTAATGGAGATGATGTCGAGGAGGATTCCGAGGGCGGCGACTCCGATTCCGATGATGATGATGGTGCAGAGGCTGTTCCGCAAAAGAGGACGAAGAGGGCCTCTTACTCCTGTGCTTGATAGTTGTTCCTGCTTTATTTGCCTTTTTTACTAGTAGTTGTAGCACATTTGTACATTATTAGGCAGTTTTATTTTCTGTAAAACTTGTACTCTCGTTGTAAAATGTTGTAACAAAGGAAGCATGATGGAATGAAATAGCTTTTTGAAAAAGTGTTGCATTTTATGTTCTTAGCATTGCATCGCATCATTTTGCACGAAAATGAGATTGAACGGAATTGTGCACTGAAAATTGCCAAGTCAGGTAGTGAAACGACTCAACAAACTGAACAACTTAACTTACTAAGAAATAACAAAACCTTAGCAAGTTTACAACTCGGTAAGCAAGACATAACAACGTTGAGTAAACAAAGCGTAACAACTCAATATACGAAATTCGATGACTTGATAAACAAAACTCGATAAACAAAACAACTCGATAATCAAAGCAACAACTCGATAAGCAAAACAACAACTCGATAAGTAAGACTCAAACAACAACTCGATAAACAAAATGCATTTCGGACGATCGGGGTAGCGGAATGCATCCGAAACAGAGGAAAACTCATACCTTCAACACTCCTAATGCATGGAAATGCTAGGAACTTTCTTCCAGAGGCTAGGACAAGACCAAAGCCCCACTTCTCTTCATGGCCAACCATCATAGGGAGCTAGCCGACTAGCTTTTTTCATCAGAGATCAAAGGGGTGGTTGGCCTACCAGAAAAGGTGGTCAGCCGACCACCTGGCTTGGCAACCACCAAATTGTTGACATGTGTCCCCCGAACAATGCCTTATCCTCTATAAAAGTCCCGGCTTCGTGGTTCTTTCATTTCATCTTAGTTTTGCATCAAAATGGAAGCATTTGTCATCCAAAATCTCAAAGCTTGGATTGCTTCTCTAGACGGCTCGGAAAAGTTGAACTTCCGGGGCTTCGGCTTGAATGCACTATTCACGTTGGGCCGTACTCCGCCGCATCTTCCTTTCCTCCATGCGTGGTAAGGTTTTGGAATCCGGTAACATACGTCTTTAGCTTTAGCGGGCAAGAGATGTGTCCTACTTTCGAGGATTTTCGAGTTTTGATGGAGTCTGAGCGCAACGAGGAAATCTTGCCTCAACTCCGATTTGGTCACGTCCAAGCCTTAGGACGAATGTGCGGCCTCACTTTGCATGATGCTCGATCATTGGTTCACAACGGGGAGCTGGACATCCCAAGCTTGGTTCACTGGTTTTCTGATGCTGGTGTCCGCGACGACCATCATTGGTAGGGCTATCGGCGACACGCGCTTTGCCTATGCTTGCTATCTCACTTCTTGCTTGCCTCGGGCTCCGGTGGATTCAGTGTTCGATTGGTCGAGGTTGCCCAAGGTTTGAAGGAGGGCAAGAGCTGCATCACCATGACGGTGGCTGAGACATTGATGGGCTTAGACGCTTTTCATCGCCAGGAGATGGCTAGGCTTGCGGGGAGCCCACTACTATTGCAGGTAATGTTTCCCACCCAATCTCACATATGTATAGCTCACATCACTCGGCCCTCAGGCTCGGTTTTTCTCACAAAACCCTTTTCTTTCTTTTCTCTCATCGTACATCTCTCTATTCTTTATTCTCTCATTTTTCATCCCTCCCCAGGTGTGGTTGATGGACAAGTTACAGATTGTGGAGTCTTGCCCAGCATACTCAGCTCACGGCTACTTTTTTCGACAACGCCTGGTCGATGCCCTGGATGAGGGGTGGTGGTACAACTGGATGTGTAGTTTGTCTGCAAACCGCATCGCTTGGCGCTGTCCTTGGCTCAATCTACCGGCAATGAGTTACAACATGACCCTTCAACCTGGGATTCAATTGATTGGCATGATACACTGTGTCTTCTACTTTCCGTTCCGGTTCCAACTCCAGTTCGGGCATGATCAGACTTGCCCGCCAGAGGGGATAGAGTACCCTGCTGCATTCCCAGCCCAAGGCGCACAGCTTGCCCGGTATGCCACAGCATGGAGGACTAGAGAACTCCTGGCCCCCGCTCCCACTTTCAGTTGCACCTTGTCTGATGAGTGCTTGGATTGGCTTTATGAAGAGGCACAGGAAGGGCCCACTTTGGCATCAGAGGCTTCGACCAGCTCTGGGAGGGGGCGCAGGAACACCTGACTTATCTATGCCCCGGATTTATTGCTTTATTAGTACTTTCAAGTTTTCTTTACGAATGTAATAAAAAGCAACTTCAATTTGTATGCAAGAGTAGGAGAACTCTGTATTGAAATCAATGAAATTGAAGGCTGTGGATACTGAAAATTTTCCGCTTTGGTCCAAAAATGGTCTAAGTTGTAAATAGATTAATTTTGAACAGAGTCAACTTTTATTAAAACTTTTCAAAACCATTTTCAATATGGATCAGAACTGGACACGCTTGAAATCTGTCACTGAGATGCACAACCTCGGATCCTAGCAACTGGAAAGTTCCCCTAGTCTGAATAGTACCGTGACACTGCACAGCAACGGAAAGTTGCCCCTAGTCTGAAAAGCACTGCACCGGAGATCATAACCGAACTCTTGAATGCTGAATAGACAAAGATGGCCGAGATGATCAAATGGGCAAAGTTGATCAGGGAAAAGTTTATGGCTGAACTTCAGGATGAAGTTGCCTACGTATCCCAAAGATGGGAATCAAGCCTTACGTAGTTCAGGCTCGGGTTCACTTGAGTATTTTCACTCTCCTTTTACGCTCTAACTTTTGCCAAGGCCGCCCTTTGCAGGTTTTCAACCTTGCGAGCTCAGTTTTTATATTTTTCAATTTTTTATGCTCTAACTCTTGCCTAGGTCGCCCTTTCGGGTTTTCGACCTAGCGAGCCTCTCAGGGGTAATATTTCTTCAACTTGTCCATGTTGATCGGTTGGGAGAACTCTAGGCCATCTAGGTCCATCAGAACCATAGCTCCACTTGACCAGATAGACTTAATGATGTAGGGACCAGTCCAATTGGGTCTGAACTTGCTCCTAGGGTCGTGGATGGGAGCTCGGTTGTTCTTGAGCACCAAATCTCCTTCTTTCAAATTTTTGGACTTAACTTTCTTGTTGAAAGCCCTGACAATTCTATGCTGATAACCTTGAACATGGTACAGTGCTTTCAGTCTTGTTTTATCAAAGAGCATGAGTTCCTCAAATCTGCTCTGCTGCCAATCTGCTTCGGCTATCTGACACTCAGCCAGTACTCGCAAAGACGGAACTTCGATTTCAATAGGTAGAACGGCCTCCATCCCATAAACTAATGAATACGGAGTCGCCCCAATAGAAGTTAGAATTGACGTCTGGTAACCCCATAGAGCAAACGACAACTTATCTGGCCAATCCCGGTAGGTTTCCACCATCTTTTGCAGTATGTGCTTGACGTTCTTGTTGGCGGCCTCAACCGCTCCATTGGTTTGCGGCCGGTATGTGGATGACTTATGAAAAGCCACGTTGTATTTCTCTAACAAGTCAATCACTTCCTTCTTGAAGTGGGAACCATTATCTGAAATGACCTCGTTTGGGAACCCATAACGACAGATGATGTTATTTCTGATAAACTTTGCAACGTGCGACGCCTTTAACACCGCATAAGATTGGGCCTCAACCCACTTCATGAAATAATCTATCGCGACTAGGATGAACTCATGCCCATTCGACCCCTTTGGGGTAACAACCCTGATCACATCGATTCCCCAAACTAAAAATGGCCATGGCGAAGTCATACTGTACAGCTTCGACGGTGGAATGTTCATGCGGTTTGCATGGGTCTGACACTTGTGGCATCGCCGAACAAAGCCGATACAATCCTCCTCCATGGTGGACCAATAATAACCTTGTCTGAGGATCTTCCGCACTAACATTACCCCGTTCATATGCGCACTGCATTTCCCTCCATAGATGGCCTCCATTAGGCGTTTTGATTCTTCAGTTTCAACGCACAACTTATGCATTCCCAAATGACCTTTTTTATACAATTTATCTCCACAGATGATGAACTGAACGACCATTCTTCTAATTGCCCTTTTATCCTTGGCATTTACCCTTGGTGGATATGCTTCATTCTCCAAGGAATTCCAAATATCGTAGTACCAGGGGTTCTCATCTTGAACCTCATCTATGGCAGCAATCGACTCGTAAGCCAGCGCAAATTTCTGGTCGATGATGACTGGACGCATCCGGACTCCAAACGGGATGTCTATCATGGAAGATAGAGTTGCTAGTGAATCTGCGAACCTGTTGTTTTCTCTTAGTAGATGAGTGAAGTTTAGCTTTTCAAACCGAGGAATCAGCCGGTCCAAGGTTTGGTGATAAATTATCATCTTTTCTTCTTTGACTTTCCAGTCTCCTTTTGCTTGAGACACAACAAGGTTCGAGTCCCCGATGACGTCCAACCGTTTTGCCCCTAGTTCCAGGGCTACTTCTAGACCGGTAATGCATGCCTCATATTCTGCTTCGTTGTTCGAGACTTTGAATCGGAGTTTGAATGCTAGATGGATATGGGAATTGTCAGGTGCTATCAGTAACACCCCTATCCCATACCCGTACTGGTTTGACGCTCCGTCAAAGTACATCGTCCAAGTTTCGTCTTCGATATGCAAAATGGCCTCATCTGGGAATAAGTACTCAACTGCTTCACTTCCTTCCACTGGATGATCGGCTAAGAACTCTACTACCGCTCTTCCCTTGAGTAACTTGCGCGTCACATATTTCAGATCGAATTCAGAAAGTAACAATAACCAACGAGCTAGCCTACCCGTAAGTGCTGGTTTCTCAAAGAGATATTTAATGGGATCTAATCGTGAAACCAACATTACAGAGTGAGCTAACAGGTAGTGCCGCAGCTTCCTGGTAGCCCATACCAAGGCTAAGCAAGCCTTTTCCAACGGTGTGTAGCGAGTCTCATACTCCAGCATATTCTTACTCAGGTAGTAGATGGCTCTCTCCACTTTGTCTTCTGATTCTTGCGCAAGCATGCAGCCCATCGTAGTCTCAGTTACTGAAAGATACAAAATCAACGGTCTCCGCGACTCTGGCGGTGACAACACGGGCGGGTTCTGTAAGTATTCCTTGATCTGTTCAAAAGCAGCTTGGCATCGGCCGTCCCATTGGAATTTCTTTCCTTTCTTCAGGAGGCCAAAAAGTGGTTCACAAGTCAAGGTTAATTTTGAGATAAACCGTCTTATGAATTGCACTTTACCTAAAAATCCTCGCACCTCCTTTTCAGTCCTTGGTGGTGGCATTTCTAGGATGGCCTTGATTTTGGAAGGGTCGACTTCGATACCTCTCTGTGTAATCAGAAACCCCAGCATTTTCCCTGCTGTAACACCTAACGTACATTTCTGAGGATTTAGCCGCAACCGAAATTCTCTGATCCTCTGAAAAAACTTTTGCAAGGCGGTGTAGTGGCCCTCTCTTTCTTTGGACTTGACAATCATGTCGTCCACATACACCCCAACCTCTTTGTGGATCATGTTGTGCAATATTGTGGTCGCGGCCTATTGATATGTAGCTACAGCGTTCTTCAGCCCAAATGGCATTACCCTGTAGCAATATGTCCCCCACAGAGTGGTGAATGCAGTCTTTTCTCGGTCTTCAGGTGCCATCACTATTTGGTTGTAGCCCGAAAAGCCATCCATGAACGACCGAAAAGCCATGCATGAACGAAAGCAAAGCATGCCCCGCTGTGAAGTCCACTAACTCATCGATATGCGGCAAGGGGAAGTCGTTCTTTGGACTAGATCTATTCAAGTCCCTGAAATCTACGCATACCCGGATCCTACCATCCTTCTTCGGCACCGGAACGATGTTGGCCAACCAAGTTGGGTATTCGGATACCAGCAGGAAACCTGCGTCAATTTGCTTGGTGACCTCTTCCTTAATCTTGAGAGCCCAGTCCGGGCAGATCCTTCTGAGTTTTTATTTAATGGGTCGGGCCTCGGGGTCAAGAGGGATCCGATGTTGTACAATCTCAGGATCGATTCCAGGCATGTCTTCGTAGGACCACGCGAAAACATCTTTAAAATCTTTTAATAAAGCGACTAAGCGCTCGCGTTCCTCCGAAGACAACGTGGACCTGATCTGGACCAGCCGCGGGTCCTCCTCAGTACCAATATTCACAGTAGTGATTTCATCCATTAAGGGTTTAACAAATCTTTCCTGCACTTGTTCAATTAAGCGTTGCAAAACCGGAGGAATTTCTTCCTCGTCATTTTCATCAAAATTTTGAAAGTTTGAGTTAATGCAATAAATCAAGGGTACAGAAAAGTACTTAGAAACCACAGCTATATCATTCTCATTAAGCACATCCAAATCGTCCGATTCTTCGGTTACAATAGACTCAAAAGAGAAAGAAAAAGACGACCTGGACAGGACTGTGGTATCCGGGTTATCACCCCCTGGAATATCGGACTCAGACTCAGTCTAGCTGGAACCTGATTTCGACTCAACAGACTTGGTGGAATCAGATTCCGGCTCACTACTTGACCCGGTGCTGCTTGACGAAAATCCCTCTTCATACTGCCAAATGAGAGAGGGTGCGATAGATGCATCCAAAATGTTTGCTGGTAGGCCCGCAACCGTTTCATTCCCGATCACTCATACCGAGAAGTTATCTCCCAAGCACTTCTGTTCGATTGGAGGATCTGAAAGTAGACAAGCCAGCGTTACCCTCATTTCACTTTCGGCGTCCTCAGACTCCACTTTCTTGCTCTGCTCAGCCTCAGCTAATGGGTCTGTCTGCTCTTCGGCAACGTCATCCTCGGATAACTGCAGGTCAAAGAAGATCTCAAACCCCGACATGCGCTTCCTTTTTGCGTTCAACCATGGTTCCGGGAAGTCGCAAAATGGAAAGTCCTCCCCCTCCTGGACAAAGCGTTCGTTTAGGGTACCCTGGATGGGTCGGTGAATTAACTCATATGGCTTCCCTGCCTTCTTTGCTCTGGCTCTCCCAGCCATCTCCTTACCTTTTCTCACCTAATCCTCTTTGGTGGGCAGATAACCCAAACCAAAGGTATGTGGGTTGTGTGGCACTTCGGCCAACGTTGCAACGCCCTTCCGGTCGCTCTTTTCCAATCCTATCCCGGGGATGTGTTGAAGCTTGTTCATGAGGTATACTGATTGAGCACTGACATACACCCCCTCATTAACAGCCAAAATGTTTTGCACGACGCGGGCCTCAGCTAGAGTGAAACCGGATAAGAACATATCCTCCATACCATGCTGAATTTCCAGGACTGGTGTAGACACCTCTGGCGGTGGATAGGTCGATGAATTCCCAAAAACAATGGCTACTCCCTTCCCATGGGGGTATTTCACCATCTGATATAAGGTGGACGAAACTGCCTTCACCTGGTGCAGCCACGGCCGCCTCAAGAGTAGATTGAAGGTCGCAGGAACTTCTAAGACGTGAAAGTCTACCTCATGCTGTCCCGGCCCAACCTTGGTCTGAATTTTCACTGTCCCCATTACTTCCTGGCTTGTGTTATCATATGCCCAAATCACCTGGGCTGTCGGCACAAAGTCCGCGGTCTTTAAACCGATGGCATATGCAGTTCTTGTCAGGCACACATTGATGGCGAACCCTATATCGACAAGCACCACGGGTATCCATTTGTTTCTACACTCCACAGAGATGTAGAGCAACTTGTTATGGTTCGCACCCTCAGGTGGTAGTTCTTTGTCAGAGAAAGTCAACATCGGGGTAGCCCCTCCCAGAAAAACTAAGCCCACCAGCTGTTCGGGCGTGGTGTCTATTGAGAGCTTGGCCTTGTCCATGGCCAATAAGACAGCTTGTCGATGCACTTGCGATGCCATAAGCAGTCCCCAGATGGAGATGTCTGCTTGTGTCTTTTTCAACTGCTTCAGTACAGCCTCTTCTTCGAGTTGCTTCTCTTTCTGTTTCTCCGCCTCCTTATCTTTCCAGACACCTCTGGCTGATCCAGAAGTGGGGGCTTGAAATACCGCCCGCTTCTAGTCATATGATTGACTTCGTCGATGTACCAGGTATCGTCTGGCTGGTTACTCTCCCAATCTTCATCCGTGTGGGCAAGACATAAATCATCGTCTTCCCACCACATTCCATCGGCAGCCAACAGACACCTGTCCAGCTCCGGTACAATTGTACTCGCAGTACTTTCCGTCAACATGCTCGCAGCATTCTCTATCCTCGTACACACAGCACTTTCAATCCCCACGGGGGCCTTGGCTTTTCTGATTCTCTCAAACTCCTCGATTTCTTTTTGCTCTAACTGCGTCAGTACAACTGGCTGTTCTATAATTCCTGTATTCTAAATGCCCAGATCCTGAGCGAAATTCTTAGTACCGGCGCTTTCCGGCGATGCATTCTGATTTCCGGCCCTTCTAGCCATAACTGATGTTCTTGCCTCTGCCGGGCCCTATTCCAACTGAGTTTCATCGACAACATCTGGTAGGTCATCAAGCCACCCGGTGACCTCTGCTGACTCCTCAAAATCAGACCGGTTGACTGCCATGACCTCTGGATCTTGTTCACTGAAAAATTAGAGGTTAGCAAAGTCTCCTTCCACAGCTGCCAAGTCATCTACCCTCTGACCAGATTTACCCCCTATATCACACAAAGCTCTGCACCTGTCGGCAATTCCACATTTGGCCCAACCTGGCCTACTGATAGAATGTAGTCACTTGGACTGTATACCTTCTCAGCAAAACTCCTAGATTCCTCAGATTCTGACTCAACAATCCCATTCTCTCCTGAAATCTCCCCTGTTTTGTCTTCGACAGTCACCACCATTGGTCCGGGTTGGGTTCTGGAGATGTCCAACATGCACAAGTCAGTGCAGTCAGGAAGGAGCACCTCCGGCTTGGGTAGGTGGGACGGGGTGATATATATGCTAGGATCGTAAGATACGACCCCGGTCTGGATAAAGTTGATACATTTGGGGGGTGGAGCTTGGTTGTGCTGTAGGAGAGGGTTTGTTGTGACATTGGGTTTTTCGGGAGGCACAATCACTTGCTTGTCAACGAGATCCTGGATCTCGTGACGCAGTCTAAAACATTGATCAGTGTCGTGACCATGTTGTTGGTGATATGCGAAGTATTTTGCTGGGTTATCAGAGGAAGGGAGTGGATTTGGCAATGGCCTCGGTTCCAAGGGCTTTAAGTGCCTTTTGCTGATTAATACCCTCAGAGCCTTGGACAGGGGCATATATAATGGGGTGAAGGTCCTTTGGCCTCGAGGTTGGTATTTGGTGGTTTGTGTGTTGCTTTCGGACACGCCGGAGAAAGGTGTAGCTGCTATGGGTCTTGGAGGGGGAATGGTGGTGACCATGCTTACTTCTGAAGCTCTAGCATTTGCGGCATTGCTGGTGCCTGTATTGTTGTTGTGGTTGAAGGTTCTTCTGGGTTGCTCTCTGTCATTATCAATCAAGCCCTGTTTCAAGGCATCCTCAATCTGTACTCCCATCTCATGCAAATCTGAAAAGGTAGGGAAAGGGAGCACGATCATTTTCTACATCAGCTTAGGCTAGAGATTGCGCACAATCATCCGGATTTGGTCTTTGTCGGTGGGCCTCAGGGTCATCATCGAGGCCATCATCGAGGCCTTTGCCCTCCACCGGGCTACGAATTCAGAGAAGCTCTCCTTAGGCTCTTGTCTTGTTATCTCAAGATCACGGGTTGTAATCTCGATTTGTGTGTTATAGGAGTACTGCGCAATGAAAGCCTTGGCCATCTCATCCCAGTTTCGCTTAACATCGTCTTCTAATTTTGCGTACCAGATAGCGGCCACACCCGACAGGGTCCGGCTGAATAATGAAAGCTTCTGCGGTTTGGTGAGGCCGATCGGATGTAGTACATCTGAGAACAACTGGAGATGCACCATGGGATCCCCAGATCCGTCAAAGCGGTCGATTTGTGGCATTTTGAACCTTTTTGGCAGCGTCACAGCCATGTTGGTGTACCCGTCCTCAATGTCCGGGATAGACTTCACCCCTTGGAATTTCTTGAACAACTTCTCAAGCTTGCTCAATTTTAACGCGGTAGGGTCGACCTCGAACTCGAAAGGAGAGTCCGGTAGATTGGTAGGTGTTTTGGATAGTTGAGGTAAAATTGGGAACGGAGCCGGCCCTACTGGAATGCCCGTACCTTCCTGGACATTGGGTGTTTCCCCGGGTGTCTGAACCCCTGGTGGTGGAGGAGCTTGATGTGAAGCAAATTCCCCGGTTTGTTGTTGCAGCCTGGCAATTAACTCTACCTGTTGGGCCATGATCTCGGCCTGTTGTTTGGAAAATTCATCTCGACGAGCAGCGTTCTGCTGCATAGCTCTCATGGTGTCCTGCCATACTGCCGTTCGTGACATACTGCCCTGATCTATCTGAACTACCGGAAGGTCTAACTCTGGAGTAACCTTAGGAAGCTCAACCTAACTGTTCAAAGTCCACTGATCTAGCAATCTTTGCTCGGATACACTGCGTTTCCTCGACCTCCGTCTGATAACTGGGGATAGAGAGTGGAACATTGGTTGTCCGTCGACCAAATCCTCAGATCGATTGAGTCGGCGACCTCTTGTCCAGAGTGCTTGGGGAATATCTACTTGGTCTGAAGCAATTGTGCTAAACTACCTAGCAAAAAGATAAATAAAGCAATAATAAGGAAATAAACAACCAGACAAACGGACAACATAACGGCTTAAAATAAATACACGACACACAGTCGGGCATCACAACACACAGTCGATAAGCTGAAAATATTGTTCTCAAACACTGATCATTATCCCCAAATCACTGCCCCCAAAACTGAATCTGATACCCGCAGATAACTGATTCCCAAAATACTGAACCGGTGCCCGCAGGCCTGATGTCCCAAACTCGCAAACTGATACATGTATTCCTGTAGAGACGCACTCTCCTAAAAGCACATAACAAGCAAGTGAGAGCCAAAACACCCCTATATTGGGGTAGGGTTTCCTTGTCCTATTTTATCAGGAGCTAAGGTTTCACTATGCACATAGCGGTTTCAAACAACCTATAATCGGGCAAGCAACATGTCCTAGCTTTGGAATGGTCACTATGGATTCCGATATGAACTAGGTCAAATGGTCAAAAAGGGTGCCTCGGTAAAACTGGGGTTTGTGTTCCCGTCGTGGCAGAGCCCGCAACCGGTCAGCCTTACGACACGCTTCTCGAAGCGAGCCTCTAACAAACCGTTCAGGAATAGCATACGGAAAACACGGTGTCCTAAGCGCACCAATGCAAATGCAATGCAAAGAAACACACAAGTGTAGTCAAAACCGGATATCACGAGTTCGAGTCAAGTTCTCTAATTCCCCAGCAGAGTCGCCAGAAACAGTGGATGTCCCCGAACGCCCCAGGAGAGAATCCTCCCCGTTTTGTTCATATGGGGCTCACTACAGTTCGGACTCAAATGTCACGGTCCTGTATCTAATCTTGCAGAGTGCAACGCAAGACCGATGGGTCATCAAAGAGTCCAAATCCGGCAAATCGTTTTTTGAAAACAGATTTTTTTGAAAGAAATGCCAAACATGGACTACTTTGCCAGATACAGAGTCGCCACCTAAATATTTTATTTTGGAAAATTTAAGAAACCCTGACTTGTTTGCCTAAGGCCATGTGTCCGTCATCACCAAAGTTGCCTCGGTTCGGGAACTTGGGTTCGAGTGGGGAAGGTCACTTCGTGAGCACCCTCGCTCGCCCGATCAAAGATCGGCTTCTACTAAACATGATATTGAGTTTTGAAAACATATGTGCTCTTATTCCGATTATTAGCCTAAAGTTACTACGTGATGCGCATATCATACAAGTATAGACTGGATCGCCTGAATTGAAATAACACATCTCATGTTTGTTTTGAAAATGGTTTTTTACTCGCAAGTAGGCTTAAAATGCAGATTTTGCCACCCTCGGGTGGGCTTAGAAAATATGATTTTACCACTCTCAAGTGGGCTTAAAACTCACAGTCAATGCATTATTCCAATTCAGATAACCCAGCCTTTACCCACAGGCATTCAGGCAGGTATATCACATAAGCACATAGCCTCATGGTAAGCATGCTATCATGGCAGTCACTCACACGCATGCAAGGATGCTAAAGCATAAAACTTACCGAGTACTCCTAGCCAAAACAAAAGCTATGTTAGAAATCCATGCATTATCCTAACTATACAGAAATGCCTAATGCAACACATGCAAAATGCAACTATAGTAGGCTCGGCTATTCTAAAGATGGCATGTGAAATGCTACAACTAACAAGTATTCAACTCGGAATTGCAATACAATGCAGTTAGTATGATGCGCCGAGCCCGGTGCATGCAAGACAGATGAATGAATGCAAACATGCGAGCATAAGTATGCTAATTGAAACATGCCCTAATCTAACCATCATAAGCTGATAAATAAAAGGGAGAAAGATGTGGGGTTGAAAGACATACATCACACACACACACACTTATTACAATTATGCCCTCGCTTGGAGGGTCCGAATGAATAGTACAAACCATCTAGCTAATCTAAGCTAAATAACAAATTACAGCTAATTATTACACAACATTAATTAATCAACAAATTAACTAAGTAAGCAATAAACTAGCATGCAAACTAAATACAATGGACTGCCTCAACTCTGTTTCGGATGGCGAAGGGTGTATGCATGCTTGAGTCGCCTTGTCGGTAAATTCCATCGCGATGCCTGGCCTCGCCTTTGTTTGTAATTGATCTCAAAAACTTGCACAAAGCTCCAGAAGGCTGAAACTCCACCTTGGGAAGGCTGCCGACCAGATATTAGCTTGGGAAACACCTGCCGACCACCCTTTGTAGTGGAAACCAAAAAAGGCGGTCGGCCTGCTTGAAAAACTAGTCGGCTGACCACTTTCTGCCCCTGGATTCTGGTTCTTCTGCAATAAAGGCAAGAGGGAGAGAAAGCAAGGTATTTTCAATATATGTGTGCAAGACCACTCTCCCCGTCCTTGCACAAGCTCAAGGGAGTGTAGACCTCGATCCTCGTGCCACCAATCATGCATCTCGATGCATGATGGCCGAGAAGTTGAATTGCACGACTCAATGGAATGAATGCAAGTATAAACACAACAAGGCCTAAACTCCATCATGGATAATCCGGAGTGTCGGCGACCGGGAATCGAGGCACGTTTCATCACTTGGAGTACGAAACGTCCCTCCTTTCCCGTGTTTGGACTAAACCCTACTCCAAACACAATGCAATATGCATGATATGTGTGAATGCAATTCTAACATGCAATCCTAGATGCAATGCCACTGAATGACGCAAACATGTAAGGGATGAAAATGCAAACATGCACCTAGCATATACAATGCTAACACTACATGGCATGCATAATGCTCATGAACTAAATGCGACTAACAACCTATGGCATACTCAATGCGACTAACAACCTAGCATACACAATGCGAGGAATGACATGGCATACACAATGCTAACAACATAGCATGCACAACACATTGCAACATGGCATACACAATGCAAGGTGGACTTAAACCAATATGAGTGGACCTTAACCACACTCAAATCAGTGACCATATGATGGAAATGAGACAACCGAAACACATGCAAACATGCACGATGCAAGGGACCGATCCTAAGGCATCAAATGCCACTCTACCAAAGCATGGTAAATGATGAAACATGGCATAAAATAACACATGATACAGCTCTGAAATGGCATAAAATATGGTCCCGTAACATAGAAATATGGCACACAATGCAAGCTAGGGGGCCCGGGTACCGAAACTAGTGAAGTGAGTAACACTAGAGGTACCCAAAGCAATGCACCAAAGGCAAAACCAATCCCAAACAGACCCTAGGAAGGTCTGAAATAGTGGGGAAATGGCCTAAAATGATGGCTCGGAATGCAACAAAATGGAGCTCATTCAATGGTCCGAAAACAAGGCATACAAGTCCGACTCTCAAACACATTTGAAGAGTACAAAACATGGCAATATGGCATTCAAAAAAGCTCTAAAAGATGATGTATAATGAGCCCAAAACATGAACACACCTCAGTATATGAATGAACCTCGAAACTCAAAGTTAAGCATGGGTATTGAACTACAAGCATGCAAAACCAACATTATTCAACCATGAGACCCAAAAACAGAGCTAGGGCAGTCCAAAATAAGCACAATATCAGTTCAAGGCATGGCCAAAAAGTGTTAAAATCAAGGGTCAACAAAGCATGCAAAGAAAGCTAGTGAACCATAAGTTACATTACAACTATATGGAGCATATGAAGGCTCACCAAACCAGCCAAAAAAAGAAGTATGCCATGCCAAAACATGCCCAAATAACCACTGAAACTCAGTCAATGCATGCAAGAATGATGGGCTCCTTTGAAAGGCCAATAAGAGGGTTGTTCTACACATGCATGATGGACACACACAATGGAAAACCCACCTTTGGACAGAGGTTCTAAGGGTCCTAAAACCCACTAAAAAGAGCCTAAAAGGGGTCTAGGAAACATGCAAATAAAGGCCCCTTTGAAAGCCCTTGAATGGGATTGTTCTACACATGCATCAAAGACACAAAATATGGCCAAAAGGGCTCTGGACAGAGTCAAGGCAGACCTTGAAACTCACAAATAACGGCTTGAAACAAGACTTCTCAACATGCAAAATGGAGCTCATTTGGAAGGCCAACAAAGCTAGTAAAGAGAACAAGGGGTGAGAGGGTCACCCCTCTCTGATTTCAGTGGCTAAAAGGCCAAACCAAGGCCAATGCAAATGCTCAAATGCATGGCTCAAAGCATGAGGCAATGAAGCATGAAAGGGGGTAGATGACCCCGAACAAGAAAATGACCTTGAAAAAACTTGAAGAGGAGCTCAAAACAAGACTTTTTTTTAGTTTATGTTGAAGTCCAAAAATGCTTGCAAATAGGGCTAAACTATGGAGCAAAACAATGCCAAAATGAGGGAAATGGAGACTTACCCTTGAAGAGAAGAAGGCCAGCAACTTCTGGACCAAAATAGTGAGTCTTCAACCTCTGATAATCAGCTCCAAGGTGCTTGGATGGATGGTGAAGGTGTTGTGCTAGGAGGTGTAGTGTAAATGGCCAAGAATAATGCAGTTTGGAGGCTTGGGATGTAGAGATATATGGAGGAGTGTATCTATCTTGAGACCAAAATGCTCAACCCTTGCAAATGGAGGGGGAAGGTTTGTTTTATAGAGGAAGAGAGCCAAGGCTTCTTGGAGAAGCCTCAAGAGAGGGCCAAAGCTTCTCAAAGAAGCTTAACCAAAAGGGTCAAGCTTTTCCTTGAAGCTAAGAAAATGGACCAAAGCTTCCTTAAGAAGACAAACAAGAGGGTGAGATCTCAGAGAGAGGGTCAAATGCGTCACAGCTGGCACAGCTGTGTTGCACTCAGGAAGGCCAAAAAATAAAAGGCTGGCCGACCAGTTCAAGTGGTTGGCTGGCCACTTGTCTTGGTCGGCCGACCAGGGTTCAAAAGGTTCAATATGAAAAGCTGGTCGGCCATACCAGAAAGGTGGCCTCCCAGATGAGTACAACACAGCTGTATGGTGGGAGACCAGAAATTGTGACCCAGGAGAGTTGAAAACCAGCTTTCTAGCAAGGTTCAAAAGGGTCAGGAAGAAAAGCTGGTCGGCCTACCCATATTGGTGGCCTCCCAGATGAGTACAACACAATGGTGGTATGGGAGACCAGAAATTATGGCCCAAAAGTGAGGAAAACCAGCTTTCTGTCAAGAAAACCGGCTGGAGGAGAGAGAAAATGATTTCCAAAAGAATTGCTAGTCTTCCACTATAGTACCACCTTCCAAACATTGAAAATAGGGTCTATACCAAAAATAAACCCTAACCGATGCAAAACGAGGGTTCGGGGGCCAAAACATGCGGCCCAGGGCCTTGAAAACAGGCTGCTAGGTACCGGAAGTGGCGTGTGACCACAAAGGTGGTCTCTCGGGCCACAGTGTCCCTCAAAAGAGAGGAAACAAGGTGTATACCAAAACTGAAGCAAACAGAGGTAGTTAAGCGGCCTCGAACCGAGCCACACAGCCGACGGCTCTGAAAACTGGTAACTGGTCTCCAAACGGGAAAAATGGCCTACGACCACGAAACGTAGCCTACGGCCACTGAGAGATGGTCTACGAGACCTCTCCCTCCCTTTGGGAAAAGAAAACGGTGAAAACAGGACCTGGTTCGCAAATCGAGGCAAAGCACAAAAGAGCCCCGAAGTCCGGGGGCAAGGCTCGCAGCTGAGACTCTGAAACCTCAGAATGAGCACAATATGCACCATCACCGAGCACTCAAACGGTGACGTCTAAGTCTTAAGGTCGGTCAAAAATGTGGTGTCTACAACGCGCTTCACTTTGGGAGGCGCATGAGGGCGCGTGAAAAGGCTGATGATGGTGATTCTGGCATCGTTGTTTTCGTCTTGAAGAGGTGAAGAGGCTAGAGTAGTCCAAATGTGAAAACAGTGATGGACGAGAAACGCAGAACCCAATAAAAACCAACGTGAGACAGAATCAAAGCTGCCAGACCAATAAAACAAAATAAAAAAAAAATGTGAAGAAGAAGAAGAAGAAGAAGAAGAAGAAGAAGAAGAGACTAGGAGAGAACCCTATGCTCTGATACCATGTTACGAGAGTAATTCTGATATATTGAATTGAATGAATAATATAATACTAGAAGCCTGTATCTATAGGCTGATAAGAAACCTAGATAGGTACATAAGAAGATAGAGATACAATGAGATTGAGATAAGTATAGATAGAGATATATCTGCAACACAAATAGAGATAAGTATAATAATATACAGCTAACAATTTTAATTCTATAATTCCAAACACAACTTAATTTTTTTTTAAATTTTATTAACACGAGTCTTTAAAATATATGTTAAGAAGCTGAAAATAAAATGTGCTTAACATGTCGCATGTTAAAAGACACGTTCTTTAAATCATTAATGGTCCTTACAATGATTTGAGTCTTATTCGCAATGATTGTTCAAGAGTAATTTTTCACTTCCTTTTGTTTTTTTCCCCCTCTTTTGGTGGAATAGGTGACTGAGGTGCTCATTTACAATTGATATCATCAAAGATCCATTTCACAACACCAACAATTGCAATAATATCTTTCTAATAATTTTACAGTAATTAAGATTATTATAAGATTATCCATTTAAATCACTATTGACTATATTTTAGACTAACCACCTACTGAAATTACATGAGTTCAATTACAGATTAATCATTTTGTACTGTCTACTCATAATAAGAGTGGGCTCACATGTCATCACTTTGTGAACCCCACTCCCATTGTTAAGAGATGATAAAATATACTGTAAAAAATGTTGTGCGTCTAATCTTTTTCTATTACAAAGCTACTACAAAAACGATTATTGCATAAAATTTTAGTACACCAACCAACAGAGTCAATCCTCTCTGCTTTGTCTTTTCCACTTGTGTTTATCAGAAAATAGGCCAAATCAAGGGTAACCAAAACCTGTGAACTCGAAAATCATAGGCCCATCAAAAATAATACCCCAACAAACGAGGCCTCAATTCTATAGAGGTAAGCTACAGACTATAAGCATTTTAGAACAGAGAACGGAGGATGCTGGGTCACTTTCCTGTAGTCACAATCTATTTAGATCTGTTGGTCACATATTTAAATTCAACAAAATATTATTATTTAAGATTTTTGATAAAGAATGATTCAACATAATGACATGATAGTAACCTTTTTATAAATAAAATAAATCATTTCAAATCATTACTCTTAATTTTAAAAGAGAATCAGGAAGCATATCTAGATGACTTGGGGAACATGAACTTCTTAATCCATCATGGCCAACCCAAAAAAAACCAGCTACCTCCGTGCTCAAGTGGAGTCTCAAAACTCTAATAAACAGACAAAGTATTAGATCACCTATGCAGACATAGTGTAGACGTCCCCGAACGCCCCGGGAGGGAAATCCCGTTTTGTTCATATGGGCTCACTACAGTTCAGGACTCAAATGTCACGGTCCTGTATCTAATCTCGCAGAGTGCAATGCAAGATCGATGAATCATCAAAGAGTCCAAATCCGGCAAATCGTTTTTGAAAACAGATTTTTTTTGAAAGAAGTGCCAAACATGGACTGCTTTGCTAGATATAGAGTCGCCACCTAAATATTTTATTTTGGGGAATTTAGGAAACCCTGACTCGTGCCTAAGGCCACGTGTCCATCATCACCAAAGTTGCCTCGGCTCGGGAACTTGGGTACGATTGGGGAAGGTCACTTCGTGAGCACCCCTGCTCACCCGATCAAAGATCGGCCTCTACTAACCATGATATCAAGTTTTGGAAACATTATGTGCTCTTATTCCAGTTACTAGCCTAGATTTACTACGTGATGCGCACAGCATACAAGTATAGGCTGGATTGCCTGAATTAGAACAACACATCTCATGTTTGTTTATTTTGAAAATGGTTTGATGGTGCTACCCGCAAGTAGGCTAAGACGTGGATTTGCCACCCTCAGGTGGGCTTAGAAAATGTGATGGTTTGCCACTCTCAAGTGGGCTTAAAACTCACAGTCAATGCATTATTCCAATTCAGATAATCCAACCTTCACCCACAGGCATTCAGGCAGATATATCACATAAGCAGTTAACCTCATGGTAAACATGCTATCATGGCAGTCACTCACACGCATGCAAGGATGCTAAAGCATAAACACTTACCGAGTACTCCGAGCCAAAACAGAAACTAGTTAGTAATCAATGCATGATCCTAATTCATGTTAAGATGGCTAATGCAACACATGCAAAATGCAATTAGAAATAGGCTCGACTATCCTAGGAATGGCATATGAGATGCTACAGCTAAGAGGTGTTCAACTTGGAATTGGAATACAATGCAGTTAGTATGATGCGCCGAGCCCGGTGCATGCAACACAGATGAATGATGCAAACATGCAAGCATAAGTATGCTAATTGAAACATGCCCTAATCTAACCATCATAAGCTAGTAAATAAAAGGGAGAAAGACGTGGGGTTGGAAGACATACATCACACACACACACACTTATTACAATTGTGCCCTCACTTGGAGGGTCCGAATGAATAGTACAACCATCTAGCTAATCTAAGCTAAATAACAAATTACAGCTAATTATTACACAACATTAATTAATCAACAAATTAACTAAGTAAGCAATAAACTAGCATGCAAACTAAATACAATGGACTGCATTAGCTCTGTTTCGGATGGCGAAGGGTGTATGCATGCTCGAGTCGCCTTGTCGGTAAATTCCATCGCGATGGCTCGCATCGCCCTTGTTTGCAATTGATCTCAGAAACTTGCATAAAGCTCCAGAAGGTTGAAACTCTACCTTGGGAAGGGCACCGACCAGTTATTAGCATGGGAGACCACCTGTCGACCACCCTTTGTGGTGGAGACCAAAGAGGGTGGTCGGCCTGCCAGAAAATCTGGTCGGTCGACCTGTTTTCACCTCTGGTTTCTGGTTTTTCTACAACAAAGGCAAGAGAGAAAAAAGGCAATGTATTTTCAACAAATGTGTGCATGACCACTCTCCTCATCCTTGCACAATCTCAAAGGAGTGTAGTCCTCGATCCTTGTGCCACCAATTACGTATCTCGATGCATGATGGCCGAGAAGTCAAATTGCACGACTCAATGGGATGTGAATGCACATATAAGCAAGTAAAGCCAACAACTTTATCATGGATAGTCAAGAGTGTCGGCGACCGGAAATTGAGACACGTTTCGTCACTTTGAGTACAAAACGTCCCTCGTTTCTCGTGTTTGGACTAACCCTACTCCAAACACAATGCAATGAGATGGCATACACAATGCGACTAACATGCAATCCTAAATGCAATGCAACCTAATCATGCTAGTATGCGAGGGATGATATGCACACATGCAACCTAGCATACGCAATGCTATGGACTAAAATGGCATACACAATGCACATGAGCTATATGGCATACACAATGCACACATACGAAGATGGACATACACAAAGACATAATCAAAGCATACACAATGCGATGGTCAAACATGCAACAACATGAACCAAATGGCATACACAATGCAAGGTGGACTTAAACCAATATGAGTGGACCTCAGCCACACTCAAATCAGTGGCCATATGATGAAAATGAGACAACCGAAATACATGCAAGCATGCACGAATGCAATGGACCGATCCTAAGGCACAACATGCAACTCTAACTAAGCATGGCAAAGGATGAAATATGACATGCAGGCATACATTTTCCAGCTCTGAAACATGATGTATAATGGTCCCGAATCATGCAAATATGTTACCCAATGCATGCTAGATGGCCCGAATACCGAAACCAGTGAAGTGCGTTACACTATAGGTACACAAAGCAATGCACGAATGGCAAAACCAACCCCAAATAGACCCTAGGCAGGTCTGAAACAGTGGGAAAATGGCCTAAAATGATGGTTCAAAGTGCATGGAAAAGAAGCTCATTTAATGGTCCGAAAACAAGGCATTCATGCACAACTCTCCAGCACACTTAAAGAGGAGAAAACATGAGGATGTGGCATTCACATAGGCTCTGAAATATGATACAAAATGACCCCAAAGAATGAAAACACCTCAGTATATGCATGCAATAGACCTCAAATCTCAAAGCTAGGCAAGTGTATTGAACTACAAGCATGCAAAACAAGGATCATTCGACCATGAGACCCAAAAACAGAGCTAGGGAAGTCCAAAATATGCACAAAATCAGTTTAAGGCAAGGCCAAAAAGTTCTAAAATCAAGGGTCAACAAAGCACGCAAAATAAGCCAGTGAAGCATGATTTGCACTACAACTATATGAAGCACATGAGAGCTCACCAAACCAGCCAAAAACAGAAGTATGCCATGCCAAATAATGCCCAAAAACCCACTGAAACTCAGTCAATGCATGCAAGAATGATGTGTCCCTTTGAAAGGCCAATAAGAGGGTTGTTCTACACATGCAAGATAGACATACAAAATGGAAAAACCACCTCTGGAAAGTGGTTATAATGGCCCTAAAACTCACTAAAAATGGCCTGAAATTAGTCTAGGAAGCATGCAAGTGAAGGCCCCTTTGAAAGGCCTTGAAGAAGATTACTCTACACATGCATAATAGACATCTAATATGGCAAAACCAACTCTGGACAGAGGTCATGCAAGTCACAAAACTCATCAAAAATGGCCTGGAGCATGGCTTTGAAACATGCAAATAGGGGGTCCTTTAGAAGGCCAAGAAAGCTAGTAAAGAGAACAAAGGGTGAGAGGGTCACCCCTCTCTGATTTTGAGGCTCAATGACACTTGTTAGCCACTGAAAATCCACTGGATTTCAGTGGCTAAAAGGCCAAACCAAGGCCGACACAAATGCTCTAAAGCATAGCTCAAAACATGAGGAAATGAAGCATGCAAGGGGGTAGATGACCCCCAACAGAAAAATGGCGTTAAACAAACATGTTTAGAAGCTCAAAACAAGAATTTTTTCAGTTTACACCAAGGCTTGAAAATGCTTGCAAGTATGGCTAAAGTAAGGAGCAAAATAAAGACCAAAAGAGGGAATGAGAGTGTTCCACTTGTAGCCAAGAAAGACAACAAGCTCTGGACCAAGAAACCAGCTCCTCAAGCTTTGAAAACAAGCTCCAAGGTACTTAGGTTGATAGTGGAGGTGTTGTGCTTGGAGGTGTAGTGCAAATGGCCAAGAACTATGGAGTTTTGAAGTTTGAAATAGAGAGATATGGAGGGAAGTGTATGTATGACTTCACCAAAATTCTGAACCCTAGCAATGGAAGAGGGCCCTTCCCTTTATAGAGGAGAAGGTCTAAAGCTTCTCCACGAAGCTTAAAACTAAGCTTAAACATCCTCTATACACGTGTATGGAGGATGCATTCTGAGGCTTCTAGCTGGCACAGCTGGTTTCAACTCAATGAGACAAAAAAGCAGAAAGCTGGCCGACCAGTTCAAGTGGTCGGCCGACCACTCCCCCTGGTCGGCCGACCAGGGATCAAAAGGTTCAAGCTGAAAAGGTGGTCGGCCTACCCATATTGGTGGTCTCCCAGGTGAATGCAGCTCAGTAGTGGTATGGGAGACTAGAAATTGTGGCTCAAAAGTGAGGGAGACCATGGGGTCAAAAGGGTCAAGCAAGAAAGGTGGTCAGTCTACCAAGATTGGTGGTCTCCTAGGTGAATACAACTCAGTGGTGGTATAGGAGACCAGAAATTGTGGCCCAAAAGTGAGGGAGACCAGCTCTCTAATAAGAAAATCGGGCGGCGAAGAGAAAGGTGGTCTCCAAGAAGAAAAGGTGGTCTCCCACCATAGTACCACCTTCCTAACAAAGAAACTAGGGTCCATGCCAAAAATGAACCCACACCGATGCAAAACGAAGGTTCGGGGGCTAAAACGCGCAGCTGGGTTCCCCGAAAACTGACTGTTAAGCATCGAAAGTGGCATGCGACCACGAAGGTGGTCTCCTGGGCCACAGTGTCCCTCTAGACAAAGGAAACAAGGTGTGTGCCAAAAATCGGAGAAAACGGAGGTAGTTAAGCGTTCTCGAACCGAAGCACACGGCCGATGGCTCTGAAAACCGAGAACTAGTCTCCAAATGGAAAAAATGGCCTACGACCACGAAACATAGCCTACGGCCACTGAGAGATGGTCCACGAGACCTCTCCCTTCCTTCAGGAAGAGAAAATAGAGAAAACAGGACCTGGTTTGCAAACCGAGGCAAGGCACGAAAAGGTTCTGAAGCTCAGAGGCAAGGCTCTTAGCCGAGACTTTGCAACTTCAGAACAAGCACAATATGCAACATCACTGAGCGCTCAGTTGGTGACGTTTGAGTCTTAAGGTTGGTCAAAAATGGGGTGTCTCTAGTTGCCCCTCTTTGACAGAACTCGAAAGTCATAAGTGACGGGAGTGAATGTCAAAGCCTAGAGACGACCCATTTTTGACAAGGCCGAGGACTTAGACGAACAGGCAAGATAATCAAAGAGATGTGCCCGCAGGCAGGGGCAAAATGCAAAATGACATGTGATATTACAAAATAATGTAGTAAACAATGCAAATGATATGCAATGCATTTGAGATGATCAAACCACAAGCAATATAAAACCACACAAATATCATAAAGATGATGGAGATGCAAAATCCGTCTACCATAGAAAAGGTGCCGACACCCTCAAACCACAATCCCATCAGTGGAATAGGCGCGTACACATGCAGAACTATGTATGTGTAGACGGAACACAAGATACAAGTAATTGGGTGGCATGATATAAGTGAGGAATGATCTGTTGAGAAAAGATCACGATCTTAAATGTTGGATGCAACACACTACAATACAATGCAATGAATGCAATGGATAAGGCGCGCGGCCAAACCGTATCTTTCCTAGGAAAGGCATGGACACAAACAAACCACGTGTAACACGGAAATGGTTCCGTCACCCTCGAACCACAATCCCTTTAGTGGAATAGGTGCATACACAAAATCTCATAACTATGCTTTGACGTGAAAAGTATGGGTACATGCCAGACCAGGCTTAACATGGAAAAGATGCATACGATGGATGCTATATGCAATGCAATAAACATAATGTGATGCAATAGATAGGAAGTGAAGGTACCTTATAGGGGCAATTAGCAATGACCTACCTCAGCAATGTCTTACCTTATGCTGATGTGGGAATCTTCCCCTTCTTTTCGGTTGAACCACAGGTACTACTTTTCTCCCTGACTGTGGTCGCAGCTTTCCCTATTCTCCAACAGGGTGACAGACTAGGTTGGTTCAGTATCCAGAATTGAGGTGCATACACATGCTATCTCAATCTATGGGGCTGCCATACAGATTTTAAGCCGAGGATATACCTTTGGGTATTTAAACCAGACTTTAGTCTCGGAAATCTCAAACCTTTGCGTTCTAGGCAAGAGCCATTCGAACTCTAGTTTCCACCGTCTCAATTGGTCTCCTAAGAACTCACCGCAAACACAGGCAGGTGGCTATACCAGACCACCAGAAGTCATTCGGGCACGACAAACACTAAAGGAATTGCACCTTTAGAGGATTTAAGGTCTCCTAGACCGAAGAGTGCACAAGACAGTGCGAATGAGTGAATGTACAAAACAGTGCTAAACAGATGCACAAAATAGTGCGATGCTAAAGGTGTACAAAACAGTACGAGTAGGGTGAATGCACAAAACAGTGCGATGCAGATAAGGTGCGCAAGATAGCGCGATGCAATGCACTAACAAGTGTGGAGAGGTGCGCAAAATAGCGCGATGTGATATGCAAAGCACAAGACAGTGCGATTGAGTTGAGCAAAATAGCGCGAATGAATGTAATGCACAGGACAGTGCGATGCGCAAAATAGTGCGAATGTAAATTGCACAAAACAGTGCGATTGAGGTGCGCAAAATAGCACAAATGATAAATTGCACAAAACAGTGCGATGCGCAAAATAGCGCGAATGTAAACTGCACAAAATAGTGCAATGCGCAAAATAGCGCGAATGTAAACTGCACAAAATAGTGCGATTGAGGTGCACAAAATAGCACGAATGATAAACTGCACAAAACAGTGCGATGCACAAAATAGCGCGAATGATAAACTGCACAAAACAGCGCGAAGCGCAAAATAACACGAATGTAAACTGCACAAAACAGTGCGATGTGCAAAATAGCGCAAATGTAAACTGTATAAAACAGTGCGATACGCTAAATAGCGCGATTGATTTGAAATGCACTAAACAGTGCGATACGCTAAACAGCACGAGTGATTTGAAATGCACTAAACAGTGCGATACGCTAAACAGCGCGAGTGATTTGAAATGCACTAAACAGTGCGATACGCTAAACAACGCGAATGATATGCAATGCACAAGATAGTGTGAGTGAGATGTAACCATAAGATGCACAAGACAGTGCTAATGAGATACAAAGTGTAAGTGCAGAAGACAGTGCGATAAAATGCATCTTCTATGCAAGTATGGGGGCATTTTCTACGCAACAGATACGAGCATTTTCTATGCAAGTATGGAAGCACATTCTATGCAATATTGAAAGCATATTCTATGTATGAGACAAGCAAAGCATATTCTATGTGGAATCGAAAGCAAGCATATTCTATGCATGAATCATAACGATGCGTGGCACGCATGCAACAAAAGTGTATATAAAAGTGCACATTCTATGCAATAGAGGGGCATCAAATATGTACTCTGGTGCCTCCGATTTATCTCTCAAAGGGCTTTGGAACACATTCAGCTCGAAAAGGGTACACCCTGTTTATATTGGCAAGAGATAACATCTGCATGTTAAAACCACATGTGCTGCTTGGACTGCCATTCTGACTTGAAGCAAGCTTAAGCTTGGGGTCAAGATACACTCATACTCCAGAGAAAGGCGAGGCTAGACAAGATGCACCTGGAATGCAGTCTCGGAATTTGCTGAAGTTGAAACATGCTAAGATGCTCCAAATTTTCCCTCTTTTCTTTTGCTTTGCAGTCCGGACCCTATATAGCTTCAGATGGGTCCTTGTTCTACTGTTCTCTCATGACCTGGGTTGAACCCTTGCGGTTTATGAAAGAAAGAATCTTGTTTTGCAAAAATGCGGAGAATAGCACGGTACTCGGAGCACAAAACGAGTTTTGAAATTGAAATGAGAAAAGGGTTCTCAACCAGGTATTGAGCCTACAACTGACCACAGCCAAAATGACTCAACAATGGAAAACAAAGATAGAACAACCTAAACACAACTCAACAAAGGAAAAACAAGGTAAAATGACCTAAACATCTGTTGACACTCAAACGACTCAAAACAAGAATCGAGACAAACAAAAACGCACAAACACAACACTCAGCTGTGTTACAAAGGCAAGAGACCTCTCTGTGCACGAGGAGCCAATTTCTCTGGGTATTGTTTCCCACCATTTCTTATTTGTGCTTCTCACATCACTCGACCCTCAGGCTCGGCTTTTCTCACAAAACCCTTTTCCTCACTTTTTCTCTCAGCGCATATCTCTCTATTATTTAATCTCTCATTTTTTATCCCTCCCCTGAGTAGTTGATGGATAAACAAAAAGTTGCGGGCTCTTGCCCCTAGCACTCAGCTAGATCCTTCTTTTTCTACGCGCAGCTAGTGAGTTCCTCCCACAGAGGGGTTGTGCTACAACTGAGCGTGTAGCGAATCTGCAGTTGACATCAGCTATCGATGCTCTGCCGGGGAGTTTGGACGTGGTTAGATCTGTCCAGATGAGGGAGTGGAAAATCTTGATCCATTCCAATTCATGCATTGTGCATGGCCTGATACCTCGTTGCTTGGAGGATGAGAGAGCTTTCAGCCCTTTGTTGTTGGCTTCAGTTGTACCTTTTCTTGCAGGTAGAGTGCTTTTCCAGGCAAGTAGAGTGCCTTTTCCGACAAGTAGAGTGCCCTTTTCTGGCAAGTATGTTGACAACGGGGGAAAGACAGGAAGCCTGACTCAACTGTGCTCCTAATTCATCATTTTGACCATTTTTTGTTTTGGTTTTCTACTAAAACAATTTTAATCAACATGAGAGTTAGATTAACATGCTTGTTCAATTTTCTGATTTGAAATCATGCAAGTCAGGTTATGAGCACTGAAAATTTTCCTTTTTCGGGTCCAAAAAATGGTCTATATTTTAGAAAAATGGAATAATTTTTTAGAGAACTAGTCAACCTCAGTAAAAATTTTCAAAAACTATTTTGGCAAATGGCCATTGCTTAACAAGCACATAACCTACTCTTGAGATGCATGACCTCGGACCCATAAACAATGGAAAATTGCCCCTTGTTTGAATGGCACTGCATGGCAACTGAAAGTTGCCCTAGTCTGAATAGCACCGCAGCACATTGTATGACAACGGAAAGTTGCCCCTTGTTTGAATGGCACCGCAACACGTCGTAATTAGTCTTCAGAGTGACGATCACAACCGAACTCTCGGATACAGAGAAGACAAAGATGACAAAAACCATCACATGGACACAATCAAATTTGAAGTGTTTTACGGCTGGACTTCAGAATGACGTTGCCTACGTATCCCAAAGATGGGAATCAAGCCTTGCGTAGTTCGGGGTAAGGTACACTCGGGTATTAACCTCTCCTTTTGCGCTCTAACTTTTGCCAAGGCCGCCCTTTATGGGTTTTCAACCTTGCGAACTTTGTTCTTATTTTCTTTTCATTTATTTTCTTCTTTTTTTTTCTTCTTTTCCTTTTTTTCATTCTTTGCATTTTTTTTTTTTGCATTATTTTCTTTGCTCTAACTTTTGCATGGGTCGCCCTTTCGAGTTTTCGGCCTAGCGAGCCTCTCAAGGGTAAAAGTGTAGCTTTGTCCATGTCAAATGGTTTTGAGATCCTGAAGTCATCTGAATCTAGGAGAATGGCTATTGTTTGCTGACGATGTAGGAGTCCATCCAATGGGGGCCTGAATTTGCCCCTAGTGTTGTGGATAGGAACTCGGTTATCCTTTAGCAATACTTTCTTCTTTTCTCCTTTCTGGGATTTGGCATTCTTGCCGATCTTCACTGATTTGTGGAGTGATCCATTTTGGGCTCTTCGAGCGCATCTGACATTTTTGGGTGCTTCTGATCTAGCTTTGCAAGCTTCTTTTGATGACATCTGATCTTCTTTGTCTGACTTCCCTACCCCTAGTTTGAGGGCTGCTTTGAATCTGGCCACACAGGCCTCACATTGCGGTTGACCGTTGAACATTCTGAGTTAAGGTTCAAGGTTTGAAGGCAAAGGGGGGTCGAGTCTCGAGGCTGAGAGCGATCCTAAGCTGCACAATCTCAAGAGCGATTCCACACAGGTCTTCGTAGGACTGCGCAAAATATTTTTTGAAATCTTTTAAGAAAGTGACTAATCGCTCGCGCGGAAGACAATGTAGAACCAATCTGGATCAAGCCAGGATCCTTCTCGGTACTCTCATTAACAAACATGATTTCATTCATTAAGGGCTTAGCATGCCTCTCTTTCTCTCAATTGATCAAATTTTTGCAAATCCCGAGGAATTCTTTCCTCTTCGTTTTTATCACAATGTTCAAAAGGTTTTGAAAAACTTAGGTCAATACAATGAGTTCAAAGCACAAAAAAGTAGGTGAAAAGCACTGCCATTTCATTCAGAAATTCTGGCACAATTGGCACAAGGCAGAAGCGAACACAAGAATGTGAAAATCACTGCTGTTCATTCAAATCTGTTGGCATTACTAGCTCCAAGGTAGAAACAGACTCAAAAGAAAACGAAAAGACAAACACAAAGCAAGCAAGTGATGTCCAAGGTAACACCCCCAAAATCATCTGACTCCAACAAAATAGGACTGACTCGGTACAACAAGACAGACCCAACTGACTCAGTAAGAAAAGACTGACTCTATACAAAACAACAAGACTGACCCAATACCCAAGTCAGAAAGTACAAATTAACAACATTCGCAAATGTGCTCAAAACAGTGCATGCCATCCACCATATCTGGAGTAAACTGAGCGTCATCCGCAGGCGGTTCATCCCCCGATCACATGGACACATTATCTCCCAAGTTCACCGATCCAGTACCGATAGACTTTGCAGGACCTGACGTGAAGATGACCTTTTTATCAATCAGATCTTGTATTTCATGGTGAGACGAAGACACATGTTAGTGTCATGGCCAGCTTGTTGATGAAAGACACAGTACTTTGTCGGGTTGTGGGAGAGAGAAAGTTTATTCAGTAATGGCTGCGGCTCTAGGGGCTTTAGATGCCCCTTTTCGATCAAGACCCCCAGGGCTGTTGACAGAGACATGTCCAGTGGGGTGAACACCCTTTGTTCCCGAGGTGGGTATTTGGCAGGTTGTGAGCTAGTTGTGTTGGATGTACCAGTGAAAGGATCGGTAGGTGCTGACTTTTGATGATCTCTTCCGAGTGTAGGATTGGAGCTGAAAGGGGTGTTTCTGGTACAACATCTCTTGTCTTGGCTTGCCCTTTGATTCAGACTACCCCCAACTTGAGTGGCAAAAGTATCATCCACAGTTTTTGCAACCATTGCAAGCACTTGCTGTTTGTTTAGTCCTTCGGCCTTCAAAGCCTCAACAGCCCGTTGAAGGTGTTCATGGGGACCAATTCTTGTCCCTACCCTGTTCTTATCACTCGCCCCCACTTTGCCAAGGGATCGACCTTCTTCAAATGCAGCCCGTCCCAAGATTGGGGAGCCTTTTGTCATGAAATTCTCGGTATGTGATGTGGTCGATGAGGGAGCCAATGTCTCGGAGGCCAGATTTGTCACAGTTCTCTGAAGATCTTCGATCATTCTCTTCAGCTCAGAAGTAGTGGGCTCACGGGTTTGAGATGATTGGGGTCCAAGTGCATCCATCATGCGTAAGTCCATGCTTTCTAGAATGAACACCTCAGGCTTGGGTAGATGGGCCGGGGTGATGTATATGTTGGGGTCGAAGGTGGATGGTAGTATATGGATGAGATTGAGGTGGGCAGGAGATGTTTGGTCATTGGGGTCTGAAGGTGGAGCTATCATCCAGTTATCGTTGAGATTTTGGACCTCATGACGCAGGCGATAGCAACGGTCGGTGCCATGACCGCGCTGCTGATGGTACACACAGTACTTGAAGGGGTTATGTCTGGCTGGGAGTGGGTCAGGCAGAGGTTGAGGATCGATGGGTTTGAGATACCCTCTTTCCATCAAGATTTTTAGTGCCCTAGTCAGGCTCATATAGAGAGGGGTGAAAGTTCTGCCCTGAGCTCGGGCTGGGCCGGCGGTTTGTAGGCTTGGTTTGGCAAAAGGGTTGGCTGTGGCAACTGTATTGATTTCGGTGGATTTGGGAATAGCGCTACTACCAGCATTGGTACTCCCTGAAATCACCCTCCTTGTCGGTTCACTTGTTCTGGGAATGATCCCACTGTTAAACGCATTCTTGATCTGAACCCCCAGTTCATGCAAACTTTTGAAAGTGAATAGCGGAGCGACTATCAACTTTTGTAACATATCACGCTCGAGGTTTCGCACCATCATCTGCACTTGATCCCTCTCAGAAGGACGGCGATCTGTCATCTCTGCTGTCTTTGCTCTCCACCTCGCAACAAATTCCACAAAAGGCTCTGTTAGGTTCTGGCAGGTTGCTTCAAGCTCTTGGATGGTCATTTCAACTTGGGTATTGTAAGAATACTGATCAACAAAGGCCTCAGCCAATTCTTCCTAGTTTTGCTTCACTATATTCTCCAACTTGGCGTACCAAGCGGCTGCTACACCCGATAGGGTTCTTCCATACAGAGAGAGTTTCTGTGGCTTAGTCAGACCCATCGGCTTCAGGATATCCAAGAAAAGCAGAATATGTACCATAGGATCTCAAGACCCGTCGAAACGGTCAATATGTGGCATTTTGAATCTGTCTGGGAGCCGTACGGAAGCCTCAGTGTACCCATCCTCAATGTCGGGAATGGAGTTAAGACCCTATGCCTTTTTGAATTGCTTCTCAAGGTTTGCGATTTTCACTGCGGTCGAATCGAGGTCACTAGCATCAAGGGGATAAAGCCTCTCATTAGGCTGCACTAGGGTTCTAAGAACTTGGGCTTGAGCCAACCCTTCTCGAGGATCTGGACCCTGCAAATCTTTAGCTGGCGGAAGTCGGTCAAAGTTCGGCTGGGGTCCCAAAGTTGGATGTGAGGCAGATGCCCCAAATGGGCGCTGCGTTTCAATACTGGTCTCAGCCTGTATGGTAGTTCCCTGATTTAACGCTGCTATCACGGCCACAAATTCTTCCGAACCCTGTGCCATCACGGTCTGCTGATGATGTGACTGGTGACTAACGGATCAGATGAATCGGTGAGCCTTGACTGGCTCTTCTCTGCCTTGCCTCAGCGATGAAAAACACTGGCTGCTCTGAACTGAGTCGCTGACTGGACAAAGTCGATCAACACTAGTCTAATGTACCCGGGGGATATTGGAGCCTTCTGAAGCTATGATTCCAGGACTACCTAACAAAAGAGAAAACAGACAGCATCTCAGCCCATTTTTGCCAAAACAGATATGAGCGTAGCTGAATGACCGTGCTCTCTACCAAATTCTGCCCAAAAGTCCGCTTGTAAACTGATGCCCTCAAGTAAAACTGATTCCCAAATACTGATGCCGATGCCCGCAGGCCTGATACCCAGACTTGCAAACTGATACACACAGCCCTGCAGAGACACACTCTGACAGCACATAGTAGGCAAATGAGAGCCAAAACACCCCTATGTTGGGGTAAGGTTTCCCTGCCCTGTTTTGTCAGGAGCTAGGGTTTCACTACGCACGCAGTGGTTTCAAACAACTTATGATCGACTAAGCAACCTGTCCTAGTTTGGAATGGTCACTATAGATTCCGAATATGCACTAGGTCGAATGGTCAAAAAAGGGTGCCCCGATAAAACTGGGGCTTGTGTTCCCGTCGTGGTAGAGCCCGCAACCGGTCAGCCTTATGGCATGCTTCTCGAAGCGAGCCTCCGGCAAACCGTTCAGGAATAGCATACGGCAAACATAGTGTCCTAGGCGCACCAATGCACATGCAATGCAAAGAAACACATAAGTGTAGTCAAAACACGATATCATGAGTTCGAGTCAAGTTCTCTAACTTCCCAGCAGAGTCGCCAGAAACTGTAGACGTCCCCGAATGCCCCGAGAGGGAAATCCCATTTTGTTCATATAGGCTCACTACAGTTCAGGACTCAAATGTCACGGTCCTGTATCTAATCTCGCAGAGTACAATGCAAGACCGATGAATCATCAAAGAGTCCAAATCCGGCAAATCGTTTTTGAAAACAGATTTTTTTTGAAAGAAGTGCCAAACATAGACTGCTTTGCCAGATACAGAGTCGCCACCTAAATATTTTATTTTGGGAAATTTAGGAAATCCTGACTCGTGCCTAAAGCCACGTGTCCGTCATCACCAAAGTTGCCTCGGCTCGGGAACTTGGGTATGATTGGGGAAGGTCACTTCGTGAGCACCCCCGCTCGCCCGATCAAAGATCGGCCTCTACTAACCATGATATCGAGTTTTGAAAACATTATGTGCTCTTATTCCGGTTATTAGCCTAGATTTACTACGTGATGCGCACAGCATACAAGTACAGGCTGGATCGCCTGAATTGGAACAACACATCTCATGTTTGTTTATTTTGAAAATGGTTTGATGGTGCTACCCACAAGTAGGCTAAGACGTGGATTTGCCACCCTCGGGTGGGCTTAGAAAATGTGATGGTTTGCCACTCTTGAATGGGCTTAAAACTCACAGTCAATGCATTATTCCAATTCAGATAATCCAACCTTCACCCACAGGCATTCAGGCAGATATATCACATAAGCAGTTAGCCTTATGGCAAACATGCTATCATGGTAGTCACTCACACGCATGCAAGGATGCTAAAGCATAAACACTTACCGAGTACTCCGAGCCAAAACAGAAACTAGTTAGTAATCAATGCATGATCCTAATTCATGTTAAGATGGCTAATGCAACACATGCAAAATGCAACTAGAAATAGGCTTGGCTATCCTAAGAATGGCATATGAGATGCTACAGCTAAGACGTGTTCAACTTGGAATTGGAATACAATGCAGTTAGTATGATGCGCCGAGCTCGGTGCATGCAACACAGATGAATGATGCAAACATGCAAGCATAAGTATGCTAATTGAAACATGCCCTAATCTAACCATCATAAGCTAGTAAATAAAAGGGAGAAAGACGTGGGGTTAGAAGACATATATCACACATACACACACACTTATTACAATTGTGCCCTCGCATGGAGGGTCCGAATGAATAGTACAAACCATCTAGCTAATCTAAGCTAAATAACAAATTACAGCTAATTATTACACAACATTAATTAATCAACAAATTAACTAAGTAAGCAATAAACTAGCATGCAAACTAAATACAATGGACTGCCTCAGCTCTGTTTCGGATGGCGAAAGGTGTATGCATGCTCGAGTCATCTTGTCGGTAAATTCCATCGCGATGCCTCGCCTTGCCCTTGTTTGCAATTGATCTCAAAAACTTGCAGAAAGCTCCAGAAGGCTGAAACTCTACCTTGGGAAGGGCACCGACCAGTTATTAGCATGGGAGACCACCTGTCGACCACCTTTTGTGGTGGAGACCAAAGAGGGTGGTCGGCCTGCCAGAAAATCTGGTCGGTCGACTAGTTTCCACCTCTGGTTTCTGGTTTTTCTACAACAAAGGCAAGAGAGAAAAAAGGCAATGTATTTTCAACAAATGTGTGCATGACCACTCTCCTCATCCTTGCACAAGCTTAAGGGAGTATAGTCCTTGATCCTCGTGCCACCAATCACGTATCTCGATGCATGATGGCCGAGAAGTCGAATTGCACGACTCAATGGGACGTGAATGCACATATAAGCAAGTAAAGCCAACAACTCTATCATGGATAGTCAAGAGTGTCGGCGACCAGAAATTGAGACACGTTTCGTCACTTTGAGTACGAAACATCCCTCGTTTCCCGTGTTTGGACTAACCCTACTCCAAACACAATGCAATGAAATGGCATACACAATGCGACAAACATGCAATCCTAAATGCAATGCAACCTAATCATGCTGGCATGCGAGGGATGATATGCACACATGCAACCTAGCATACGCAATGCTATGGACTAAAATGGCATACACAATGCAAATGAGCTATATGACATGCACAATGCACACATACGAAGATGGACGTACACAAAGACATAATCAAAGCATACACAATGCGATGGTCAAACATGCAACAACATGAACCAAATGGCATACACAATGCAAGGTGGACTTAAACCAATTTGAGTGAACCTCAGCCACACTCAAATCAGTGGCCATATGATGAAAATGAGACAACCGAAATACATGCAAGCATGCACGAATGCAATGGACCGATCCTAAGGCACAACATGCAACTCTAACTAAGCATGGCAAAGGATGAAATATGACATACAAGCATACATTTTTCAGCTCTGAAACATGATGTATAATGGTCCCGAATCATGCAAATATGTTACCCGATGCATGCTAGATGGCCCGAATACCGAAACCAGTGAAGTGCGTTACACTATAGGTACACAAAGCAATGCACGAATGGCAAAACCAACCCCAAACAGACCCTAGGTAGGTCTAAAACAGTGGGAAAATGGCCTAAAATGATGGTTCAAAGTGCATGGAAATGAAGCTCATTCAATGGTCCGAAAATAAGGCATTCATGCACAACTCTCAAGCACACTTAAAGAGGAGAAAACATGAGGATATGGCATTCACGTAGGCTCTAAAATATGATACAAAATGACCCCAAAACATGAAAACACCTCAGTATATGCATGCAATAGACCTCAAATCTCAAAGCTAGGCAAGTGTATCAAACTACAAGCATGCAAAACAAGGATCATTCGACCATGAGACCCAAAAATAGAGCTAGGAAAGTCCAAAATATGCACAAAATCAGTTTAAGGCAAGGCCAAAAAGTGCTAAAATCAAGAGTCAACAAAGCACGCAAAATAAGCTAGTGAACTATGATTTGCACTACAACTATATGAAGCACATGAGAGCTCACCAAACTAGCCAAAAACAGAAGTATGCCATGCCAAATAATGCTCAAAAACCCACTGAAACTCAGTCAATGCATACAAGAATGATGTGTCCCTTTGAAAGGCCAATAAGAGGGTTGTTCTACACATGCAAGATAGACATACAAAATGGAAAAACCACCTCTGGAAAGAGGTTATAATGGCCCTAAAACTCACTAAAAAGGGCCTGAAATTAGTCTAGGAAGCATGAAAGTGAAGGCCCCTTTGAAAGGCCTTAAAGAAGATTACTCTACACATGCATAATAGACATCTAATATGGCAAAACCACCTCTAGAAAGAGGTCATGCAGGTCACAAAACTCATCAAAAATGGCCTGGAGCATGGCTTTGAAACATGCAAATAGGGGGTCCTTTGGAAAGCCAAGAAAGCCAGTAAAGAGAACAAAGGGTGAGAGGGTCACCCCTCTCTGATTTTGAGGCTTAAAGACACATGTTAGCCACTGAAAATCCATTGGATTTCAGTGGCTAAGAGGCCAAACCAAGGCCGACACAAATGCTCTAAAGCATAGCTCAAAACATGAGGAAATGAAGCATGCAAGGGGGTAGATGACCCCCAACAGAAAAATGGCCTTAAACAAACATGTTTAGAAGCTCAAAACAAGACTTTTTTCAGTTTACACCAAGGCTCGAAAATGCTTGCAAGTATGTCTAAAGTAAGGAGCAAATAAAGACCAAAAGAGGGAATGAGAGTGTTACCCTTGTAGCCAAGAAAGACAGCAAGCTCTGGACCAAGAAACCAGCTCCTCAAGCTCTGAAAACAAGCTCCAAGGTACTTAGGTTGATAGTGGAGGTGTTGTGCTTGGAGGTGTAGTGCAACTGGCCAAGAACTATGGAGTTTTGAAGCTTGAAATAGAGAGATATGGAGGGAAGTGTATGTATACCTTCACCAAAATTCTGAACCCTAGAAATGGAAGAGGGCCCTTCCCTTTATAGAGGAGAAGGTCTAAAGCTTCTCCAAGAAGCTTAAAACCAAGCTTAAGCATCCTCCATACACGTGTATGGAGGATGCATTATGAGGCTTCCAGCTGGCACAGCTGGCATCAACGCAATGAGACAAAAAAATAAAAAGCTGGCCGACCAGTTCAAGTGGTCGGCCGACCAGGGGTCAAAAGGTTAAAGCTGAAAAGGTGGTCGGCCTACCCATATTGATGGTCTCCCAGGTGAATGCAGCTCAGTGGTGGTATGGGAGACCAGAAATTGTGGCTTAAAAGTGAGGGAGACCAAGGGGTCAAAAGGGTCAAGCAAAAAAGGTGGTCGGCCTACCAAGATTGGTGGTCTCCCAGGTGAATGCAACTCAGTGGTGGTATAGGAGACCAGAAATTGTGGCCCAAAAGTGAGGGAGACCAGCTCTCTAACTAGAAAATCAGGCGGCGAAGAGAAAGGTGGTCTCCAAGAAGAAAAGGTGGTCTCCCACCATAGTACCACCTTCCTAACAATGAAACTAGGGTCCATGCCAAAAATGAACCCACGCCGATGCAAAACGAAGGTTCGGGGCCAAAACGCGCAGCCGGGTGCCCCAAAAACTGACTGTTAAGCATCGAAAGTGACGTGCAACCACGAAGGTGGTCTCCCGGGCCACAGTGTCCCTCTGGATAGAGGAAACAAGGTGTGTGCCAAAAACCGGAGCAAACAGAGGTAGTTAAGCGATCCTGAACCGAGGCACACGGCCGACAGCTCCGAAAATCGGGAACTGGTCTCCAAACGGGAAAAATGGCCTACGACCATGAAACGTAGCCTACGGCCACTGAAAGATGGTCCACGAGACCTGTCCCTCCCTTCAGGAAGAGAAAATGAAGAAAACAGGACCTGGTTCACAAACCGAGGCAAGGCACGAAAAGGTTCCGAAGCCCGAAGGCAAGGCTCTCAGCCGAGACTTTGCAGCCTCAGAACGAGCACAATATGCAGCATCACCGAGCGCTCAGTTGGTGACGTCTGAGTCTTAAGGTTGGTTAAAAATGGGGTGTCTACACATAGCTCCCGCAAACATTGAAACAACCACAAAGCAAATTGATCCAATGTGAAAAATGGTCGCAACCAAGACACATGCATTCAATAACACCATAATCATTCGCATGTGAAGAAACATAACATTTCATTTTCAGATCATGTGAACCATAGTTTCATCCCACATCAAAGTAACTATCGACCAAAATATAGCTACATAGGTATCATCCTATAACAGATTTCTTGAATTGTTCATTTTCCTAACATTTACCGTGGTCCTCCCAACAACACTAGTCCTGATGAATACAGATGGTGATGCCGAGTCTTGATGAATACGATTAAGAAGTATGACGGGTGTAAAAGCGATGTAAAAGGGGTTACAGATACGAAAAAAACCCAGATCAGACACATGTATTTCACGTTGCCACGAGCCTACAAGCGTGAGAGATCGACCCCTTTTTTTGATATAGACCTATTGGCATGGGGAGCGTTTTCTAGAATTGTTTTTGTTATTTGCATTGCCTTGGTCGGAAATTATCATTTGATAAGAGGGAATTGATTAGATTTTCTAGCCTTTTTGCACCAGCAGTTGGACGAACAACTGTGATATTACCCACAACAGAGCATGGATCGGTCCCATTTTCTCTGCTTCCTATGCACCACCCCCTAGGAACAAGCATGTTGTCACGACCCAAACCTGACCCTATGGGTTTAGCATCGTAACCAACTAGCAATCCGTGATTACCGAAGGCCTGCTTAACGGTACTGACAATAATACAGAGTAAATGGGCTGGCAGAAGCCAAAACAGTAAATAAAAGATGTCCAATGAGTTGTGAAAACCTGAATGCAAAAAGACTTTATGCACGAGGCACATTCATAACTAAAACATATATACATAAACATCCTGGTTAAGGACCAAGTCCCTTCAACATTACTGTACAGTCGGAAAGTCTTATTCAACTATTATAAAACAGAGACAAAAAGGGGTGAATCTGAGACACCCCAGGGACAGCCTTAGCTTGAACAGACTTGGAACCTCGAAGTGAGGCACGATGGTTGGCTTGACAAAACAGGAGCTTAACTTGACGCTCCTAGCTTCGGTCCTGTGCCTGGATACCTACATATAAATATAAATAGTGAGCAAAAGCCCAGTGAATAACATATGCGTAAAAGGGTCAAGAATGAATGTCCTTTCAGTAATTAAAACAGTCAATTGTATCAGTAAAACAATTACTCAATCAGTGGCTCATGTTTCATGTCATAACAGTCATTTAGAAACCATAATAGTCATAAGTGGTACATCCGATAGCAAAACAGTATAGTAGGTCTTGACAGACCGAGCAGTCAGTTGATGGCCATCGAAACGGTAAACAGTATTGGTTCCAAACATTGGAACTAACAGAGATCTCTGTAACAGTAGCAGAAACAGTAACAATACAGTAGCAGTAGCAGTAACAGTAACAGTAACAGTAACAGTAAGTTGCTATGGATGCCACGAGTACAATTCATAAAATAGGACAAACATTCATTCAGTAAACAATGTCACTTCAGAAAGCAGTACAGTTGATCGTTCAGAAAATAATTATAATTGAACCTATCTTTACAACATTGTTACTCACAGAGCATTGCGCTATAGACAAGCTAATGAGCGTCCTCGGATGCCAACCCTATACAGTTACAGAATGAACACACACCAAGTTACACACTTGGGATTAATAGCTGAGCCCCTAAACTTGACTTGGTGTGGTTCTATAACATTATCCTCATTAAGATGCCTTAAACATGGCCTAGGAATGCCTAGGATGGAATGAGGATGCGAAGATGTGCTTTAAAACACTTTTCAAAATTTGCTGAAAACTGGGGTCTCGCTTGAGCGTGGCTTTCTACGCTCGAACGAGCTTACCAAAATAGAGGGGTCGCTCGAGGGTGAACTCCTTCGCTCGAGCGGTCTGTAAAAATGCAAAAGTACTGGATGTTGAAAATCCCAGCTCGATGCTCGCTCGAGCGTGAGACACAACTCTTCGCTCGAGCGTAGGTCTCGTCGCTCGAGCATGCATCTGCGTGCACAAAAACCTGAGAGCTTGCAATCTACGCTCGAGCCAGCATTCCATCGCTCGAGCGGAGCTCTGAACAAAAGATGGTCGCTCAAGCGTAGAAGCCAAAATCTAGAATTTCTAGATTTGCCTCCAAGGCTCAAACCGAGCATTCAACACATCAAAACTCAACCTTTTGGGCCAATTTTCTGGAAAACACTTGGAAACTCATACTACAATATGTTTTGAAAATCAATTTATAAAATCAAGCCCAAAGGTGAGACAATTGAACACAATTCAAAGAAACTTTCAAGAACTAAGTAACAACATAACATGCATGAGCTCCTATGAACTCCAATGCTCTAAACAGGATAAAATGCAAGATTGAGCTCAAGAACATGATCAATTCATGGACCAAAACTAAAATAGGAACATGCATGTGGGAATTTCATGAAAATGACTTCAAAACACTATGATATGGACATGCATGTACACAATGCCTCATAATTCAACACTTTGGGCTAAAACTTAACTCTAATCTCCAATATTTCCATGAACCATGCAAGATACAACTTAAATTCATAATTGAGAGGATGAGTTCCCTACCTTAGGTCTAGAATCCCAAATGTAGGAGCCTAATTGTGCAATCTCTCTTCAAGTCTTCTAATTTTCCAAGCTAATTTCTTGTTGAAACCAAACTTCTCCTATCTCTCTCTCTCACACCGTTTTTGGGGTCAAGAAGATGAATAAAAGTGGTGCATCAACATGTGTAAGGTGTAAGGGGTGTTGGTCTAGAATTAGGCCACTAAGTGGCAAAAGTATAATAAATGCAAACTAATGTAATTTAACTTTATTTAATCTAATTTAATCATTCCAAATCAATTTTTAATTAAACCTACCATAAAATCATATAAAGTCTAATTAGCATATAACACTAATCAATTTCTGATTCGGTCGCTGATAAGGCTCCCAATTCGCAGTTCGAAATCAAAACATGAACAGTTAGAAATGCAATTAGGCAACATTCTCATGCAATCCGTTCAGAATTTCAGCTTAATCGATTACTTATCATGCTCAATCACAGTTTAGCACTAATCAGAGGTGAGGGTTGTCACAGATGTCTTGACCACGAAACAAGAGTTCAGAGTCGATCTTGTCAAGCATCGGATCGTCTTGGTGGAACTTCTAGGCAAACGGAGCGTTATTATCAACCATCTTCAACATGTCTTCGATGGTAAGGTAGTGAGGATGCTGCTTTGGAGGGTTGTCCCAGGATATGAAGTGTAGGTTGCTGTTTTTTTTTTTTTTTTTGATCAGCAAAGAAAATCCTTTATTGATGAAGAAAATATACATTACATATGAGATAACATCAACAAGGAAGAAAAAGAAAAAAGGACAATAAAAGAAACTGAGCATAGTGTTGGTGAGAAACCAACACTAGCTCACAAGACCACAAAGACTTGAAGCCAAAACCCAAAAACTAGTTAACAAAGCTTATAACCCACTAAAAACTCCAGCTTAGCTTACTTGAAGCCATCCTTCAACCTTTTAAGACCAAACCCTCCTATTTGGATCTCTCTTTGTCCTTTAGCTCTAGTTCAATAATCTTGTTTAGGACATCATCTCATTTTCCATTGAAATTGATCTCAAGAGATTTACCTAATTGTATAGTGGCTTTAGCTTCATTGAGGAGAAGATTGTTTGGACTAGTAACACCCTCAGACAGATCTGAACGTGCAATTGCGGCTGTTGTTGGTCTCAAAATGACAGACCTAGAGGTTGTAGACGTCCCCCGAACGCCCCGGGAGGAACGAGTCCCCCCGTTCCGTTCGATATTGGGCTCACTATAGTTTGGACTCTCAATTTGTCACGATTCTAAGTCTGAACCAAAGAGTCCAAGTCCGAAAAATCGTTTTGAGAAAACAAATTTTTGAAAGAAGTGCCAAACATGGACTGCTTTGCCAGATACAGAGTCGCCACCTAAATATTTTATTTTTGAGAAATTTAGGAAACCCTGACTCATTTGCCTAAGGCCACGTGTCCGTCATTACCAAAGTTGCCTCAGCTCGGGAACTTGGGTACGATTGGGGAAAGTCACTTCGTGAGCACCCCCGTTCACCCGATCAAAGATCAGCCTATACTAACCATGATATCTAGTTTTGAAAACTTTATGCATTCTTATTCCGGTTATTAGCCTAGATTTACTATGTGATGCGCACAGCATACAAGTATAGACTGGATCGTCTGAATTGGAACAAAACATTTCATGTTTGTTTATTTTGAAAATGGTTTGATGGTGCTACCCGCAAGTAGGCTAAGATGTGGATTTGCCACCCTCGGGTGGGCTTAGAAAAACATGATTTTGCCACTATCTAGTGGGCTTTAAAACACACATTTGATGAATTGTTCTAATTCAAATAATCCAACCTTCACCCACAGGCATTCAGGCAGTTATATCACATAAGCATATAGCCTCATGGTAAGCATGCTATTCATGGCAGCCACTCACACGCATACAAGGATGCTAAAACATAAAACTTACCGAGTACTCCAAGCTAAAACAGAAGCTAATTAGAAATCCATGCATGATCCTAATTATAAGGAAATGCCTAATGCAACACATGCAAAAATGCAACTATAGCAGGCTCGACTATTCTAAACATGGCATATGAAATGCTACAGCTAACATGTATTCAACTTAGAATTGAAAATACAATGCAGTTAGTATGATGCGCCGAGCCCGGTGGATACAAAACAGATGAATGAATGCAAACATGCTATCATACTGTATGCTAATCGAAACATGCCCTAATCTAACCATCATAAACTGGTAAATAAAAGGGAGAAAGACGTGGGGTTGGAAGACATGCATCACACACACGCACACTTATTACAATATTGCCATCGCGCAGAGGGTTCGAATAAATAATATACAGTCCCGAATAAATATTACAGTCCAAATAATTACAAAACCTTAATTAATTAACAAATTAACTAAGAAAACAATAAACTGGCATGCAAGCCAGGGACTGCCTCGACGCTGCTTCAGATGATAAATAATGCATGTCGGGGTTGCTTTGTTCGGAAAAGCCACTGCGATGCCCCAATTAGCCTCTATTTGTAATTTTTCTTGGAATGCGTGCCAAGCTCCGGAAGGCTGCTGACTCTTGATTTGCTGTAACAGAGAGCAAGAAAGGGGCATGGCAAAGTATTTTCACATATGTATGCATGACTACCCTTCAGGGAGTGTAGTCCTCGGTCCTTGTGCCACCAATCACACATATCAATGCATGATGGCCGAGGAGTCGAATTGCATGACTCAATATGAAATGAATGCACATATAAACACAACAAAACCTAAACTCCATCATGGATAATTCGGAGTGTCGGTGACTGGGAATTGAGACATATTTCGTCACTCGAAGTACGAAACGTCCCTCGTTTCCCGTACTCGGGCTAACACCTATCCCAAACACAATGCAATATGCATGACATGCATGAATGCAATTCTAACATGCAATCCTAGCATACACAATGCTGTGAAATGGCATACTAGATGCACGAGGTAACATGACATACACAATGCGCTAACATACAACCTAGCATACATAATGCTATGAAATGAAATGGCATACACAATGCATAATGGACTTACACCAATATGAGTGGACCTCAGCCACACTCACACAAGAGGCCATACGATGAAAATGAGACACTCGAGATACGTGCACACATGCACGCAAACCGAGGACCGAACCTAAGGCACAAATGCCACTCTAACAAGACATGGCAAGGCATGGAATATGGCATACTAGCATGCAAATTTTAGTGGCAAAATATGATGCAAAACAGTCCCGAAACATGGCAATATGGTACCCGATGCATGGAATGAGACCCGAAACATGAAATTAGGTACATGGGATGACCTATGGCTATGCAAAGCATGCATTATTTGATCATGAAGTATGAAGACAGAAGAAATACAGTCCCCAAACAAGCATGCTTACAGTTTTAAGCAAGGCCAAAAGGTGAACACAAATAGGACTAAGCTAGCATGCAAAAATGGCCTCGTAAGAGAGGTAATGAAGCAAGTAGCAGCTGATGGCCCTAAATGGCCAAAAGCCCTTCAACAAAGTTTAAGAGGGGCTCAAAATGAAGCACTTTACAGTTTACAAAAAGCCACGGATCTAAACACAAACAGGTCTAAAACATTGTGCAAGAAATGGGCCAAAAGGGAGACAAAGAAGCAAGTGATGGTTTCTGGCCTCAAATAGAGGAGGGCCCTTCAACAAAGTTGAAGAGGGTCCCAAAACATGGTATTTTACAGTTAGTGACCAAACCCAAAACAGTGCACATGCAAGCTTAAAGTACTATGCAAAATAAGGCCTAAAAAGAGGTTTAAACACAAAGAGAAAAAAGGGAGCCTCAAACAGCAAAGGACCCTTGATCAAAAATGAATAGGAGGTCAAAATAAGGCTATTTACAGTTCAGACCAGATCCTAAAAATATAAGCACAAGGGGCTAACAAAACATGCAAAAATGAGGCCAAAAGAGGGATAAAGAGGCAAGTGACAAAAGGAAGCCTCAAAAAGTGAAGAGGCCTTCAACAATGTTGAATAAGGGCTCACAATAAGCCATTTCACAGTTTATAACCAAGCTCAAAACAGTTTACAAATAGGCCAAAAATACTATGCAAGAAAGAGGCATACAAGAGAGGTAAAGAAGCAAGTGTTAAAAGGAAGCCTCAAACAGGGAGAGGCCCTTAAACAAACATGAAAAAGAGCTCAAAATAATACTATTTTCAGTTAGGGTCGGAGCCCAAAAATGGAAGCAAGTATAGCTTAGATTGTATCCAAAAATAGGGCCAAAAAGAGGAGAAGGAGACTTACCCTTGAAGACCAAGTCTTTGACAACTCTTGGACCAAGTTTGGTGGCTCCTTAGCTCTGGAAAACAGCTCCAAATGGCTGGAATGGATGGTGGTGGTGTGGTGCTAGGTGGTGGTGTAGAAATGGTGTAGGGTTTGGAAGGTTTTGGTGCTTGGAAGAGAAGGAGAGGGAGGATCAATGCAAGAGCCTCAAAGCAATTTTTTGTAACCTCTAAAACACAGTTGGGGGGCCTGGATACATAGGAAAAGGAGTGGAGAAAAGGGGGGAAAAATGGGGGGGAAAAGAATTCAAGTTTCCCCCCAAAAGTGTAGCCCCCCGGATACAAAATCTGGGGGGAAACAGAATACATTTCTGTAAAGTACCTGGAGAAAGGATCATGGCCGGCTGGTTTGCTAGGGTTTAGGTGACCAGCCGGCTCTCCCCATGGCCGGCCGGCCAAGGGTCAAAAGGGTCAAGAAGTATTAGTGGCCGGCTACCCCAGATTGGTGGCCTCCCATGTGTGCACAACACAACCATGTGGTCAAAAACTGGAGAGAATGAACCAGGAGAGAGAAAAGGCCACTTTTAGGAGGGGTTCAAAAGGGTCACACACAATTACTAGCCAGCCATGTGATATTGGTGGCCTCCCAGGTGTGTACAACACAAATATGTGGTTTAGGGCTGGAAAAAGTGGCATTAGGGTGGTCAACATTGGCTTTCAAGTGAGAAAAACGGGCGACAGAGGGCGATGGAGGAATATAACTGGTTGTCAGAACAAATACTGGCCTCCCACCCTTCTACGACCTTTCTAACAATGAAACAGAGGTCTTTGCCAAAAATGAACTCAAACCGATGCAAAATGGAGGTTCGGGGGCCGAAACCCCGAAAACTAACTGTTAGGCACCGGAAGTGGTGTTCGACCACGAAGTTGGTCTCTCGAGCCACAGTGTCCCTCAAAAGGGAGCAAATAAGATGCATGCCAAAAATCGGAGCAAACGGAGGTGGTTAAGCGGTCCCGAACCGAGGCACACGGCCAACGGCTCCGAAAAATCAGAAACCGGACTCCAAACGGGCAAAATGGCCTACGACCACGAAACGTAGCCTACGGCCACTGAGAGATAATCTACGAGACCTCTCCCTCCCTTCGGGAAGAGAAAATAGAGAAAACAGAGTCTGGTTTGCAAACCGAGGCAAAGCATGAAAGAGTCCAGAAGTCCGGAGGCAAGGCTCGTAGTCGAGACTCTGAAACCTCTGAACGAGCACGATATGCAACATCACCAAGCACTCAATCGGTGACGTCTGAGTCTTAAGGTCGGTCAAAAATGGGGTGTCTACAGAGGTGTGCTTACTGACTGCTGCAGCTTTCTGTCCATAAAATCTAGCAAAGCTGGTGAACCCCTCTAGCTGAACCTTTTTCTTTCTTTTCCTCTTCTCATTTCGTAGGAGTTTTGAGACAGAAGCATGTTGCCTAACAAAGCCTAACTGATTAAGGCTCAGAAGGCCCTTCCTATTTAGATTCTTACTAAGAGCTTGTGCCAAATCCACTTCAAGATTGATACCAAACCCACTTCCATCATGAGATTCACTGAAGCTTTTGATAAAACCAGGTGTAGATACTTGCTCAGCAAAAAGATTTGGGTTGTGCACTGACTCCTCCAATATGGTCTCCTTGATAACAGTGTTTACCTCATCACCCAAATGACAATTATTAGACCCTATTGACAATCATTAGACCCAAATGCCTAACTAAGTGTAGGTCGCTGTTGACAGTGGTATTGTGAAATGTAAGATTTAATAATATATGTAACCATAATAATAAGGCGGAATTAAATTTCGTAGGATCTTGAATTCAATACAACTCAAGAATAAAACGAACATACATTTGTCAACCATTGAATTAGAAAAGTTGAGAAAATACCTCTAATTGTTGAAACTTGAATTCTTGGCTCACCTTCTTCTCTCGGTCTCTCTTAATTAGGATGACTATTAAACTTAGAGTGATGGAATACTTATCAAAAGAAGGGGAGTCACCTATCTTTATATAGAGGAGAGAAGAGGGTCAAATAAACTTTATTTGAAGAATTCCTGTCTATCAAGGTTTACTTCTTATCTTAGAAGAGCGATTATATTAAAATTCTAATTATTGAATTTTATATCAAATATTGGCTTTATCTAATTGTGGAGTCCAAATAAATTAAAACATGTAGATATATGTAGGCTATTAGGCCACACTAGAAAATAAATCCAACATGAAATTCTTAAGCATTACAAATGACGGTGTGGAAATAGTCTTCTGGGGAGGAGATGAAGTTTGCATAGTACATGAGGACTGTTCGAGGTAAGTTGTCCCTGTAAGATTATAGGATCTATATACTAGAAATCAAAACACTATGAATATAAGTAACTACTAAAATATAAACTCAGATACATACAGTTTGATTCCGTTGTTATCTTGAGTTTTTCTTCCTTGAAAGAATATGGCATCCACAATTGGAAAACCTTAGCACTAGCTCTTCCCCTCATTCTCCTAATCTTTTTGTTGTCTTTTCAATGGGGCTGACAACCCTTTGATCTACATATATATAGATATATGTAAACCCTAATAAAGATAGGAGAGGGGACTGGGCCTAAATAAAACAATTACTGGGCCCTCCCATTAAGGAACCCAAATAACTTAAAACAAGCCTTACACCTCCATATCACATATCCATATATAAAATAATATATATACTAATATGACCATGGCCCAAACTTTATGGATCACAATAATAAATTTGGGCTCATACCAGCCAATCTATCTGAATCATGTTCAACCCGTTTTTCACAAACCAAACAAAATATAGTCAATGACAGCCTGATTAAGAATAAATTCTTACATTCTCCCACTTAGGCAACATTGACTACTACTTTAAGAGAATATTTTATTTAAGAAAAAATGACTCTCGGGTTAAACAACTTTAGTGGCCACATAAACATGATTCAAAATAGAAACATCTTAGGACAGAATCCCGTTCAATGAGAAATATTAATATCGAACTGTAGCGGTAATTATGCTATTGAACAACATAACACCTTCCACAATTACAAACACTAATATCTCACCAACATGGATTCTTATATGTGACAAAGTGTGGTGTGGAATTTCAGCATAATTCATCCAAAAATTATATAACATGTTAATTCCACATTCAGTCCTCTGTATGGTCTTGACAAGACCCTGCAAGGAATTTTATTCCATTTTACACTTCCAAAAGAAGCCTTTATTCCTCTAAACCGTGGTCTTTCATGCTTTAAACCAAGCATCATACTTTATGGATCCATATACACTTCTAAACCAAAGTGTTAATCTTTATATCTCAAAATTAAAATATAACTGTAAGAGCTCATATAAGAGGTATACATATATGACAATTACCATTTATGTGTACACACACATAACTATAAGCAAAATGTGAATAAACACATTAAACTTTATTAATTGAAATATACCACTGATAATATTCATGAGTAAAAAATTTCTTTAACCAAGCACATAAAAAATGTAACCAGTAACAAACACTATATATCATCTGAGCAACTTCCAAAGTCGACATTATACAACCAATAATATTAATATGGTTAATTCTTTTATAGCCAATTGTATAATCTTTAATTCTCTATAAATATCATGACACTTTATGTCGTTCAACCTAATGGTCAAGGCTTAAATTAAAATACTAATTGTTTAACAAACTAATTGCATATGCACCAAGTTTAATTCAAACTTCATAATTCATTAAACTCTCACAACACTAGCATACAAGACATTCCTCATGAACTTTTTGTCAAAATCATTTTATGAATACTGAATGTTACTTAATTAATCTCGATCATTAAGAAGAGCAACGTAAAGCTTTCAATTCTGCATATTAAATTCAGTAAAAATGTGATATAGGTATGCTCTTTGAGATGAGACAAATAATCCTCTAAGTTATTTTTCAAGTATCTCAATACCAAACACATAAAATACTTTATCAAGATATTTTATATCAAAAATTTATTAACAACAATATCTTCCAATCAAGTATTAATTCGAAATTATTACTAATAAGTAAAATTCCATCGGTATAAAGGATCAAGAAAAATAAATTGCTCCCACTGACCTTGAGATGTATGCATGAATTAATAGTATTATCCATAAAGCCAAGTAATAATATTTGGTGAACCTTTAAATATCATTACTCAGAAATTCGTTTAAAACCATAGATAAATTTGTTTAACTTACAAATCAAATTTATTTTGTTTGGCGAAGCAAAAGATAAAAATGCCACAATACCACTATAATCATTATAAACCTATATTTATGACATTGGTAAGACCAATACTCTTTTCAAATCACAACCTCTTGCAATAGCATTGTATTTATTTATTTATCTTTTAAAAAAATACTAATTAGATTTCAAACTTTTAAAAAGGTATAACATGATCTCATATCTAATTAATAATTTGTATTAATTGATTTACCATATTACAAATCGCCAATATCTTCATCATACGTAACAATCATCTCCTTAATCTCTTGATATTCCTCATTTAGAAAAATAATATAATCGCAAGGATCTTTTAATTTTATGAGAATGTCTAGAAGGTTGCACATGTTATACATGTTCAACTTTTATTAATAGACTGAATAGACACTTCAGATTCTACTTGCACTCTCACTTTCTCTATGTGAGAGTGAACGGACCAATTTATTATAATAGGCACAAGTATACAGGAAGATTTATATATTTAAACTGCTTACCAATTTAACAACTTCACATTTTAAAAGCTTAAAAGATTCTTATGTCAGAACGAAGATAATAGAACCATTGACAACTTACAAAGTAACAACAAATAGCTATAGGTCCCATTTTGATTTCAAAAATATATCATAATTTTTTTTACTTCTGTACAATTCCAAACTCAAAAGTTATTCTAACTAAATTTTATATTAGTTCGTAATTTAAAAGTGTTTTAAAAATATTTTTAACTTAGTACCATATGTGAAGTATACACAAGTATACATAGCAATTAAAAATATTTTGTCACAAAAACTTGTATAATTTAAACATGTTAACATACACCTCATCATTTTATTGGAGTCCAATTACGACGCTCAAGTACTCAACTTTCTTTCGAAGTTACAAGCATGATATATTTAAATTGATTCCACAATTTTATAAAAAATTAATAAGAGGTTATGCACATTAACCAAAATTATCATGTTCACTTTAATATCGATCTTCAATTAATAATTTTAAAATCTTTATCAGTGTGTTTTTCAACATAAACGAGATTAGACAAATGCATAATATCAATACTCATTTATGAAATTAATAAAATAATTTTTCCCACACACCTTATGATAAATGAAAATCTATTTCAATTATTATTATTTTTATTTTATTTATTACCAAAATTAAAAATAATAACAATGCTTATTTTGTTGACATTAAAATTGAATTATATCTCATGGATAATATAAAAATAACATTCTTTAAAATAAGATCAGTACTAAACTATAACTTAAATAACTTGACCAGAAAATAAAATTTTGATTAACACAAGCATTTTTTTTAAGCAGTTTAAAAAATAAATAAGGAGATTCCGAAGGTGGGAAGAGCGTCATAGCTCAAAAAAAAAATTCTAAAGAATTTTTCTTACTTGAGTTAATAATATATAAAGAGATTTGTGGAATATTCTAAAAAGGAAAACATAAAACACTGAAGAGAGATAACGATTTGTAAAAGTCAAAGGTATTATATAGAGCATTGTAGAGTATAATTTAGATTTTTTTTATAAGAATCACCTAGTGAATATTTTAAAACTCTACTTTCTTAAATAGTTAACATTGAATATAATTTCAATCTTTCATACTATATTGAGGTCTTAATATAAATGGTTAAGAAGACACATTCTCAATTATGTCAATATCTTTTAACCGATTCATAATCAAAACTTTAATGGAGTAAATTTGATTTTCATAAAAATATCTCCCTTCATTACTTTCAATTCAATATAATATCACTCAATTATATATGGACAATAATAATCTCATAATCACAATTAATATTCTCAAATATTTAAAATGTATCACTCTTAAACTGAATATATAGAAAGTATGTTCACACTCCAACTTTCAATTATACATAGGCAATTAATGTAATCTCACAAGAATATGCTGCGAATAAACTTTAGCAATATTCTCAGATGTGCCAAAATGTATCACTATATAAACACCTTTGGGTTGAATATATAAAATAAAATTAATATCTTTAAACTTCAATATAATCTTAATTAATTATACATGTGCAATAATTATAATCTCACAACAATGGACTGCAAATAAACTTTAACAATCTTGTTAGATGTTTCAGAATGTATCATCATATAAATATCTTTGGGGCTAAATATATAAGATACATTCTAACACCTATAAACAAGTCAACTAGTAAGAATGATTTATCTAGAAATTATCTCCTTTGGGTAGATAAATTCTTTAAAAAACAATAAAATTTCCCTTACTAGCGGCTCACACTATCTCTAAAATTAATACACTCAATTAACCTCCTTTGGATAGGTAATTGAGTGATATAATATTAGAAGAGCTTTCCAGAATTCTTATTGGTAAATCACTTTAAATCTCAATAAGTTAACCACTTCGGCAGTATTACTCATATTGATTCAAAAATCTACCAAGTGGGACTACAAAAATAAATATTTGTCCACCTTTAAAACTTTATTTATTTATTAACAATAATGCAATCTGTAACCATCAAAGCGTATATAATATCATATTACGAATCACTACTAAACAGTTACTCAAAAATAATATCTCACGGCCAACCAAAATTCGCATATGAATTTACAAAAATTATACCAAAGTGATATACATGATATAGAACTCTTAAACAATCTTAATGTTTATGTAAAAGTCATAAAAACGAATATGTTTCATATGTTTTGCAAATATTTGATTAGGTAAGATTTGAAATATATATATATATATATACAGATTCAATATACACACGTCCATATTTCACAATTTTCGTAAAACTACCAGATCTAAATTACTTTTTTTATTTTTATTTTATATAACACAATTGGAAGCAAACTATCAATACTCAAACAGTATGTACTCGTTACATTGAAAAAGTTTTCTTCAAATTACTAAAGCACAATTTTGAGATGCAAAAGCATCATTCAGTAAAAGAAGTATTAATTTATTCCTTATCATTATATAAAATAATTTTACTGAAATAATCTGCCATGATTTTGATTCTAGTATAAACTTGCTCTGATACCACATGTAATATTATATGATCTATATACTAGAAATCAAAACACTATGAATATAAGTAACTACTAAAATATAAACTCAGATACGTAGTGTGTTTGGTAATGTTTACGTTTTCAGTTTATATTTACAAAAATTTTATAAACTGGTTTTTGTTTATTTTTTATTTATTTTTAGAAAAATATAAACTACAAACGCATTTGGTAATTGACAAAATGTTTAAAAAAATCTAAAAATATAAAAAAAAGTAAGAAATGGCAATGGTGGCAAGTGGCGGCGGAAGACGGTGGTGGAAAGTAGTGACGGTGGGTGGTGGGTAGCTGGTGGCGGGTGAGTGGGTGGTGGTGGGTGGATGGGTGACGGTGGCGGGTGGTAGGTGGTAGCGAATGGGTGGTGGTAGTGGCGGGTGGTGGGTGGTGGCGGTGGCAAGTGGGTGGCGGATGGCGGATGGCGGGTGGTAGTGGGTAGGTGACGGGTGGTGGTGGTTCGTGGGTGGGTGACGGTGGCGGGTGGTCGGTGGTAGTGAGTGAGTGGTGGTGGTGGCGGGTGGCGGGTGGTGGTGGCAGGTAGGTGGCAGGTGGTGGTGGGTGGGTGATGGGTGACAGTGGCGGGTGGTAGCGAGTGAGTGGTGGTGGTGGTGGTGGTGGCAACGGGTGGTGGATGGTGGTGGCAGGTGGGTGGCGGATGGCGGATGGTGGTGGGTGGTGGCGGGTAGGTAGCGGGTGGTGGTGGTGGTGGTGGTGGTGGGTGGGTGGGTGGGTGGGTGACGATGGCGGGTAGTAGGTGGTAGTAAGTGGGTGGTGGGTAGTGGTGGCAGGCGGGTGGTGAGTGGGTGGCGGGTGATGGTGGTGGTGGGTGGTTGGTGGTGGTGGGTGGTGGCAGGTGGGTGGTGAGTGGTGGCGACAAGTAGGTGGCGGGTAGTGGTGGTGGTGGTGGTGGTGGCGGCGGCGACGGCGACGGCGACGGCGGCGAGGGGTGGGTGGTGGTGGCGAGTGGGTGGCAGGTAGGTGGTGGCTGGTGGCGGGTGGTGGTGGCAGGTGGGTGGTGAGTGGTGGTGACAGGTGGTGGTGGAAAATGGTGGCGGGTGGTGGCTAGTGTTGGGTGGTAAAAAAAAAAAAAAAACTGAAAACTCAAAATGGAAACACATTTTCTGTGTTTTTATTTTTTGGCCAAATTTATAAACTGAGACCACTGATTTATAAATCAAAAATTTTACCAAACAAGTTTTTATTTGAGTTTTTTAAATTTTTGTAAATATAAACAGAAAACTGAAAATGTAAGTGTTACCAAACGGCACCATACCGTTTGATTCCGTTATTATCTTGAGTTTTGCTTCCTTGAAAAAATATGACATTCACAATTGGAATACCTTAGCACCAACTTTTCCCCTCATTCTCCTAATCTTTTTGTTGTCATTTCAATGGGGCTGACAACCCTTTGATCTACATATATATATAGATATATGTAAACCTTAATAAAGATAGGAGAGGGGACTGGGCCTAAATAAAACAATTACTGGGCCCTCCCATTAAGGAACCCAAATAACTTAAAATAGGTCTTACGCCTCCATATCACATATCCACATATAAAATAATATGCACACTAAGATGACCATGGCCCAAACTTTATGAATCACAATAATAATTTTGGTCTCATACTAATCAATCTATTTGAATCACGTTCAATCCGTTTTTTACAAACTAAACAAAATTTAATAACAACTTAATTAAGAATAAATTCTTACCCCATATGGAAAAATCAACAAATTGCCGAGAAAGTGCCATCCAAGCAGAACCTGAAAAATAAAGGAGAAATTGGGTTTCAATAATCTAGACTTGAAGGTGGATCAGGTTTAAGGATTTTAATAACAATCAGTCAGTACATGATGTTTTCACTGTACTACAGAGCCAAAATGTATGGCATGTTTCCATCTCAATCACATCTTTCAGATAGAAAATTATACACAGCTCAAAAAGAAAATTGAGAGAGAGAGGCTCACATAAATGGTCTTGTAGCCTGCTCTTGTAAGAGAAGCTTGAAACTTTTATAGATACTAAAAAGCGACCAAAAAAAAAAATATATATATAATCATTCACAGAAATGGCTTGTAACATGTTCTCTCCGCAAGGAGTGGCGGAGCCAAGGTAATAAATCAGAAGGACACTTCTTAATTATAATATTAAAAATATTTATAAAAATATTTCATATAAATTTTTATGATTGACTTCAAGAAATATATAAAAAAAAAAAATCAATGTGTTTAGTTTGAGTTTTTTGAATTAAGTTTTTTGAAAATTAAGTTTTTCATTTTTTATTTTATTATTTTTTATTTTTTTTTGTTTTTAGTGAATATTTTTAAAATTTTAAACATTTTTTTTTACTTTTTTAGATACATGATGTATCTAAAAAAAATAAATTATTTGTGAAAAAATATTTTAAAAAATTAATAAATACATAAAAATACGAAAAATGTAGTGATTTTTTGTATTTTTTATATTTTTGGTATTTAGTGAATTTTTTAAAGATTTTTCCAAAAATTATACTTTTTAAGTATATTTATGTTAGGTATGTCTAAAAATTAAAAACAATTCAATAAAAACAAAAAAATACGAAAAACAAAAATGTAGAATTTTTTGAAAAGTGTTTTCATAAAACTCAAACCAAACAAAGTGAATGTGTTATTTGTAATTAGTATATCATGGACAACATTAAAATGGATATTAAGTTTTAAAATAAATTATATATTGATAAAGTAATTTTTTTATATAAAATATGCGTAAAAATTCAATATAATAGTCCTACCACGCAATCATTGATATGTGATATTACCAATCAATAATAAAGAAACACATGGAGGGTGAACCCTGCATATTAAATGTAACTAACAATTCAATAAATTCTATATTTTCATTGAAATTAATTATATTTGCATATCAATAATGATAGAGATCACCATAAGTATTGAAATTCTCATAGATAATAATATCATAGTCTCTTTATTTTCAATCAAAACAATCATTATTGTTCTTATAATTTTAAAAATATCATTAACATTTTACTCTAAATAATATTTTTATATAAAAATATTTTCTTTATGCTTGTAAAAAAAAAAAAAAAAGAAGCACTCCAAAACTCAGGGGGCACGTGACCCCCCTGAGCCCTCCTTCCCTCTCCCCTGTTTGCAAGTGAACTTAAGGTTGTGTTTGGTTATGTTTTTCAAACACATTTCCATCAACTTTCAGGAGTGTGGTGTTTGTTTTGAACTTTTAAATTATAATTCTACACTCTCTTTTGAAAACTCTTTTCCAAGCGAGAAAATTTGGCTAACCCGGTCGTCCTCCCGGACGTTCCCTGGACATCCGGCCGGTTGACCGCAGTATTCGGTTTTTTTTTTTTTTTTTTTTGGGCACCTATTATTTTTATATTGTAAATAAAAAATATTTTTGAAATTTTTTTAATTGTTATATGAGCTTTGAATAGAATTTTATGTTGTGTGTTTGGTTATGAGTTTTAAGTTTTTGAATAAAATAACTTTTCTAATTTCAAAAACTCAAAACTCCCTCCAAAACTCAATTCAAAATTCTTTTTAAAACTCATAACTAAACAAATTTTTCACACTTAAATCATAATTTCAAAACTCACAAACTCAAAATACTACTCTTTTCTCAAATCATATTTAGAAAACTCTACCAAATGTCCCTTAAAATTTTATTTTAGATAAAGTGCAACAGGATTAGAAAAACAAAGAACTCACTTAATTGACTACTCTTAAAGAAGCCTCAATTTACTTGGTGCTTGATTTTGATATCAACATAATGATATTAGTACATTTTGTTTTTCATTTACAATTCCACAGATTAACCAAGCATGTAAGAGAACAAGACAAGGGAGGCAAGCAAACACTTTCACTCATCTAGAATGCCTTATTTTGATACTAGAATGAAAATTATGACATGAAAACATAGTTTTTAGGTAACACAATGACCTAGTAGCAGTGGTTTATAGGTAATGTAACCAGTCACTAGCATTAACACACCCAATAAAGGACAGGTCAGTATGAGAAGTCAGTATTAACACAACATCATAAAGGAATTTTAACAGTACAATATCCTAAACTTTACTCAACAAGGGAAAAAAAAGTGTGGGGATATATTTTCTGAATACCAACACGTGGCATGGTGACGCCGACGTGTCAGCCGAGGTGCCACGTGTCCTGGTCGTGACGCCGAGATGATCCCGGCGAGGCCGAGGTTAACTCCGAAGATATCGGAATCCGAGATAAACGAATAATGGACAAGAGTCCTAAGACGAAGAGGGGACTTAACCAAGATAAGGATAAAGCTCTTAGGGAGTTTATCTTTATCTCTTAAAGAGTCCAAAGTAAACACTAAATTGGAGTTCATAGAAGTCATACTTCTAGTAGGACTTGGATTGAGTATATTATAAAAGAGAAGCACCCCGTGGGTCTAAGGTATGCAATTTATGTTTTGAGTATTAAGTTTTGCACTTGATTATCTTTGAGAGATATACTGACTTGATCGTCGGAGTGCCCCCGGGTGGAAGAACCACCGCCGGAACCTTTTCTTTCTGTTACAGGTTATTGAAGCCATCTATTCTGCCTGTGCTCTCCAGTTGGTTACTAAGCAGGCAGTGTGGTCAGATTTTCACCCACACAAAAAGGTATGAGTGGTCACACTGAGTTTGGATAACTGAATCTGGACTACTAAACCCCGCAAATTTGGAATTTGATGGGAAAAAAAAAGAGGGTGCGTGCTGTTGGGTGGATTACTTTGCTCAAATCATCACATGATTATAAATTATGGCTTTCCACATATCAGGCACATTGAGAAGGGTTGACACACAGGACAAATAGAAGACAAGCAGACACGCAGAAAGAGAGATGACCCCACATTAATAACGGAGATGCCCGAGTTAGGGCTCACAAAACAAGCAGACTGATAGGCTATGATTCTAAAATAAAATCTGTTGGTAATAATTACAAATAAAATATTAAAAAATAAAAATTATAATAATTATTGAAAGGGCTGAGACGCGAAAAATTCGCTCTTTTTAAGAAGATTCAAGTCCTCTGCGGCAAAGCCTCATACCGGTGCAGCAGAAAAATCCTTGACTTGTCCCCCCAGGATACAACAACCCGACTAAGTCGTATGGTTCACCAATATTGCACAATTGGTTGAACCCAAAGCTTTATCACACACACCCTTTTTATTTATCTGATAATCTCACTTAAGACATAATAATACAACCAAAACTTCTGCTCTCGTATGTTTTGAGATATGACAAAGTTCAATATATATAGAAAAGAAACTTAATAGGCAAGGTTCTTGGTGGATAAGATAACAAGAGACTTGACCAAGACCTTGGAAGCTTTATCTAGGAAGACTTGGAATGGATAAGCCTTGGCAAACCTTATCTTGGAAGATTTGGATGGATAGGAATGGGGAGACTAGGAGAAGACTTGAATGGATAAGTATGGGAGACTGACTAAGACTTGACAAGGACTTGGAAGGCTTAACTTGGAAGAAAAGAAAAGAAAACCAACCTAAAGTACATTATAATATTAAAATACTTGCTAACATTCCCCCACTTATTTAATATTATAGGTAACAAAAATTAAGATTATTAGGCAAATAAGGATATTATGCATCATGGTAGGTGTGCTCTGCATTGAACCTCTATTAGCGAAACAATAATATCTACTCCAGAACCAATAGTATGCTCAGCATTGAACTATGACTACTTAAAGGAAATAAATAAGTATTGCACACACATAATATTCTAGGTGTTCACAAAAGCTTTAAAAGCTAGCACATTACGGCCTTGTGCGATCTCATGATTCATGAGTGTGTTTGAGAATTAGCCCAAATCTTATAAGTAGCGGCCCCACTACCACACTCACATAGGTGAATTCTGTCAAGGGTGCTCCTGTAACTATGACACCCCACTCAATAAGAGCTACAGAAATTCATTAAGAGTTTTTTTAATAACTCAATCTCTACAACGTTACAGGATAAATGCACTTACATCCTAAGGATAGGAAAAAAGTAATTTAGTGCATTTCTCACGGTCATCATATGATCGTTTTTCTCATTGAACCCAGTTACAGGATCTCTGGTCCCTGGGTTGAGTATCCTCATACATGGCTCCTGCTATATTCAATGGGCTTCAACCCCATCCCCCTCGATGTATTCCAAATTCTATCTCTTGCTAAGGCCTTAGTTAATGGATCTGCAAGATTATCACCAGATTTAATATAATCCACATTTATGATGCCATTATTCATATAAGATCTCACAGTACTGTGTTTTCTTCTGATAGATCTGGATTTACCGTTATAATAACGGTTATTAACTCGACCAATTGCTGCAGTGCTATCACAATGAATTAATATAGGTAGAATCGGTTTTTCCCAACAAGAGATTTCATTTAACAAATCTCTCAACCAATTTGCTTCTTCACTGCTGTAGCTAAAGCAATAAGCTCAGCCTCCATTGTTGAATTAGCAATAATGGTTTGTTTTTTCGATTTTCAACTTATAGCACCACCTCCCAATGTAAATAAGTAACCAGTAGTTGATAATGAATCACCTGACAAGGTATTCCAATCGGCATCACTGTAACCTTCAAGTACTGCAGGATACTTATTATAAAACAAGCCATATTTTATGGTACCAGATAAATATTTCATAATACGCTCAATAGCTAGCCAATGATCACTGCTAGGCTTGCTAGTAAACCTGCTAAGTACTCCAACTGCATAGACAATGTCAGGTCTAGTACAGTCAGTCGCATAACGCAAGTTACCAATCATACTAGCATATTCCTTTTGATTAATTACATCCTCATCATTTTCAACAGGAAATAAACGCACATGAGGATCAAAAGGAGTAAGAACATGCTTGCAGTTATAAAAATTATATTTTCTCAAAATTTTCTCAACATAATGCGACTGATCAAGAAATATACCATCACAGGTTTTGGCAATTTTCATTCCCAGAATATAATTAGCCTCACCAAGATCTTTTATATCAAAATGGCTACTAAGCATATTTTTAGTTTCCACGATGATATGCAAATTAGAGCCAAATATAAGTAAATCATCCACATAGAAGCTAATAATGACATGTGAATTTTCTTCAGATTTATAGTAGTTGCATTTATCACATTCATTCGTTTTATAGCCATTCTCAATCATGTAGGAATCAAATTTCTCATGCCACTGTTTAGGGGCCCTTTTTAAGCCATATAGGGATTTAACTAGCTTGCACACTTTGCTTTCTTGACCGGGTTCCACAAAACCCTCAGGCTGATCCATATAGATTTCTTCACCCAGGTCTCCATTTAAAAAGGTTGTTTTAACATCCATTTGATGAATTTTTAAATCATGAATTGCAGCCACTGCAATTAATAATCTAATGGATGTAACTCTAGTAACCGGAGAAAATGTATCAAAAAAGTCAAGATCTGCTTGTTGTTTAAAACCTTTTGTAACAAACCTTGTTTTATATTTATCAATAGTTCAATCCGGTTTAAGTTTTTTTCTCAAAACCCATTTACAGCCAATAGTTCTACAACCTGGTGGCAAATCTACTAATGCTTAAGTTTTATTGGATAATAACGATTCCATCTCATCATTTACAGCCTCGTTCCAAAAAACAGAGTCAGGAGATGCCAAGCTTCTTGTAAAGTTAATGGAGTTTCCTCTACATTAAAAACATGATAATCAGGGCCAAAATCTTTTTCTAATCTGGCTCTTTTACTCCTTCTAGGTTCAAAAACTACAGTGTCTTGGTTTTGTAAAAGAGGAGTAGAGGAGCCGGTTTCAGATAAAATATTTTCTTGATAATTTTGACCCCCACCATTTTTAGATTTAAAAAGAAATTTTTCTTCATGAAAAATTGCATCACCTGATTCAAAAATTATTTTGTTTTCAATATCAAAAAATCTATAGGCTGTACTATTTGTTGCATATCCAAGAAAAGCACAAGTGACAGCTTTCACACCTAATTTAGGTCTTTTAGGGTCCACAAGTCTAACAAAAGCTAGACAACCCCAAACCCTCAAAAATCTCAAATTTGGCTTATGCCCTTTCCACAACTCAAAAGGTGTAACTTTTGTTTTTTTATGTGGCACTCTATTCATAACATAACATGCAGTTAAAATTGCTTCTCCCCACAAATTTGAAGGAGCACTTGCTTCAATTAGCATAGCATTTGTTAAATCCATTGAAGTTCTATTTTTCCTTTCTGCTACACCATTAGAAGCAGGTGAATATGGTGGAGTAGTTTCATGGGTTATTCCCAAAGACTGAGCAAACGAGTTGAATCCAAAAGATTCATACTTCCGGCCTCTATCACTTCTATATCTTTTAATCTTTTTACCGAATTGATTTTCAACTTCAAGAAGGAATTCTTTAAATTTTTCAAAAGCATCACTTTTATTTTTTAACAAGTATACATAAGTGTATTTTGAAAAATTATCAATAAAAGTGATAAAATATCTATTTCCATCGCGTGTTAAGATTCCTTCAAATTCACATAAATCAGTGAGAATTAATTCTAACAATTCAGCATTTCTCACCACACTTTTATGAGACCTTTTAGTTATTTTTGCTTGACTGCAAACTTTACATATCTCAAACTTATTTGTTAGTCTGTGAATTAATCCTAAACTACTCATGACTCCCAATCGGCTATTAATATGACATAGACGAGCATGCCGAAAATTCATAGAAGACATCATGTAAACAGAAACATGTGCTTTCTTATTCTCAACATTTAATTTAAACATTCCATCACAGGCATACCCTTTCCCCATAAATATGCCTTTTTTAGTGATTACATATTGGTCAGATTCAATAGTCTGTTTGAAACCAGCTTTATTGAGCAAATAACTTGACATCAAATTTTTTCTCATGGACGGTGTGTACAACACATCTTTTAAAACAAGCACGCGTCCAGAGGTAAAATTCAGCTCAACATCCCCATACCCGAGCACCTTGGTTAAACTTGAGTCACCAAGCATAACAGTCATCTCCTCATTAAAAGGAGTGAAATCTTTGAACCAATCTTTATCATAGCAGACATGCCTATTGGCACTAGAGTCTGCCCACCACCCTTCCACAGATTGAACCATAAAAATATCTGTGATCATAGCCACAAATGGTTCCTCAGTAACATTAGCCTGTGGTCGAGACTGTTGTTTCCGAAATTTGCAAGTTCGAGCAATATGCCCACTTTTGCCACACACAAAACATGTCACGTTTGTCAAATCTTGTTAAGGGGGTTCTTGGTTCCATTTTTTTTGCCTCGGGTAATTTTTATTTTGTGGCCTTCCAGTATTTTTCCAAATTTTCTTATCTGGCTTCAAGTGACTATTTTTATGAAATCGACCTTTATGTAAAGTATTTCCAGAAGTTAAATTTACCTTTGCAGTGGAATGCTCTTATGTCATAAGTGCATCTTGTCCTCGTGCTTCCTCCTTGTAGACACCCCATTTTTGACCGCCCTTAAGACTTGGGCACTATTGATGATTTACTTGATGGAGAAAGGTGTGTAGGGCAAAGGTTCAGTTTCTTCGGCAAGGAGAGAGTCAAATCTCAACTTCATACCCCCTTTTGTTTTTGGGCCAAAACAATCTTGATCAAAAGATTTTAGACTTCAAACCCTCTCTTTCGAAACGTTTTGAAAATAAAGTTCTACGATGTTCCGACGCTCACATTTTGTTAAATGTCGCGCTTTTCGGTAAACCGAGCAAGGGCAAAGTGGAAATGAATGAAAGAGAGATGAGATCTTTGAAAAATCTTTCAAAACACCTTGTTCGGAGGTTTGGAGTTGAAGAAAAGAAGAATGGAGAGAAGAAACCTAGTTGAGGAAGAGGATGGGCATGAATCGCTAAGAGCGAGTCGAGCGGTCCTCGCTAAATCAGGCTTATCTGTCTATACACTTGGATTTAAGCTATGAGGCCACCACTGTTGGAAAGGAGACTTCTGGGGCTTCATTTTTCACTCAAGAATCTCCTAAAGCCAAGTCCGGACGAGGGAGATATGGTTGGTTGAAGTAGGGCATCAATCCGGTTGGACCAAATCTGCGTGGCTTCAACCAAACAGGCATAACGTTTTGCACAGATGAAATTTTAATGCAAGGTTTGCGCCATTGGAAAGATAACTTCTGAGGCTTCATCATAGGGGGTGGCTGACCACCTTGACCCTTTTGACCTGGTTGGCCGACCACTTGAACTGGTCGGCCTGCTCTCTCCTTGTTTGTCTCAATGAGTGTGTTCTAGCTGTGCTAGCTGGAAGGCATTTGCTGCATCCTCCATACACACGTATGGAGAATGTTTAACCTAGCTTTGAAGCTTCTTAGAGAATATTTTTCCTCTCCTCTCTATAAGGAAGCCCTCCCTCTCCATTTGCAAGGGTTCAGATTTTTGTTAGTGCTAAACAATATATCTCTCTTTATATCTCTCTCTTTTAAGCTCTAAATTGCTTGGTTCTTGGCCCCTTTGCACAGAACTCCATAGCCTAACCCTTCCATCATCAACCTAAGACCCTTGGAGGGTATTTTTAGAGGTTTAAGGTTGGGTTTTTAGGTCCAGAGGCTGCTGGTTTTTGCTGGTCTCCAAGGGTAATCATTTTTCCCTCTTTTGAGCATTATTTTGATCCATATCTTAGCCTAGTTTGCAAGCATATTTAGGCTTTGTCATAAACTGAAAAGAAGTCTTGTTTTGAGCTTCTAAACATGTTTGTTTCAGGCTATTTTTCTGTTGGGGGTCATCTACCCCCTTGCATGCTTCATTTCCTCTTGTTTTAAGCTATGCATTAGAGCATTTGTGTTGGCCTTGGTTTGGCCTTTTAGCCACTAAAATCTAGTGGATTTTCAGTGGCTAACATGTGTTTTTGAGCCTCAAAATCAGAGAGAGGTGACCCTCTCACCCCTTGTTTTGTTTACTAGCTTTGTTGGCCTTACAAAGGAGCCCCTATTTGCATGTTTCAAAGCCATGTTTCAGGCCACTTTTTGTGAGTTTTGTGACCTGCCTAGGCTCTGTCCAGAGCCCTTTTTGCTATGTTGAATGTCTATTATACATGTGTAAAGTAATCCTCTTCAAGGCCTTTCAAAGGGGCCTTTGCTTGCATGCTTCCGAGACTTATTTCAGGCCCTTTTCAGTGAGTTTTAGGGCCATCATAACCTCTGTCCAGAGGTGGTTTTGCCATTTTGTATGTCCATTATATATGTGTAGAATAACCCCCTTATTGGCCTTTCAAAGGGACACATCATTCTTACATGCGTTGACCATGTTTCCATGGGTTTTTGGGCATGATTTAGCATGGCATACTTCTGTTTTTGGCTGGTTTGGTGAGCTTTCATGTGCTTCATATAGTTGTAGTGCAAATCATGGTTCACTAGCTTGTATTTCACGATCTCTTGGCCCTTGATTCTAGCACCTTTTGGCCATGCCTTAAACGAGGGGTGTTTCGTACTCAAAGTGACGAAACGTGTCTCAATTTTCGGTCGCCGACACTCCGGATTACCCATGATGGAGTTTAGGCCTTATTGTGTTTATATGTGCATTCATTTCACATTGAGTCGTGCAATTCGACTTCTCGGCCATCATGCATCAAGATGCGTGATTGGTGGCATGAGGATCGAGGACTACACTCCCTTGAGCTTATACAAGGACGGGGAGAGTGGTCATGCACACATTTGTTGAAAATACATTGCCTTTTCTCTCTCTTGCCTTTGTTGTAGAAAAACCAGAAATCAGACGTGAAAACTGGTCGGCCGACCAGATTTTCTGGCAGGTCGGCCACCCTCTTTGGTCTCCACCACAAAGGGTGGTCGGCAGGTGGTCTCCCATGCTAATAACTGGTCGGTGGCTTTCCCAAGGTGGAGTTTCAGCTTTCTAGAGCTTTGTGCAAGTTTCTGAGATCAATTGCAAACAAAGGCGAGGCGAGGCGTCGCGATGGAATTTCCCGACAAGGCGACCCAAGTATGCATGCATCTTTTGTCATTCGGAACAAGAGCTGAGGCATGCTAGTTTATTCGCTTTCCTAGTTAATTTGTTAATTAATTAGGGTTTTGTAATATTTAATTAGCTAGAGTAGTTAATTATTTATTCGGACTGTATTATTTATTCGGACCCTCTGAGCGAGGGCACAATTGTAATAAGTGTGCGTGTGTGTGATGTATGTCTTCCAACCCTACGTCTTTTTCCCTTTTATTTACCAGCTTATGATGGTTAGACTAGGGCATGTTTCAATTAGCATATTTTTGCTTGCATGTTTGCATCATTCATCTGTATTGCATGCACCGGGCTCGGCGCATCATACTAATTGCATTGTATTCCAATTCCAAGTTGAACACGTGTTAGCTGTAGCATCTCATATGCCATTCTTAGGATAGCCGAGCCTATTTCTAGTTGCATTTTGCATGTGTTGCATTAGCCATCTTAACATGAACTCGGATCATGCATTGATTACTAACTAGTTTCTGTTTTGGCTTGGAGTACTCGGTAAGTGTTTATGCTTTAGCATCCTTGCATGCGTGTGACTGACTGCCATGGTAGCATATTTAGCATGAGGCTAACTGCTTATGTGATATATCTGCCTGAATGCCTGTGGGTGAAGGTTGGATTATCTGAATTGGAATAATGCATTGACTGTGAGTTTTAAGCCCACTTGAGAGTGGCAAACCATCACGTTTTCTAAGCCCACCCAAGGGTGGCAAATCCACGTCTTAGCCTACTTGCGGGTAGCACCATCAAACCATTTTCAAAATAAACAAACATGAGATGTGTTGTTCCAATTCAGGCAATCCAGTCTATACTTGTATGCTGTGTGCATCACGTAGTAAATCTAGGCTAATAACCGGTATAAGAGCACATAACGTTTTCAAAACTTGATATCATGGTTAGTAGAGGCCGATCTTTGATCGGGCGAGCGGGGGTGCTCACGAAGTGACCTTCCCCAATCGTACCCAAGTTCCCGAGCCGAGGCAACTTTGGTAATGACGGACACGTGGCCTTAGGCACGAGTCAGGGTTTACTAAATTCCCCCGAAATAAAATATTTAGGTGGCGACTCTGTATCTGGCAAAGCAGTCCATGTTTGGAACTTCTTTCTAAAAATTTATTTTTCAAAACGATTTGCCGGATTTGGACTCTTTGATGATTCATCAGCCTTGCATTGCACTCTACGAGATTAGATACAGGACCGTGACATTGAGTCCGAACTGTAGTGAGCCCTGAATGAACAAAACGGGATTCCCTCTCGGGGCGTTCGGGGACGTCTACACTCCTCTACTCGAATCCGTGTGATTAGAGTCTCCAAGGACGTCTCTTTTTGCTTGTGACGCATTGACTTCTGGAATTCCCTCCAAGATGATGGAATTTTGTCAACAATACCTGCTACAACAAGATTGTCTCCAATTTTGATGCCTTCGGATCTAACTTCAGCCACTAGCATCTGAAAATCTTGAACTTGCTCCACCACTGATTTTCCATCTATCATTTGATAGCAGAAAAACGGCTTGCAGCATATTTTTTAACGCCTGCCTCTTCAGTGTTATATTTATTCTGAAAGGCTTTTCAAATTTTCTTGGCAGTGGTGTAGCATGAAATGAGCATGAGGTATTAAAGCATGTGATAAGCTCTTATCACTCTCCAACTCAAGTATATATTCACTATTCTCATACATGTCTCAAATAATTCACGTAAACAACTATCCATACACAGTCGGATCCTAATGCAAAAACGATAAAAATAAAAATGTGGGTAAGATCATTTTAACCAGAAAATAAGATTGCGATGCGGATGATAGCCAAAATCAACCACTTCATATTAACGCTGGTGATGGCATCAATCAACTAAAGCTATGACTTCCTCTTGCATACCTCCCCAAGTGACATGCAAATTAAACAACTATGCATGTGGAACCCAAGGTCCAAAAAAGAGGGTGACAGCTATTTCCATGGTTATAAATAACAGCCGTTTGGAAATGTAGTTCTCTGTTACCATTATGACACTATTTATCAGACACAAAAAGAATTCATAACCACATCTGTTGCTATGGTCACAACCCCATTCCTGATGGCCTAATTGCTAACTGCTATTAACTTAATTGATGGAAAATGTCACATGGCACCAACCTCACATAAACCCAAGGAAAGGTAGAGAGGTCGATGGTCCTACGGTCCTTGCCTTTAAACGAGAGTTTGGATATCCTCGTGAGTAAACATCAGTAAAGGGTGCTAGTAGACATAACACATAAGTTATTAAAAGTGATGTATATGTAAAAACTCATGAATCAATGAGATGTAGATAGTAGTATGTCATAGCAAGCCTTGTATATGCCACTAGCATTTTTGTAACTATCTATTTTACTAGCATTTCTAATTATCCTAGATAATTAAATTCTCTTACTAGATGAAATTCTCCACTTTTTTGGCCTAAAACTAACACAAAATTCAATATCATTTAAAAAAACTTGTTTTTAGGTGCCAAAATGTTCATTAGAACCCATTACAAACATTCAAATTGTGATAAATGGGTTACATGCTTATTAATGAATTCTATTAAGCATTTGCTAGGGCTTGAGAAAAATTCACTAGTTCCATTTCCGATTTTCATTACACATTAGTTAAAACTCTCAATATTGTTACACGGTAGCCATCAAGCTTGCCAATACCTCAATTTAAAGACACAGATATTGTACTCATTGTTAATATCTTCACACAATCACAATTTGGTCCTCTAGATGAGCTTTATTATAACTTCACTCAAATCACTGAAGCATTATAAGCAAATGCATTATATTACAACCATGGAGATACATAGTAGGGATGATCACCATAATGGTACATCATGAAACTAACTGTATGGGGAGCAAATATTCCGCGGAGCCCGTACTCCTTTCGTCCAAGCTCCTTGTTTATTTGATCGACCTGCGAGAACAACGGCGGTGAGCTACCTGGCGGTGTGTGGCCGGAAAACTCCTTTGACGGTCAAGTTAGCACACACCCTCAGGGAGAGAGAGAGAGGAAGAGAGAGATATCTCACAATGAGTGTTTCTCACCAAATGATGTTCCATGCCTCACATGGGAGGAGCAGTCATGCTTATATACTTTCTGCGCTTAAATCTGCTCCCATTAGTCTCTTGACACGTGGAGCTGCTTTCCCATCTGTCAGCACAAATCCAGCGAACACCACCTAACCAAACCGCCAGACTACATTAGCGGGAGCTCGGCAGCTCGGTGGCATAACCTCGGCTTCTCACGACCGTGCTACGTAACGAACCCGAGTGCTTCACTTGCCGAGCCCCACAGTAACCAGGCTCAGTAACATTCTGGCAGAGCCAAGTTCAAGACAGGCCGCGCTGGCATTCAGAAGGCTCTTCACACCGAGCTAAACGTGCTCCCCTAAAGCCCGGGCTAGCAGATGATCATCTCGGCCAAATTAGCTCGGTCTAAACATGGGACCTGGACCTCGGATCTGGGCCTCGATCGAGCAAGACCAACTCTAGGGAAGCCCAAGTTAGCTCGGCCTAAACAAGGCCAGAGCTTCAACAGGGCAAAACCCACTCTGGATAGGCCCAAATTAGCTCGGCCCAACATGCTCGGTCCTAATCTGTCCAGCTTCTACCACGGCCCAAAGCCAGATTATAAATCTCCCTCTCAATTGCCCCTTAATTCCGTCCGCGCAAGCGTGACCGGGATTACATGACCCGACCGGGGTAGATCCTGCCTTAATTCTTAGTCCGTAAGACATAAATCGCGCTAATCCCCACGCTCGGTTTCTAAGCTTGCTCGGTTGACGCCTCAACTCGCCACCTTGTCTCTTCAGTATTGATGCCGCCGCCATTATGAACACACGTCGACCATTTATTAGCCTCGAGCAGCCAACCCAGACGTTCCTTTACATTCAAAATTTTGGCGGTTCTTTTCGCCTATAAACACGCCATTTCCCCTTCACATTTTCTTCTTACTGCCTCTCTTTTGTTCTAGACGATCAAGCACCATTCTTGCTCTCGAAGATTCGACTCTTGCCTCTTTCTGGTAAGTTCTACGAGTCTTTTTACTGCTTTTTGATTTCGTATTTCATATTCTAGGGCACAAAAACCATTGGTTTTAGGATGTAACCCCCCAAAAACCTCTTCTGCCCCTGCTCTCTCTACTGTTCTTCAACTCCCGTGATGAACACACGAAGATCTAAGCGGACCGGGCTCCAGGTCTTCTTTTGATCCCAAAAAACACCTAAACCGAGCAAATTGCGAGTTTATAAAAACTCCTGTAGGAACCGAGGTAGGCAGAGGACTCGACCGCTCGACCGGGCTAACATCTGGTCCGCTTGAGCGGCCGAGCTTCTGGATTTACCTTCGTGACCGAGGTGGTCTGGCACTCTATCTGACCGAGCTAAAGTCAAGCTCGTTTTGTGCGACCGCGCTCCTGCTTAGACTTGCCCTCATTTTCCTGCAGAATCCAAGGGGACCACGCACCAACACTGAGGCTCTCAATGACCGAGCAGCCATCAAACGAGAGTTTTTGACAAACCAACACAGCCGTGCTAAAAACAGCTGGCTACATATGGGACGCTACCGCTTCCTGGTTAATACGCCGATCGTATTAGTCGCATTCCGGGAAGAATATGGCGTCCCTGCTGACGTACACCTCGAGCTCGGTGAGGAGGACACAACCCCTTGGGGCAGACTTGACCAGTGCCCTTTCACCGTCCTTTCCATTATCGAAGGTGGCCTTCGCTTCTTGGTCAATCCCCTCATGTGTGAGTTCTTGAGGCGCACCAGGCTAGCACCGATGCAAGTCTCTACCAACACCTATAGGATAATTAACGGGATAGCCGAGCTGAACAACCGGCTAAGGACCAACCTAGGATTAGCCAAGATACTTCGCCAGTATACCCTCAGGTATACAGGCGACGGCCTTGCCTATTATTTAAAGATCAGACCGGGCAAAGAGAAGATAGTAACCGGCACCCCAGATAAAGACATGCATGACGATGACTTTTTCTAGGTGTTTGGTAATTATGAAACAGCCGGCGTGCCGGGCTGGTATATCAGCAAGAACTTCGGTTCAACATGTAAGCCGTGCAAACTGCTCGGTCAAATTACTTTCCTTCACTATTCTGTACTTAATATATTTTCTTTTCTCTTTGCAGCCATTGAAGCTTTGCAAGCCAACTACTACAACCCCAACGAATCAGCCATCAGAACCGTGCTTCGGCACATTAATCGGGATTGCCACGAACTTCTCAGTTACGTAGCGACCTATAGATACTCCACTCCCCGCCGGAGTAGTGTGACAAACTTCCTCCGAACGCCGTCTCCGTCCCTCGATCCAACTCTACCGGACGTGTCCCTAATCCGGCTGACAGAAGCAAAGGAACTGACCAAACAAAGCCGCATCAAAAATCTTATCACCGCCACATCCACTGAGCTGCCGAGCATCCCTTCCCGTGCAGTTGCTGCCGGTCAAACAAGTGGGACCGTGGTTGCATTGGCGTCACCTGCAGCTGTGCAGACAAGCAAGAAAAGCCACTAAGCTGGGAAAAGGCCTCGCACCGCCGATCCTTTAGCCGAGCTCGTTGCGGAGCTGAACATCGAGCAACCAGTAGTCGCAACCGAGTGAACACCCCCCTGGAAGCCTCAACTGAAGCACTGGGGAAAAGAGATCCTGGCCAGTGCTTCGGTCAAAGGGGATAAAAAACACCTCCTCGCCTTTGACTTAACCAAAGCCCTCATTCTGCCGAGCGACGTGACCGGCAGTGACCACGTGCCCAACACCCGGCTCGTGAAGTCCTCGGCCAAGTCTATGACCCGGGTAAGAATTTTGCATGCTTTATCCAAATATTTCCAAGTGTTTGCTCGATTTTCTTTTTCTAATCAAACTCTCTTCTTGCAGGCCATCTAGAAACAACATCTGGTGATGGAGCAGATTCATAGACTCCGGCAGAAGGCGACCGACGCTGCCAGTCAGGTTGAGCACCTTCAAACCGAGCTAGGGCGGTCGAAGGCTTCCTTAGAAATTGTAAATTCCGATAACTCAAAATTGCTCGGTGAACTTGGAGCAACCTGCAGTTGCTGCCGGTCAAACAAGTGGGACCGTGGTTGCATTGGCGTCACCTGCAGCTGTGCAGACAAGCAAGAAAAGCCACTAAGCTGGGAAAAGGCCTCGCACCGCCGATCCTTCAGCCGAGCTCGTTGCGGAGCTGAACATCGAGCAACCAGTAGTCGCAACCGAGTGAACACCCCCCTGGAAGCCTTAACTGAAGCACTGGGGAAAAGAGATCCTGGCCAGTGCTTCGGTCAAAGGGGATAAAAAACACCTCCTCGCCTTTGACTTAACCAAAGCCCTCATTCTGCCGAGCGACGTGACCGGCAGTGACCACGTGCCCAACACCCGGCTCGTGAAGTCCTCGGCCAAGTCTATGACCCGGGTAAGAATTTTGCATGCTTTATCCAAATATTTCCAAGTGTTGCTCGATTTTCTTTTTCTAATCAAACTCTCTTCTTGCAGGCCATCTAGAAACAACATCTGGTGATGGAGCAGATTCATAGACTCCGGCAGAAGGCGACCGACGCTGCCAGTCAGGTTGAGCACCTTCAAACCGAGCTAGGGCGGTCGAAGGCTTCCTTAGAAATTGTAAATTCCGATAACTCAAAATTGCTCGGCGAACTTGGAGCCGCCGAGCAAAAAAGAGACACTCTCCGGGCCGAGCTGGAAGCGTTGAAACAATCGAGAAAGGATGAGGTGGACAAGGCCAACAATGCCGGTTTCAAGGAGGCCGAGGAAAACTACACCAAGCAAGTTCATGCCACCCAGGATATTTTCTTCAAGTCCAGATAGAAGGCTGCTTGCAAACAGCTCGGCCAAGGATCTAGAACTGACGTGTTTGCCTCCCCCATAGCTGCCTTTCTGCCGACGTACATGGTGCCTTACGCCAACGATGTCTTCAGTGCGTTGTAGGTTGAGGCCGAGGAAGAAGGGGAGGACGAAGCCGAGGAAGATGCTGAGGGAGAAAACCACCCAAAGCAGCCCGGTCAGGTGGAGACCGGCGTCCAAGAAAAAATAACCACGGTCGACCTGGAAGCAACTACAATCGGGGATGACTTCCCTGACCTGTCCCCCTTAGTTTAGTTTTCTTTTCTTTTTTCAAGAATGTAACCGAGCTGCCTGCCCCACCTTATGTAATTCGGTTTTACATCAATGAAAAGTTTTGATTTCTTTAACTGTTGCATTGCTTGTTGGACTGTGTTTTGTAATCTCGACAGGAACCTTTCAACAAAACGTCAACAACTTTAGCCAGGGAAAAGCACCTCGGCTAAATCTTTTGAGTGGGACAAATCACCAACCCCTTTAGCCGGGACAAAGCATCTTGGCTAAATCCTTAAGTAAATCAACTCATTCAATCGGAGTAAAGCTTCTTTGTTGAAACCACCGAGTTGAGTAAATCATCAACTCATTCAACCGGAATAAAACATCTCGGTTGAGACCATAGAGTTGAGCAAATCATCAACTCATTTAATCGGAGTAAAACATCTCGGTTGAAATCACAGAGTTGAGTAAATCATCAACTCATTCAACCAGAATAAAACATCTCGGTTGAGACCATAGAGTTGAGCAAATCATCAACTCATTTAACCAGAGTAAAATATCTCAGTTGAAATCACAGAGTTGAGTAAATCATCAACTCATTCAACCGGAATAAAACATCGAGACCATAGAGTTGAGCAAATCATCAACTCATTTAACCGGAGTAAAACATCTCGGTTGAAATCACAGAGTTGAGTAAATCATCAACTCATTCAACCAGAATAAAACATCTCGATTGAGACCATAGAGTTGAGCAAATCATCAACTCATTTAACCGGAGTAAAACATCTCGGTTGAAATCACAGAGTTGAGTAAATCATCAACTCATTCAACCGGAATAAAACATCTCGGTTAAGACCATAGAGTTAAGCAAATCATCAACTCATTTAACCGGAGTAAAACATCTCGGTTGAAATCACAGAGTTGAGTAAATCATCAACTCATTCAACCGGAATAAAACCTCTCGGTTGAGACCATAGAGTTGAGCAAATCATCAACTCATTTAACCGGAGTAAAACATCTCGGTTTAAATCTCAAAGCAAGCATCGAAAGCAACAGAATGCTTCAGCAAAGATAAGTCACTTCTATTATATTTGACAAAAAGCATGTTACATTCAGAAGTATAGGGAGAGCAAGTCCTTCCACAAAAAATTACATAACGTAAAATGCTAAAAATAGTACAGTTTGAGGTTGGCCGCATTCCATGACTGGGGTATGCCTTTTCCTTCCAAATCTTCCAAGTGGTATGCCCTCTTACCCGGCAGACCGGTTATCTTGTAAGGTCCTTCCCAGTTTGCCCCTAGCTTGCCTTTCCTCGACACCAGTGTGTTGCCCATCACCTTTCTTAAAACCCAATCCCTAACTTTGAACGGTCTGGGGTGCACCGTTTTGTTGTACTTTTTGGAAAGCTCTTGTTGGTATACGGCCACATGGATTAGAGCCTTGTCTCGGCGCTCTTCCACTAGGTCCAATTCCAGGGCGATGGCTTCAGAGTTCAGCTCGGGCTCAAAACTTTTACTGCGGAGGGTGGGCATGCCAACTTCTAATGGGATGACCGCCTCTATGCCATATGCCAAGGCAAAAAGAGTTTCCTCGGTAGATCACCTCGGGGTCGTCCGGTATGCCCAAAGGACACTTGGGAGTTCCTCGGCCCATTTTCCTTTGGCTTTCTCAAGTCTTTTCTTCAACCCATCAAGAATGGTCTTGTTTGATGCTTCAACTTGGCCGTTGGACTGCGGGTAAGTCGGAGTGGAGTTGTAGAATTCGATCTTCAATTCTTCACAAAATCCTCTGAATAGGCACCCGTCAAATCGGGTGCCATTGTCAGAAATCAGAATCTTGGGAACGCCAAACCGCGTTACCACATTGTACCAGACAAACCGTTTGACGTCTTTCTCCTTGATAGTTGCTAAGGGCTCAGTTTCAACCCATTTGGTGAAGTAGTCCGTAGCCGCGATGAAGACCTTTCGGTTGCCTGGTGCCGTTGGGAGTGGTCCCACTATGTCCAGCCCCCACATCGCAAAAGGCTAAAGGCTTGTGAGGGGAAGAAGTTCTCTAGTCGGCTAGTGAATTTGGTGGGCGAACTTCTGGCACTTCTCACATTTACGAACATATTTCTGAGCGTCCGCTTGCATGCACGGCCACTAATACCCTTGCGAGATAGCTCGGTAGGCCAAAGATCTAGCCCCAATGTGACTGCCGCATATGCCTTCATGAATTTCGTACAGGAAAGCTTCCACGCTGTTTGGGTGTACACGCTTGAGATAAGGACCGGTGAAAGACTTCTTGTATAAAGCGCCAGATGGAGAGAGCCAAAACCGCTCTGACTTTACCCGAACTTTATACGCTTCCTTCTTATGGGCCGGAAGGGTCCGCTCTTTTAGGAAGAGGATAATAGGGTCCATCTAAGAAGGGCCAAGATCGGTGCAGAGTACTTCTGTCTATTCGGGTTCCTCTATACTAGGCCTTGGAAGAAATTCAATCAGGAGAGGACTGGGAGATATTCTGTCGACCATGGAAGCCAGACCGACTAACTTATTCGCGCGGCCGTTTTCTTCCTGTCCAATTTGTTGGACCCTTATCGCTTGGAATCGCTTGATGTAGTCTCTTACCAGAGCTTGGTATTTTTCCATTCTGTCATCTTTAGCTTCGTAAACCCCAGACACTTGGTTGACAACAAGTTGGGAATCACTGTAAACCATTAGCTCGGACACGCGCACCTGGAGCGCGCTCTTAAGTCCGGCTAGCAGCGCCTCGTACTCAACCTCATTGTTTGACACAGGGAATCCGAGTGTGATAGAGTGTCCGATGGTCAGACCATCTGGGGAGATCAAAACTATGCCCAGCCCAGCACCGTGACGATTTGAGGTTCCATCTACAAAAAGTTTCCACATTTCACCGACAAAGAGCTTCCAACACTCTGAGAGGTCCTGGGAGGCTCGAAGGTCGATGGGATCACGGTCGCTCGGATGTTCGGTTTCTGGTTCGCTGTTGTTCGGTTCTATTTCATCCCCCCTCGGCGATGCAGCACCGAACCTAACAGGTTGATCTGCCATGCCCAAGTTTGGAGTCGCATCGCCGGGCTGCAGTACCATGCTAGCTGGAGGTTCTATGGCGGGGCGCGCAAGTTTTCCGTCGCCAACATCGCCCTGCTATGCAATTTTTGGCGAGCCTGCATTCACCTCCTCGACTGCCGTGGCAAGATCCATCGGGCATAGTAGATGAATTCCAGGTGAGAATTCAGCAACGAAGTCAGCCAATGTCTGTGCTTTTATGGCAGTTCGGGGTTGGAACTTGACGTCGAATTGTCCCAATTCGACCGCCCACTTGAGGATTCGACCGGAGAAATCCGTCTGCTCTAACAAGGCTTTGAGTAGGAATTCGGTCAAAACGATGATTGTGTGAGCATGAAAATAGTGCGCCAATTTCCTGGAGGCCATCATCAACGCCAAGGCGAGTTTTTTCTGCGGCAAGTATCTTGACTCTGCCGGTAGCAAGGTTTTGCTCATGTAGAAGATGCGAAAATACTGGATTCCTTTTGACCGGACAAGCACTGCGCTAACTACATGTTGAGAAACGGCCAGATAAAGGTAGAGTTATTCGCCGGGCTTTGGTGTCACCAATAATGGAGCAGAAAATAGATACGCCTTTAGCTCGGCCAGAGCCTTGTTACATTCCTCGTCCCACGAAAACTTGGATTTCAGGGCTCGAAAGAAAGGGCGGCAGGGATCTGATTACCGGTTTATGAATCGATTAAACGCGGCGGCCATTCCAGCCAGATGCTACACGTCCTTCGCCGAGTTGGGCTGCTTTAATTCTTGTATGGCTTTTATTTGTGCGGGGTCTGCCTTGATGCCTCGGTTTGTGATTAGGAAGCCTAGGAATTTCTCGGATTTCACGCCGAAGGCACACTTGGACGCATTTAAGCGTAGCTTGTGCTGTTTGAGAATGGTGAACATCTTGGCTAGGTCGGACAAGTGGTCTGCCTGATGCTTGCTTTTGACCACCATGTCATCGATGTAAGCCTCCATTGTCCGGCCTAGCAGAGGGGCGAACATTTTGGTCACCATCCTTTGGAAAGTTGCCCTGGCGTTCTTCAAACCAAAAGGCATGACTCGATAGAAGAAGAGTCCCCTTGGAGTGGTGAAAGAGGTTATCTCACGATCGGGGCCATGCATGGCAATCTGATGATAACCACGGTAGGCATCTAAGAAACTGAGCCTTTCATGTCTGGCCGTTAAATTTACCAGCTGGTCTATTCTGGGCAGAGGAAAGCTGTCTTTAGGGCAAGCTCGGTTGACGGTCATGTAGTCGACGCAAACTCGCCACTTCTCATTCTTCTTGGGTACTACGACCGTGTTTGAAATCCACCAAGGGTAGGGCACTTCCTGAATAGCCCATGCTTCAAGCAAGTTCCTTACCTCCCCCACAACTACCTCGGCGTGATGAAGAGCCGATCTCCTTGTTCTTTGAATGACTGGCCGTGCATCAGGGAAAACATTGAGTTGGTGGCAAATAAAACTTGGATCGATGCCAGGCATGTCATAGGGTGACCATGGGAAGATTTCGATATTTGCCATCAAGAACTCTACCATCTCGGTCCTTTCTTGAGTGGTCAGGCTTGATCTGAGCAAAAAAAAACTTGTTTGGACTTTCCGTGTCGATACGTACTTCTACCAATTCTTCAACAGCTTTGTCTTCGGCCCTGGTGCCCACGTCATCAAGGACACTCTGGTCTTCTGGGCCATCAATTATTTGCACAAAGCCTATGGTAGCTCGAGTCTCGTTCACTGCCATGAAGCATTGCTTCGACATGACTTGATCGCCCTAAATTTCCTCAATTTCCCCCATAGCCGAGGGAAATCTCATAACCTGGTGATAGGTCGACGCTACAACCTGCATAGGGTGAAGCCAGCCCCTACCGAGGATCAGATTGTATGTAGATGACACCTGCAATACCCAGAACTCCACCTGCTTGACCACGGATCTGGCTTTGACCAGTAAAATTATTTTTTGCAAAGGCCACTCCGGTTGTGAGTTGAAACCTACCAGTGGCGAAGTTGCCGGAGCCAAGTCTATATCTCGGAGTTTGAGTTGTTTGAACGCGTCGTAGTATATAATTTCAACTGAGCTTCCCTGGTCAATCAAGATGCGCTTGACATTGACCTCTTTGACGCAGAGGGTGACCACTAGGGCGTCGTTGTGTGGTGTTTGAATGTGCTCTAGGTCCCTTGTGGAGAAACTAATCACGTCTTTTTCCTCGATCTTCCCCCTTTTGATCGCGGGTTGGACTGACAAAACTTTCCTCATGTGTTCCGCCTTTTTGGTCATTCCTCAGAGCTCGTATACACACGCCGACTCCACTATGCCGTGGATCACATTAACCACTCCTTGAGGGGGTGCCTCCAAGTCATCCAGTTCATGCGGATCAGCCGGGGCGGGATGTGCGGCCTTAACACCCCCATCAATGTAAAGATCTAAGTGTCCGGCTGCGACTAACTCCTCCAAGTGTTGCTTCAGAGGCAAACAGTCCTCTGTCCGGTGTCCTTACTCCCAGTGATATGTGCAGCGGTACCGTAGATTAAAGCCCTTTTGCGCGTCGCCTAACTTAGCAGGAAATCGGACGTAATCCTCGTCACGAATTTCACTAAGTATGCGATAGATTGGAATCTTAAAGATCATGGTGATGCCTGTCTGAGCTTTCAACCTTCTATTAGCATCAGCTACGTCATCGCGGGGGTATTCAGCTCAGTCATTCCGACAACCCTTTCCCCAGTTACAATGATTCGACCCATGGTCAGATTCCTCGGCGCGATCATTTGGACGATTAGTCTCCTGTCCGACCGAATGTACCTTGCCAGCCGACCTCTTGTCTGTTACCACCGGAGTTGTCTTCGCGGTGGACGGCACCGCATCATCCTCTACTCGGATGTGCTCATTGATGCGCTGCATTAGTTGGCCCATGGATGTTGGCTGGTTCATGGTAAACGAGTCTCGCAGCCTATATCCGACCGGGAGACCGCGCTTATATTGGGTGATTGCCAGGTTGATCGGGCAATCTAAAATCTCATTGAAGGTTTTCCAGTATCTGGAGTTATATGCCTTGATTGTGTCGCTCGACTCCATTTTGACACTAAGAAGGTGGTCCACCTCCTTTGGTGTTTTAGTGTTGGTCTTGAAACGAGTCACAAAGGCTTCCGCCAATTGCTGCCACCTTTCGATGCTTCCCTCCGGCAGCCTCTCAAACCATTTCAAGCCCAGCTCGCCCAAACTCAATGGGAAGATAAGGCACATGAGAGCGTCATTGCGCCTATGTCCGGCCATGACCTGCCGAAAGTGGCTTACATGCATGTATGGATCGGTCTTTCCGTCGTAGAGCATAAACTTGGGCTGGTAAAAGCCCGCAGAGAGCGGTGTGGTTTCTATCTCAAGGAAGAAGGGGGTGGCGTTCAACCTCGCCAAATCTGTGTCTAGAAGGAGAGGCACGATTGGGCGGGGTGGTGGCATTATGACCTCTTTACTGGCATGACCCCCGTAAGATAGCCGCTGGAACGCCGACACCCTTTGAGTCTCTCGCCGGCGAGCCCGCTCCTTCAAGACTACCCGCAAGTCCTCTGAGCGAGCGGAGTAAGAATATCTCGACATCGTTGCCGGACATGAGGGTTGATAAGTACTATCTTGCACGCTAGATTTCTCTATAGGCTCGTCGAAATCTCCAACCCTGTAACTTCTGGTGATAGAAAGGGAGGGAGTGTGCCGCTGGCTCTGACTGCCTGAACGACGTGGTTGGGTGCGCTCACTGTGGTCTCCCACTCCAGCAACACCCTTCCCTTTAACATGCCATTTGTGAGCTTCCATCTCCGCCGCCATTCTTCAGATGACGACGTCTTGGTCCCTTAACTTATGCTCCAGATGTCTAGCGTGCAATTCTCTTCGCCGCCGGTGTCCGTCTGGGTTTCGCGAGTGACCAAAACTTCTAGCGAGCTTCTCACGCGCGTCTCTTGAATGTCCACCAGGGGAAGTCTCCAGGTCCATCATGTTTGGAATGGCGGGGAGTCCGCCTCTCCGTCTGGCTGATTCCGAGGTAACACCGTCGATGGCGGACAACGGTATTTCGACGTTGTTCGCCATGGAAGGCGATCAGATGAGCTTAGAAGACAAGGTTTTGTCTATCAAGCTTCCCACAGATGGCGCCAATTGTACATGGAGCAAATATTTCGCGAAGCCCATACTCCTTTCGTTCAAGCTCCTTGTCTATCCGATCGACCTGCGAGCACAACGGCGGTGAGCTACCCGGCGGTGTGTGGCTGGAAAACCCCTCCGACGGTCAAGTTAGCACACACCCTCAGGGAGAGAGAGAGAAAGAGAGAGATATCTCACAATGAGTGTTTCTCACCAAATGATGTTCCATGCCTCACATGGGAGGCGCAGTCATGCTTATATACTTTCTGCGCTCAAATCTGCTCCCATTAGTCTCTTGACACGTGGAGCTGCTTTCCCATATGTCAGCACAAATCCAGCGGACACCACCTAACCAAACTGCCAGACTACATTAGTGGGAGCTCGGCATCCCGGTGGCATAACCTCGGCTTCTCATGACCGTGCTGTGTAACGAGCCCGAGTGCTTCACTTGTCGAGCCCCACAGCAATCGGGCTCAATAACATTCTGGTAGAGCCAATTTCAAGACAGGCCGAGCTGGCATTCGAAAGACTCTTCACACCAAGCTAAACGTGCTCCCCTAAAGCCCGGGCTAGCAGATGATCATCTTAGCCAAATTAGCTCGGTCCAAACACGAGACCTAGACCTCAGATCTGGGCCTCGACCGAGCAAGACCAACTCTGGGGAAGCCCAAGTTAGCTTGGCTTAAACAAGGGCCCGAGCCTCAACCGGGCAAAACCCACTCTGAATAGGCCCAAATTAGCTCGACCCAACATGCTCGGTCCTAATCTGTCCAGCTTCTACCACGGCCCAAAACCAGATTATAAATCTCCCTCTCACTAACCATTCCCTAATGTTCACCCATCTATTTGAGTTTCTAGGTGAGGTCGAATACGTACAAGCTAACCTCTTTGCACAAATAGGCAGCCATGAAATGTAACCTCATGCTTGAGTTATAACACAATTGCAAAGGTACATAGTGAAAATAACTATTTCCTAGCGTTCACTACGTGGGGCATAATACAAACAAACTAACCTCTTTATTTGCAAAAAGTGGCTACCATGACATTCACTCCCATCTCATGCTTGACGAAATGAGCTTTTACAAATACCCAAAGAAATATTGGAATTTAAGTACTTATACTTTCTCAAAAACAAATAGTTTACAGCCAAATTTTGCCCAATCACGTTATAAAAGGTACCACACAACGTGAACTTGGAAACACATGTTGGATTAAAGGATGTGTCCATACATGCACTTCATCTAACCTCAAATTGTTAGGACATGGGACGGATCTTCAAGGTTGTCCAACATTCTTCTCATGCACTCTAGGATGGAAAGAATTGTCTAACTTATATTAATCCATAAAGCTTCACCCTTGTAAAAGTGAGAAACAAAATAAGAAAATATTCTAGAGGAATTCTGTCAAGCACAGACTGCTTTCATCTCTTCATCCAGTCAAGCATGCCTCTTGGATACATACGCAACCTCAGGCATGTCCAACACCTATCTCGTAGCCATAGCCTTTTCTCAAAATGGGAACTTTCAAGTGATGCAAAAAAATGACCACCGTTGCAATAGAGAGAGAGAGAGAGAGAGAGAGAGAGAGAGAGGGGTTGTAACCAGCAAAACTAGAGAATAATGAACGAAAGAGACGTTAAAAAATGCTGCCAATCAGCATATCCTTAACATGTTGGATGTATTAATCTTTAACTATAAATCCAATAATAAGATGCCTGCTTAAATTGGACTTTGAAAAGGCCTACGACTCTATTAATTAGGAGTTTTATTTGATATGTTATCAAAGTTTGGCTTTGGAAATAGATGGGTAAGTTGGATGAAAACTTGTGTGTCCTCTGCTATGATCTCTGTTTTGGTGAATGGGTCACTAACATCTGAGTTTTGTCCATAGAGAGGCCATAGACATGGTGATCCATTGTCACCATTCCTATTTAACATTGTAGCCGAAAGTCTTAAATATTTTGCTGAGCAGAGCTAGAGAGTTGGGTCTAATTCAAGTGGTCAGGATGGGTTCAAATGGTTTTAAGAGTCTCGCACTTGCAATTTGCGGACGATACAATTTTGTTCTGTAATGCGGATTTAGTGGAAGTGAGCAACATTAAAAGAATTCTTCGATGCTTTGAGATTATATCAGGTTTGAAAATTAATTATCACAAGAGTGTCGTCTGTGGGGTTGGGGTAGATGAGGGTTTGCTGCAGGAGTATGCTTCTTGTTTAAACTGTTCTCATCAAAAGTTGCCTTTCAAATACTTGGGGCTCCCTTTGGGGGTTAATCCCAATAGGACGAGTACTTGGAAACCTGTTCTTGATAAATTCAAGCAGAAATTGTCTTAATGGAAGCGACACTTATTATCTTTTGCAGGTCGTTTGACTCTAATCAAATTTGTCATGTCTAATCTGTCCATCTATTATCTCTCATTGTTCAGAATCCCCACTGGAGTAACAAAAGAAATTGACAGAATGCAATCTTCCTTTCTGTGGGGTGGATCCGATCTTAGAAGGAAAATACATATGGTCAAGTGGGAGGTGGTTACTAAGAATAAGAAACTAGGTGGGTTAGGATTGAGGAGGATTAAAAGCTTCAATCAATGTCTTTTGCTGAAATGGTGGTGGAGATTTCGTAGTGAGAAACACTCCCCGTGGAAGGAAGTGATTTATGCAAAGTATGTATCATTGGATGGTAGATGGATTCCAAAATTAATAGGCAGAGAGTCCAAGATCTGGTTGGATATAATTCAGATTGTTCTGTCCAATCCAGAGCTACATCAATTTTATCTCAATAATTCCTAGATTGTTCTGGGGGATGGGAAGAGAGTTAGGTTCTGGAGGGACAAGTGGGTGGGTAATGTTTGCTTGAGGGATGAATTCCCAAGGCTATTTTCCTTATCTGATGATAAAAATGGTGTGGTGAGTGTGTTCTTTGAAAGAAGGGAGAGGAATGGAGGCTGGAACATGGGTTTAAGAAGACCTTTGTGGGTCTGGGAGGAGGAAGTAGCTAACGGACTCTTCAATCTGCTGCTCACTGCACCATCACTGTGTCCTACCAGATCTGATGAGCTCAAGTGGGGTGTAGATCTATCTGCTTTTTTTACTGTTTCATCAGTCTATAATTGGATTGAATCTCATCTGGGACCTGTAGTACCAGCGGCTGCTACAATTTAGAATAACTTTGCCCCTTCCAAAGTGCAATTCTTTGGGTGGCTGGCTTGGTTGGATAAAATTAAAACTTCTACTTTCCTCCATAGAATTGGTATATTACCAGGAAGTGCAAATCTTGATTGTGTTTTCTGTCATAATGAGGTTGAAACTATGGAACATCTTCTCCTTTACTATTCTTTTGTTTGGTTACTTTGGTCAAACATTGTAAGATGGTGGGGTATGCAGTGGGTGCTACAAGGTTCAGTGACTGGATTGTTGCATTGGTGGTCTGGCTGTAGGATGAAGAAGCTGGAGAAAAAGTTTTGGATGGTTCTATTTTTGGCTATTCTTCGGTCTACATGGAAGCATCCAAATGATTGTGTCTTTAATGGATCTCAACCAAACTTGGATGATTTGTGTGAGTTAGTAAAGGTTCGCGTAACTATGTGGTTCAAAGCCTCACCAGTTCAAATGGAGTTCTCCATTGATGACTTGGTCTTTAATTTTCCACAGGTGATGTTCTGTATCAGAAATGGAGGATGACTGATCTGGATCAAGTCTGCTGGCATTTTGTACTCTGCTATTATTTTTATGCTGCTAGTGTTATTCTTATTTTAATTACTTCTGGTATTTTTTTGGGTTTCAGAGGTTTGTTCAGGTGCTCATGCTTTCTTTTGTTTGGTTGTGTTCTATACTGGTCTAATTTATGTTGATTGATTTTGTTACATTGGTGGTGGATTGTTGGTTTGAATTAGTTGTTGACGAAATGGTTAAAATGAAAAATTGCAATGATTGATGAAATGGCTAAAATTGAATTGGTTGCTGTTGAAATGGTTTGCTAATCTTAACATATTAGATTTGCTGATGGCTGACTGTTTGGTTTGCTGGATGATCTGTTCTGCATCAGGAACAGTGGGCTATGAATTTAGGAGGTTGTGCTATGCTGTGGCTGGATGGTTTGTTCTGTTTTTGGTCTGTTGTTGGTTGATCTAACGAATCTGTTTTGGACTGCTATGCACTTTTGCTGATAGAATGCTATGCACTGATTTATATACTGTTGTTGGACTACTATGCACTGATATATCTGCCTGTGATCTGTTTTGCTATGATCTGATGTGGACTGCTGAATTGTTGATCTGTTCTGATATGTTGTGGGAAAATATGATATGTTAGGGCTATTTACTGCTGTTGGGCTGCTTTGAACTAATATGCTCTGTTGTTATAAGTTGCTGCCGCTGTTAGCTTTTGAGGTTTCTCCCCTTGGATGTGTTCTGGTGGGTTGATTTGAGTTAAGGTTTAAGTAAGCATTTTGAAGGTCTTGGATATGGTTCAAGCTGCATGGTTGATCCTAGACTGATATGCTTGGGTAGAGATCCGATATGTTGGTCTGTTAGGCTCTGCTAGTGTGGTGTGTTATGGTTGTGTGTAAACGCGCCCCGAGGGCCTCATGCTACAGTTCGGACTCAAATGTCACGGTTCTTAATCTGATCTCACAATGTGCAATGTGAGATTGATAAATCACCAAAGAATCCAAATCTGGCAAAGCATTTTGGAAAATTGATTTTTAAGAAAGAAGTGCCAAACATGGACTGCTTTACCAGATACAGAGTCGCCACCTAAATATTTTATTTTAGGAAAATTTAGAAAACCCTGACTCGTTGCCTAAGGCCACGTGTCTGTCATCACCAAAGTTGCCTCGGCTTGGGAACTTGGGTACGATTGGGGAAGGTCATCTATGAGCACCCCCGCTCGTCCAATCAAAGATCGGCCTGTACTAAGCATGATATTTTGTTTTTGAAAACACAAGTGTTCTTATTCCGGTTAATTACCTAGAATTACTATGTGATGCGCACAACACACAAGTATAGAATGGATCGCCTAAATTGGAACAAAACATTTCATGTTTGTTTGTTTGAAAATGGTTTGAAAATACTACTCGCAAGTAGGCTAAGACGTGGATTTGCCACCTTCAAGTGGGCTTAGAAAATATGATTTTGCCACCCTCAAGTGGGCTTAAAACTCGCATTTCAATGAATTGATCCAATTCAAGTAATCCAACCTTCATCCACAGGCATTCAGGCAGTTATATCACATAAGCAAATAGCCTCATGGCAAACATGCTATCATGGCAACACTTACACTCATGCAAGGATGCTAAAGCGTAAACACTCACAGAGTATTCCGAGCTAAAACAAAAACTAGTTAGTAACCACTGCATGATCCTAGTTCATGTTAAGATGGCTAATGCAACACATGCAAGAATGCAACTAAGATAGGCTCGACTATTCTAAGATGGCATATGAAATGCAACAGTTGATACATGTATTCAACTTGGAATTGAAATACATTGCAGTTTGTATGATGCGCCGAGCCTGGTGCATGCAAGACAAATGAATGAATGCAAATATGCGAAGCATAAGGATGCTAATTGAAATATGCCCTAAACTAAGCATCAAAAGAATGTAAGTAATAGGGAGAAAGACGTGGGGTTGGAAGACATTCACACACTCACGCACACTTATTACAAAATTTTCCCTCTCGACGGAGGGTCCAAAAGAATAATACAAATTGACTAATTAACTAACTAACTAGCTAATTAATTATTACACAACACTTAACTAATTAAACAAATTAATTAAGCTACTAAAGTGGTAAAGAGGCCTCGGAAAGATGGACAAATGCGTGCATGCTCGGCTCCGCTTGGAAATCTATCGCCATGCTCATGTTGCCTCTGTTTACACTGCTCTGCACCTCTGAAAACTGCACAAGTCTCAAGGATGCTTCTGAATCACCTTCTAGGTGCTATGAGAGGCCATCGGCCAAGCGGAAAGGCCATCGGCCAAGGGGAACTGGTCATCGACCAATAATGGGGCTTTCGGCCATAAATTTGTAGCCGACCAGCACTGAAGATGGATGACCGGCCATCTCTTCCTGCAGAATGCTATTTTGTTCAGCAGAGGACAAACAGAGCATGTCAATGCATTTTCAAAGCAATGTGTGCACAACCACCCTTCCTATCATTTCATGAACTCAAGGGAGTATGGTTCTCGACCCTCGGGTCATCAATCATGCATTTCAATGCATGATGGCCAATGGAGCCAAGTGTGCAAATCAATATGGAATGAATGCACAAAACACATGAAGGCCTCACACTCTATCATGTTGGATCAAGAGCGTCGGTGACTAAGGATTAAGGCACGTTTCATCACTTCAAGTACGAACGTTCCTCGCTCCTTGTGTTTGGTTTGACACCCCAAACCAAACACAATGCAATGCATGCAACCAAGTACGATGCAACATGGAAATACAAGGCAATGTAACATGAGCATGGAAAATGCAATGCAATGCAACCTAGTCAAGCATGTGACAAAATGCAAACTAGTAAGCATGCAAAATGCAACCTAAACATACAAACATGCAATGTAATAGGCATGCAACAACAATACCAACAACAAGGATGCGACAACATGCAATGCGATAAGCATGCAACGACACACAAACAGCATGATCCATGGACTTACACTGAAAATGGGTAGGCCTCAGCCACACCAAAACAGTGGCCAAAATGATGAAGTGATAGAATGAAATACAAAATGAGCATGTACATGCAATGGTCCAAGAGTTAAGGCATAAGGTCACAACACCCAAACATGAGCGAGAGGTGACAATCATGGTAGTATGGTGACACTATAAGCTCTGAAATTATGTTAAGAGTGATGCCAAATCAAACACATAACACAAGCGAGGCATGCTAATGGACTTCAAGTTCAAAGCTAACCAGGTACTTGAACCATGGCTATATTAACCAAGTCCCAAAGGACCAAGGTGACCCAAAACAGTCCCAAGGCAGTCCAAAACAAGGCTAGAACATGCATGGGATGAGGCCAAAACATGCTAGAAATGTGAGCACAAAACAAGACGCATACAAGGCCAAAAAGGGCAATTGCACTACACCTATTACAACCAAACATGGCATGACTTGGGCCAATAAAATCAAAGTTATGACATGTTAGAATGAGCCCAAAAACCCACTTAGATGGCATCCCAAAGGCCTAAGTATGATGGTATGCACAATGACTTATTCTTAAGGCATGAAACACAAACTATCCAAAGCATGGAATAGGTGAGAAATGCAAGTGTGTGACCATGAAACGTGGACTGAAATTACATTTCATATGATGCCAAATCATGAAAATACTTCAAGTAACACATGCTAATGAACTCAAGGCACAAAGCTTACAAGCTAGAATGAACCAAGGCTATGCAAAACAATGCATGCATGACCAAGACAACACCGAACAGAGTTTAATCATGGTAAAACATGAGAGAAAGCTCTTCAGAGTCGAGCCAAAACATGCCAGAATAGTGGTCCAAACACAAGATGCATGTTATGCAAACATGCAAGATTACTCTACAAGCATGTGAAGCATGCAAGATGCCGTCAAACCAACATGGAATATAGTTAAGGCAGGACCTAAAAGCCACTAGAAAGTGCTGAAATAGAACCAAGACATGCTAAGTAAACATGCTACTCTTATAAGCCAACAACACAAGCACATGAGACATAAGGAGAGAGGGGTGTCCCCTTCCTATACAAGACTCCAAAACCACTTCTCCACCGCTGAAAATCCCCTAGATTTCAGTGGTGGGAAGGTCAAAGTAAGATGATCCCAGAGCTCAAAAGTAAAGGCACAAAAAAGGCCAAACAAGCCCTAAGAAGGGGTAGACAACCCCCAACCAAAAAGTGACCTTAAGCAACCATAACAAGCATACAAAATCAGAAATTTTTGTAGTTTAGAGCTAAGCTTAAAACAATATGCAAGTAAGTCTAAAAGCTTAAGCCAAAATGGGGTATCAAAAGCAAGTTGACTCACCCTTGAAGAACAACTTCAAGAACACAACTCCAGCAATCTTCTTGGATCAAAAACAGCCCAAGAACTCTAATATCAATCTTCTAGTGCCTCAGCAACCAAGGATAGTGTAGTGCTAGGTGTTTGTGTGTAATAGTAAGAACAAAACACACTTTTGAGCTCAAACACACACACAAATCTAGAGAAAGGGAGATATAGAGAGAGAGAGATATATCTAACTTGTATATCAAATTTCTAGAACCCCTGGAAAGGGAGAGGAGGCTCTTCTTTTATAAAAAACCAATTTTGCAAAGCTTCTTGGAGAAGCTAAACAAGACTCAAATCCCTCCATACACGTGTATGGAGGGGGGGAATTATGCGTGCTAGCTGTTCCAGCTTGCACAAAATATCTGCCAAAAGCAGATAGAAAGGGGTCGGCCAAAAAATATGGCCAATTGACCAACAAAGGTGGCCGATCGACCAAATATAGTGCCGATCAGCCAACACTCTTAGCCGATGGCAAGAAAAAGGGGCCGACGGCTTCAAGCCTTGGCCGATGGGTTAAGGAAATGGCCAACAAGCCACCCTCTTCCCTTAAAAGCAAAAACACAAGTGCTTGGTCCACAACCAAGCAGAAAACAGTCTAGTTAAGAGATTTTGAGGCAAGGCGCGTGGCCAAAACCTCCGGGAACTCAAAACGAACACGAGCATGCATGATCATCTAGTGTTCAGACGATAACGTCCAAGTCTTGAGGACGATCAAAAATGGGGTGTCTACATTGTGGTATGTTGCTTGTGTGCATTAGCAATGTATATTGATTGATGGTTTCTGATGGTTGGACTAATACTGTATGAGGTGGGAGTAGCAATGCGGATCAAGGTGAACTGCTACTGAACTGCTGCTGTCCTGCTACTAATGCCAGTTGAACTGTTAATATGCTGAAGGGTTTTTTGATAAATTAGACATTGGGACAGATAATGGGTCATGTGAATGATGTTTTGGTGCTCTTGTTCTGTTTTTGTTCTCTCTTTTGTTGGTTGCTTTGATTGGTTTCTCACCAACCTAGTTGGGATTGTAGAGGTTAGTAATGATGCTTAGTGCACTTCTCTACTTTGTTGATGTATTTTTGCATGTATATTGTTTTTTTCATCAATAAAGCTTTATCTCGCCGATAAAAAAAAAGAAAAAAACATATGCATGCTGCAATAGTAGATACTGAGATGCATGTTTGGCAAGAAAATATGTTCTTCAGAAGTTTAAGGTACAACCAACTGGAGAGAAATAGAAAACAAAATTCAGTTAAATGGTTCACCAATAGGCAGTGAAGACTAGTAGACACATCAAACATGAGCGAAATATGTCAAGTTGAAATGGTCTAAGGATGAGAGCATTCAAAAAGAAAAGATTGAGGTAAAGAAAAGAGACGCTATTTCTTGAGATTTCAAACAAAGCATAGTCCCAGGTAAAGAAAATTGGTAAAATAGGAATCATGGATGTAACCATTTAGGGAAAAGGCTTCATAGACTTGACTGCTTTTCTCTTTTTCATCTTTTTCTTTCCATTGTGAAAACATCCTTGGTTTGACTTGAATCCATACCATCTGTTTTCTTGCCATCACAACATTACCACCAAACCAAGACAATCTTGGTTTGAGCTTACTTTACTTTAGTATGCTTAAGTTGCAACCATGAATACGTGCGCATGTGTGCTTCTGTGTACAATTTAACTTATTTAAGATATTAAGCTAGCGACACTAATAGAATCATTAATGAATCAAGTTTTCTTTAGATATCTTGTAGACAGCAATATGCAACTTAACTTAAATTATAAGGAGTTTGAAAGTTCCAGCTAATGAATGGGGCTTAGATAGTGCAAGTTTTCAAGTAAAGTTAAAACTTGAGAGAGTTTCAAAATTCAACTAGTCATTGGAACAAAGTAGCTTCAAAATCAAATAGAGCAATAATATTTTTGCGTTCGCACGGTTGTATCCTTATATTCCCCTTCCCTTCCCAATTTCTGATCAAGGCTTCTTCTAGTACTAGTTGTATCCATACATATGCTATGTTGAGATAGGATTCACAGAGTCCAGATTATTTCCAACTGAAGTTTAGATTGATCATTCAGTTGCATGCTTACCATCCTTATCTTCTCATGCTTATCATCCTAGCAATAGTGTATAAATATCTCCACAAATATGTAATGCGTGTGTGTGAAAATTATTATCATTGAATAAAATAGTTATTAAATTCATATACTCTGTCTCAAGTTGGTATCAGAACCAATCTTCTCATGGCATCTGAAATTTCTTCCTCTAATAACACTACTGCTACTTCATCTAATTCTGTACCACCTTCATCATCTTCATCCTTACCCATGCTCACCATTTTCTCTCTCTCAAACTCACCTCTAATTTTTTTTTATTATTTATATTGGAAGACGCAACTTCTCCCTTACCTTCGTGGCCAACATCTCTTTCAATACATTGACGGTACTTTTCCTTGCCCACTGTCCATTACTACCATTGACGGTACAGTCACAACCAACCCTGCCCACTCTATTTGGGAACGACAAGATCAACTCATTTTGAGTCTTCTTATCGCTTCTCTTTTGGAGGACATTCTTCCCCTCGCTGTTCGTTGCGCTTCCTCTCGTGAACTGTGGCTCACTCTTGAGCACTCCCTTGCTTCTCCGTCTCATACTCGGCTGCTCCAACTCCGTCTGGGTCTTTAACAACTCAAGCAAAATGATCGTCCTGCCACCATTTGTCTTCAGGAGGCCAAATCTTTTGCCGATGAACTTGCCGCTATTGGTGCACCTCTTTTATCATCAGAGTTTAATTTATATGTTTTCCAAGGCATTCACTCTAATTTTAAAGACCTCTCACGACCCTCACCGCTTGTTCGGACCTTGTTTCTTTTTCCGAATTGCATAGTCTTATCTTAAGTCATGAATTTCTCCATCGTCGGGAAACCACGCCTCCTGCCTTTATTACTGCTCCACATGCTAATTTCACTCAAACTACTTCCCGAGGTCATTTTCATGGTGGTTCAACCCGTGGTGGCCGTGGTTGTGGTTGCAACCGTGATCATTCTTTTTCTTCTTACGATTCAGGCTCTATCGGGGATGTTCGTCCCGTGTTTCCTGGCTCGGGTCACCCCATGACGGTCTTTTTCCCACACCCTCCAATGACACCAGAGTTTGCTGTCAACTTTATACCCGCATGGGTCACACTACCACTCAATGCTATCATCGGTTTGATTGAACTGTGGCTCCAAGTGCTCATTTCACTCCTTTCTGCCCGTCCTCTTCTAGCACTTATGGTGATCCGAGTTTCTTCCCCTCCTCTTAGTATAACTGGTTTTCGGACACTGGGGCCACTCACCACGTCACCCCGGATCTTGCCTCTCTTTCTCACATTGAAGCTTATCATGGCCCTTCTCATCTTCGGGTTGGTAACGGTATGGGTATTCCTATCTCTTATATTGGTTCATCCTCTATCACCTCTCCCTCTACCTCTTTTAAACTTTCCCCTGTTCTTCATGTGCCCACATTTTCGAAATCTTTATTATCTGTTCATCAATTTACTAAAGATAATAATGTTTTCTTTGAATTTTACCCCTCACATTTTTTAGTTAAAGATCAACTCTCCAAGAAAGTTCTACTCCATGACTGGAATGATGGTGGTCTTTACCGCTTCTCTCCCTCCCCGATTTCTCCTACTGCACTCTCCTCCGAAGTTGTGTCCTTCACCCATTGGCATGGTCGTCTTGGTCATCCACATCACTATGCTCTTCGTCAAATTCTCCAGTCTCATAATCTTCTGGTTTCTAACAAGTCCCCTGTTGCGATGTGTCTTGCTTGTCAACTTGGCAAATCCTCGAGGTTCTCCTTACCATCTTCCTCCAGTCGTAGTTTAGCTCCTTTAGATCTAGGTTTTAGTGATGTTTGGGGTCCATCCCCAGTTTTGTCAAGTAATGGTCACAAATTCTTTGTAATATTTCTAGATGATTATTCAAAATTTATTTGGTATTGTCCTATCTCTCACAAATCTAATGTTTTTCAAATTTTTCCAAAATTTCAAGCTTTAGTTGAACGCCAATTCTCACACAACATTAAACTTATTCAAACCGATTGGGGTGGTGAATATCGCAAACTCCATACATATTTTCAACACTTGGGCATTATTCACCATCACCCCTGTCCCCATACACATGAGTAGAATGGCCCGGTTGAACGTCGTCACCGTCATGTTGTTGAAATCGGTCTCACCCTTCTTGCTCATACGTCTGTGCCTTATAAATATTGGGACTTTACGTTTGAAACTGCTGTTTACCTCATCAATTACATGCCGTCTAGGGTCACTAATAACATTTCTCCTCTTCAATGTCTTTTCTCAAAATCCCCTGACTACAAATATTTAAAGATTTTTGGGTGTCTTTGTTTTCCTTTTCTTCGCCCCTACAACAAACATAAAATGCCTTTCGATCCACTCCGTGTGTTTTTCTTGGGTATAGTCCATCTCACCTTGGTTATCGATGTCTCGATCCCGTCACCACCCGCATTTATATTACTCGCCATGTCCAGTTTGATGAATCGATCTTTCCATTTTTAGCCCCACGTCCTTCTTTTTCTATTCCCACTCCCTCTTCCTTTGGTCCTTGTATTGCGTCACCAATACATGTTGAGTCTTCTTCCATTCCTTTCCCTGTGTTCATTCCTCCACTTTAGTCCCCATCCACAGCTGCTTTCCCGTCCCCTGCTGTCTCACGGCCTTTTGCTCCCATGTCGCACACTGCTGGGCTACGGCCCACTGCTGCCACTACTCAACATTAACCTGTTAATGTTCTGTCTCCGCCTCCTGTTCCTCCTTTACCCACTGCCTTAACACTACCGTCTTCCCACCATCCTCTCCCTCCTCCTCCGTTACTCCTACCGGTTTACCTCCCACCCTAGCTTCCTTTTATTATAATTCTCGTGGTCTTAATCTCATGGCGGACTTCACTTCCCCTTCCCCTTCCCCTACTCCTTTGCGAACTCACCCGATGGTTCTTCACCACATGTCTTCTAAACCCACCACCTTGCTAGCCACCTTTTCTGTTTCGGATGAATTCCTTGAACCCACATGTTTCACTTCCGCAAATAAATCACCCATTTGGTATTAAACCATGACAGTGGAAATTACTGCTCTCATTCGAAATAGCACTTGGAGTTTGCAACCCGCTACTCCCGGTATGAATATTGTGGGTTATAAATGGGTGTTTCAGATCAAACGTCAGGCTGATGGTACTATTGAGCGTCACAAGGCGTGCTTGGTTACAAAGGGGTTTTATCAACAAGAGGGTCTTGATTATTTTGAAACTTTCAGTCCGGTGGTTAAACCCACCACAATCCGCACTGTCTTGTCTCTTGCTACTTCCTATGGTTGGTCGGTCCGTGAACTTGATGTTCATAATGCCTTTCTAAATGGTGTTCTTCAAGATGAGGTGTTCATGCATCAACCACCTGGGTTTGTTGATGACAATCATCCATTGTTCGTGTGCATGATTCACAAATCTCTCTATGGTTTAAAATAGGCTCCACGTGCTTGGTTTTCTCGCCTCACTAGTTTTTAATCAAGAACAACTTTACTCCATCAAAATCAGCTAGCTCTTTGTTTATTTATCGATATGGCAGTATTTTGGTTTATTTATCGACATGGTGCTATTCCAAAATCAGCTTCCTTTGTTGATGACATATTGCTCACTGGTAATTCCTCAGAGTTTATGTAACAACTACTTCATACTCTTGGCCAAGAATTTGCCATCAAGGATCTTGGTGCTCTACATTATTTTTTGGGTATTGAAGCTCATTACCAATCTTCTGGGTTATTACTCTCTCAACCAAAATATATTTTGGATTTATTAACTAAATCTGGTATGCACCAATCCAAGCCTGTTCAGACGCCCATCTCTACCACCTCCAAGCTCACTTTTGCTCATGGCCATCCCTTGGTTGATCCTACACGATATCACATGGTGGTTGGGTCTCTTCAATACCTCGCCGTGACGAGGCTGGATATCTCCTTTGTTGTCAACAAGGTTTGTCAATTTATGCATTCACCGATAGAAGACCATTGGCCAGCCGTGAAGCAGATCCTTCGCTATCTTAAACATACCTGCAATTTAGGCCTTTTGATTCGATCCTCCTCTTCTACTTGTCTGCAAGCCTTTTCTGATGTCGATTGGGCAGGTTGTGTTAATGATCGTAAATCCACAAGTGGGTATGCCATTTTTCTTGGTGACAACTTAGTGTCTTGGTCCTCTCTGAAGCAACAAATAGTGGCTCACTCCTCTACTGAGTCTGAATACAAGGCATTGGCTGACACATCCGTCGAAATTTCATGGCTTACATCCTTACTTTCTGAGCTCGGTCTGTCCTTCTCCGTTCCACCGATTTTATGGTGCGACAGTCTTGGTGCTACCTATTTATCGGCTAACCCTATCTTCCACGCTCGTACCAAGCATATCGAGATTGATTTTCACTTTGTCCGCGAAAGGGTGGCTCGCTAGGAGCTTCAAATTCGGTTCATTTCCACTAAGGACCAGGTTACGGATATCTTTACCAAAGGCCTCCCAACACAGTCTTTTCAGTTCTTCCGTGACAAGCTGCAAATTCGTTTCCTAGAATGTCTAGCTTGAGGGGGGCAGTTGAGATAGGATTCACAGAGTCCAGATTATTTTTAACTATAGTTTAGATTGATCACTCAGTTGCATGTTTATCATCCTTATCTTCTCATGCTTATCATCCTAGCAATAGTGTATAAATATCTCCACAAATACGTAATACGTGTGTGTGAAAATTATTATCATTGAATAAAATAGTTGTTAAATTCATATACTCTGTCTCAAGTTGCTAGATCCCCACTATTCCAAAAGCTTAAGTTGTTAGGAAAGGAGCCCAAAAATACATACCAACCTCTCCAACACCCCCCCAACCAACGTACAAGCCCAACTTGCACATAGAGATGCAGATATCCAAACACATTGAGAAACATACTGCATGCAGGGAAATAAAATGCAAATAAAGAGACTTGAACCCAAGGTAATGCATATCAAGCTCCCCAACAACATAAAGGGTGTAATGTGATGCAGCATAGTAGAGGAAGAAGGTGAAGAGTAAGGAGAAGAGAAGAAGAAGGCAAAGAAGAACATAACTGAGGTTAGAAAAAAAAAGGGAGGGGGAACGATACAACTAAAATAATTAAAATAAATAATTAGAATTATTTTTTTATGGAATGATACAACTAAAATTATTAAAATAAACAATTAGAATTATTATTTAAATTTTAAATTATTACTTCTTTTATTATTTTAAATATTTTATTTATTCAAAAATATAAATAATTTTATTAAATTTTATTAAAAAATGAAAGATATATATGACTTTGACAAAGTTCAAAGAAAGATTGGAAGAACTAAGGGTTGTCCCTTTCACATTCATTCATTAATCACTTGACTAGCTAGGTTAGTGGCTATTAATTTTCCAAAATGTTTTGACCAGCAAGAGAGAACAAATAGGAAATTTCTCAGCACTAGAATCTGATCTCTGGCCTACATTCCCAAAGAGTTTGGTAACATTGATAGGCTAAATATTTAGAGATTCTTAAAATATTATTTTTAAATTTATTACATTATTATGATAGAGAGTTGAGTTTTAGTTTATTAATTTTTAAACAAATCAATAATTAATATTTAATAATCCATATCATTCATGATAATTACTTCAACAGTGTAAACCCTAATTACTTTTATTTTTCTCACAAATACTAAATAAAAATACTATTTGTAAATTATATCATAAGACAGATCAAGTGAAAGACTTTTGCCAAATTTTTACAAAATTGTCAATTTTATTTTTTTATTAATAAAAAATAATATTTATTATTGATAATAAAACATTACAAGAGAAAGAGTGCACAAAAAAAAAAAAAAAATACCAATTAGCAATCTACCCCACAAGAGAAAAAGTAGTTGGCGATGCTATAATTTAGAAATAAATTTTTGGCAAATCATTTAAAATAAATTTTAAAGAGGTCTTGTAAACTTTTAATTTCACCAAAATTTATAAAAATCTATGGGTGCTGATTTCTGACCACACTGCTAAACAAGAACTCAACTGGAGAGTACAGGCAGAATAGAATATGCCCAAACAACCTATCACAGAAAGATAAGAATCCAGCGGTGGTTCGTCCACTCGGGGGCACTCCGACGATCAAGTCAATACTTAGTTTATCTCTCAAAGATAACAAATAGTGCTTAACTCACAAGCCAGAATACAAAAAGCGTACCTTAGACCCATGAGGGTGCCTAACTTTTATAGCCAGTACTAACTTGATCCTTATAGAAGCCTAGCTTCAATGGACTCTGGCTCAATGCTCATCTTGGACTCCTAGCTAGATAGAGATAAACTCCCTAAGAGCCGTATCTTTATCCAGACTGAGGTCCTCCCCCATTCATGGACTTTTGTCCCTTATCCGTTCATCTCGGATTCCGGTATCTTCGCAGATAACTCCGGCCTAGCCGAGATAACCTCGGCGCCATGACTAAGACACGTGACACCTCGGCTGACACTTCGGTATCAGCTTGGCCACGTGTTGTCATTCTTAAAATATGCCCCCACAACTACCTCCTAGATTCTATTACCACGGGATTCTGAGCTGATGGAACCTATATCGTTTGTCCATATAGCACACCGGCTAGGACTTACTCCATCCTTCATGACCGAGATCATCACAGGTCGGCTTCACATGACCAAGACTCAAGAACCAAGCTTGTTCAAGTTCCTTAACCGAGATCGTCCCTCTAGCCGAGGTTCTCGCTCCATTAAATCAAGAACTCCAAGAGTTCTATCTGCGCATGAGCTGTCACGCACGATTTCTCAACTTTTTTTATGGAATGATACAACTAAAATTATTAAAATAAATAATTAGAATTATTATTTAAATTTTAAATTAGTACTTCTTTTTTCTCCAATTTAACAATTATTTTAGATATTTTATATATTATAAAAAAATATAAAAAAATTTATTAAAAAAATATTTTAAAACTAATATGTTTGGCCCATGCATCGCACGGTTTAACAATTACTTGTTGTACTAAAATTGGATATTAGTGGTAAATTATTATTTTTTGGATCAAAATTTCCATCTAAAAAAATAATATTTTTGGCATGGAATTGTTTTATCCCGTGTCTTTATTAGCAACATTTGTAAAATTTCGTCATTAAAGGTTTATTTTTAGATTTTTTCCTCGACAAACTTTTAGATTTTGTTTGGCAAGTGGTAATTTTAGTCAAGAAGTCAAAAAATCATTAAAAAAATCAAAAAGTCAACAAATTATACCAAAAAAGCAAAGATTCCCTTTTTCTTTACTTTTTGCACATTTTTTCGTAAAAATCTAAAAAGTCAACCCAAACATACTAATTTTTTATATATATCATATGTTAGCCAAAAAATCAAAAAATTACTAAAAAAACATGTTCTTAAATGAGGCCTTAGTGACAACTCTCATAATATCAGAAATTGAAATTAGTTTCTGAATATTTTTTACTGCAAAATTTTCACTTTTGGAGACAAAAGAGTTTGGTCTCTAAATGATGGGTAATTTTATTCAACAATTTTTAAAATATCATGTCACATTATTTAAATAGCGCCCTAAACCAATCAAGTGACGGAGATTTTAACACGACATACTGACTCACCTAAAAGATGACTCATTTGTAACGAGAGTCACACTTTTTTTTTTTATCAGCAAAAAAAACTCTTTATTGATGATAACATAACAAAAATACATCATGGTATACATCAACAAAGAGGGGAGGCAAGAGCAAAAAGCATCATTGCAAACCTTCCTAATCCCAACTAGGTTGGTACCAAGGAGAATGCACAATCATCTGCTAGCTCAAGCCAACAGGTTGATGAGAAACCAACCAAAGAGGGAACAAGCAAAACAAAACAGCAAGCCACAACAGATCTCAGCAAAACAGAACAGAACTCCATCTCAGACTCCAATATAGCAGTAGAAAACAACTCCATCTCAACAAAAATAGAACAGAACTCTATCACAGCACACCTCTACTGCTTCACTCACAAAGCAAACTAGTACAAAAAACAGCTCCAAGTCATTAAGACTCGAATGTAGCAGCAACATGGACTGATCACAGATATGCACAACAGATGATCATAAAAACACAGACATATATACTCCAAAACCATCAACCGGAGGACTAAGTATTAAGAAGTGCATCTTTATGCAACCAAAGGATAACCGACATCTGATCAACAACAGACCAACAGCAGATTTAACATCAGCAACACTAAGCAACAGAAGAGCAGCACCAGCAAAATGAACCTCAGCTAAACAAAACATCAACACCAACAACAGTGGCAGCAGTAAAATAGAACTCATTAGCAAAATAATCAGAACAACAGCAGCACTACTAGCTAAACATCAAATACACGGCCTGATCTGATTCAGATTGGAGACAAAATCACGGATGAAATATGAATTACCATAAGAGTGGTTTTTCAACCAAATTACGATTCTAACCTTAATAAGCTCAATGATCTCCAAGAAGTTGAGCTGGGCACTGTTGAAAACACAATCATTCCCGAGCTTCCAAATTGACCAAACAACAGCAAGTAAGATGATTTTCCATAGCTGTAATTCTTTCTTCTTAATTTTTGTGCCAAGCCACCAATTAAACAAATCCACGATAGAGCCAGGGCAAACCCAAAAAAGACCCCACCAGTCAATGATTACAGACCAAATTTTCTAGCTAAAGGGGCAAAGAAGCAAAACATGATCAATGGTCTCCAAGTTAGATTTGTAAAAGATACATTGAGTGACATCCTTTCCTCTGAGAACTCCAATATGATAAAGGAACACATGTTTTTACTCAACCTTTCCAAACTAACCAAGAGAAGAATTGGACTTTTGGTGGTGAGAAGTTGTTCCAAATGAATTTGGGCATAAACAAATCAGGACCTCTGTTGGACTGCCTCCAGCAGAACAAATCCTTTGCTTTGAAGACACCTTAAGATAAAGCTTTCCATCTCATTCTGTCCTCTATTCCATGCCTTAATGATGGTCCATCTCCTAGTAAAACTTGCATATTATGAACTGATTCATCTTCCCAGGCTAACAGAGGTCTCCTAAAACTGAGATTCCAGTTAGAAGAGCTAGATTTCCTAACAATGAAGTCTAACAAAGATCCATCCTTATTAGCAGAAAGACTAAAAAGTCTAGGAAATTTAGACTGAAGGCAGTCAGTCCTCACCCAAATATCCTTCCAGAAAGATATGCTGGCCCCATTGCCAATAACTAATTTTGAATTAGTCAGAAAGAAATTGAATAAAGTAGGATTTTCTAAAGCAAGGCCCATAATGTCCTTTCAAATCCATGAGCAAATAGTAATAGTGCCTTGAGAATAGAACCAACTACCTGTGCTGGTACTATACTTGCTACAGATTAATCTTCTCCAGAGAGCTTACTTTTCATTATAGAACCTCCACCACCATTTAGTAAGAAAGCAAACATTGACTTGACCCAAACTTTTTACACCTAAACCTCCTTGCTTTTTTGTCAGTGAAACATCCTTCCAACTAATCAGGTGTACCTTTCTTTTGACATCTGAATCACCCCACATGAAAGAAGCTTGAATTTTATCCACCTCTTTGATTACATATTTTGGCATTTTAAACAATGAGAGGTTGAAAATTAGAAGGCTAGATAATGTGGACTTGATGAGGGTGAGTCTACCGACAAATGATAGAAATCTCTTCTTCCATCCTGAGAGTTTGCTCTTAAATTTGTCCAAAACTGGTTACCAAGTGGCTTTCCTTCTAGGATTCGCAGCAAGAGGAAGCCCAAGATACTTTAAAGGTAGCTTCTGATTAAGGAAATTCAATGTGGACGAAAAAATATTGATTAAAGTCTCAGAGACACCAACATCACAAACTGTACTCTTGTGGAAATTTATTTTTAGCCCTGACATAAGTTCAAAGCACCGAAGTATTCTCTTCAAGGTTGTGATCTCTAGTAAATCAGCTTCACAAAAGAGAATAGTGTCATCAACAAATTAGAGGTGAGTAAAGTACAAGCCAGTGGGACCAACAACAGCCTTTTTAATTAAGCCCAAGCCCTTACTCTGGTTAGAAGTAGATTCAACAACACCAACAACACCAACACTGTTAAAAAGAAAATGTGAGAGTGGATCACCCTTTCTAAGCCCTTTTTCTGGTCGAAATTCATTTGTGGGTGAGCCATTGACAAGAATGGAAATGCTAGCAGTTGTTAGACAGGATTTCATCAAGCACAACAATTTTGAACCAAAACCAAACTTGATAAACAAATAAAAAAGGAACTCCCAATTTACAGTATCAAAGGCTTTTTCAAAATCAAGCTTTATGATCACCCCTTGGATACTGGATTTTTTCCACCAATCTACAATCTCATTAGCAATGAGCACTCCATCCAAAATACTCCTGTCCCCTAGGAAGGCAAACAGTGATTCACTTACTATGCTAGGTAAAACAAGCTTCAATCTGCAAGAGAGAACCTTGGAAATAATCTTATAGACAAAGCTAATCAGGCTAATGGGTCGAAAATTAGATAGAGACAAGGGGTTTTCCTTTTTTGGGATGAGACTGATAAAAGAGCAATTAAGGCCCCCAGCTAAAATTCCATTCTCATGAAATTCCAACATAAACTTCAAAATGTCATGCTTCATAACTTTCCAACACTTTTGGAAACAAAATATGTTGAAGCCATTAGGGCCTGGGGCTTTATTCACATCACAGTCTTTAATGGCAGCCCAAACTTCATCTGCAGTGAATACACTTTCCAGCATGGTAGATTCATTGCTAAGGGTGTTAATAGACTTAAATTTCTTCCCCTAGTTTAGGCCTAATTTTCCAACGCTTTGCATATAGATTTTTGAAATGGTTCACTACTGCTTTTTTGACTTCTCCAAGTTGCACTACTGAAACCCCATTAACCTTGATTGAGTCAAGTGAGTTTCTATTTTGTCTACTTATGGTAGTAATATGGAAGAACCTGGTGTTCTTGTCACCCTTCAGTGCCCAACTGAGCTAGATTTCTAGAGCTAGAGCCTTTCCTTCAATAATCTCAATTTCCATACTTCCTCCAATAACTCTTTTCTTTGATCAGATTCATCAACATGGAGTGGTCTTTTCTCAGCTATCAGATCCCATGAGTGAAGTTCAGCTTCCTTCTCTTTAAGTTTTTCATTGATGTTACCAAATACTAAACTTCCAAGCAAAGTTTTAAGGATTGTAAGTTCTTTTAAAAATAAATCCTGCTCAGCTCTCCAAACTAGGATTTTCCCAATTTTGCTTGACTGTCTGCAGAAGCTAGGATGCTTGGTCCAAGCATTGATGAACCTAAAGGGTCTAGGTCCTCAATCTCTGTCATCTTCTATCATTGTAATAGGACAATGATCAGACAAGGTTCTGGGTAAGCCCCAAAGTTTGAATTTAAATAATTCAAGCCATTCAGGGTTAAGAATAAATCTATTAATTCTGCTCCACCTAAATTTGTCCAAAGAACTGCCCCAAGTGTATTTTCTGCCCAGCATTGGTAAATCCACCCCTTGATTCTTTTCAATAAAATCTCCAAAATCCTTCATCCCAACATCCCTCCTAACACAACCCATCATTTCCCCAATAAGGCTTACTTTATTGAAGTCTCCCCCAATGCACCATGGATGGATAAAAGAGCTTTTAATATTAATTAAGGTTTCCCATAGCTACCTCCTTTTTAGCATATCATTGGGAGCATAAAAATTGACAATATTACAAATGAAGTTTCAAAAAGTGGTACCTAAAAGTAAGATGAAATTCTTACTATAGCAACAAGCAAACAGAGTGAAAGCCTCTAGTTTCTAAATACAAAGCAAGCCTCATGCATTCCCTGTTGCGTCCACAACCATAAACTCCATCTGATTCCCAGGCCATAATGATTTGACAAATGATTCTGACATTTCTGCTCTCTTTGTTTCTTGAATTAGCATGAAGTCCACTTTTCTGATATTAATCAGCTCCTTTAATTTCCTTCTTTTCTCAGGTTTCCCCAATCCTTTGACATTCCACGACATTAACTTCATCAGAACACAAGATAAGACTCCCAAGCCACCATATCCTACAAATTAGGGCTGCTTAGCAGTATCCTACTGCTCCCTTCTCACCAAGTCTTGTTTTTCAAGCTCCATAATCTTCTCTACTACGTCTTTTTCATTTCCTTCACAATTTAATCTAAGAAGCTTCCCAATTTGTAGAGTTGCTTAAGCTTCATTTAGAAGATGCCTTCCTTTGCTCGATCTGCTAGTTAAAGAGATTGAATCAGATAATGCCTGGGACGTAGGTCAGAAGAGGACACACTTTTTGATTCGGTTACCTCCAATTTCTATGGCTTTGACTCTCTTTGACGCTTTCCTAGGGTATTTCTTCACTGAATGATGATTGCCCCTGATCTCCTTTGCTTTACTGACTTCAGCCTCCAGCTTTGCGTGTCTACATTTAACCTCCACTGACTGTGATAAAGAAGTATGGACATGTGAACTTTGCAACACAGAGTTGATGGCTTCAATTGATCTTACTAGGCCCACTTCGTTATGGACATGTGAACTTTGCAACCCAGAATTGATGGGTTCAATTGATCTTACTAGGCCCACTTCATTAAGACCATGAATGGGTTGAGTTCTGGAGTGATTTAAATTATCCAGCTAAACTGGGCCTAAAAACACTTCTAAGTTTACATTGGGTTAAGAGAAAGGTGGCCCACTCAAGCTTTTCAAAAAACCTGAAGTAGCCACATGCCCATTGACTCTTTGACTTCTACCATTATCATTGAGACCATTGCAATTTGACAACAGTGCCTGCTTCCTCATGCATGCGCCTCCATTAGTGATCATTCCCAAGCCACTAGCCGTCTTATGTATTACAGAGATAGCCAGAAGGCTATCCTTATCTTCCATATCAGTTTATTTCTTCTGAGAAGATGTACATTTGTCAACTCCCAGACTCTTCACCCTTTCCAAGTCATCACCAATTGCCACATCATCATCATCTTCTCTAAGGGGCACTCCATTATCAACACAATGTTTAGTGCTTTTGTTTATACTAATAGAATTGTCGTTCCTCAAAGGACTAGTAGAGTTGCTTGGATTTTGCATGACAACTGTTTGTTTTTCATAAACTCTAATCTGGTAAAATGTGCCTTTGTAGTCCAAGGTTATCACCTGATTGATGTAGTCCAGAACTTTGGTTGCTATTTGAAGTTTTCCACAGCAAAGAGATGACATGTCAAAAGTAGCTCTATCAAGCTCAATGACATCACCCCATAACATGCCTGTAGACGTCCCCGAACGCCCCCGGGAGGGATGAGGTCCCGTTCCGCTTGTATTGGGCTCACTACAGTTCGGACTCTCAATTTGTCACGATTCTAAATCTGAACCAAAGAGTCCAAATCCGGCAAATCGTTTTGAGAAAACAAATTTTGAAAGAAATGCCAAACATGGACTGCTTTTCCAGATACAGAGTCGCCACCTAAATATTTTATTTTGGAGAAATTTAAGAAACCCTGACTCGTTTGCCTAAGGCCACATGTCCGTCATCACCAAAGTTGCCTCGGCTCGGGAACTTGGGTACGATTGGGGAAGGTCACTTCATTAGCACCCCCGCTCGCCCGATCAAAGATCGGCCTCTACTAACCATGATATCTATTTTTGAAAACATTATGCGTTCTTATTCCGGTTATTAGCCTAGATTTACTATGTGATGCGCACAGCATACAAGTATAGACTGGATCGCCTGAATTGGAACAAAACATTTCATGTTTGTTTGTTTGAAAATGGTTTGATGGTGCTACTCGCAAGTAGGCTAAGACGTGGATTTGCCACCCTCAAGTGGGCTTAGAAAACATGATTTTGCCAATATCTAGTGGGCTTAAAACACACAGTGAATGAATTGTTCCAATCCAAATAACCCAACCTTCACCCACAGGCATTCAGGCAGTTATATCACATAAGCAATTAGCCTCATGGTAAGCATGCTATCATGGCAGTCACTCACACGCATGCAAGGATGCTAAAGCATAAAACTTACCGAGTACTCCAAGCCAAAACAGAAACTAATTTGAAATCCATGCATGATCCTAATTATACAGAAATGCCGAATGCAACACATGCAAAAGTGCAACTATAGCAGGCTCGGCTATTCTAGACATGGCATATGAAATGCTACAGCTAACATGTATTCAACTTGGAATTGAAAATTCAATGCAGTTAGTATGATGCGTCGAGCCCGGTGCATGCAAGACAGATGAATGAATGCAAACATGCTATCATACTGTATGCTAATTGAAACATGCCCTAATCTAACCATCATAAGCTGGTAAATAAAAGGGAGAAAGACGTAGGGTTGGAAGACATACATCACACACATGCACACTTGTTACAGTTGTGCCCTCGCTCGAAGGGTCCGAATAAATAATACAGTCCTGAATAAATAATTACAGTCCAAATAATTACAAAACCCTAATTAATTAACAAATTAAATTAAGAAAGCAATAAATTGGCATGCAAGCCAGGGACTGCCTCAAATCTGCTCCGGATGATGAATGATGCATGCTCGGGTTGCCTTGTGCGAAGAATCCCTCGCGATGCCCCGGTTTGTCTCTGTTTGCAATTGTTCTTGGAATGCGTACCAAGCTCCAGAAGGCTGCCGATTTCTGATTTGCTGCAACAGAGAGCAACAAAGGGGCATGGCAAAGTATTTTCACATATGTATGCATGACTACTCTTCAGGGAGTGTAGTCCTCAATCCTCGTGCCACCAATCACGCATCTCGATGCATGATGGCCGGGGAGTCAAATTGCATGACTCAATATGGAATGAATGCACATGAAAACACAACAGGGCCTAGACTCCATCATGGATAATCCGGAGTGTCGGCGACCAGGAATTGAGATACGTTCCGTCACTCGGAGTACGAAACGTACCTCGTTTTTTGTGCTCGGGCTAACTCCTATCCCAAACACAATGCAATATGCATGACATGCATGAATGCAACTAATATACAACCTAGCATACACAATGCTATGAAATGGCATACACGATGCACGAGGTAACATGGCATACACAATGCGCTAACATACAACCTAGCATACACAATGCTATGAAATGAAATGGCATACACAATGCACAATGGACTTACACCAACATGAGTGGACCTCAGCCATACTCACATCGGTAGCCATTAGATGAAAATGAGACACTCGAGATGCGTGCACGCATGCACGCAAACCGAGGACCGAACCCAAGGCATAGCATGCAACACTAACAAGGCATGGCAAGGCATGAAACGTGGTATGCAAACATGCAAATTTCAGTGATGAAATATGATGCAAAACAGCCCCGAAACATGGAAACATGGCACCCGATGCATGGAATGAACCCGAAACACAAAACTAGGCATATGCATTGGCCTATAGCTATAAAAAAAAAAAGCATTATTTGATCATGAAGTATGAAGACAGAACCAAGAAAGTCCCAAAACATGCATATTTCCAGTTTATAACAAGTCTCAAATATGAACACAAATAGGGCTAATCTATCATGCAAAAATGGCCCCAAAATAGAGATTAAACACAAAGGGACAGCAGCTGGCCCCAAATGGGAAAGAGCCCTTCAACGAAGTTGAAGAGGGGCTCAAAACAAGGTATTTTACAGTTTACATCAAGCCACGAAAATAATCACAAATAAGGCCAAACTATCATGCAAGAAAAGGCCTAAAAGAGTGGTAAAGAGACAAGTAGCAGCTACTGTTCTCAAACAGAGGATAGCCCTTCAACAAAGTTGAAGAGGGGCCCAAAAAAAGACATTTCACAGTTTATGGAAGAGTCCAAAACAACTTAAAAATGAGCCTAAATTACCATGCAAAAATTGGCCCAAAAGAGAGATAAAGAGGCAAGTGGCAGTAGGGGACCTCAAACAGAGAAGAGCCCTTAAACAATGTTGAAGAGGGGCTCAAAATAAAACTATTTATAGTTTGTCTTGGAGCCCAGAAATGATAAAAAACAAGGCTAATATATCATGCAAGATTAGGCCCTAAGAGAGAGATAAAGAAACAAGTGGTAGTAGGAGACCTCAAACAGCAGAAGGTCCTTAATAAAACATGAAAAGAGGCTCAAAATATGACTATTTACAGTTAGGGTCAGAGCCTGAAAGTGTAATCAAGTATGGCTTAGATATGGAACAAAACAAGGCAAGAAAGGGGGAAAATGGGACTCACCTTTGTAGAACCAAGCTTCAATGACTTTTGGACCAAGTTTAGAAGCTCTTCACCTCTAGAAATCAGCTTCAAAAGTCTGGAATGGAGTATGGAGGCTTTGTGCTATGAGGTAGTGTAGAAATGGTGTAGGAAACTTGGGGTTTTGGAGCTTGGAATAGAGAGAGAGAGAGAGAGAGAGAGAGAGAGAGAGAGAGAGAGATATATATATATATATATATATATATAATGCAAGAGCCTTAAAGAAAATTTTGTAACCTCTGAAAACACAGCTGGGGGTGCTGGTTATATAGGCAAAGGAGTGGAGGAAAACGGGGGAAAATGAAATTCAAATTTCTCCCAAAAAATAGGCCTAAAAGAGAGATAAAGAGGCAAGTGGTAGCTGCCGGCCTCAAACTGAAGAGAGCCCTTCAACAAAGTTGAAGAGGGGCTCAAAATAAGACATTTTACAGTTTATGACCAAGTCCAAAACAGCTCACAAATAAGCCTAAAATACCATACAAAAATAGGCCTAAAAGAGAGTTAAAGAGGCAAGTGATAGTAGGAGACCTCAAACAGCAAAAGGTCCTTAATAAAACATGAAAATGAGCTCAAAATATGACTATTTACAATTAGGGTCGGAGCCCGAAAATTCTTTCAAGTAAGGCTTAGATATAGAGCAAGATAGGAACAAAAAAAAAGGAAAAAGAAGCTTACCCTTGAAGACCAATGGACTAGCAGCTCTTGGTTTGAGAAATGGTGCTCCTAAGCTCTGAAAAACAGCTCCAAGTTGTTGGAATGGATGGTGGTGGGGTGTATACCAAAAACCGGAGCAAACGGAGGTGGTTAAGTGGCCCCGAACCGAGGCACACGGCCGTCGACTCCGAAAAATCGAAAACCAGGCTCTAAACGGGAAAAATGGCCTACGACCACGAAACGTAGCCTACGGCCACTGAGAGATGATCTACAAGACCTCTCCCTCCCTTCGGGAAGAGAAAACAGAGAAAAGGGAGCCTGGTTCGCAAACCGAGGCAAGACACGAAAGAGCCCGGAAGTCCGGAGGCAAGGCTCGCAGCTGAGACTCTGAAACTTCTGAACGAGCACAATATGCACCATCACCGAGTGCTCAATCGATGACGTCTGAGTCTTAAGGTCGGTCAAAAATGAGGTGTCTACAGTTGCCCCTCTTTGACAGAACTCGAAAGTCACATGTGACGGGAGTGAATGTCAAAGCCCGGAGACGACCCATTTTTGACAAGGCCGAAGACTTAGACAAACAGGCAAGATAACAAAGATGTGCCCGCAGGCATGCCCACAGGCAGGGGGCAAGATGCAAAATGATATGCAGGAAGATTTTGATAATTGGACTTATACGCTACGCGAAGCCGGTTTGAAAATTGGACTTATACGCTACGCGAAGCCGGTTTGATAATTGGACTTATACGCTACGCGAAGCCGGTTTGAAAATTGAGGATTCATACAATGCACTGTAATGTAGTGGCTAAAATGCAATGTAATAGCTAAGAGGTAAAGTTACCTTACAGGGGCAATTGGCAATGACTTACCTCATGCTGCTGGGGATCTTTCGCTTCTTCTTGGTTGAACTGTAGGTACTACTTTTCTCCCTGACTATGGTCGTAGCTTTCCCTATTCTCCAACAGGGTGACAGACTAGGTTGGTTCAGTATCCAGAATTGAAGCGCATACACATGCTATCTCAATCTATAGGGCTGCCATACAAATTTCAAGCCGAGAATATACCTCTGGGTATTTAAACCAGACTTTAGTCTCAGAAATCCCAAACCTTTGTGTTCTAGGCATGAGCCATTCGAACTCTAGTTTCTACCGTCTCAGTTGGTCTCCTAGGAACTCACTGCAAACATAGGCAGGTGGCTATACCAGACCACGGGAAGTCGTTCGGGCACGACAAACACCAAAGGAATTACACCTTAAGAGGATTTAAGGTCTCCTAGACCGGGGAGTGCACAAGACAGTGCGAATAAAGATGCAGTATTTAAGGTCTCCATAGACTGGAGGATTTAAGGTCTCCTAGACCAGACAGTATAATAAATACGATGTAATAGATGTGGTGCAATAGATGCAAAGGGTGAACACACGCTGTAGACACCCCATTTTTGATCGACCTTAAGACTCAGACGTCACCGATTGAGCACTAGGTGATGTTGCATATCATGCTCGTTCAGAGGTTTCAGAGTCTCGGCTGCGAGCCTTGCATCCGAACTTCCAGACTCTTTCATGCTTTGTCTCGGTTTGCGAACCAGGCTCTGTTTTCTTTTTTTTCTCTTCCCGAAGGGAGGGAGAGGTTTCGTAGATCATCTCTCAGTGGCCGTAGGCTACGTTTCGTGGTCGTAGGCCATTTTGCCCGTTTGGAGCCCAGTTTCCGGTTTTTCAGAACCGTTGGCCGTGTGCCTCGGTTCGGGACCGCTTAACCACCTCCGTTTGCCCCGGTATTTGGCATGCATCTTATTTGCTCCCTTTTGAGGAACACTGTGGCTTGAAAAACCAACTTCGTGGTCGAACACCACTTCCGGTGCCTAACAGTCAGTTTTCAGGGCCTCGGGCTGCGCGTTTCGGCCTCTGAACCTCCATTTTGCATCGGTTTGAGTTCATTTTTGGCAGGGACCTCTGTTTCATTGTTAGAAAGGTCGTAGAAGGGTGGGAGGCCAGTAATTTTTCTCACAACCAGTTTTATTCCTCCATCGCCCTCCGTCGCCCGTTTTTCTCACTTGAAAGCCAAAGTTGACCACCATAAGGCCACTTTTTCTTGCCCCAAACCACATATTTGTGTTGTACACACCTGGGAGACCACCAATATCACATGGCCGGCCAGTAATTCTGGTTGACCCTTTTGAACCACTCCTAAAAGTTGCCTTTTCTCTCTCCTGGTTTACTTTCTCTAGTTTTTGACTACATGGTTGTGTTGTGCACACATGGGAGGCCCTCTTTTTGGGGTGGCCGGCCACTAATCATGATTGACCCTTTTGACCCTTGGCTGGCCGGCCATGGGGGGAGCCGGCCGGCCACCTAAACCCCAGATAACCAGCCGGCCATGATCCTCTCTCCAGGCACTTTACAGAAATGCATTCTGTTTCCCCCCATATTTTGTATCCGGGGGGGCTGCACTTTTGGGGGGAAACTTGAATTCTTTCCCCCACATTTTCCCCCATTTTCTTCCCTTCTTTTGCCTATATAACAGCAGCTCCAGCTCCCAACTGAGGGTTACAAAAATTTTCCCTAAGCCTCTTGCATTGATCCTCCCTCTCCTTCTCTTCCAAGCACCAAAACCTCTCAAGTCCTACACCATTTACCCTACATCCCTTAGCACAAGGCCTCCAAACTCGATACCAGCAGCTTAAGGATGTTTTTCAGAGCCTAGGAGCACCCAAACTCGGTCCAAAAGGCTGTCAAAGATTGGTCTTCAAGGGTAAGTCTCTTTCTCCTCTTCTTGGCTCTATTTTTGCATACAATCTAAGCTATACTTTCTTGCATATTTAGGCTCCGACCCTAACTTAAAATAGAATTTTTTTGAGCTCCTTTTCATGTTTGTTTAAGGGCCTCTCCCTGTTTGAGGTCTCTAGCTACCACTTTCTTCTTTACCTCTCTTGTATGCCTCTTTCTTGCATAGTATTTTTGGCCTATTTTTAAACTGTTTTGAGCTTTGTTATAAACTGTGAAGTGGTTTATTTTGAGCCCTTCTTCAACATTGTTGAAGGGTTCTTCACTTTTTGAGGCTTCCTTTTGGCACTTGCCTCTTTATCCCTCTTTTGGCCTCATTTTTGCATGTTTTGTTAGCCCCTTGTGTTTATATTTTTGGGCTCTGGTCCGAACTTTAAATGGCCTCATTTTGACCCCCTCTTCATATTTGACCAAGGGACCTTTGCTTTTTGAGGTTCCCTTTTTGCTCTTTGTGTTTAAACCTCTTTTTAGGCCTTATTTTGCATAGTATTTTAGGCTTGCATGTGCACTGTTTTGGGTTTGGTCACTAACTGTAAAATACCATGTTTTGGGCCCCTCTTCAACTTTGTTGAAGGGCTCTTCATTGTTTGGAGCCAGCAGCTGCTACTTCCTTCTTTATCTCTCTTTTGGGGCCATTTTTGCATGTTAACTTAGCCCTATTTGTGTTCACTTTTTGGCCTTGCTTAAAACTGGAAATATGCATGTTTTGGGACTTCCTTAATTCTTTCTTTATGCTTCATATTCAAATAATGCATGCTTTGTATAGCATAAGTCATTCCATGCGCTTAGTTTCGAGTTTCGGGTCTCATTTCATGCATCGGGTGCCATGTTTCCATGTTTTCGGGGCTGTTTTGCATCATATTTTGGTACTGAAATTTGCATGTTTGCATATCATGTTTCATACCTTGCCATGCTTTGTTAGAGTGGCATTTGTGCCTTAGGTTCGGTCCTCGGTTTGCGTGCACGTGTGCACGTATCTCGAGTGTCTCATTTTCATCTAATGGCCTCTTATGTGAGTGTGGCTAAGGTCCACTCATGTTGGTGTAAGTCCATTATGCATTGTGTATGCCATTTCATTTCATAGCATTACGTATGCTAGGTTGTATGTTAGCGAATTGTGCATGCCATGTTATCTCGTGCATTGTGAATGCTATCTCCTAGCATTGTGCATGCTAGGTTGTATATTAGTTGCATTCATGCATGACATGCATATTGCATCGTGCTTGGGATAGGAGTTAGCCCGAGCATGGGAAACGAGGGACGTTTCATACTTTGAGTGACGGAACGTGTCTCAATTCCCTGTCACCGACACTCTGGATTGCCCATGATGGAGTTAGGTCTTGTTGTGTTTTCATATGCATTCATTCTATATTGAGTTGCACAATTCGACTCCTCGGCCATCATGCATCGAGATGCGTGATTGGTGGCGCGAGGATCGAGGCATGCATACATTTGTGAAAATACATTGCCATGCCCTTTTCTTGCTCTTTGTTGCAGCAAATCAAGAATCAGTAGCCTTTCAAAGGCCTTGCACAGCATTCCAGCATCAATCGCAAACAAAGGCTAATCGGGGCATCGCAGTGGATTTCCGTGCCTAGCAACCCGAGCATGCACCATTCATCATCCGGAGCGGAGTTGAGGCAGTTCCTAGCTTGCATGCTAGTTTACAGCTTTCTTAGTTTAATTCGTTATTTAATTTGGATTCTGTACATATTTGGATTGTATTATTTATTTGGACGGTACTATTTATTTGGGACTGTATATTATTTATTCGGACCCTCTGTGCGAGGGCATAATTGTAATAAGTGTGCGTGTGTGTGATGTATGTCTTCCAACCCCACGTCTTTCTTCCTTTTATTTACCCGCTTATGATGGTTAGATTAGGGCATATTTCAATTACCATACAGTATGATAGCATGTTTGCATTCATTCATCTGTTTTGCATGCACCGAGCTCGGCGCATCATACTAACTGCATTGCATTTTCAATTCCAAGTTGAATACATGTTAGCTGTAGCATTTCATATGCCATGTCTAGAATAGCCGAGCCTGCTATAAGTTGCATTTTTGCATGTGTTGCATTAGGCATTTCTGTATAATTAGGATCATACATGGATTTCTAATTAGCTTCTGTTTTGGCTTGGAGTACTCGGTAAGTTTTATGCTTTAGCATCCTTGCATGCGTGTGAGTGACTGCCAAGATAGCATGCTTACCATGAGGCTAATTGCTTATGTGATATAACTGCCTGAATGCCTATGGGTGAAGGTTGGGTTATTTGGATTGGAACAATTCATTCACTGTGTGTTTTAAGCCCACTAGATAGTGGCAAAATCATGTTTTCTAAGCCCACCTAAGGGTGGCAAATCCACGTCTTAGCCTACTTGCGGGTAGCACCATCAAACCATTTTCAAACAAACAAACATGAAATGTTTTGTTCCAATTCAGGCGATCCAGTCTATACTTGTATGCTGTGCGCATCACATAGTAAATCTAGGCTAATAACCGGAATAAGAACGCATAATGTTTTCAAAAATAGATATCATGGTTAGTAGAGGCCGATCTTTGATCGGGCGAGCGGGGGTGCTCGCGAAGTGACCTTCCCCAATCGTACCCAAGTTCCTGAGCCGAGGCAACTTTGGTGATGACGGACACGTGGCCTTAGGCAAACGAGTCAGGGTTTCCTAAATTTCCCCAAAATAAAATATTTAGGTGGCGACTCTGTATCTGGAAAAGCAGTCCATGTTTGGCACTTCTTTCAAAATTTGTTTTCTCAAAACGATTTGCCGGATTTGGACTCTTTGGTTCAGATTTAGAACCGTGACAAATTGAGAGTCCGAACTGTAGTGAGCCCAATATCGAACGGAACGGGGGATGCGTTCCTCCCCGGGGTGTTCGGGGACGTCTACAGTTTCTGGCAACTCCGCTGAGGATTTAGAGAACTTGACTCGAACTCATGATATCATGATATCTTGCCGGAGGCTTGTCTTCTCAAGACATGACCATAAGGCTGACCGGTTGTGGGCTCTGCCAGTATGGGAACACAAACCCCAGTTTTACCGGGGCACCCTTTTTGACCATTCGACCTAGTGCATATTCGGAATCCATAGTGACCATTCCAAACTAGGACAAGTTGCTTACCCGATTATAGGTTGTTTGAAACCGCTGCGTGCGTAGTGAAGCCCTAGCTCCTGACAAAATAGGACAGGGAAACCCTATCCCAACATAGGGGTGTTGTGGCTCTCACTTGCTTGTTATGTGCTTTTAGAGTGCGTCTCTACAGGAATGCATGTAACAGTTTCCAAGTCTGGGTATCAGGCCTGCGGGTATCAGTATCTGTGAATCAGTTTTACCTGAGGGTATCAGTTCACCGGTAGAATTTTGGGCAGAATTCAGTAGAGAGCACACTCAATCAACTCTGCTCATATGGGTTATCGTGAAATCGGGCTAAGATGCTGCATGGTTTTTCTTTTGCAGGGGTAGTTTGGGAACCATAGCTTCAGAAGGCTCCGATATCCCCCGAGGTTCATCGAACTTGTGCTGATAGACTTTGTCAGGTCAGAGATTCAGTTCAAGGGCAATCAGTGTTCCTTTGCCAGAGGCAGGGTAAAAGGGCCAGTCAGGCACAAATCACCAGTTCAGCAGTTACCAGATCAGTGGCCCTTATCCACCCCACCAGTGAACAGTCATGCTGAGGTCTCAGTTTCTACTGCAGGGATAGATACCAGTCAGTTAGATGGATCAGCAGAACACATCAGGGATGGAGGCAACGATGCGCCAGATGCAAGAAAGTATGAAACTCATGCAGCAAGATGCTGTCCGCCAAGCTGAATTCGCCAAACAACAGGCTGCGGTCATGGCCCAACAGGCAGAGCTAATCACCAGATTGCAATAGCAAAACGGAGCATCTGCTTCGCATCAAGCTCCCTCCCACCAGTAGATCCAATACCTGGGGAGACGCCAAATGTCCAAGAAGGTACGGACATTCCAACAGGGCCGACTCTGCCCCCAATCTTACCCCAGCTGTCTAGAGCACCAATTAACCCATCGGACTCTCCCTTTGAGTTCGAGGTAGACCATACAGCGTTGAAGTTGAGCAAGCTTGAAAAGTTGTTCAAGAAATCCCAGTGGGTAAAGTCCATCCCGGACATTGAGGACGGGTACACCGACGCAGCTGTGACACTGCCGGACAAGTTCAAGATGCCTCGCATCGACCGTTTTGACGGGTCAGGAGATCCCATGGTCCATCTGAGTTTGTTTTCAGATGTTCTGTGCCCGATGGGCTTGACAAGATTACAGAAGCTTTCCCTTTTTGGCAGGACCCTGCCGGGTATTGCGGCCATCTGGTACGCCAAATTGGAGGATTCAGTGAAACGAAGCTAGGAGGAGATGGCCGCGGCCTTCGTTGCACAATATTCATACAATACCCAAATCGAGATTACGACCCGTGATCTTGAGACGACAAGGCAGGAGCCTAAGGAGAGCTTCTCAGAATTCGTGGCCCGCTGGAGGGCCAAGGGCTCAATGATGACCATTAGGCCAACGGATAAGGATCAAATACGGATGGTTGTGCGCAACCTCCAGCCCAAACTAATGCAGAAAATTATTATGCTCCTTTTCCCTACCCTTTCAGATTTGCATGAGATGGGAGTACAGATCGAGGATGCTATGAAGCAGGGCCTCATTGACCAAGAGAAGGAGCAGCCCAGGAGGGTGTTTACCCGCAGTTCGAATGCAACCACCAGCGGTGACGCAGCTGCAAGATCTTCCGAAGTGGGCATGGTCGCCACCACCACACCAAGAGCAACCACCCCTTTTGTTGGTGCATCCACTTCAAACCCCCAAACTTCAGACTATCTACCCCGAGGCAAGAGGGTTTTCACCCCACTCTATATGTCTTTGTCTAAAGCCCTGGGGGTCCTACTCAGAAAAGGACATCTGAAACCGTTAGAGCAACGGCCTCTACCCGATCCTCTCCCTCCAAAACATGACCCGACTAAGTACTGTGCGTACCATCAACAAACCGGTCATGACACCGACGGTTGCGTCTGTCTCTGCCACGAGATACAAAATTTGATTGACAACAGGGTCATCCTCGCACTAGGTCCTGCAAAGTCTATCGGCACTTGATCAGTGAACTTGTAGGGGATAATGTGATGTGATCGAGGGATGAACCACCTGCGGGTGGCGTTCAGTTTATTTCAGATATGGTGTATGGCACGCACTGTTTTGAGCATTTGTGAATGCTGGGTTTTGTACATTCTGACTTAGGTATTGGGTCAGTCTTGTTGTTTTGTTTTTGAGTCTATCTTTTTTGTTTTGAGTCAGTCTCTTTTGTTTTGGGTTTGTCTTGTTGTATCGAGTCAGTCCTGTTGTATAGGAGTCGGGTGATTCCGAGGGGTGTTACCTCGGGCGTCACCATTTTGTTTTGTGATTATTTTTTCGTTTTGTTTTAAGTCTGTTTCTGCCAGGGAACCAGTTGTGCCGACAGATTTTGAATGAAACAGCAGTGATTTTCACGCTCTCGTATTTGCTTCTGCCTTGTGCCAGTTATGCCGAAAGTTCTGAACGAGATGGCAGTATTTGACTAAGAACTCTGCCTTTTCTGTGCCTTGAATTCATTGTAATAACCTGAGTTTTTCAAAACTTTTTGAACGTTGCGATGAAAACAAAGAGGGAGGAATTCCTCGGGATTTGCAAAACTTTGATCAAACTGAGAGAAAGAGAGGCGTGCTAAGCCCTTAATGAATGAAATCATGCTTGTTAGTGTGAGTACTGAGAAGGACCCTAGCTTTGATCCGGATTGGTTCCACACTATTTTCGGCGCGAGCGATTTGTCGCTTTCTTAAAAACTTTCAAAAACAAAATGTTTTGCGCAGTCCTGTGAAGACTTGTGTGGAATCGCTCTTGAGATTGTGCAGCCTAGGATCGCTCTCAGCCTCAAGATTCAATCCATTTGTTTTCGAACCTTGGACCCATTCAGAACGTTCAACGGTCAACCGCCATGTAAGGCCTGTGTGGCCAGATTTGAAGCAGCCCTCGAACAAGAGGCACCCAAAGTCAGGTCAAGAAGATCAGATCTCATCAGAAAAAGCTTGCGAAGCTAGAACAGTAGCCATTCTCCTGGATTCAGATAATTTCAGGATCTCAAAACCATTTGGCATGGACTTGTTATACTTTTACCCCTTGAAAGGCTCGCTGGGCCGAAAACCCGGAAGGGCAACCCAGGCAAAAGTTAGAGCAAGAAAAAGAACCAAAAAAAAAAAATGCAAAGAATGAAAAAAAAAGAAAAAGAAGAAAAATGAGGAAAATGAAAGAAGAAAAAGAAGCAAAAGAGAAAAAAAGATGAAAAGAAATGAAAAGAAGAACAAAGCTCGCAAGGTCGAAAACCCGCAACGGGCGCCTTGGCAAAAGTTAGAGCCTAAAAAGTGAAGGTTAAAATACCCGAGTGTACCTTAACCCCGAACTACGAAAGGCTTGATTCCCATGTTTAGGATACGTAGGCAACTTTATTCTGAAGTCTAGCCGTAAAACACTCCAAATCAATTGCGTCCATGTAATGGTTTTGATCATCTTTGCTTTCTCTGAATCCAAAAATTTGGTTGTGTTCGTCACTCTAAGGACTGACTACAATGCGTTGCGGTACCATTCAGACAAGGGGCAACTTTTCGTTGCCATTCAATGCGCTGCGGGGCCATTCAGACAGGGGGCAACTTTTCGTTGCCATTCAAAACGCTGCAGTGTCATTTCAAACAAGGGGCAATTTTCCATTGCTATGGGTCCGAGGTTGTGCATCTCAAGAGTAGGTTCCGTGCTCGTTGAGCAGTGGTCGTTTGCAAAAATAGTTTTTGAGAATTTTTACTGAGGTTGACTAATCTTCTCGAAAAGTACTCCATTTTTCAAAACTGGACCATTTCTTGGACCCAAAAAAGGAAAACTCTCAGTGCTCATAGCCTAACTTGCATGATTTTAAATCAGAAAATCGAATAAGCGCGTTAATCTAACTCTCATGTTGGTCAAAACTATTTTAGTAGAAAGCAAAAAAACAAAAAAATGGTCAAAATGATGAATTAGGGGCACAGTTGAGTCAGGTGTTCTGTCTTTTCCCCTTTGTCAAAATACTTGCCAGAAAGGGCACTCTACTTGTTGGAAAGGGCACCGTATTCGCCAGAAAAGGGCACAACAAAGGGCAGAAAGCTCTCACATCCTCCAAGTAACGAGGTATCAAGCAAAGTGCAAAGGACGAACTAGAATGGGGCAAGATATTCCACTCCATCATCTAGACAGATCTTATCACGTCCAAACTCCCCAGCAAAGCATCATCAACTGATGTTAGCTGCAGATTTGCTACACACCCAGTTGTAACGCAACCTCTCCGTGGGAGGAATTCACTAGCTGTGAGCGGAAGAAAGAGAATATAGCAGAATGCTAGGGGCACGAGCCCACAATTTGCTGTTTATCCATCAACCACCCAGGGGAGGGATGAAAAATGAGAGATTGAAGAATAGAGAGATGTGCGATGAGAGGAAAACTGAGAATAGGGCTTTTTCAGGAAAAACAAAGCTTGAGGGCCGAGTGATGTGAGAACCACAAATGAGAAAGGGTGGGAAACACTACCCGGTGAAACAGGCTCCCTGTGCACGTCTGAGTGTCGTGTCTTTTTGTTTTATCTCGATTCTTGTTTTGAGTCGTTTCGAGTGTTACTCGATGTGTCTAGGTTGTGTACCTTTTATTTCCATGTTGAGTTGTCTTGCTGTGTTCAGTCGTAGGCTCAATACCTGGTCGAAAACTCTTCTCTCAATTTCAAAAATAAAATAGTTTTGTGCTCAAAGTGCGGTGCCATTCTTCACGTTTGTGCAAAACAAGATTCGTTCTTTCATAAAACCACACGGTTCAACCCAGGTCATGTGAGAACAGTAAAACCACGACCTATCTGAAGCTATATGGGTTCCAGACTGCTGTAACAGCGCCCGCGGGCCTCATGCTACAGTTCGGACTCGATTTGTGTCACGGTTCTTAATCTGAACCAAAGAGTCCAAATCTGGCAAATCTTTTTGAGAAACAGATTTTTGAAAAAGTAGTGCCAAACATGGACTGCTTTGCCAGATACAGAGTCGCCACCTAAATATTTTTTTTATGGGAGAATTTAGGAAACCCTGACTCGGTGCCGAAGGCCACATGCCCGTCATCACCGGAGTTGTCTCGGCTCGGGAGCTTGGGTACGATCGGGGAAGGTCAGCTATGAGCACCCCCTTTCGCCCGGTCCGAAGATCGGCCTCTACTAACCGTGATGTTCGTTTTTGAAAACTTTATGCGTTCTTATTCCGGTTATTAGCCTAGAATTGCTATGTTATGCGCGCAGCAAACAAGTATAGACCAAATCACCCAAATTGGAACAAAACATTTCATGTTTGTTTTGAAAATGGTTTGCTACTCGCAAGTAGGCTAAAATGCAGATTTTGCCACCCTCAAGTGGGCTTTTAGAAAAGATGATTTTGCCACTATCTAGTGGGCTTAAAACTCACAGTTTTAATGCATTATTCCAATTTAGGTAATTCAACCTCCATCCACAGGCATTCAAGCAGTTATATCACATAAGCAGCTAGCCTCATGGTAATCATACTGTCATGGCAACACTCACACGCATGCGATATGCTAAAGCATAAAAGCTTACCTAGTACTCCGAGCCAAAACAGAAACTAGTCAGTAATCATATGCAATGATCCTAGTCCATGTTAAAAATGGCTAATGCAACACATGCAAAGATGCAATCTAAACAGGCTCGGCTATCCTAAAGATGGCATGTGAAATGCTGCAACTAACAAGTTCTCAACTCGGAATTGAAATACAAGTGCAGTTAGCATGATGTGCCGAGCCCGGTGCATGTAAGACAGATGTATGGATGCACGCATGCTATCATACTGTTATGCTAATTTAAATATGCCCTAGTCTACCATCATAAGCGGGTAAATAAAAAGGGAGAAAGAAGTGGGGGTTGGAAGACATGCACACACTCACCCACACTTATTACAGATTTGCCCTCGCTCGGAGGGACCAAATAAATATTACATTCCAAATGATAAGCGAATAAATTATTACAGACTTTCTAATTAATTAACAAAATAAATGCAGCAAGGAGGTGGCCGCAGCCCCGCCTTGGGATGCGTGAGTGATGCATGCTCGGATCCGTCTCGCCCGGAAAGCCCGTACCATAACACTGCCACCTCTGTTTATACTGCCCTGTCTCTCTGAAAATTGCCAAAACTCCAGGACAGGTTCCTTGCATGCTGCAGAGCACCACCGGCTAGGGGAAATTCCCACCGGCAGTTCACAACTTCCATCGGCTGTTTATTGGGTCACCGGCATTTCAAAAAGTGTCGGTCGGCACTAAATTCTGCCGGTCGGCAGAAGCTCCCTGCAGAAGACAGTTTTGACAGCAACAGAGAATAGACAGCATATGGCATAGGATTTCAGGCACATGTATGCATGGACACACTCCCTATCATGTAATGGACTCAAGGGAACATGGCCCTCGACCCTCGGGCCACCAATCACGCATTTCGATGCATGATGGCCAAAGAGTCAAGTATGCATTTCAATGTCAAATGCAATGCACACAAAACATACAAGGGACCCAACCTCAATCATGGTTGGTCAAGAGGCGAGGCAATGCACAACAATGCACATGCGACCTAAGCATGCAAGCAAACATACAAACATGCAATATAACTACATGGCACACACAATGCTAACAACATAACATGCACAACGTATTGAAACATGGCATACACAATGCAAGATGGGCTTACAACAATACAAGTGGACCTCAGCCACACTCACATAGGAGGCCATAAGATGAAAATGAAGTGCCTCGAAATGCGTGCACAAGGGCATGCAAACCGAGGCAATGGCATATGCAATGCAATGGCTAAAGTGGCATATAGAATGCAACATGGGCTTATACTAACATGAGAGAGCCTCAGCCACACTCACATGAGAGGCCGACGGATGAAAATGAAGTGCCTCGAAATGCGTGCACACGGGCACGCAAACCGAGGTAATGACATACGCAATGCAAATGACATGGAAACATGATATGGGCTTATACCAACATGAGTGAGCCTCAGCCACACTCACATAAGATGCCGGCAGATAAAAATGAAGTGCCTCGAAATGCGTGCACACAGGCACGCAAACCGAGGCGATGGCGGAATGCAATGTAATGACATGAAATGGATGGCAATCATTCTAACAGAATTCCAGCAACAAAATATGGGGGGAAAACAGTCCCTAAATGAAGCGAAATGATACCAAATGCAAGGAATTGTCCCGAAATGCAACATTAGGCACCCGAAATGGCCTATAGCTATGCCAAACATGCACAATATGGACATGCAATGCAAAGACAGAAGCTAGATAGTCCCAAAAAAGGCACTTTCACAGTTATAAACATGGCCAAACAGCAAGCATAGGTATGGCAAAAATGGCATGCAAGAATAGGGGCCAAAAGAGGGGTAATGAAGCAAGTGATATAACCAAAACCCAAACTGAAAAATTTCCTTCTACAACACTGAAGAGGGACCAAAAATATGAATATTTACAGTATATGGAAGACCTCAAATCAGTATACAAACATGCTAAAAGTGTGATGCAAAATTAGGCTCAAAAGTGGCTACAACATGAAGTATACAAAATAATCACCAAACAGCCAAAGACCCTTGATAAAACATGTAGAATGGACCAAAATAAGCACTTTTCCAGAACTGTAAAATGGCCAAAAACAAAAGCATGGTAGGCTAACTAAACATGCAAGAATGGGGAATAAAAGAAGGATATAACATGAAGTGACCTATGGAGGTCTCAAACCATGAAAGGAACTAAATGAAAAATGAAGAATGGACCAAAATAAGGACTTTTTCAGAACTGTAAAATGGCCAAAAACAAAAGCATGGTAGGCTGCCATTGCATGCAAGAATGGGGAAGAAAAGAGGAGTATAAAGGTAGGTACAACATGGAAGTCCCAAATGGTGTTGAGCCCTTCTTCAATGTTGAAGAGGGGCTCAAAATAAGCCTAATATCAGTTTACAACATGCTCTAAAATAAATTTCTCATGGGTCAAAAATAGCATGCAAAACTATGACATACAAGAGGGTCAATGAAGCAAGTGTGAGCTACTGTCCTCAAACAGCAAGAGGTCCTCAATCAAACATGAAGAGGACCTCAAAATATGATGAGTTACAGTTTGGGTCGGAGCCCAAAGATGCAAGAAACTATGGCTTAGATATGATGCAAGAATAGGCTAGAAAAGGGAAGAAGAGGACTCACCTTTGTAGACCAATGAACCAGCACCTCTTGGACCAAGTTTAGGTGCTCCTAAGCTCTGGAGAACAGCCTCAAGCTGCTGGAATGGGCATTGGATGCCTTGTGCTATGAGTTGATGAAGAAATGGCCCAAGAACAAGGGTGTTTGATCACTCTAACATACCCAAATGTAGAGAGAGAGGGAGATATAGAGAGAGAGGGTGATATATATGTTATATGTATGTATTAGGTCTGGTTTTTGCTCCTAAAAATCCAACCTCAACAAAGGAGGAGGAGAGGTGCATATATAAGGCAAGGAAATCACTTAACTTACAAGCTAAGTCAAGGGAAAGGGGTCAAAGGGGTTCAAGGCTTATTGGAGAAGCTTGGACAGCTGGTAGGCTTCTTGAGGAAGCCAAGAAAAGGGGTCAAGGCTTCCTCAAGAAGCCTTGAGCAAAGGGTGCAAGAAAAGGGGCCAAAGGGTGTGCAAAGGGTGCAAAATAGCCACATATATGCACGTGGAGTAGGGTCTGTGCATCCCAGCTGGCACAGCTGGCATGCACCATGCTTGAGGGATGAAAAAGGGGCAAACCGGCCAGAAAATTTGGTCGTCGGCCAAAATAAAGTGCCGGTCGGCATAATATTTTTCCGCTCGAAAAAATAGATTGCCGATAGATGATGCCAAGGTCAAAAAATGGCCGGTGGGTGTCCAAATTGAAGCCCCGGAAGTTAGCTTTCTAATGGCGCAAACCTTGCATTAAAATTCCTTCTGTGTAAAACGTTATGCCCTTTTCCGTGAAGCCGCGCGGATTCTATCCAACCGGGATGATGCCCGACTTCAACTGATCATATCTCCCCCACCCGGACTTGGCTCTAGGAGATTCTTGAGTGCAAAGTGAAGCCCCGGAAGTAAGCTTTCCGATGGTGGTGGCCCCATAGCTAAACTCCAAGTGTACAGACAGATAAGCCCGATTCAGCGAGGGCTGCTCGACTCGCTTCTATCCGGATTCATGCCGAACTTCTCCCAAGCTAGTTTTCTCCTCTCCTTTCCTCTTTTCTTCAGCTCCAAAACCCTAAACAAAGTGTTTTGAAAGATTTGCCTCTCTTCTAGCCGAAGAAACTGATTCTTTGCCCTGCACATCTCTCAACACCGAGCAAACCATCAGTAGTGCCCAAGTCTTAAGGGCGGTCAAAAATGGGGTGTCTACAGTTGCCCCTCTTTGACAGAACTCGAAAGTTATAACAATGACGGGAGTGAATGTCAAAGCCTAGAGACGACCCATTTTTGACAAGGCCGAAGACTTGGACAAACAAACAAAATACCGATAAATAAATGGTTGTGCCCACAGGCTGCCTACGTATCCCTTTGCAAGGAATCAAACCAGCGTAGTTCAGGGGCAGGATGCAAATGATATGCAGGAAGACTTTGATAATTGGACTTATACGCCACGCGAAGCCAGTTTGTACTCAAAACAATGCAATGTACTAACAAGTACAAGTGAGGTGCGCAAGATAGCGCGATAGGATGCATGCAAGATGCAAGTGAGGTGCACAAAACAGTGCGATGCGCAGAACGGCGCGAACAACTTTGAAATGCACAAAACAGTGCGATGCGCAAAACGGCGCGAACGAATTTTGAAATGCACAAAAATATTGCGATGCGCAGAACAGCGCGAACAACTTTGAAATGCACAAAAATAGCGCGATGCACAAAACAGCGCGAACAACTTTGAAATGCACAAAACAGTGCGATGCGCAGAACAGCGCGAACAACTTTGAAATGCACAAAACAGTGCGATGCACAAAACAGCGCGAACAACTTTGAAATGCACAAAACAGTGCGATGCACAAAACAGCGCGAACAACTTTGAAATGCACAAAACAGTGCGATGCGCAGAACAGCGCGAACAACTTTGAAATGCACAAAACAGTGCGATGCGCAGAACAGCGCGAACAATACAATGAAATGCACAAAAATAGTGCGATGCGCAGAACAGCGCGAACAACTTTGAAATGCACAAAACAGTGCGATGCACAAAACAGCGCGAACAACTTTGAAATGCACAAAACAGTGCGATGCGCAGAACAGCGCGAACAACTTTGAAATGCACCAAACAGTGCGATGCGCAGAACAGCGCGAACAATACAATGAAATGCACAAAAATAGTGCGATGCGCAGAACAGCGTGAACAACTTTGAAATGCACAAAACAGTGCGATGCGCAGAACAGCGCGAACAATACAGTGCACAAAACAGTGCGATGCGCAGAACAGCGCGAATGATAAACTGCACAAAACAGTGCAATGCGCAAAATAGCGCGAATGATAAACTGCACAAAACAGTGCGATTGAGGTGCGCAAAATAGCGCGAATGTAGTTGCACAAAATAGTGCGATACGCAAAATAGCGCGAAGAAAATACAATGCACTAACAAGTGCAAGTAAGGTGTGCAAGATAGCGCGAACAAATGCAATGCACAAAATAGTGCGATGCGCAAAATAGCGCGAAGGAAATGTAATGCACAAAACAGTGCGATGCGCAAAATAGCGCGAACAAAATGCAATGCACTAACAAGTGCAAGTAAGGTGCGCAAGATAGCGCGAACAAATGCAATGCACAAAATAGTGCGATGCGCAAAATAGCGCGAAGGAAATGTAATGCACAAAACAGTGCGATGTGCAAAATAGCGCGAAGAAAATACAATGCACTAACAAGTGCAAGTAAGGTGCGCAAGATAGCGCGAACAAATGCAATGCACAAAATAGTGCGATGCGCAAAATAGCACGAAGGAAATGTAATGCACAAAACAGTGCGATGCGCAAAATAGCGCGAACAAAATGTAATGCACTAACAAGTGCGATGCGCAAAATAGCGCGAACAAAATACAATGCACTAACAAGTGCAAGTAAGGTGCGCATGATAGCGCGAGTGAATGCATGTTCTATGCAAATGAGGTGCATTTTCTATGCAAGTATGGAAGAGTGCATTTTCTATGCAAAAGATACGAGCATTTTCTATGCAAGAAACAGGAGCATATTCTATGCAATATTGAAAGAAAATTCTATGCAGAATCGAAAGCAAGCATATTCTATGCATGAATCATAACGATGTGCGGCACGCATGTCACAGAAGTATATATGAAAGTGCACATTCTATGCAATGGAAGGGCATCAAACATGTACTCTGGTGCCTCCGATTTACCTTTCGGAGGACTTTGTAATACGCTCAGCTCAAAAGGGGACACCCTGTTTATGTTGGCAAGAGATAACATCTGTTGCTGCTTTAATTGCCATTCTGACTTGAAGCAGGCTTACACTTGGGGTCGAGATACACTCATACTCTAGAGAGATGGTGAGGCCTGAGAAGGTGCACCTGGAATGCAGTCTCGGATCTTGCCAAAGCTGGAACACCCTAAGATGCTCCGAATTTTCCTTTTTCTTTTGCTTTGCAGTCTGGAACCTACATAGCTTCAGATAGGTCTTTGTTCTACTGTTCACACTTATCGGGGGTGGACCCTGCAGTTTTATGAAAGAACAAATACTGTTTTGCACAAATGTGGAGAATGGCACAGCACTCTGAGCACAAGATGATTTTTGAAAATTGAGAAATGAGTTCTTAACCGGGTATTGAGCCGACGACTGGCCACAGCCAAAACGACTCGACAAGGGAAAAAAACAAAGGTAAACAACCTAAACACATCGAGACACGCTTGGAACGACCCAAAGCAAGAATCGAGACAAACAAAACCAAAGGCAAGACTCAAATGTGCACATGGAGCCTGTTTCCCCAAGCATTGTTTCCCACCCTTTCTCATTTGTGATTCTCACATCGCTCGGCCCTCAGGCTCTGTTTTTCTGAAAAAGCCATTTTCTCACTTTTTCTCTCAACGCACATCTCTCTATTCTTTAATCTCTCATTTTTCATCCCTCCCCAGGGTGGTTGATGAATAAACAGGAAGTTGCGGGTTCTGGCTCCAAGCATTCTGCTAGATTCTCTTCTTCTGCTCACAATAGTGAACTTTCTCCCACAGAGGGGATGCGATGCGGCTGGATGTGCAGCGACGATGCTCTTACTGGGGAGTTTGGACGTGATTAGATCTGTCCAAACAAAGGAGTGGAATATCTTGATCCGTTCCCGTTCGTGCTTCGCACTTGGCTTGATACCTCGTTGCGTGGAGGATGTGAGAGCCTTCTGCCCTTTTGCGGTCAGCATCAGTGGTGCCCTTTTCTGGCAGGTAGAGTGCCCTTCTTGGCAAGTATGTTGAAAATGGGGAAAAGACAGGAAGCCTGACTCAATTGTGGCCCTAGTTCATCATTTTGACCATTTTTTTTATTTTGTTTTCTACGAAAATAATTTTGACCAATATGAGAGTTAGATTAACACACTTGTTCGATTTTTGATTTGAAAATCATGCAAGTCAGGTTATGAGCACTGAAAATGTCACGACCCGAACCCGCCCCCGTGGGTTAAGGACGTAACCGGCCAGTAATCATGAGATTACCTACGGCCTCAAACTGTTCTAAACGTATTTTAACAGAGTTAATGGGGGCCAAACGGAAGCAAAATTAAAAACTTTGTCCATAGAGCCGTGCTTATATGCACATCAAACAAACCATACTCAGATACGTTAATAACTCACATCAAAAGTACAGCTTCACAAAATTCAATACAGACAGGATCGTCCAAAACGAGTCAACCTATAACAGACTATGTACAGACATGCACTGGGTCCTTGCCAACAAGACAAAACATAGGTACATAGTAAAAGGGCAAGGATGGTCTCGTGCGCGAGGCACATGGCTGACTCTCCCAAAACTCCTGTTGTTCCTAGCAGACTTCACTGGGGCTGGGTTTGGACTTCCCTTGGCTCACCTACAAATACATGAATGAGCGTGAGCGATAGCCCAGTGAATAATATCAAATATAACAGTTACATAACAATATGTAGATCAACACGCTCCAAACGGCCTTGGGCCCAATTCTTACTTCTGTTTAACAGCAAAATATATATATAACTATACGAAATGCAAGTCAAGTAACTGTAGTTCCAAACATTCTGGCCTTTGGCCCATCCGGGTTTCCATTCATGGCAAAACGGCCTTCGGCCCATTCATTCATGTCAAACGGCCTTTGGCCCATTCATTCATGTCAAACGGCCTTTGGCCCATTCATTCATGTCAAACGGCCTTTGGCCCATTCATTCATGTCAAACGGCCTTTGGCCCATTCGTTCATGTCAAACGGCCTTTGGCCCATTCATTCATGTCAAACGGCCTTTGGCCCATTCGTTCATGTCAAACGGCCTTTGGCCCATTCATTCATGTCAAACGGCCTTTGGCCCATTCATTCATGTCAAACGGCCTTTGGCCCATTCGTTCATGTCAAACGGCCTTTGGCCCATTCGTTCATGTCAAACGGCCTTTGGCCCATTCATTCATGTCAAACGGCCTTTGGCCCATTCATTCATTTATTCTTGTCAGACTTTTGTCCACAATCCCAATTAACAACTCATAATATTTATAGGGGAATAGCAATTGGACATTGACAAGTTTTCAAATATTGATATTACTCACAGTGATCGGCTTGTGGATGCGCCCTGGAGCTTGACCCTACACATTTCATGAATACAAAAGGGTCACTAACAGTTCAATCCGTTCTTTAATTCACATATTCCTCTTTAGGCTTTGTTCTTATCTCATTAACTCATTTACAATGCTTAACACATGCCTAGGAGTGCTTACAAGTGAAAGAGAACGGAAAACGAATCACAGAATGCATGAACAAAATTCCAGGAAACAGGGTCCCCGCTCGAGCGTAATATTCTCCGCTCGAGCGGACCCTTAAGGCCTGCAAGGTACTGGTTGCACAAAAGATGCGCTCGAGCTGAAGGTCCGTCTACAAAAATCCACGCTCGAGCGTGAAATGTCCCGCTCGAGCGGGCATCCAACTCTGCAAAAAATGCTGGGAGCACGATTTTCCCGCTCGAGCGGCCATTACTCCGCTCGAGCGGACCTCAAAAATCTGGGTTTCCCAGATCGTGTTCTTGAGCTCCAAATCAGTTTTCCATCTACATTTCTTGCATGCAATGGTTCAAATTACACATTTACACATGCTAACATGCTACTAATGCAGATTACAACATTAGGAAACTCAATTACATGAATTATCTACATGCATGTCCCAAATTGTCTCAAACCCATCATCAACATGCTCAAATTCAACATTCAAGACTTATACTCCCATGATTTGTACATGCATGTGGGAGATGCTCATCATTCTCAACTTAGATGGTACAAATGGTGACTACAATATGAGCTTTACCCAAAACTCCACATGAATCATGTGTTTCAAGCTCAAACATGCAAATTCAAAGTAATTTCTTACATGCATGAGTTCTAAGACTTCAATCTCAACAAAAATCAACTCATTACATGTTCTTGATCACAAACAACCCTTGAACTTACAAATTACAAGTAAGATTTCATGAAATCACTTACCTAAGAGCTTCAACACTCAAGCCCTAGCCAAATCTTGAGCTAGATCTTCAAATTCCCAAGTCTTGAGCCCAAATTACACAAATCTCTCCCTTTTTCTCTCCATGGCCGGCCTCTCTCTCACTCTCAATTGTCTAACTCAGATTTTGAGTTTTAAGAGAGCTAAAGGAGAGTGCAATACAAATATACAACAAGCCCCACTAACAAATATTTTAATATAAAATAATGGGGTACTTAATTTCTCAATTTAATCAGTTTAAATTGACCAGAATCAAATTTCAATTAAATTTCACCGTAGGCCCTAAAAATTATGCCGACCACAATGGCGTAATCAATTTCGGGTTCCGTGGCCGATAAGGCCCTCAATTAAATTTCCAAAACAGACTACTCAAACAGATATTCCTACGATGAACAGATAAAATTTCAAACCACATATTTTCACATAGTGGAACACAAAATCATATCAAAATACATAATCACATCATGTTAAGGACTAATTAACATACTACGGAACATGGGTGTCACAGTCTTCCCCCCTTTAGGAAGTTTGGTCCTCCAAACTTAACTTACCTTCGTCGGGAAACAAATGTGGACAGCGTAGACGCATTTCCTCCTCTTTTTCCCATGTAGCATCTGTCCCATAGTGTTCCTTCCATTCCACTTTCACCATTGGAATGGATTTGTTTCTCAATTCTTTCACTTGTCGGTCAACAATTCTTTCCGGCCATTCAGCATATTCCATATTTTCATCAATAGCAATCCGGTGATAATCAATCACATGCAACGGGTCTCGGAGGTAACCCCTCAACATTGACACATGAAACACATTGTGGATTTGCTCAAATCCCGGTGGCAAAGCAACTCTATAAGCAACTGGACCAAGTTTCTCCAAAATTTGAAACGGCCCAATATAACGGGGCGTCAACTTGCCCTTTTTCCCAAACCTGACTTGGCCTTTCATTGGAGAAACACGGATGAACACATGGTCGCCGACCTCATACTCAAGAGGTCTTCTCCGGACATCTGCATAACTCTTCTGTCGGTCTTGAGCTGTTTTGAGCCTTTGCCGAATAGTTTTGATCTTTTCAGAGGTGTCTTGTACAATTTCAGGCCCGAGCAAAGCTCTGTCCCCGACCTCTGTCCAACAAATAGGTGATCTACACCTCCTACCATACAAAGCCTCGTATGGTGCCATACCGATGCTGGAGTGGAAGCTATTATTATAGGCAAATTCTGCAAGAGGCAGGTAATCTTCCCAACTCCCCTGAAAATCCAAAGCACACATGCGAAGCATATCTTCCAAAGTCTGTATTGTTCGTTCTGACTGCCCATCTGTCTGAGGGTGGAATGCAGTGCTGAACCTTAGTTCTGTTCCCATAGCTTCCTGCAAACTCTTCCACAATCTAGACACAAACTTCGGATCTCTATCCGACACAATGGATACTGGAACTCCATGTAAGCGGACAATTTCATCAACATAAATAGTAGCCAACCTGTAAGCAGTAAATGTAGTTTTGACAGGCAGAAAATGTGCAGATTTAGTCAGTCTATCAACTACAACCCAAACAGAATCCATACCGCGGGAAGTCCGAGGTAGGCCAACAACGAAATCCATGGTCACATGTTCCCACTTCCACTCAGGAATGGGGAGAGGTTGAAGTAGACCGCCTGGTTTCTGATGTTCAGCCTTAACTTGCTGACACTGAAGGCACTTGGACACATGTTCTGCAATCTCTTTCTTCATTTTAGGCCACCAATAGGTTTGTTTCAAATCCCGATACATTTTATTGTTACCCGGATGCATAGCAAATACGGATCTGTGGGCTTCATCTAAGACCCTCTTCTTTAGCTCCGGAATAACTGGAACACATATTCGGTTTCGAAATTTCAACATTCCATTCTCGATACTGAACTCTGCTTTTGGGCTGACTTCAAATTCATCAATTACCTTTCTGAGGAACTCATCCTCTTTCTGTTTTTGCTTGATTTCATCAACAATTGCCGGCTCGGCTGTAATAGCAGCTATCAATCCGCCCTGTTCGCACACTACCACTTCAATTTCAGACTTTTCAAAGTCTTGCAAAATCTCCCTTTGTTCAGTAAGCAAGCAAGCCATACTCCCTGTCGATTTCCTGCTCAAGGCATCAGCCACTGTATTAGCTTTTCCGGGGTGATACTGAATTTCTAGGTCGTAATCTTTTATCAATTCCAGCCATCTTCTCTGACGCATATTCAACTCTTTCTGCGTGAAGAAGTATTTTAGGCTTTTATGATCTGTGTAGACTTCACACTTTGCCCCATACAAATAATGCCGCCAGATTTTCAAAGCAAAAACAACTGCGGCCAATTCTAGGTCATGTGTTGGATAATTCTTCTCATGTGGCCTCAACTGTCGGGAGGCGTAAGCAATAACCTTTCCGTTCTGCATTAACACACAACCCAAACCCTTATAAGATGCGTCACTGAAAATCACAAAATTTTTCCGTACCTGAAGGTAGTGTCAAAATTGGTGCAGTGGTCAATCTTGTCTTCAATTCATGAAAGGCTGATTCTCTTTCACTATTCCACTCAAATGGTTGTCCTTTACGTGTCAATTGGGTAAGAGGCACAGCTAATTTCGAAAAGTCCTTTACAAACCTTCTGTAGTACCCAGCTAAGCCCATGAAACTGCGAACTTCTGTCACATTAGTTGGTGTAGGCCAATTCACAATTGCTTCTATTTTCTGCGGGTCCACTGAAATTCCTTCCTTGTTGACCACGTGCCCTAAGAAAATAACCTCATCCAACCAAAATTCACATTTCTTTAACTTAGCAAATAGTTTTCTTTCCCGAAGTATTTGTAAAACAGTCCTCAAATGATGTTCGTGTTCAAGTCTATCTTTAGAGTATATTAAAATATCATCGATGAAGACAACAACAAACTCATCAAGGTAGGTTTTAAAAATTCTATTCATTAAGTCCATAAATGCTGCTGGAGCATTAGTCACTCCAAATGGCATAACAAGAAACTCAAAATGACCATACCTCGTTCTGAATGCGGTTTTCTCAACATCTTCTGCCTTAACCTTCAGCTGATGATACCCGGATCTCAAATCAATCTTAGAAAACACCTGTGATCCCTGCAACTGGTCAAATAAGTCATCAATACGGGGTAAGGGATATTTATTCTTTATCGTTACCTTGTTCAATTCCCGGTAATCAATACATAGGCGTAGGGTACCATCCTTTTTCTTTACAAATAACACTGGTGCGCCCCAAGGCGAAGTACTGGGCCGGATAAACCCTTTATCAAGAAGGTCTTGCAACTGTTCTTTTAATTCTTTCATTTCGGCTGTAGCCATCCTGTAGGGAGTTTTAGAAATAGGTTGGGTGCCTGGCACAGTTTCAATAGTAAACTCTATCTCCCTGTCTACCAATTCCCCTGGTAATTCATTTGGAAACACATCTGGGAATTCTCTAACGATGGGAATATCATTCAATTCAACATTCACGGATTGTTCAGTCAATACATAACACAAATAACCCTGGCATCCCTTCCTGATCAATTTACATGCTTTCATTGCAGATATCAAATATGGTGGAGGTACTACCCCATTTCCCACAAACACAATTTCTTTCTGTTCTGGTGGTTTAAATACAACCCTCTTTGTCACACAATCTATAGTGGCACAGTATTTGGTCAACCAATCCATGCCCAAAATTACATCAAAGTGTCTAAAGTTTAAGGGCAACAAATCTACATACAGGGTAGCATCCTCAATATGCATGTCACAAAACCGATATATATAGTCACATAACACAGATTCCCCCGATGGAGCAGACACACATAACAAATATGGCAACAATTCTAGGGGTCTTTTCAGTCTAGATGCAAATGCATATGTCACAAATGAATGCGTTGATCCAGAATCAATTAACACAAAAGCATCCTGATTACATATCGAGATAGTACCTGAGACAACGGCATTGGCATTCCGTGTATCACCCGGAACGAGTGCAAAGACTCTCCCTTGTCTCACTGTATCCCCAGTAGTAGCAGATCTCAAAGTGTTTCCCGGCTTCGGGATCGATGCAGTGGAGCTAGCAGCTATCTTCCCACTATTCTGATTACAATCTCGGGCTATATGCCCTTGTTTCCCACACTTAAAACAGGCTCCCGATGCACGGTAACAAACTCCACGGTGCCTTTTGCTACAAGTGTTGCACATGGGAGTCGTGTCTCGGGAAGAACTTGAGGTAGTTGAGGAGCCCGTGTTTTGCTTTTTCAGAAATTTCTTCTTCACAAAGAAGCCTTGTCTTTTGTTGCCTCTCCATTCGGTTGTTGGCTTAGCTTGTCTAGCTATATTAGCCTCTGATATGATGGCCCGGTCAAGCACTCCAATGTAGGTCTCCAATTTCAGGACATTCACCCGCTCTAGGATGTCACTCCGGAGCCCACCTTCAAAATGCCTTGCCTTCTTATAATCAGTGTCAATTACGTGTGGTGCAAACCTGGCCAACTCAGTAAATTTGGCCTCATACTCAGCTACAGTCATACTGTCTTGTTTGAGTTCCATGAACTCTGCCACTTTCCTGTCCCGGACGCACTGCGGGAAGTACTTGTCATAGAAGATTTCCAAAAATTTCGCCCAATCAATATCTCTGTGGTTTTCCCTCATCAACATCCACCATCTTCTCGCTTCATCTTCTAGCATAAAGGTGGCTAGAAGCACTTTCTGTGTATCCGAGCACGGAAACACCTCAAACAGTTTTTCAATCCCAAGTACCCAAGCTTCGGCTTTTAAGGGATCTAGTCCACCATGGAACTGTGGTGGTTTCATTTTCTTGAATTCCTTGGTGAGAGCGATTATCCGATCATCATTTTGATTATCTGGCACAGGTGGTGCCAGAGGTGGAGGTGGCGGATGTGGTTGCTGCCACTGTTGTTGCCACTCCTGTTGCTGTCTCAAAGCTTCTGCCATTTCCTGAATCAGTCTTTCCATTCTGTCCAGTCTGGCAGCAGAGGATTCCTCTAACTCATCACCTCTGGTTCTCACCATCTAATTAAACTTGCATTATATTCCATACCAAAGGTACACAAGTACACATACACTAAGGAGCACATATTTCCAGATAATTCGTAATGCAAGTAGTTCACAACTTACACATATAATTATTCATAACAAAACATTTAAGCATATAATCAATGCTTCCAAACTCGTATTTATCACATGAATGCATCCTAGATCTTATCTAGACGCTTATTGCTCTTTTTGGACAAGTGTGTGAGTTATTAACTCGTGCTCTGATACCACTCTGTCACGACCCGAACCCGCCCCCGTGGGTTAAGGACGTAACCGGCCAGTAATCATGAGATTACCTACGGCCTCAAACTGTTCTAAACGTATTTTAACAGAGTTAATGGGGGCCAAACGGAAGCAAAATTAAAAACTTTGTCCATAGAGCCGTGCTTATATGCACATCAAACAAACCATACTCAGATACGTTAATAACTCACATCAAAAGTACAGCTTCACAAAATTCAATACAGACAGGATCGTCCAAAACGAGTCAACCTATAACAGACTATGTACAGACATGCACTGGGTCCTTGCCAACAAGACAAAACATAGGTACATAGTAAAAGGGCAAGGATGGTCTCGTGCGCGAGGCACAAGGCTGACTCTCCCAAAACTCCTGTTGTTCCTAGCAGACTTCACTGGGGCTGGGTTTGGACTTCCCTTGGCTCACCTACAAATACATGAATGAGCGTGAGCGATAGCCCAGTGAATAATATCAAATATAACAGTTACATAACAATATGTAGATCAACACGCTCCAAACGGCCTTGGGCCCAATTCTTACTTCTGTTTAACAGCAAAATATATATATAACTATACGAAATGCAAGTCAAGTAACTGTAGTTCCAAACATTCTGGCCTTTGGCCCATCCGGGTTTCCATTCATGGCAAAACGGCCTTCGGCCCATTCATTCATGTCAAACGGCCTTTGGCCCATTCATTCATGTCAAACGGCCTTTGGCCCATTCATTCATGTCAAACGGCCTTTGGCCCATTCATTCATGTCAAACGGCCTTTGGCCCATTCGTTCATGTCAAACGGCCTTTGGCCCATTCATTCATGTCAAACGGCCTTTGGCCCATTCGTTCATGTCAAACGGCCTTTGGCCCATTCGTTCATGTCAAACGGCCTTTGGCCCATTCGTTCATGTCAAACGGCCTTTGGCCCATTCGTTCATGTCAAACGGCCTTTGGCCCATTCATTCATTTATTCTTGTCAGACTTTTGTCCACAATCCCAATTAACAACTCATAATATTTATAGGGGAATAGCAATTGGACATTGACAAGTTTTCAAATATTGATATTACTCACAGTGATCGGCTTGTGGATGCGCCCTGGAGCTTGACCCTACACATTTCATGAATACAAAAGGGTCACTAACAGTTCAATCCGTTCTTTAATTCACATATTCCTCTTTAGGCTTTGTTCTTATCTCATTAACTCATTTACAATGCTTAACACATGCCTAGGAGTGCTTACAAGTGAAAGAGAACGGAAAACGAATCACAGAATGCATGAACAAAATTCCAGGAAACAGGGTCCCCGCTCGAGCGTAATATTCTCCGCTCGAGCGGACCCTTAAGGCCTGCAAGGTACTGGTTGCACAAAAGATGCGCTCGAGCTGAAGGTCCGTCTACAAAAATCCACGCTCGAGCGTGAAATGTCCCGCTCGAGCGGGCATCCAACTCTGCAAAAAATGCTGGGAGCACGATTTTCCCGCTCGAGCGGCCATTACTCCGCTCGAGCGGACCTCAAAAATCTGGGTTTCCCAGATCGTGTTCTTGAGCTCCAAATCAGTTTTCCATCTACATTTCTTGCATGCAATGGTTCAAATTACACATTTACACATGCTAACATGCTACTAATGCAGATTACAACATTAGGAAGCTCAATTACATGAATTATCTACATGCATGTCCCAAATTGTCTCAAACCCATCATCAACATGCTCAAATTCAACATTCAAGACTTATACTCCCATGATTTGTACATGCATGTGGGAGATGCTCATCATTCTCAACTTAGATGGTACAAATGGTGACTACAATATGAGCTTTACCCAAAACTCCACATGAATCATGTGTTTCAAGCTCAAACATGCAAATTCAAAGTAATTTCTTACATGCATGAGTTCTAAGACTTCAATCTCAACAAAAATCAACTCATTACATGTTCTTGATCACAAACAACCCTTGAACTTACAAATTACAAGTAAGATTTCATGAAATCACTTACCTAAGAGCTTCAACACTCAAGCCCTAGCCAAATCTTGAGCTAGATCTTCAAATTCCCAAGTCTTGAGCCCAAATTACACAAATCTCTCCCTTTTTCTCTCCATGGCCGGCCTCTCTCTCACTCTCAATTGTCTAACTCAGATTTTGAGTTTTAAGAGAGCTAAAGGAGAGTGCAATACAAATATACAACAAGCCCCACTAACAAATATTTTAATATAAAATAATGGGGTACTTAATTTCTCAATTTAATCAGTTTAAATTGACCAGAATCAAATTTCAATTAAATTTCACCGTAGGCCCTAAAAATTATGCCGACCACAATGGCGTAATCAATTTCGGGTTCCGTGGCCGATAAGGCCCTCAATTAAATTTCCAAAACAGACTACTCAAACAGATATTCCTACGATGAACAGATAAAATTTCAAACCACATATTTTCACATAGTGGAACACAAAATCATATCAAAATACATAATCACATCATGTTAAGGACTAATTAACATACTACGGAACAGGGGTGTCACAGAAAATTTTCCTCTTTTGGGTCCAAGAAATGGTCCAGTTTTTGGAAAAGATGGAACAATTTTTGAGAAAATTAGTCAACGTCAGTAAAAATTCTCAAAAACTATTTTTGCAAACGGCCAATGCTTAACAAGCACGGAACCCACTCTTGAGACGCACAACCTCGGATTTGGAGGAAAATTGGCCCCTTTCTCGAAGAGAGCTACATGGCAACGAAAAGTTGCCCCTTGTTTGCACGGCACCGCAGCGCGTTGAATGGCAACGGAAAGTTGCCCCTTTTCTGAATGGCACCGTAGCGCATTGTAATCAGTCCTCAGAGCGATGATTGCAACCGAACTCCCGGATGCAGAAAAGACAAAGATGACTAGAACCATCACATGGACACAGTTGAATTTGAAGTGTTTCAGGGCTGGACTTCAGAATGAAGTTGCCTACGTATCCCAAAGATGGGAATCAAGCCTTACGTAGTTCGGGGTTAAGGTACACTCGGGTATTTAACCTCTCCTTTTTAGGCTCTAACTTTTGCCAAGGCGCCCGATGCGGGTTTTCGACCTTGCGAGCTTTGTTTTTCTTTTCTTTTCAATTCTTTTTGATTTTTTTTGTTTTTTGCATTTTCTTCATTCCATTTTCTTTTGCATTTTTCTCATTCTTTTTTTTTTGTTCTTTTTTTTTTTTCTTTTTCTTGCTCTAACTTTTGCCTGGGTCGCCCTTCCGGGTTTTCGGCCCAGCGAGCCTCTCAAGGGTAAAAGTGTAGCTTTGTCCATGTCAAATGGTTCTGAGATCTCGAATCCGTCTGAATCCAGGAGAGTGACTGTTGTTCGCTGACAATGCAGGAGTCCATCCCATGGGGGCTGGATTTGCCCCTAGTGTTGTAGATCGGAACTCAATTTTTCTTTAACAATACTTTCTCTTCCCTCCCTCTGGGATTTGGCGTTCTTGCCGGTCTTCATTGATTTGCAGGACGACCAATCTTCGGCTCTTCGAACACATCTGGCATTTTTGCACCTAGTTCCAGGGATACTTCTGATCTAGCTTTGCAAGCTTCTTTTGATGACATCTGATCTTCTTGGTCTGACTTCCCTGCCCCTAATTTATGGGCTGCTTCAAATCAGGCCACACAGGCTTCACATTGTAGTTGATCGTTGAACCTTCTGAATTCAAGTTCAAGGTTTGAAAGTGAGGGGTCGAATCTCGAGGCTGAGAGCGATCCTAAGCTGCACAATCTCAAGAGCGATTCCACACAGGTCTTCGCAGGATCGCGCAAAACATTTTTTTTGAAATCTTTTAAGAAAGCGGCTAGTCGCTCGCGCTGAAGACAGTGTAGAACCAATCTGGATCAAGCCAGGGTCCTTCTGAGTACTCACATTAACAAGCATGATCTCATTCGTTAAGGGCTTAGCATGCCTCTCCTTCCCTCAGATGATCAAAATTTTGCAAATCCCGAGGAATTCCTTCCTCTTCGTTTTCACCGCAGTGTTCAAAAAAAAAGTTTTGAAAAAACTTAGGTCATTACAATGACTTCAAGGCACAGAAAAGACAGGCGAAGAGCACTGTCATTCCATTCAATACTTCTGGCGCAACTGGCACACGGCAGAAGCAAACACAAGAGTGTGAAAATCACTGCTATTCATTCAAATCTGTTGGCACAACTGGCTCCCTGGCAGAAACAGACTCAAAAGGACAAACACAAAGCAAAATAGTGATATCCGAAGTAACACCCCCGGAATCACTCGACTTTAACAAAACAGGACTGACTCGATACAACAAGACAGACCCGACTGACTCAGTATGAAAAGACTGACTCAATACAAATTGAGAAGACTGACCCAATACCCAAGTCAGAAAACACAAAAACTAGTATTCGTAAAATGCTCGAAACAGTGCGTGCCAAACGCCACATCTAGAGTAAACTGAGTGCCGCCCACAGGTGGTTCATCCCTCGATCACATCACATTATCCCCTACAAGTTCACTGATCAAGTGCCGATAGACTTTGCAGGACCTGGTGCGGGGATGACTCCATTGTCAAATAGATCCTGTACTTCATGGCGAAGACGGAAGTAGGCATTGGTAGTATGGCCAGTTTGTTGATGGTACGCGCAGTACTGGGTAGTATCATGTGTAGCCGGAAGAGGGTTCGGGAGAGGCCGAGGCTCAAGGGGTTTGAGATGGCCTTGTCCAACAAGAATTTGGAGAGCTTTGGATAAAGGCATATAGAGGGCATGGAAGACCCTCCGACCTCGGGGTTGGTACTTCAAGGCTTGTGGATTTTTACTGGACGCACCAGCAAAGGGATTAGCAGGTGCTGGCCTGGTTTGCCGATCTCTTCCGAGTGGAGGATTAGAGATAGCAGGATCGTCTCTAGTATGACAGTCCTTCTCCCGATGTTCCCTTTGATTCAGACCGCCCCCAACTTGAGCAGCGAAAGTGTCATCCACAGCTTTTGCAACAACTGCGAGGACTTGCTCTTTGTTCAGTCCCTCAGCTTTCAAAGCCTCAATATCCCACCGAAGGTGTTCGTGGGGACCAATGCCTGCCCCTACTTTGCTCCTACTAGTCGCTTCCACTTTGTCAAGAGATTGGCTTTCCTCAAACGCAGCCCGTCCCAACATCGGGGAGTCTTTCGACATGAGGTTCCCGGTATGTGGTGTGGTCGATGATGGAGCCAATGTCCCGAAGGCCAGATCCGTCACGGTTTTTTGAAGATCTTTAATCATTCCCATCAACTCAGAAGTAGTGGGTTCACGGGTTTGAAATGGTTGAGGTTCGGGTGTACCCATCATGCATAAGTCCATGCTTTCTGGGATAAACACCTCAGGCTTGGGTAGATGGGCCGGGGTGATGTATATGCTGGGAGTGGGTTGGGAAGAGGTTGAGGATCGAGGGGTTTGAGATGTCCTTTTTCCATCAAGGCTTTTAGTGTGCTAGTCAGGCTCCTATAGAGGGGAGTGAAAGTTCTGCCCTGAGCTCGGGCTGGGCCGGCTGTTTGTAGGCTTGGTTTGGCAAAAGGGTTGGCTGTGGTGACTGCATTGATCTCGGTGGGTTTGGGAATGACGCTACTACCAGCATTGGTACTCCCTGCAAAAACCTTCCTCGTCGGTTCACTTGTTCTGGGAATGATCCCACTGTTGAACGCATTCTCGATCTGAACCCCCAGATCATGCAAACCTTTGAAAGTGAATAGCAGAGAGACTATCAACTTTTGCAACATATCATGCTCGAGGTTTCGCACCATCATCTGTACTTGATCCCTCTCAGAAGGGCGGCGATCTATCATCTATGCTGCCTTTGCTCTCCACCTCGCAACAAATTCCACAAAAGGCTCTGTTGGGTTCTAGCGGGTTGCTTCAAGCTCTTGCATGGTCATTTCAACTTGGGTATTGTAAGAATACTGATCAACAAAGGCCTCAGCCAATTCTTCCCAGTTTTGCTTCACTTTATCTTCCAACTTAGCGTACCAAGTGGCTGCTACACCCGACAAGGTTCTTCCATACAGGGAGAGTTTCTGTGGCTTGGTCAGACCCATCGGCTTCAGGACGTCCAAGAAAAGTCGGATATGTACCATTGGATCTCCAGACCCGTCGAAACGGTCGATATATGGCATTTTGAATCTGTCCGGGAGCCGAACGGCAGCCTCGGTGTGCCCATCCTCAATGTCGGGAATGGAGTTAAGGCCCTGTGCCTTTTTGAATTGCTTCTCAAGGTTCGCAATCTTCATTGCAGTCGGATTGAGCTCATTAACATCAAGGGAATAAAGCCCCTCATTAGGCTGTACCAGGGGTCTGAGCACCTGAGCTTGAGTCAACCTTTCCCGAGAATTCGGACACTGCAAATCTTCAATTGGTGGAAGTGGGTCAAAGTTTGGCTGGGGTCCCAAAGCTGGATGTGAGGCAGTTACCCCAGGTGGGCGCTGCGTTTCAATACTGGTCTCAGCCTGCATGGCAGTTCCCTGATTTAACGCTGCTATCACGGCCACAAATTCTTCTGAACCCTGTGCCATCATGGTCTGCTGAGTCCGAACAAAGGTGATGTGGCTGGTGACTGTCGGATCAGATGAACCAATGAGCCCTGTTTGGCCCTTCTTTGCCTTGCCTCGGCAAAAGAACACTGGTTGCCCTTGAATTGAATTTCTGACCTAACAAAGTCTATCAGCACTAGTCCAATGTACCCGGGGGATATCGGAGCCTTCTGAAGCTATGGTTCCAGGACTACCTTGCAAAAGAGAAAACAGACAGCATTTCAGCTCGGATATGATCATAGTGGAATGACTGTGCTCAACACTGATCACTGCTCCCCAAATATCTGTCCCAAAATTGATACCCTCAGGTAAAACTGATTCCCCAAATACTGATGCCCACAGGCCTGATGCCCAAACTTGCAAACTGAAATATGCATTCCTATAGAGATACACTCTAAAAGCACATAGCAAGTAAAAAGAGCCAAAACACCCCTATGTTGGGGTAGGGTTTCCCTGTCCTATTTTGTCAGGAGCTAGGGTTTCACTACGCACGCAGTGGTTTCAAACAACCTATAATCGGGTAAGCAACCTGTCCTAGCTTGGAATGGTCACTATGGATTCCGAATATGCACTAGGTCGAATGGTCAAAAAGGGTGCCCCGGTAAAACCGGGGTTTGTGTTCCCATGCTGTCAGAGCCCATAGCCGGTCAGCCTTATGGACATGCCTTGACAAGACAAGCCTCCGGCAAACCGTTCAGGAATGGCAGATGGCAAACACTGTGTTCCTAGGCGCACCAATGCACATGCAATGCAAAGAAACACATAAATGAAATCAAAACGGGATATCACGAGTTCGAGTCAAGCTCTCTAAACTCCCTAGCAGAGTCGCCAGAAACTGTAACAGCGCCCGCGGGCCTCATGCTACAGTTCGGACTCGATTTGTGTCACGGTTCTTAATCTGAACCAAAGAGTCCAAATCTGGCAAATCGTTTTGAGAAACAGATTTTTGAAAAAGTAGTGCCAAACATGGACTGCTTTGCCAGATACAGAGTCGCCACCTAAATATTTTTTTTATGGGAGAATTTAGGAAACCCTGACTCGGTGCCGAAGGCCACATGCCCGTCATCACCGGAGTTGTCTCGGCTCGGGAGCTTGGGTACGATCGGGGAAGGTCAGCTATGAGCACCCCCTTTCGCCCGGTCCGAAGATCGGCCTCTACTAACCGTGATATTCGTTTTTGAAAACTTTATGCGTTCTTATTCCGGTTATTAGCCTAGAATTGCTATGTTATGCGCGCAGCAAACAAGTATAGACCAAATCACCCAAATTGGAACAAAACATTTCATGTTTGTTTTGAAAATGGTTTGCTACTCGCAAGTAGGCTAAAATGCAGATTTTGCCACCCTCAAGTGGGCTTTTAGAAAAGATGATTTTGCCACTATCTAGTGGGCTTAAAACTCACAGTTTTAATGCATTATTCCAATTTAGGTAATTCAACCTCCATCCACAGGCATTCAAGCAGTTATATCACATAAGCAGCTAGCCTCATGGTAATCATACTGTCATGGCAACACTCACACGCATGCGATATGCTAAAGCATAAAAGCTTACCTAGTACTCCGAGCCAAAACAGAAACTAGTCAGTAATCATATGCAATGATCCTAGTCCATGTTAAAAATGGCTAATGCAACACATGCAAAGATGCAATCTAAACAGGCTCGGCTATCCTAAAGATGGCATGTGAAATGCTGCAACTAACAAGTTCTCAACTCGGAATTGAAATACAAGTGCAGTTAGCATGATGTGCCGAGCCCGGTGCATGTAAGACAGATGTATGGATGCACGCATGCTATCATACTGTTATGCTAATTTAAATATGCCCTAGTCTACCATCATAAGCGGGTAAATAAAAAGGGAGAAAGAAGTGGGGGTTGGAAGACATGCACACACTCACCCACACTTATTACAGATTTGCCCTCGCTCGGAGGGACCAAATAAATATTACATTCCAAATGATAAGCGAATAAATTATTACAGACTTTCTAATTAATTAACAAAATAAATGCAGCAAGGAGGTGGCCGCAGCCCCGCCTTGGGATGCGTGAGTGATGCATGCTCGGATCCGTCTCGCCCGGAAAGCCCGTACCATAACACTGCCACCTCTGTTTATACTGCCCTGTCTCTCTGAAAATTGCCAAAACTCCAGGACAGGTTCCTTGCATGCTGCAGAGCACCACCGGCTAGGGGAAATTCCCACCGGCAGTTCACAACTTCCATCGGCTGTTTATTGGGTCACCGGCATTTCAAAAAGTGCCGGTCGGCACTAAATTCTGCCGGTCGGCAGAAGCTCCCTGCAGAAGACAGTTTTGACAGCAACAGAGAATAGACAGCATATGGCATAGGATTTCAGGCACATGTATGCATGGACACACTCCCTATCATGTAATGGACTCAAGGGAACATGGCCCTCGACCCTCGGGCCACCAATCACGCATTTCGATGCATGATGGCCAAAGAGTCAAGTATGCATTTCAATGTCAAATGCAATGCACACAAAACATACAAGGGACCCAACCTCAATCATGGTTGGTCAAGAGGCGAGGCAATGCACAACAATGCACATGCGACCTAAGCATGCAAGCAAACATACAAACATGCAATATAACTACATGGCACACACAATGCTAACAACATAACATGCACAACGTATTGAAACATGGCATACACAATGCAAGATGGGCTTACAACAATACAAGTGGACCTCAGCCACACTCACATAGGAGGCCATAAGATGAAAATGAAGTGCCTCGAAATGCGTGCACAAGGGCACGCAAACCGAGGCAATGGCATATGCAATGCAATGGCTAAAGTGGCATATAGAATGCAACATGGGCTTATACTAACATGAGAGAGCCTCAGCCACACTCACATGAGAGGCCGACGGATGAAAATGAAGTGCCTCGAAATGCGTGCACACGGGCACGCAAACCGAGGTAATGACATACGCAATGCAAATGACATGGAAACATGATATGGGCTTATACCAACATGAGTGAGCCTCAGCCACACTCACATAAGATGCCGGCAGATAAAAATGAAGTGCCTCGAAATGCGTGCACACAGGCACGCAAACCGAGGCGATGGCGGAATGCAATGTAATGACATGAAATGGATGGCAATCATTCTAACAGAATTCCAGCAACAAAATATGGGGGGAAAACAGTCCCTAAATGAAGCGAAATGATACCAAATGCAAGGAATTGTCCCGAAATGCAACATTAGGCACCCGAAATGGCCTATAGCTATGCCAAACATGCACAATATGGACATGCAATGCAAAGACAGAAGCTAGATAGTCCCAAAAAAGGCACTTTCACAGTTATAAACATGGCCAAACAGCAAGCATAGGTATGGCAAAAATGGCATGCAAGAATAGGGGCCAAAAGAGGGGTAATGAAGCAAGTGATATAACCAAAACCCAAACTGAAAAATTTCCTTCTACAACACTGAAGAGGGACCAAAAATAGGAATATTTACAGTATATGGAAGACCTCAAATCAGTATACAAACATGCTAAAAGTGTGATGCAAAATTAGGCTCAAAAGTGGCTACAACATGAAGTATACAAAATAATCACCAAACAGCCAAAGACCCTTGATAAAACATGTAGAATGGACCAAAATAAGCACTTTTCCAGAACTGTAAAATGGCCAAAAACAAAAGCATGGTAGGCTAACTAAACATGCAAGAATGGGGAATAAAAGAAGGATATAACATGAAGTGACCTATGGAGGTCTCAAACCATGAAAGGACCTAAATGAAAAATGAAGAATGGACCAAAATAATGACTTTTTCAGAACTGTAAAATGGCCAAAAACAAAAGCATGGTAGGCTGCCATTGCATGCAAGAATGGGGAAGAAAAGAGGAGTATAAAGGTAGGTACAACATGGAAGTCCCAAATGGTGTTGAGCCCTTCTTCAATGTTGAAGAGGGGCTCAAAATAAGCCTAATATCAGTTTACAACATGCTCTAAAATAAATTTCTCATGGGTCAAAAATAGCATGCAAAACTATGACATACAAGAGGGTCAATGAAGCAAGTGTGAGCTACTGTCCTCAAACAGCAAGAGGTCCTCAATCAAACATGAAGAGGACCTCAAAATATGATGAGTTACAGTTTGGGTCGGAGCCCAAAGATGCAAGAAACTATGGCTTAGATATGATGCAAGAATAGGCTAGAAAAGGGAAGAAGAGGACTCACCTTTGTAGACCAATGAACCAGTACCTCTTGGACCAAGTTTAGGTGCTCCTAAGCTCTGGAGAACAGCCTCAAGCTGCTGGAATGGGCGTTGGATGCCTTGTGCTATGAGTTGATGAAGAAATGGCCCAAGAACAAGGGTGTTTGATCACTCTAACATACCCAAATGTAGAGAGAGAGGGAGATATAGAGAGAGAGGGTGATATATATGTTATATGTATGTATTAGGTCTGGTTTTTGCTCCTAAAAATCCAACCTCAACAAAGGAGGAGGAGAGGTGCATATATAAGGCAAGGAAATCACTTAACTTACAAGCTAAGTCAAGGGAAAGGGGTCAAAGGGGTTCAAGGCTTATTGGAGAAGCTTGGACAGCTGGTAGGCTTCTTGAGGAAGCCAAGAAAAGGGGTCAAGGCTTCCTCAAGAAGCCTTGAGCAAAGGGTGCAAGAAAAGGGGCCAAAGGGTGTGCAAAGGGTGCAAAATAGCCACATATATGCACGTGGAGTAGGGTCTGTGCATCCCAGCTGGCACAGCTGGCATGCACCATGCTTGAGGGATGAAAAAGGGGCAAACTGGCCAGAAAATTTGGTCGTCGGCGAAAATAAAGTGCCGGTCGGCATAATATTTTTCCGGTCGGCAAAATAGATTGCCGATAGATGATGCCAAGGTCAAAAAATGGCCGGTGGGTGTCCAAATTGAAGCCCCGGAAGTTAGCTTTCCAATGGCGCAAACCTTGCATTAACATTCCTTCTGTGTAAAAAGTTATGCCCTTTTCCGTGAAGCCGCGCAGATTCTATCCAACCGGGATGATCCCCGACTTCAACTGATCATATCTCCCCCACCCGGACTTGGCTCTAGGAGATTCTTGAGCGCAAAGTGAAGCCCCGGAAGTAAGCTTTCCGATGGTGGTGGCCCCATAGCTAAACTCCAAGTGTACAGACAGATAAGCCCGATTCAGCGAGGGCTGCTCGACTCGCTTCTATCCGGATTCATGCCGAACTTCTCCCAAGCTAGTTTTCTCCTCTCCTTTCCTCTTTTCTTCAACTCCAAAACCCTAAACAAAGTGTTTTGAAAGATTTGCCTCTCTTCTAGCCGAAGAAACTGATTCTTTGCCCTGCACATCTCTCAACACCGAGCAAACCATCAGTAGTGCCCAAGTCTTAAGGGCGGTCAAAAATGGGGTGTCTACAACTGTAAAGCAAAAGAAAAGAGGGAAAATCGAAGCATCTGAATGTGTTTCACCTTCAGCAAATTCCGTGATTGTACTCCAGATGTACCTCCTCAGGCCTTGTCACTACTCTGAAGCATGAGTGTATCTCGGCCCCAAGCTTAAGCCTATTCCAAGTCAGAATGGCAATTAAAGCAGCAGCAGATGTTATCTCTCTCTGGTATGAACAGGGTGTGCCCGTTCGAAAGGTAAATCAGAGGTCGCGTTTGAATTTGGTCTCGTTAAGGCTTGTATTCCCTTACTCAGCATTTAGTTTTAAATATGCGTTGTCACGCACGTTCCATTTGCATCGTGATGCATGTCCCAATTGCATTGTTATGCACCCACTTCACTTGCATTGTGATGCACGTTCCAGTTGCATTGTTATGCACCCACTTCACTTGCATCGTGACGCACGTTCCAGTTGCATTGTTATGCACCCTCTTCACTAGCGTTGTTATACCTATTCATTGCATTGATTATGCACATCTATCTCGCATTGTTATGCTCATTCATTGCATTGTTATGCACTAATTCACTCGCAATTATCATTCTTTCTCCTCGCGTGTGCGACGGCTTAGACCTCCTTTGGTTTAGAGCATTTGGAACACGTTCCAATGCCCGCATCTTCCATTCTAAAACACCGGGATACATCCCTATGTTTCTCCCTCTTCGGTTAAAAGTGTTCGGAATACGTTCCAATACTCACACCATTCTGAAACACCGGGATACGTCCCTATGTTTCTCCCCCTTCGGTTAAAAGTGTTCGGAATACGTTCCAACACTCACACCATTCTGAAACACCGAGGTACGTCCCTATGTTTCTCCCCCTTCGGTTAAAAGTGTTCAGAATACATTCCAACACTCACACCATTCTGAAACACCGGGATACGTCCCTATGTTTCTCCCTCTTCGATTAAAAGTGTTCGGAATACGTTCCAATACTCACACCATTCTGAAACACCGGGATACGTCCCTATGTTTCTCCATCTTCGGTTAAAAGCATTCGGAATACGTTCCAATGCTCACACCATTCTGAAACACCGGGATGCGTCCCTATGTTTCTCCTTTTATTCTGAAACAATGGGATACGTCCCTATGTTTCTCATTCCTTGTGAAACACCGGGATACGTCCCTATGTTTCTCATTCTTCGGTTAAAAGTGTTCGGAATATGTTCCAACGCTCACACCATTCGGAAACACCGAGATACGTCCCTATGTTTCTCCCCCTTCGGTTAAAAGCGTTCGGAATACGTTCCAATGCTTATACCATTCCGAAACACTGGGATAAGTCCCTATGTTTCTCTCTTTGTCCCCTTCCTCACACGATTTCAGCGTGTCTGGAATTTATCTTATGATGCATGGAGCGCGCTCCTGATTTGATTTTCTTTGTTGTTCCTCCACTCACGAGTCCAGCGTGGTTGGAGTATGTCACCATTTTGCATCTATTGTACTCTCTATCGCATCGCATCTATCATCTATTACATCCATTGCACCATATCTGTTTTATCGTTCGGTCTAAGGAGACCTTAAATCCTGCATCATCACTCGCACTGTTTTGCGCATCGCACTTGCATTTATTCGCACTGTCTTGTGCACTCACCTGGTCCAGGAGACTTTAAATCCTCTAAAGGTGCAATTCCTTTGGTGTTTGTCGTGCCTGAACGACTTCCAGTGGTTTGGTATTGCCACTTGCCTGTGTTAGCAGTGAGTTCCTAGGAGATCAACTGAGACGGTGGAAACTAGAGTTCGAATGGCTCTTGCCTATAACGCAAAGGTTCGGGATTTCCGAGACTAAAGTCTAGTTTGAATACCCAGAGGTATATCCTCGGCTTGAAATCTGTATGGCAGCCCCATAGATTGAGATAGCATGTGTATACGCCTCAATTCTGGATATTGAACCAACCTAGTCTGTCACCTTGTTGGAGAATAGGGAAAGCTGCGACCATAGTCAGGGAGAAAAGTAGTACCTGCGGTTCAACCAAGGAGAAGCGAAAGATCCCCAACAGCATGAGGTAAGTCATTGCCAATTGCCCCTGTAAGGTACCTCTACCTCTTAGCTATTACATTGCATTTTAGTCAATACATTACAGTGCATTGCATGAATCCTCAATTTTCAAACCGGCTTCGCGTAGCGTATAAGTCCAATTATCAAATCGGCTTTGCGTAGCATATAAGTCCAATTTTCAAACTAGCTTCGCGTAGCGTATAAGTCCAATTATCAAAATCTTCCTGCATATCATTTTGCATCTTGCCCCCCTGCCTGCGAGCATGCCTGCGGGCACATCTTTGTTATCTTGCCTGTTTGTCTAAGTCTTCGGCCTTGTAAAAAATGGGTCGTCTCTAGGCTTTGACATTCACTCCCGTCACTTATGACTTTCAAGTTCTGTCAAAGAGGGGCAACGGTGGACACCCCATTTTTGGCCGACCTTAAGACTCAGACGTCATCGATTGAGTGCTTGGTGATGTTACATATCGTGCTCGTTCAGAGGTTTCAGAGTCTCGGCTGCGAGCCTTGCCTCCGGACTTCCGGACTCTTTCATGCTTTGCCTCGGTTTGCGAACCAGGCTCTGTTTTCTCTGTTTTCTCTTCTCGAAGGGAGGGAGAGGTCTCGTAGATCATCTCTCAGTGGCCGTAGGCTACGTTTCGTAGTCGTAGGCCATTTTGCCCGTTTGGAGCTCGATTTCTGATTTTTCGGAGCCGTTGGCTGTGTGCCTCGGTTCGGGACCACTTAACCATCTCCGTTTGCTCCCTTTTAAGGGACACTGTGGCTCGAAAAACCAACTTCGTGGTCAAACACCACTTCCGGTGCCTAACAGTCAGTTTTCGGGGCCTCGGGCTGCGCGTTTCGGTCCCCGAACCTCCATTTTGCATCGGTTTTAGTTCATTTTTGGTAGGGACCTCTGTTTCATTGTTAGAAAGGTCGTAGAAGGGTGGGAGGCCAGTAATTGTTCTGATAACCAGTTTTATTCCTTCATCGCCCTCCGTCGCCCGTTTTTCTCACTTGAAAGCCAAAGTTGACCACCCTAAGGCCACTTTTTCTTGCCCCAAACCACATATTTGTGTTGTACACACCTGGGAGGCCACCAATATCACATGGCCGGCCAGTAATTCTGGTTGACCCTTTTGAACCCCTCCTAAAAGTGGCATTTTCTCTCTCCTGGTTCACTTTCTCCAGTTTTTGACTATATGGTTGTGTTGTGCACACATGGGAGGCCTTCTTTCTGGGGTGGCCGGCCACTAATCATGATTGACCCTTGGCCGGCCTGCCATGGGGGGAGCCGGCTAGCCACCTAAACCCTAGATAACCAGCCGGCCACGATCCTCTCTCCAGGCACTTTACAGAAATGCATTCTGTTTCCCCCCAGATTTTGTATCCGGAGGGGGCTGCACTTTTGGGGGGAAACTTGAATTCTTTCCCCCCCATTTTTCCCCCATTTTCTTCCCTTCTTTTGCCTATATAACAGCAGCTCCAGCTCCCATCTGAGGGTTACAAAAATTTGCCCTAAGCCTCTTGCATTGATCCTCCCTCTCCTTCTCTTCCAAGCACCAAAACCTCTCAAGTCCTACACTATTTACCCTACACCCCTTAGCACAAGGCCTCCATACTCCATACCAGCAGCTTGAGGCTGTTTTTCAAAGCCTAGGAGCACCCAAACTCGGTCCAAAAGGCTGTTAAAGATTGGTCTTCAAGGGTAAGTCTCTTTCTCCTCTTCTTGGCTCTATTTTTGCATACAATCTAAGCTATACTTTCTTGCATATTTGGGCTCCAACCCTAACTGAAAATAGCATTATTTTGAGCTCCTTTTCATGTTTGTTTAAGGGCCTCTCCCTGTTTGAGGTCTCTAGCTACCACTTTCTTCTTTACCTCTCTTGTATGCCTCTTTCTTGCATAGTATTTTTGGCCTATTTTTAAACTGTTTTGAGCTTTGTTATAAACTGTGAAGTGGTTTATTTTGAGCCCTTCTTCAACATTGTTGAAGGGCTCTTCACTTTTTGAGGCTTCCTTTTGGCACTTGCCTCTTTATCCCTCTTTTGGCCTCATTTTTGCATGTTTTGTTAGCCCCTTGTGCTTATATTTTTGGGCTCTGGTCTGAACTTTAAATGGCCTCATTTTGACCCCCTCTTCATGTTTGACCAAGGGACCTTTTCTGTTGAGGTTCCCTTTTTGCTCTTTGGGTTTAAACCTCTTTTTAGGCCTTATTTTGCATAGTATTTTAGGCTTGCATGTGAACTGTTTTGGATTTGGTCACTAACTGTAAAATACCATGTTTTGGGCCCCTCTTCAACTTTGTTGAAGGGCTCTTCATTGTTTGGGGCCAGAAGCTGCTACTTGCTTCTTTATCTCTCTTTTGGGGCCATTTTTGCATGTTAACTTAGCCCTATTTGTGTTCACTTTTTGGCCTTGCTTAAAACTTGAAATATGCATGTTTTGGGACTTCCTTAATTCTTTCTTTATGCTTCATATTCAAATAATGCATGCTTTGTATAGCATAAGTCATTCCATGCGCTTAGTTTCGAGTTTCGGGTCTCATTTCATGCATCGGGTGCCATGTTTCCATGTTTCGGGGCTGTTTTGCATCATGTTTTGGTATTAAAATTTGCATGTTTGCATATCATGTTTCATACCTTGCCATGCTTTGTTAAAGTGGCATTTGTACCTTAGGTTCGGTCCTCGGTTTGCGTGCACATGTGCACGTATCTCGAGTGTCTCATTTTCATCTAATGGCCTCTTATGTGAGTGTGGCTGAGGTCCACTCATGTTGGTGTAAGTCCATTATGCATTGTGTATGCCATTTCATTTCATAGCATTGCGTATGCTAGGTTGTATATTAGCGCATTGTGCATGCCATGTTATCTCGTGCATTGTGTATGCCATCTCCTAGCATTGTGCATGCTAGGTTGTATATTAGTTGCATTCATGCATGACATGCATATTGCATCGTGCTTGGGATAGGAGTTAGCCCGAGCACGGGAAACGAGGGACGTTTCGTACTTCGAGTGACGGAACGTGTCTCAATTCCCTGTCACCGACACTCTGGATTGCCCATGATGGAGTTAGGTCTTGTTGTGTTTTCATATGCATTCATTCTATATTGAGTTGCACAATTCGACTCCTCGGCCATCATGCATCGAGATGCGTGATTGGTGGCGCGAGGATCGAGGCATGCATACATTTGTGAAAATACATTGCCGTGCCCTTTTCCTGCTCTCTGTTGCAGCAAATCAAGAATCAGTAGCCTTTCAAAGGCCTTGCACAGCATTCCGGCATCAATCGCAAACAAAGGCTAATCGGGGCATCGCAGTGGATTTCCGTGCCAAGCAACCCGAGCATGCACCATTCATCATCCGGAGCGGAGTTGAGGCAATCCCTGGCTTGCATGCTAGTTTACAGCTTTCTTAGTTTAATTCGTTATTTAATTTGGCTTCTGTACATATTTGGACTGTATTATTTATTTGGACTGTACTATTTATTTGGGACTGTATATTATTTATTCAGACCCTCTGTACAAGGGCATAATTGTAATAAGTGTGCGTGTGTGTGATGTATGTCTTCTAACCCCACGTCTTTCTCCCTTTTGTTTGCGCGCTTATGATGGTTAGATTAGGGCATATTTCAATTAGCATACAGTATGATAGCATGTTTGCATTCATTCATCTGTTTTGCATACACCGGGCTCAGCGCATCATACTAACTGCATTGCATTTTCAATTTCAAGTTGAATATATGTTAGCTGTAGCATTTCATATGCCATGTCTAGAATAGCCGAGCCTGCTATAAGTTGCATTTTTGCATGTGTTGCATTAGGCGTTTCTGTATAATTAGGATCATACATGGATTTCTAATTAGCTTCTGTTTTGGCTTGGAGTACTCAGTAAGTTTTATGCTTTAGCATCCTTGCATGCGTGTGAGTGACTGCCATGATAGCATGCTTACCATGAGGCTAATTGCTTATGTGATATAACTGCCTGAATGCCTGTGGGTGAAGGTTGGGTTATTTGGATTGGAACAATTCATTCACTGCGTGTTTTAAGCCCACTAGATAGTGGCAAAATCATGTTTTCTAAGCCCACCTAAGGGTGGCAAATCCACGTCTTAGCCTACTTGAGGGTAGCACCATCAAACCATTTTCAAACAAACAAACATGAAATGTTTTGTTCCAATTTAGGCGATCCATTCTATACTTGTATGCTGTGTGCATCACAAAATAATCTAGGCTAATAACCGGAATAAGAACGCATAATGTTTTCAAAAATAGATATCATGGTTAGTAGAGGCCGATCTTTGATCAGGCGAGCGGGGGTGCTCACGAAGTGACCTTCCCCAGTCATACCCAAGTTCCCGAGCCGAGGCAACTTTGGTGATGACAGACACGTGGCCTTAGGCAAACGAGTCAGGGTTTCCTAAATTTCCCCAAAATAAAATATTTAGGTGGCGACTCTGTATCTGGCAAAGCAGTCCATGTTTGGCACTTCTTTCAAAATCTGTTTCTCAAAACGATTTGCTGGATTTGGACTCTTTGGTTCAAATTTAGAACCGTGACAAATTGAGAGTCCGAACTGTAGTGAGCCCAATATCGAACGGAACGAGGGACTCGTTCCTCCCCGGGGCGTTCGGGGACGTCTACACACGCCAACCATGCTGGACTCGTGAGTGGAGGAAGAACAAAGAAAATCAAATCTGGAGCGCGTTCCACGCACCCTAAGATAAATTCCAAACACGCTGAAATCGTGTGAGGGAAAAGAACACTTTAACCACGCTGAAATCGTGAGAAGAGGTCCGAAAACAATTGCTCAAGTGCACACGCAACACAACTAGAGATAAAATCCAAACACGCTGAAATCGTGTGAGGAACGGGACACTCAAACCACGCTGAAATCGTGAGAGGAGGTCCAAACACAAACCGCCCAGCGCGTCTAAAATGCAACCTGGGATAAATTCTAAACACGCTGAAATCGTGTAAGGAAGGGGACACTCAAACCACGCTGAAATCGTGAGAAGAGGTCCGAAAAACCGCTCAAGTGCGCACACAACGCAACTTGAGATAAAATCCAAACACGCTGAAATCGTGTGAGGAAGGGGACACTCAAACCATGCTGAAATCGTGAGAAGAGGTCCGAAAACAACCGCCCAGGTGCATACACAATGCAACCTGAGATGAATTCCAAACATGCTGAAAACGCGTAAGGAATGGAACACTCAAACCACGCTGAAATCGTGAGAGGAGGTCCAAACAACAACCGCCCAGGTGCGCACACAACGCAACCTGAGATAAATTCCAAACACGCTGAAATCGCGTAAGGAACGGGACACTCAAACCACGCTGAAATCGTGAGAGGAGGTCCGAAAACAACCGCCCAGGTGCATACACAACGCAACCTGAGATGAATTCCAAACACGCTGAAAACGCGTAAGGAATGGAACACTCAAACCACGCTGAAATCGTAAGAGGAGGTCCAAACAACAACCGCCCAGGTGCGCACACAACGCAACCTGAGAAAGTCTCGGAGGACAACGATTCTAAACGCAGCACGGTGCAAAAGGATATAAGATAACACAAGATGTAAATAAACGCAACAAGTACGATGATACAATACATGTTACAAGCAATGTAGAGCATAATGTTTAGGGAATGCAATGAATAGACAAAGCGGCACTCTAGAAAGCACCTTATGGAGTGAGTGGCGGTAAACCGCTTTACTCTAACGGGGAACGGTACTCAGGGAGAGCACTTCTGATCGCCATTCTGGCTTGAAATAGTAAAACAGTCAACACAGTATTCTGTTCAATTTGAACACACAGCTCGTATCAGCACACAGTATCCGGTTTACTCGGCACACAGCTCAGTCTAAACAGACAGTCCGATCTGAAAACACGGGATGTAAAAACGGAACCTGTAGAAGTTGAAACAAACTTGGATGCTCCAAATTTTCCCTCTTTTCTTTTGCTTTGCAGTCTGGAACCCATATAGCTTCAGATAGGTCCTGGTTTTACTGTTTTCACATGACCTAGGTAGAATCCTGCGTTTTTTTTTTTTTTTTTTTTGAAAGAACAAAATCTTGTTTTGTACAAATGTAGAGAACGACACGACACTCCTAAGCACAAAACGATTCATTTTGAAATTGAGAAATGAATTCTTAACCCGGTATTGAGCCTACAACTGACCATAGCCAAAAAGACAGAACAACGAAAAACAAAAGGTAAACAACCTAAACACATCGAGAGACACTCGGAACGACTCAAAGCAAGAATTGAGACAAACAAAACAAAAGACACGACACACAGACGTGTTACCAAGACGAGAGACCTCTCAGTTCGCGAGGAGCCAATTTCTCCGGGTATTGTTTCCCAGCATTTCTTATTTGTGATTCTCACATCACTCGGCCCTCAGGCTCGGCTTTTCTCACAAAACCCTTTTCCTCACTTTTTCTCTCAGCGCACATCTCTCTATTCTTTAATCTCTCATTTTTTATCCCTCCCCTGGGTGGTTGATGGATAAACAAGAAGTTGCGGGCTCTTGCCCGTAGCATTCTGCTAGATTCTTTTTCTTCTGCGCACAGCTAGTGAATTCCTTCCACAGAGGAATTGCGCTACAACTGGGTGTGTAGCAAATCTGCAGCTGGCATCGGCTGTCGATGCTCTACCGGGGAGTTTGGATGTGGTTAGATCTGCCCAGATGAGGGAGTGGGATATCTTGATCCATTCCAGTTCGTGCTTCGCACTCGGCTTGATACCTCGTTGCTTGGAGGATGAGAGAGCTTTCAGCTCCTTTGTTGACAATTTCAACTGTGCCCTTTTCTGGCAGGGAGAGTGCCCTTCTTGGCCAGTATGGTGCCCTTTCTGGCAAATGCACTGACAACGGGGGGGAAAGACAGGAAGCCTGACTCAACTGTGCCCCTAGTTCATCATTTTGACCAATTTTTTTTTTTTGCTTTCTACTAAAACAGTTTTGACCAACATGAGAGTTAGATTAACGCGCTTGTTCGATTTTCTGATTTAAAATCTTGCAAGTTAGGCTATGAGCACTGAGAGTTTTCCTTTTTTGGGTCCAAGAAATGGTCTAGTTTTGAAAAATGGTGTACTTTTCGAGAAGATTAGTCAACCTCAGTAAAAATTTTCAAAAACTATTTTTGCAAACGACCACTGCTCAACGAGCACGGAACCTACTCTTGAGATGCACAACCTCGGACCCATAGCAATGAAAAATTGCCCCTTGTCTGAAGGACACTGCAAGGCAATGGAAAGTTGCCCCCTGTTTGAAATGACACTGTGGAGTTTTGAATGGCAATGGAAAGTTGCCCCTTGTTTGGATAGCACCGCAGCGCATTGTAGTTAGTCCTCAGAGCGACGAACACAACTAGACTCTCAGATACAGAGAAGACAAAGATGACCAAAACCATCGCATGGACACAATCGAATTTGAAGTGTTTTACGACTGGACTTCAAAATGAAGTTCCCTACGTATCCCAAAGATGGGAATCAAGCCTCATGTAGTTCGGGGATTTAGGTACACTCGGGTATTAACCTCTCCGTTTGCGCTCTAACTTTTTCCAAGGCCGTCCTTCCGGGTTTTCAACCTTGCGAGCTATATTTTTCTTCTTTTCAATTTTTGTGTTCTTTCTTTTCTTTTCATTTCTTTTTTGATTTTCTTTTTTTGTTCTTTTCTTTGCATCTTTCTTTTTTGTTCTTTTGTTCTTTTCTCTTTTTTTGTTCTTTTTCTTCTTTTCTTGCTCTAACTTTTGCCTGGGCCGCCCTTCCGGGTTTTCGGCCCAGCGAGCCTCTCCATGTCAAATGGTTTTGAGACCCCGAAGTCATCTGAATCCAGGAGAATGGCTGTTGTTCGCTGACGATGCAAGACTCCATCCAATGGAGGGTGAATTTGCCCCTAGTGTTTGTGGATAGGAACTCGGTTGTCCTTCAACAATGTCTTCTTCTTTCATCCCTTCTGGGGTTTGGCATTCTTGCCGATCTTCATCTTGGACTCTTCGAGCACATTTGAAATTCTTGCCCCTAGTTCGAGGGGTGTTCCTGATCTAGCTTCGCAAGCTTCTTGATCTGACTTTGTTGCCACTAATTCACGGGCTGCTCTGGATCCGGCCACACAGGCCTTACATTGTAGTTGACCTTTGAACTTTCTGAGTTCTAGTCCAAGGTTTGAAAATGAGGAGTCGAGTCTCGAGGCTGAGAGCGATCCTAAGCTGCACAATCTCAAGAGCGATTCCACACAGGTCATCGCAGGACCGCGTAAAACATTTTTTTTTTTTTGAAATCTTTTAAGAAAACGACTAATCACTCGCGCTGAAGACGGTGTGGGATCAATCTGGATCAAGCCAGGATCCTTCTCAGTACTCACGTTAACAAACATGATTTCATTCATTAAAGGCTTAGCACGCCTCTCTTTCTCTCAATTTGATCAAAGTTTTGCAAATCCCGAGGAATTCCTTCCCCTTTGTTTTCATCACAATGTTCAAAAGGTTTTGAAAAACTTAGGTCGATGCAATGATTTTCAAAGCACAGAAAAGCAGGTGAAAAGCACTGTCGTTTCATTCAGAACTTCTGGCACAACTGGCACAAGGCAGAAGCGAACACAAGAATATGAAAATCACTGTTGTTCATTCAAATCTGTTGGCATTACTGGCTCCAAGGCAAAAACAGACTCAAAAGAAAATGAAAAGACAAACACCAAACTAGCAAGTGATGTCCGAGGTAACACCCCCGGAATCACCTGACTCTAACAAAAACAAGACTGACTCGGTACAACAAGACAGACCCAACTAACTCAGTAAGAAAAGACTGACTCTGTACAAAACAACAACACTGACCCAATACCCAAGTCAGACAATACAAATTAACAACATTCGCAAATGTGCTCAAAACAATGCATGCCATTCCTACGTCTGGAGTTAATCGAGCGCCACCCGCAGCTGGTTCATCCCCTGATCACATTATCCCGCAAGTTCACCGATCTAGTGCCGATAGACTTTGCAGGACCTGACGCGAAGATGACCTTTTTATCAATCAGATTTTGTATTTCATGGTGAAGACGAAGACACATGTCAGTGTCATCGCCGGCTTGTTGATGAAAGACACAGTACTTCGCCGGGTTGTGGGAGAGAGGAAGTTTATTCACTAATGGCCGCGGCTCCAGGGGCTTCAGATGCCCCTTTTCTATCAGGACCCTCAGGGCCGTTGACAGAGACATGTCCAATGGGGTGAACACCCTCTGGCCCTGAGGTGGGTATTTGGCAGGTTGTGAGCTGGTTGTGTTGGATGTACCGGCGAAAGGGTCGGTAGGTGCTGACTTTTGATGATCTCTTCCGAGTGTAGGATTGGAGCTGAAAGGGGTGTTTCTGGTACAACATCTCTTGTCTCGGCTTGCCCCTTGATTCAAACTACCCCCAACTTGAGTGGCAAAAGTATCATCCACAGTTTTTGTAACCACTACAAGCACTTGCTGTTTGTTTAGTCCTTCGGCCTTCAAAGCCTTAATAGCCCGTTGAAGGTGTTCATGAGGATCCATGTCCGCCCCTATCTTGTTCTTTCCACTCGCCTCCACTTTGCCAAGGGATTGGCATTCCTCAAATACAGCCCGTTCCAAGACTGGGGAGCCTTTTGACATGAACTCCCTGGTATGTGATGTGGTTGATGACGGAGCCGATGTCCCGGAGGCCAAATCTGTCACAGTTCTCTGAAGATCTTCGATCATTCTCTTCAGCTCAGAAGTAGTGGGTTCACGGGTTTGAGATGATTGGGGTCCAGGTGCATCCATCATGCATAAGTCCATGCTTTCTGGAATGAACACCTCAGGCTTGGGTAGATGGGCTGGGGTGATGTATATGCTGGGGTCGAAGGTGGATGATAGTGTATGGATGAGGTTGATGTGGGGAGGTGACGAGTCAGTACTATCTTGAGGTCCTTTGGGTGGAGCTAGGGTCTCTTCATCAATAAGATCCTGAATCTTATGACGGAGGCGGATGCAACGGTTCGTATCATGACTGTGTTGTTGATGATAGGCACAGTATTTAGCTGGGTCATATCTTGATGGAAGAGGATTTGGAAGGAGTTGGGGTTCTAGGAGTTCTAGGTGCCCTTCTTCTTGCAGCTTTTTCAAAGCTTGGGAGACACTCATGTAAAGAAGATGGAATTTTCGGGCTTGGGGCCGAGTTGAAGTGGTTGGTTTTTGGTCATTGAGGGAAATGGTGATAGCGTCTACTTCTAAGCATTTCGCAGCTGTGCTACCATCAGTAGTAGCATTGGAACCGCGAGCAACATTCCTCTTCGAAAGCTCATTATCTTCTGCAAAGATCCCTTGTCTGATGGCATCCTCGATTTGAACCCCCATTTCATGAAAGGCTGGAAAGGTAAACAGAGGTAGAACGACCATCTTTTGCCGCAACTTGCCATGCAGATTCTGAACAATCATCCTGATCTGATCTTTGTCGGAAGGCCTTGTAGTCATCATTGAGGCCTTTGCTCTCCATCTTGTCACGAACTCTGAAAAACCCTCCTTTGGCTCTTGGCGGGTGACTTCGAGATCACGAGTCGTGACCTCGATCTGTGTGTTGTAGGAGTATTGAGCAATAAAGGCCTCAGCCAACCCTTCCTAGTTCTATTTCACAGAGTTCTCCATTTTTGCATATCAGATTGCGGCTATCCCAGACAAGGTTCGGCCGAATAGTGACAATTTCTGGGCTGTGGTCAAACCCATTGGCCTCAAGATATCAGAAAATAGTTGGAGGTGCACCATTGGGTCTTCAGAGCCATCAAATCGATCGATATGCGGCATTTTGAACCGCTCTGGCAAGGTTACCACTGAGTCGGTATAACCATCCTCTATATCAGGAATAGAGCGGGCCCCCTGAGACTTTTTGAACAATTTCTCAAGCTTGCTCACTTTCAATGCTGTGGGGTCCATCTCGAACTCAAAGAGGGAGTCTGGCAGGTTGGTGGGTGTTTTAGACAGCTAGGGTAGCACCGGGAGTGGAGCTGGCCCACCTGGAATGTCTGTATCATCCTGGACGTGGGTTGCCTCTCCGAGTATGGGAACTCTTGGTGGGGGAGGAGCCTGGTGTGAAGTAAATACTCCAGTTTGCTGCTCTAACCTGGCAATTGTCTCTGCCTGTTGGGCTATGACCACGGCCTGTTGCTTGGTGAATTCCGCTTGACGGACAGCATCTTGCTGCATGGCTTTCATACTATCCTGGAGTTGGCGCACCATCTCTTCCAGATCTGACATATTGTCCTGATCTAACTGAGCAACTGTTATACCTGTGTCTGCAGTAGGCTCTGAAATCTCAACCTGGCTGTTCAAAGACCACTGAGCTGGTAGCTGCTGTACTGGTGGTCTATGCCTGACCGACCTTTTCACCCTGCCTCTGGTAAAGGAACACTGATTGCCTTTGAACTGAATCTCTGACCCGACAAAGTCTATCAACACAAGTTCGGTGTACCCGGGGGATATTGGAGCCCTCTGAAGCTATGGTTTCCAGACTACCTAGTAAAAGAGAAAACATGCAGCATCTCAGCCCGATTTCACGATAACCCATATGAGCAGAGTTGAATGATTGTGCCTCCTACAGAATTTTGCCCAAAATTCTGCCCGTAAACTGATACCCTCAGTTGAACTGAATCCCAAAGTACTGAACTGGTGCCCGCAGGCCTGATGCCCAAACTTGTAGACTGATACATGCATTCCTATAGAGACGCACTCTAAAAGCACATAGCAGACAAGTGAGAGCCAAAACACCCCTATGTTGGGGTAAGGTTTCCCTGTCCTATTTTGTCAGGAGCTAGGGTTTCACTACGCACGCAGCGGTTTCAAACAACCTACGATCGGGTAAGCAACCTGTCCTCCTAGCTTGGAATGGTCACTAGGGATTCCGAATATGCACTAGGTCGAATGGTCAAAAGGGTGCCCCGGTAAAACCGAGGTTTGTGTTCCCATACTGGCAGAGCCCACAACCGGTCAGCCTTATGGTCATGCCTTGACAAGACAAGCCTCCGGCAAACCGTTCAGGAATAGCAGATAGCAAACACGGTGTCCTAGGCGCACCAATGCAAATGCAATGCAAAGAAACACATAAGTGTAATCAAAACAAGATATCATGAGTTCGAGTCAAGTTCTCTAAATCCCCAACAGAGTCGCCAGAAACTGTAGACGTCCCCGAACGCCCCTGGGAGGGATGAGGTCCCGTTCCGCTCGTATTAGGCTCACTACAGTTCGGACTCTCAATTTGTCACGGTTCTAAATCTGAACCAAAGAGTCCAAATCCGGCAAATCGTTTTGAGAAAATAGATTGTGAAAGAAGTGCCAAACATGGACTGCTTTGCCAGATACAGAGTCGCCACCTAAATATTTTATTTTGGGGAAATTTAGGAAATCCTGACTCGTTTGCCTAAGGCCACGTGTTCGTCATCACCAAAGTTGCCTCGGCTTGGGAACTTGGGTACGATTGAGGAAGGTCACTTCGTGAGCACCCCCGCTCGCCCGATCAAAGATCGGCCTCTACTAACCATGACATCTATTTTTAAAAACATTATGCGTTCTTATTCCGGTTATTAGCCTAGATTTACTATGTGATGCGCACAACATACAAGTATAGACTGGATCGCCTGAATTGGAACAAAACATTTCATGTTTGTTTGTTTGAAAATGGTTTGATGGTGCTACTCGCAAGTAGGCTAAGACGTGGATTTGCCACCCTCAGGTGGGCTTAGAAAACATGATTTTGCCACTATCTAGTGGGCTTAAAACACGCAGTGAATGAATTGTTCCAATCCAAATAACCCAACCTTCACCCACAGGCATTCAGGCAGTTATATCACATAAGCAATTAGCCTCATGGTAAGCATGCTATCATGGCAGTCACTCACACGCATGCAAGGATGCTAAAGCATAAAACTTACCGAATACTCCAAGCCAAAACAGAAACTAATTAGAAATCCTTGCATGATCCTAATTATACAAAAATGCCTAATGCAACACATGCAAAAGTGCAACTATAGCAGGCTCGGCTATTCTAGACATGGCATATGAAATGCTACAGCTAACATGTATTCAACTTGGAATTGAAAATTCAATGTAGTTAGTATGATGCGCCGAGCCCGGTGCATGTAAGGCAGATGAATGAATGCAAACATGCTATCATACTGTATACTAATTGAAACATGCCCTAATCTAACCATCATAAGCGGGTAAATAAAAGGGAGAAAGACGTGGGGTTGGAAGACATACATCACACACACGCACACTTATTACAGTTGTGCCCTCGCTCGGAGGGTCCGAATAAATAATACAGTCCCGAATAAATAATTACAGTCCAAATAATTACAAAACCCTAATTAATTAACAAATTAAATTAGGAAAGCAATAAATTGGCATGCAAGCCAGGGACTGCCTCAAATCTGCTCTGGATGATGAATGATGCATGCTCGAGTTGCCTTGTACGGAGAATCCCTCGCGATGCCCCGGTTTGCCTCTGTTTGCAATTGTTCTTGGAATGCGTACCAAGCTCCGGAAGGGTGCCGATTTCTGATTTGCTGCAACAGAGAGCAACAAAGGGGCATGGCAAAGTATTTTCACATATGTATGCATGACTACTCTTCAGGGAGTGTAGTCCTCGATCCTCGTGCCACCAATCACGCATCTCGATGCATGATGGCCGGGGAGTCGAATTGCATGACTCAATATGAAATGAATGCACATGAAAACACAACAGGGCCTATACTCCATCATGGATAATCCGGAGTGTCGGCGACCAGGAATTGAGATACGTTCCGTCACTCGGAGTACGAAACGTACCTCGTTTTCCGTGCTCGGGCTAACTCCTATCCCAAACACAATGCAATATGCATGACATGCATGAATGCAACTAATATACAACCTAGCATACACAATGCTATGAAATGGCATACACGATGCACGAGGTAACATGGCATACACAATGCGCTAACATACAACCTAGCATACACAATGCTATGAAATGAAATGGCATACACAATGCACAATGGACTTACACCAACATGAGTGGACCTCAGCCATACTCATATCGGTAGCCATTAGATGAAAATGAGACACTCGAGATGCATGCACGCATGCACGCAAACCGAGGACCGAACCCAAGGCATAGCATGCAACACTAACAAGGCATGGCAAGGCATGAAACATGGTATGAAAATATGCAAATTTCAGTGTTGAAATATGATGCAAAATAGCCCCGAAACATGGAAACATGGCACCCGATGCATGGAATGAACCCGAAACACAAAACTAGGCATATGCATTGGCCTATAGCTATACAAAACATGCATTATTTGGTCATGAAGTATGAAGAAAGAAGCAAGACAATCCCAAAAAATGTATATTTCCAGTATATAACAAGTCTCAAATATGAACACAAATAGGGCTAATCTATCATGCAAAAATGGCCCCAAAATAGAGATTAAACACAAAGGGACAGCAACTGGCCCCAAATGGCAAAGAGTCCTTCAACGAAGTTGAAGAAGGGCTCAAAACAAGGTATTTTATAGTTTACATAAAGCCACGAAAATAATCACAAATAAGGCCAAACTATCATGCAAGAAAAGGCCTAAAAGAGCGGTAAAGAGACAAGTAGCAGCTGCTATTCTCAAACAGAGGATAGCCCTTCAACAAAGTTGAAGAGGGGCTCAAAAAAAGACATTTCACAGTTTATGGAAGAGTCCAAAACAGCTTACAAATGAGCCTAAACTACCATGCAAAAATTGGCCCAAAAGAGAGATAAAGAGGCAAGTGGCAATAGGGGACCTCAAACAGAGAAGAGCCCTTAAAAAATGTTGAAGAGGAGCTCAAAATAAGACTATTTACAGTTTGTATTGGAGCCCAGAAATGATCAAAAACAAGGCTAATATATCATGCAAGATTAGGCCCTAAGAGAGAGATAAAGAAGCAAGTGGTAGTAGGAGACCTCAAACAGTAGGAGGTCCTTAATAAAACATGAAAAGAGGCTCAAAATATGACTATTTACAGTTAGGGTAAGAGCCTGAAAGTGTAATCAAGTATGGCTTAGATATGGAACAAAACAAGGCAAGAAAGAGGGAAAATGAGACTCACCTTAGTAGAACCAAGCTTCAATGACTTTTGGACCAAGTTTAGAAGCTCTTCACCTCTAGAAATCAGCTTCAAAGGTCTGGAATGGAGTATGGTGGCTTTGTGCTATGAGGTAGTGTAGAAATGGTGTAGGAAACTTGGGGTTTTGGAGCTTGGAATAGAGAGAGAGAGAGAGATATATAATGCAAGAGCCTTAAAGAAAATTTTGTAACCTCTGAAAACACAGCTGGGGGTGCTGGTTATATAGGCAAAGGAGTGGAGGAAAAGGGGGGAAAATGAAATTCAAATTTCCCCCAAAAAATAGGCCTAAAAGAGAGATAAAGAGGCAAGTGGTAGCTGCCGGTCTCAAACTGAAGAGAGCCCTTCACCAAAGTTGAAGAGGGGCTCAAAACAAGACATTTTACAGTTTATGACCAAGTCCGAAACAGCTTACAAATAAGCCTAACATACCATACAAAAATAGGCCTAAAAGAGAGTTAAAGTGGCAAGTGATAGTAGGAGACCTCAAACAGCAAAAGGTCCTGAATCAAACATGAAAATGAGCTCAAAATATGACTATTTACAGTTAGGGTCGGAGCCCTAAAATGCTTTCAAGAAAGGATTAGATATAGAGCAAGATAGGAACAAAAAAGAGGAAAAAGAAGCTTATCCTTGAAGACCAATGGACCAGCAGCTCTTGGTCTAAGAAATGGTGCTCCTAAGCTCTGAAAAACAGCTCCAAGTTATTGGAATGGATGGTGGTGGGGTGTATACCAAAAACCGGAGCAAACGGAGGTGGTTAAGTGGTCCCGAACCGAGGCACACGGCCGTCGGCTCCGAAAAATCGGAAACCGGGCTCCAAACGGGAAAAATGGCCTACGACCACGAAACGTAGCCTACGGCCACTGAGAGATGATCTACAAGACCTCTCCCTCCCTTCAGGAAGAGAAAACAGAGAAAAGGGAGCCTGGTTCGCAAACCGAGGCAAGACACGAAAGAGCCCGGAAGTCCGGAGGCAAGGCTCGCAGCCAAGACTCTGAAACTTCTGAACGAGCACAATATGCACCATCACCGAGCGCTCAATCGGTGACGTCTGAGTCTTAAGGTTGGTCAAAAATGGGGTGTCTACAATGCCTATACTTTTAAAGTTGGTAAAGTTCTAAAGATGAAATGGTACTTCATAGCAGCTAAGCCATACCTCCCTTTCATGCTCAATGATTAAGTCTTTGGTCCATTGTATGATGGACTCACACCGGTTATGAACCCAGTGCTCCAAATCCTTACTTTCACTTCTCATTTATTCTTCTGAATTAAATGTGAGGATCACTGACTTGCATCCAATTTCTCTTATCTGAACCTCGAGTCCACACTTATTAAACACTTCTTGTTTGAAATCAGAGGCAAGACAACAGGGCTTGAGTTTGACGACTAAACTCCCATATAGTCAGTTGTTTCCATGCTCTTAGACTTTAACTATCAGCCCTTTGCCCTTCACATTACCAACCCTATCAGCTACTACAATAGCATAGCTTGGCCCATTAACACGTAAGCTCTTTGTGTCAACTCGATTTCTTTGGATAACAGTACTTACACCTCTCTGTAATACCTGCTGGTTTCTATTTTTGTTTTGGTCTTTACTGAACTCTACCATTTTTACCTTTATCTCACGGTTGTCACACCAAGTGCCATTAGCCTTTTGAACAGCCACTATCGCTACCACTAAACAGTTGTGTCTCACAAATCCGAATCTGGAACTTGTTAGCTTCCTCATCTTGTTGGGAATGTAGACATCCATAACTACACCGAACTTGGAAAACAATTTAAACAGACCATTGGGAGACAATGATTCAAGTAGGTTATTGTAGACACCCCATTTTTGACCGACCTTAAGACTCAGACGTCACCGATTGAGCGCTTGGTGACGTTGCATATCGTGCTCGTTCAGAGGTTTCAGAGTCTTAGCTGCGAGCCTTGCCTCCGAACTTCCGGACTCTTTTATACTTTGCCTCGGTTTGCGAACCAAGCTCTGTTTTCTCTGTTTTCTCTTCTCGAAGGGAGGGAGAGGTCTCGTAGATCATCTCTCAGTGGCCGTAGGCTACGTTTCGTGGTCGTAGGCCATTTTTCCCGTTTGCAGCCCGGTTTCTGGTTTTTCAGAGCCGTTGACCGTGGGCCTCCGTTTAGGACCGCTTAACCACCTCCGCTTGCTCCGATTTTTGGCATGCATCTTATTTTCTCCATTTTGAGGGACACTGTGGCTCGAAAAACCAACTTCGTGGTCGAACACCACTTCCGGTGCCTAACAGTCAGTTTTCGGGGCCTCGGGCTGCGCGTTTCGGCCCCCGAACCTCCATTTTGCATCGGTTTGAGTTCATTTTTGGCAGGGACCTCTGTTTCATTGTTAGGAAGGTCGTAGAAGGTTGGGAGGCTAGTAATTGTTCTGACAACCAGTTTTATTCGTCCATCGCCCTCCGCCGTCCGTTTTTCTCACTTGAAATCCAATGTTGACCACTCTAAGGCCACTTTTTCCAGCCCTAAACCACATATTTGTGTTGTACACACCTGGGAGGCCACCAATATCACATGGCCGGCCAGTAATTCTGTGTGACCCTTTTGAACCCCTCCTAAAAGTGGCCTTTTCTCTCTCCTGGTTCACTTTCTCCAGTTTTTGACCACATGGTTGTGTTGTGCACACATGGGAGGCCCTCTTTTTGGCGTGGCCGGCCATCAATCATGATTGACCCTTGGCCGGCTGGGTATGGGGAAGGTCGGCCGGCCACCTAAACCCTAGAAAAGCAGCCGGCCTTGCTTCTCTCTCCTGGTACATCACAAATATGTATTCTGTTTCCCCCCAGATTCTGTATCCGGGAGGGAAATTTTTTGGGAGGGAAACTTGAATTTGAATCTCCCCCCCTTTTCTCCACTCTTGTGCCTATATAACCAGCACCCCCAGCTATGTTTTAGAGGGGATAAAAAATTGTTTTAGGCTCTTGCATTACATCTCTCTCCCTCTCTACTCCAAGCACCAAAATCCTTCAAATCCTACACCATTTTACACTACACCTCATAGCACAAGGCCTCCATACTCCATACTAGCAGCTTGAGGCTGTCTTTCAAAGCTTAGGAGCACCCAAACTTGGTCCAACGGCTGTCAAAGATTGGTTCTTCAAGGGTAAGTCTCATTCTCCTCTTTTTGGCCCTATTTTTGCATACAATCTAAGCTATACTTTCTTGCATATTTGGGCTCCAACACTAACTGAAAATAGAATTATTTTGAGCTTCTTTTCATGTTTTTTTAAGGGTCTCTCCCTGTTTGTGGCTTTCTTTTAACACTTTCTTCTTTACCTCTCTTGTATGCCTCTTTCTTGCATAGTATTTTAGGCCTATTTGTAAATTTTTTTGAGCTTGGTTATAAACTGTAAAGTGGCTTATTTTGAGCTCTTCTTAAACATTGTTGAAGAGCTCTTCACTATTTGAGGCTTCCTTTTGTCACTTGCCTCTTTATCCCTCTTTTGGCCTCATTTTTGCATGTTTTGTTAGCCCCTTGTGCTTATATTTTCGGGCTCTGGTCTGAACTGTAAATAGCATTATTTTTACCCCCTATTCATGTTTTATCAAGGGGATTTTGCTGTTTGAAGCTCCCTTTTTGCTCTTTGTGTTTAAATCTCTTTTTAGGCCTTATTTTGCATAGTATTTTAAGCTTGCATGTGCACTGTTTTGGGTTTGGTCACTAACTGTAAAACACTATGTTTTGGGCCCCTCTTCAACTTTGTTTAAGGTCCCTTCTCTATTTGAGGCCAGAAACCATCACTTGCTTCTTTGTCTCCCTTTTGGCCCATTTCTTGCACAATAGTTTATCCATACTTGTGTTTGTTTTAGTGGCTTGTTTTAAACTGTAAAGTGCTTCATTTTGAGCCCCTATTCAACTTTGTTGAAGGGCTCTTGGCCATTTGGGGCCAGCAGCTGCTACTTGCTTCATTACCTCTCTTACGGGGCCATTTTTGCATGCTAGCTTAGTCCTATTTGTGTCCATTGTTTGGCCTTTCTTAAAACTGTAAATATGCTTATTTTGGGACTGTTTGATTCTATCTTCACACTTCATGTTCAAATAATGCATGCCTTGCATAGCCATAGGTCATTCCATATACCTAATTTCATGTTTCGGGTCTCATTCCATGCATCGGGTGCCATGTTTCCATGTTTTGGGGCTGTTTTGTGTCATATTTTAGCGCTGAAATTTGCATATTTGCATACCATGTTCCATGCCTTGCCATGCTTTGGTAGAGTGGCATTCATGCCTTAGGTTCGGTCCTCGGTTTGCGTGCACGTGTGCACGCATTTCAAGTATCTCATTTTTCATACTATGGCCTCTTATGTGAGTGTGGCTGAGGTCCACTCATGTTAGTGTAAGTCCATTATACATTGTGTATGTCATTTCATTTCATAGCATCGTGAATGCTAGGTTATATGTTAGCGCATTGTGCATGCCATGTTATCTCGTGCCATGTTAGCGCATTGTGTACGTCATCTCATAGCATTGTGCATGCCATCTCATAGCATTGTGCATGCTAGGTTGTATATTAGTTGCATTCATGCATGACATGCATATTGCATAGTGCTTGGGATAGGAGTTAGCCCGAGCACGGGAAACGAGGGACGTTTCATACTTCGAGTGACGGAACGTGTCTCAATTCCCTATCACCGACACTCTGGATTGCCCATGATGGAGTTAGGTCTTGTTGTGTTTTCATATGCATTCATTCTATATTGAGTTGCACAACTCGACTCCTCGGCCATCATGCATCGAGATGTGTGATTCGTGGCACGAGGAACGAGGCATGCATACATTTGGAAAAATACATTGCCATGCCCTTTTCCTGCTCTCTGTTGCAGCAAATCAAGAATCAGTAGCCTTTCAAAAGCCTTGCATAGCATTCCGGCATCAATCGCAAACAGAGGCTAATTGGGGCATCGCAGTGGATTTCCGTGCCAAGCAACCTGAGCATGCACCATTCATCATCCGGAGCGGAGTCGAGACAGTCCCTAGCTTGCATGCTAGTTTACTACTTTCTTAGATTAATTTGTTAATTAATTAGGATTCTATACATATTTGGACTGTATTATTTATTTGGACTGTACTATTTATTTGGGACTGTATATTATTTTATTCGGACCCTCCGAGTGAGGGCACAACTGTAATAAGTGTGCGTGTGTGTGATGTATGTCTTCCAACCCCACGTCTTTCTCCCTTTTATTTACCAGCTTATGATGGTTAGATTAGGGCATATTTCAATTAGCATACAGTATGATAGCATGTTTGCATTCATTCATCTATCTTGCATGCACCGGGCTCGGCGCATCATACTAACTGCATCATATTTTCAATTCCAAGTTGAATACATGTTAGCTGTAGCATTTCATATGCCATGTCTAGAATAGCCGAGCCTGCTATAGTTGCACTTTTGCATGTGTTGCATTAGGCATTTCTGTATAATTAGGATCATGCATGGATTTCTAATTAGTTTCTGTTTTGGCTTGGAGTACTCGGTAAGTTTTATACTTTAGCATCCTTGCATGCGTGTGAGTGACTGTCATGAATAGCATGCTTACCATGAGGCTATATGCTTATGTGATATAACTGCCTGAATGCCTGTGGGTGAAGGTTGGGTTATTTGAATTGGAATAATTCATCAAATGTGTGTTTTAAGCCCACTAGATAGTGGCAAAATCATGTTTTCTAAGCCCACCTGAGGGTGGCAAATTCACGTCTTAGCCTACTTGCGGGTAGCACCATCAAACCATTTTCAAACAAACAAACATGAAATGTTTTGTTCCAATTCAGGCGATCCAGTCTATACTTGTATGTTGTGCGCATCACATAGTAATCTAGGCTAATAACCGGAATAAGAACACATAATGTTTTCAAAAATAGATATCATGGTTAGTATAGGCCGATCTTTGATCGGGCGAGCGGGGGTGCTCACGAAGTGACCTTCCCCAATCGTACCCAAGTTCCCGAGCCGAGGCAACTTTGGTGATGGCGGACACGTGGCCTTAGGCAAACGAGTCAGGGTTTCCTAAATTTTCCCAAAATAAAATATTTAGGTGGCGACTCTGTATCTGGCAAAGCAGTCCATGTTTGGCACTTCTTTCAAAATCTGTTTTCTCAAAATGATTTGCCGGATTTGGACTCTTCGGTTCAGATTTAGAACCGTGACAAATTGAGAGTCCGAACTGTAGTGAGCCCAATATCGAACGGAACGGGGGACTCGTTCCTCCCGGGGCGTTCGGGGGACGTCTACAATTTCTGGCGACTCCGCTGGGGAGTTAGAGAACTTAACTCAAACTCATGATATCTGGTTTTGGCTACACTTATGTGTTTCTTTGCATTGCATTTGCATTGGTGCGCCTAGGACACCGTGTTTGTCATCTGCTATTCCTGAACGGTTTGTCGGAGGCTTGTCTTGTCAAGGCATGACCATAAGGCTGACCGGTTGTGGGCTCTGCCAGTATGGGAACACAAACCCCGGTTTTACCAGGGCACCCTTTTCGACCATTCGACCTAGTGCATATTCGGAATCCATAGTGACCATTCCAAACTAGGACAGGTTGCTTACCTGATATAGGTTGTTTGAAACCACTGCGTGCGTAGTGAAACCCTAGCTCCTGACAAAATAGGACAGGAAAACCCTACCCCAACATAGGGTTGTTTTGGCTCTCACTTGCTTGCTATGTGCTTTTAGAGTGCGTCTCTACAGGAATGCATGTATCAGTTTGCAAGTCTGGGTATCAGGCCTACGGGCATCAGAATGTGAAGAAATAGTTTTACCCAAGGGTATCAGATTTGAAGCAGAATTTTGGGGGCAGAATTCGGTAGAGGGCACAGTCATCCTACTATGCTCGTATCTGTTTTGGTGAAGTTAGGCTGAGATGCTGCATGTTTTCTCTTTTGCTAGGTAGTCTGGGAACCATAGCTTCAGAAGGCTCCGATATCCCCCGAGGTTCATCGAACTTGTGCTGATAGACTTTGTCAAGTCAGAGATTCAGTTCAAGGGCAATCAGTGTTCCTTTGCCAGAGGCAGGGTAAAAGGGCCAGTCAGGCACAAATCACCAGTTCAACAGTTACCATATCAGTGGCCCCTATCCACCCCACCAGTGAACAATCAGGCTGAGGTCTCAGTTTCTACTGCAAGGATAGATACCAGTCAGTTAGATGGATCAGCAAAACACATCAGGGATGGAGGCAATGATGCGCCAGATGCAAGAGAGTATGAAACTCATGCAGCAAGATGCTGTCCGCCAAGCTGAATTCGCCAAACAGCAGGCTGTGGTCATAGCCCAACAGGCAGAGCTAATCACCAGATTGCAACAGCAAAACGGAGCATCTGCTTCGCATCAAGCTCCCCTCCACCAGTAGATCCAATACCCGGGGAGACGCCAAATGTCCAAGAAGGTACGGACATTCCGACAGGGCCGGCTCCGCCCCCGATCTTACCCCAGCTGTCTAAAGCACCAATTAACCCATCGGACTCTCCCTTTGAGTTCGATGTAGACCATACAGCATTGAAGTTGAGCAAGCTTGAAAAGTTGTTCGAGAAATCCCAGGGGGTAAAGTCTGTCCCGGACATTGAGGACGAGTACACCGACGCAGCTGTGACACTGCCGGACAGGTTCAAGATGCCTTACATCGACCGTTTTGACGGGTCAGGAGATCCCATGGTCCACCTGAGTTTGTTTTCAGATGTTCTGCACCCGATGGGCTTGACAAGATTACAGAAGCTTTCCTTTTTTGGCAGGACCCTGTCGGGTATTGCAGGCATCTGGTACGCCAAATTGGAGGATTCAGTGAAACGAAGCTGGGAGGAGATGGCCGAGGCCTTCATCGCACAATATTCATACAATACCCAAATCAAGATTACGACCCGTGATCTTGAAACGACGAGACAGGAGCCTAAGGAGAGCTTCTCAGAATTCATGGCCCGTTGGAGGGCCAAAGCCTCAATGATGACCATTAGGCCAATGGATAAGGATCAAATACGGATGGTTATGCGCAACCTCCAACCCAAACTAATGCAGAAAATGATCGTGCTCCCCTTCCCTACCTTTTCAGATTTGCATGAGATGGGAGTACAGATCGAGGATGCTATGAAGCAGGGCCTTCTTGACCAGGAGAAGGAGCAGCCCAGGAGGGCGTTTTCCCGCAGTTCGAATGCGACCACCAGTGGTGATACAGCTGCAAGATCTTCTGAAGTGGGCATGGTTACCACCACCGCTTCAAAAAAGCTACCCCATTCACCAGTGCGTCCGGAAGTAGCTCACAGACGGCCAAATATCCACCCCGAGTCAAGAGGGTTTTCACCCCACTTTATATGCCTTTGTCAAAGGCTCTAGAGGCCTTAATCCGGAAAGGACATCTGAAACCATTGGAACAACGGCCTTTACCTGATCCTCTCTTTCCAAAGCAGGACCATACTAGGTATTGTGCGTACCATCAACAAACCGGTCATGACACTGACAGTTGCTTTCGTCTGCGCCATGATGTACAAGATCTGTTTGACAACAGGGTCATCCCCGCGCCAGTCCAGCAAAGTCTATCGGCACTCGACCAGTGAACCTGTGGGGGATAATGTGATGTGATCGAGGGATGAACCACCTGCGGGCGGCGTTCAGTTTATTTCAGATATGGTGTATGGCATGCACTGTTTTGAGCATTTGCCAATGCTAGCTTTTGTGCTTTCTGACTTGGGTATTGGGTCAGTCTTGTTGTTTTGTTTTGAGTCTGCCTTTTTGTTTTGAGTCAGTCTCTTTTTGTTTTGGGTCTGTCATTGTTGTATCGAGTCAGTCCTGTTGTATAGGAGTCGGGTGATTCCGGGGGGTGTTACCTCAGGCGTCACCATTTTGTTTTGTGTTTTTTTTTTTTGTTTTGTTTTGAGTCTGTTTCTGCCAGGGAACCAGTTGTGCCAACAGATTTTGAATGAAACAGCAGTGATTTTCACGCTCTCGTATTTGCTTCTGCCTTGTGCCAGTTATGCCGGAAGTTCTGAATGAGATGGCAGTATTTGACTAAGAACTCTGCCTTTTCTGTGCCTTGAAATCATTGTAATAACCTGAGTTTTTCAAAACCTTTTAAACATTGTGATGAAAACAAAGGGGAAGGAATTCCTCGAGATTTGCAAAACTTTGATCAAATTGAGAAAAAGAGAGGCGTGCTAAGCCCTTAATGAATGAAATCATGTTTGTTAACGTGAGTACTGAGAAGGATCCTGGCTTGATCCAGATTGGTCCCACACCGTCTTCAGCGCGAGCGATTAGTCACTTTCTTAAAAGATTTCAAAAAAAAAATGTGCTTTACGCGGTCCTGCGAAGACCTGTGTGGAATCGCTCTTGAGATTGTGCAGCTTAGGATCGCTCTCAGCCTCGAAACTCGACTTCTCATTATCAAACCTTGGACTAGAACTCAGAAAGTTCAAAGGTCAACTACAATGTAAGGCTTGTGTGGCCGGATCCAGAGCAGCCCGTGAATTAGCAGCAACAAAGTCAGATCAAGAAGCTTGCGAAGCTAGATCAGGAACACCCCTCTAACTAGGGGCAAGAATATCAAATGTGCTGGAAGAGTCCAAGATGAAGATCGAAAAGAATGCCAAACCCCAGAAGGGAGGAAAGAAGAAGACATTGCTGAAGGACAACCGAGTTCCTATCCACAACACTAGGGGCAAACTCACCCTCCATTGGGTAGACTTCTACATCGTTAGCGAACAACAGCCATTCTCCTGGATTCAGATGACTTCAGGATCTCGAAACCATTTGACATGGACAAAGCTGCACTTTTAACCCTTGAGAGGCTTGCTGGGCCGAAAACCCGGAAGGACGGCCCAAGCAAAAGTTAGAGCAAAAAAAGAAGAAAAAGAACAAAAAAGAACAAAAGAACAAAAGAACAAAAAAGAAAGATGCAAAGAAAAGAACAGGAAAAAAAAAAGAAAATAAAAAAAAAGAAAAGAAAAGAAAAGAACACAAAAATTGAAAAGAAGAAAAACATAGCTCGCAAGGTTGAAAACCCACAAAGGGCGGCCCTCGCAAAAGTTAGAGCGCAAAAGGAGAGGTTAAATACCCGAGTGTACCTTAACCCCGAACTATGTGAGGCTTGATTCCCATCTTTGGGATATGTAGGCAACTTCATTCTGAAGTCCAGCCGTAAAACACTTCAAATTCGATTGTGTCCATGCGATGGTTTTGGTCATCTTTGTCTTCTCTGTATCTGAGAGTCTGGTTGTGTTCGTCGCTCCGAGGACTGACTACAATGCGCTGCGGTGCTATCCAAACAAGGGGCAACTTTCAGTTGCCATTCAAAACGCCGTAGTGTCATTTCAAACAAGGGGCAACTTTCCGTTGCCATGCAATGTCCTTCAGATAAGAGGCAATTTTCCATTGCTATGGGTCCGAGGTTGTGCATCTCAAGAGTAGGTTCAGTGCTCGTTGAGCAGTGGTCGTTTGCAAAAATAGTTTTTGAGAATTTTTACTGAGGTTGACTAATCTTCTCGAAAAGTACTCCTTTTTTCAAAACTGGACCATTTCTTGGACCCAAAAAAGGAAAACTTTCAGTGCTCATAGCCTAACTTGCATGATTTTAAATCAGAAAATCGAACAAGCGCGTTGATCTAACTCTCATGTTGGTCAAAACTGTTTTAGTAGAAAGCAAAAAACAAAAAATGGTCAAAATGATGAACTAGGGGCACAGTTGAGTCAGGTGTTCTGTCTTTTCCCCTTTGTCAAAATACTTGCCAGAAAGGGCACTCTACTTGTTGGAAAGGGCACAGTATTCGCCAGAAAAGGGCACAACAAAGGGCAGAAAGCTCTCACATCCTCCAAGTAACGAGATATCAAGCAAAGTGCGAAGGACGAACTAGAATGGGGCAAGATATTCCACTCCATCATCTGGACAGATCTTATCACGTCCAAACTCCCCAGCAAAGCATCATCAACTGATGTTAGCTACAGATTTGCTACACACACAGTTGTAGCGCAACCTTTCCGTGGGAGGAATTCACTAGCTGTGAGCGGAAGAAAGAGAATCTAGCAGAATGCTAGGGGCACGAGCCCACAATTTGCTGTTTATCCATCAACCACCCAGGGGAGGGATGAAAAATGAGAGATTGAAGAATAGAGAGATGTGTGATGAGAGGAAAAGTGAGAAGAAGGCTTTTTCAGAAAAATAGAGCTTGAGGGCCGAGTGATGTGAGAACCATAAATGAGAAAGGGTGGGAAACACTACCTGGTGAAACAGGCTCCCTGTGCACATCTGAGTGTCGTGTCTTTTTATTTTATCTCAATTCTTGTTTTGAGTCGTTTCGAGTGTTACTCGATGTGTCTAGGTTGTGTGCCTTTTATTTCCTTGTTGAGTCGTTTTGCTGTGTTCAGTCATAGGCTCAATACTTGGTCAAAAACTCATCTCTCAATTTCAAAAATAAAATCATTTTGTGCTCTGAGTGCCGTGTCGTTCTCCACATTTGTACAAAACAGAATTTGTTCTTTCATAAAATCGCGGGATTCAACCCAAGTCATGTGAGAACAATAGAACCAGGACCTATCTGAAGCTATATATGGTTCCGGACTGCAAAGAAAAAGCAAAAGAGGAAAATGTCGGGTATTTGAGTTTGTTTCAACTTCAGTAGGTTCTAGGACTACATTCCGTGTGTACCTCTTCAGGTCTTGCCAATGCTCCGAAGTATGAATGTACCTTTACCTCAAGCTCAAGATCAAGTCTGCTTCAAGCCAAAATAGGCAATCAGAAGTGCTCTCCTTGAGGACCGTTTCGTGCCAGGGACATCTTGGCCGTGTTTGCAATGAGTTCCTAAGAGACCAGCTGCGACGGTGGAAACTAGAGTTCGAATGGCTGATGCCTAGAACATAAAGGTTCAGGATTTCCGGGACTAAAGTCTGGTTTAAATACCCAGGGGTGTATCCCCGGCTTGAAATCTGTATGGAAGCCCCATAGGTTGAGATAGCGTGTATGCACCTCAATTCTAGATACCGAACCAACCTAGTCTGTCACCCCGTTGGAGAATAGGAAAAGTTGTGAATATGATCACGAAGAAAGGCAGCATCCAAAGTGTTCTACGTGAAGAATCCTTGTCAGTATTTTAGAGCCTTTGTACTGTGAGTTGAAGGTAAGTGTTCGAAGAGCACGAGGGGAGATCCCCATCGAAATAGAGCGGTTCACCGCCACTCACCTCATGAGGTGCTTTCTAAAGCGCCGCTTTGTCCATTTATTGCTTTCCTTAAGCATCATGCATTGTAATGCATTATACCTATCAAGTTTCTTCCTCAATCACGCACGATATTGTATGTACGGTTCATTCAAAGAAGTTCCGTTTTAAGATCATTTCTTTAGTGTATCAATCACACTTCATTCATCTAGTGTATCAATCACATTTTTCACTTTTAGTGTATCAATCACACTCTGTTCACATAGTGCATCTATCACACTTTGTGTTCGCTTTTAGTATATCCATCATACTTGTTCACTAAGTGCATCTATCACACTTTGTGTTCCCTTTTAGTATATCCATCATACTTGTTCACTAAGTGCATCTATCACACTCCGTGTTCACATTTAGTATATCAATCAGATTTTGTTCACTAAGTGCATCTATCACACTTCGTGTTCACATTTAGTGTATCAATCACACTCTGTTCACATAGTGCATCTATCACACTTTGTGTTCGCTTTTAGTGTATCAATCACACTCTGTTCACATAGTGCATCTATTACACTTTGTGTTCGCTTTTAGTATATCCATCATACTTGCTCACTAAGTGCATCTATCACACTTTGTGTTCACTTTTAGTGTATCAATCACACTCTGTTCACATAGTGCATCTATCACACTTTATGTTCACTTTTAGTGTATCAATCACACTCTGTTCACATAGTGCATCTATCACACTTTGTGTTCACCTTTAGTGTATCAATCACACTTCATTAATTTAGTATATCAATCATACTCTGCTCACATTGTGCATCTATCACACTTTGTGTTCATTTTCAGTATATCTATCATACTCTATTCACTAAGTGCATCTATCACACTTTGTGTTCATTTTTAGTACATCTATCATACTCTGCTCACATTGTGCATCTATCACACTTTGTGTTCATTTTCAGTATATCTATCATACTCTATTCACTAAGTGCATCTATCACACTTTGTGTTCATTTTCAGTACATCTATCATACTCTATTCACTAAGTGCATCTATCACACTTTGTGTTCATTTTCAGTACATCTAACATACTCTGTTCACACAGTGCATCTATCACACTTTGTTTTCACTTTTAGTGTATCGATCACACTCTGTTCACTTAGTGCATCTATCACACTTTGCGTATATCCATCATGCTTTGCTTCACATAGTGTATCAATCACACTCTGTTTACTTAGTGTATCTATCACACTTTGCTTCACTTAGTGTATCAATCACACTTTATTCATATAGTGTATTCAGCACACTCTCTTCGCTTTTGTGTATCTATCACACATGCTCGCTAAGATTGCATCATAACTGCATGAAATGTAGTTTGATTTGCCTTCTCGCTTAAAACTGTCGCATTTATTATGAATATTTGCTTCGTTACAGCTTTATTACATGATCCTTACTGCATGAAATGTAGTTAGATTTGTATATGCTTGCTGCATTTGCATGATCATTGAGTACCTTCGGCTTCTTGCATTGTCGGTTGCATTTTGCCCCTGCCTGCGGGCACACCTGCAGGCACATCTCTGTTTATCTTACCTGTTTGTCTAAGTCTTCGGCCTTGTCAAAAATGGGTCGTCTCTGGGCTTTGACATTCACTCCCATCACTTATGACTTTCGAGTTCTGTCAAAGAGGGGCAACTGTAGACACCCCATTTTTGACCGACCTTAAGACTCAGACGTCACCGATTGAGCGCTTGGTGATGTTCCATATCGTGCTCGTTCAGAGGTTTCAGAGTCTCAGCTGCGAGCCTTGCCTCCAGACTTCCGGACTCTTTCATGCTTTGCCTCGGTTTGCGAACCAGGCTTTGTTTTCTCTGTTTTCTCTTCCCGAAGGGAGGGAGAGGTCTCGTAGATCATCTCTCAGTGGCCGTAGGCTACGTTTCGTGGTCGTAGGCCATTTTTCCCGCTTGGAGCCCGGTTTTCGATTTTTCGGAGCCGTTGGCCGTGGGCCTTGGTTCGGGACCGCTTAACCACCTCCGCTTGCTCCGATTTTTGGCATGCATCTTATTTGCTCCCTTTTGAGGGACACTGTGGCTCGAAAAACCAACTTCGTGGTCGAACACCACTTCCGGTGCCTAATAGTCAGTTTTTAGGGCCTCGGGCTGCGCGTTTCGGCCCCCGAACCTCCATTTTGCATCGGTTTGAGTTCATTTTTGGCAGGGACCTCTGTTTCATTGTTAGGAAGGTCGTAGAAGGGTGGGAGGAGAGTAATTGTTCTGACAACCAGTTTTATTCCTCCATCGCCCTCCGCCGTTCGTTTTTCTCACTTGAAAGCCAATGTTGACCACTCTAAGGCCACTTTTTCCAACCCTAAACCACATATTTGTGTTGTACACACCTGGGAGGCCACCAATATCACATGGCTGGCCAGTATTCTGTGTGACCCTTTTGAACCCCTCCTAAAAGTAGCCTTTTCTCTCTCCTGGTTCACTTTCTCCAGTTTTTGACCACATGGTTGTGTTGTGCACACATGGGAGGCCCTCTTTTTGGCGTGGCCGGCCATCAATCATGATTGACCCTTTTGACCCTTGGCCGGCCGGCCATGGAGAAGGTCGGCCGGCCACCTAAACCCTAGAAAAGCAGCCGGCCTTGCTTCTCTCTCCTGATACATCACAAATATGTATTCTGTTTCCCCCCAGATTTTGTATACGATGGGGAAATTTTTCGGGGAGAAACTTGAATTTGAATCTCCCCCCATTTTCTCCACTCTTGTACCTATATAACCAGCACCCCCAGCTGTGTTTTAGAGGGGACAAAAAATTGTTTTAGGCTCTTGCATTACATCTCTCTCCCTCTCTACTCCAAGCACCAAAATCCTTCAAATCCTACACCATTTTACACTACACCTCATAGCACAAGGCCTCCATACTCCATACCAGCAGCTTGAGGCTGTCTTTCAGAGCTTAGGAGCACCCAAACTTGGTCCAAAGGCTGTCAAAGATTGGTTCTTCAAGGGTAAGTCTCCTTCTCCTCTTTTTGGCCCTATTTTTGCATACAATCTAAGCTATACTTTCTTGCATATTTGGGCTCCAACCCTAACTGAAAATAGCATTATTTTGAGCTCCTTTTCATGTTTGTTTCAGGGCCTCTCCCTGTTTGAGGCTTCCTTTTAACACTTGCTTCTTTACCTCTCTTGTATGCCTCTTTCTTGCATAGTATTTTAGGCCTATTTTTAAATTGTTTTGAGCTTAGTTATAAACTGTAAAGTGGCTTATTTTGAGCCCTTATTAAACATTGTTGAAGGGATCTTCACTGTTTGAGGCTTCCTTTTGTCACTTTCCTCTTTATTCCTCTTTTGGCCTCATTTTTGCATGTTTTGTTAGCCCCTTGTGCTTATATTTTTGGGCTCTGGTCCGAACTGTAAATAGCCTTATTTTAACCCCCTCTTAATGTTTGATCAAGGGACTTTTACTGTTTGAAGCTCCCTTTTTGCTCTTTGTGTTTAAACCTCTTTTTAGGCCTTATTTTGCATAGTATTTTAAGCTTACATGTGAACTGTTTTGGGTTTGGTCACTAACTGTAAAACACCATTTTTTGGGCCCCTCTTAAACTTTGTTGAAGGTCCCTCCTCTGTTTGAGGCCAGAAACCATCACTTGCTTGTTTGTCTCCCTTTTGGCCCATTTCTTGCACAATAGTTTATCCATACTTGTGTTTGTTTTCGTGGCTTGTTTTAAACTGTAAAGTGCTTCATTTTGAGCCTCTCTTCAACTTTGTTGAGGGGCTCTTGGCCATTTGGGAGCAGCAGCTGCTACTTGCTTCATTACCTCTCTCACGGGGCCATTTTTGCATGCTAGCTTAGTCCTATTTGTGTCCATTGTTTGGCCTTGCTTAAAAATATAAATATGCTTGTTTTGGGACTGTCTTGATTCTGTATTCACACTTCATGTTCAAATAGTGCATGCTTTGCATAGCCATAGGTCATTCCATGTACCTAATTTCATGTTTCGGGTCTCATTCCATGCATCGGGTGCCATGTTTCCATGTTTCGGGGCTGTTTTGTGTCATATTTTAGTGTTTAAATTCGCATGTTTGCATACCATGTTCCGTGCCTTGCCATGCTTTGGTAGAGTGGCATTCGTGCCTTAGGTTCGGTCCTCGGTTTGCATACACGTGTGCACGCATTTCGAGTATCTCATTTTTCATACTATGTGTAGACACCCCATTTTTGACCGACCTTAAGACTCAGACGTCACCGATTGAGTGCTTGGTGATGTTGTATATCGTACTCGTTCAGAAGTTTCAGAGTCTCGGCTGCGAGCCTTGCCTCCGGACGTCCGAACTTTTTCATGCTTTGCCTCGGTTTGCGAACTAGGCTCTATTTTCTCTGTTCTCTCTTCCCGAAGGGAGGGAGAGGTCTCGTAGATCATCTCTCAGTGGCCGTAGGCTACGTTTCATGGTCGTAGGCCTTTTTGCCCGTTTGGAGCCCAGTTTTCGGTTTTTTGGAGCCATTGGCCGTGTTCCTCAGTTCGGGACCGCTTAACCACCTCCGTTTGCTCCGGTTTTTGGCATGCATCTTATTTGCTCCCTTTTGAGGGACACTGTGGCTCGAAAAACCAACTTCGTGGTCGAACACCACTTCCGGTGCCTAACAGTCAGTTTTCGGGGCCTCGGGCTGCGCGTTTCGGCCCCCGAACCTGCATTTTGCATCGGTTTGAGTTCATTTTTGGCAGGGACCTCTGTTTCATTGTTAGGAAGGTCGTAGAAGGGTGGGAGGCCAGTAATTGTTCTGATAACTAGTTTTATTCCTCCATCGCCCTCCGCCGTCCATTTTTCTCACTTGAAAGCCAATGTTGACCACTCTAAGGCCACTTTTTCCAGCCCTAAACCACATATTTGTGTTGTACACACCTGGGAGGCCACCAATATCACATGGCCGGCCAGTAATTCTGTGTGACCCTTTTGAACCCCTCTAAAAGTGGCCTTTTCTCTCTCCTGGTTCACTTTCTCCAGTTTTTGACCACATGGTTGTGTTGTGCACACATGGGAGGCCACCAATCTGGCGTGGCCGGCCACTAATACCTCTTAACCCTTTTGACCCTTGGCCGGCCGGCCATGGGGGGAGCCGGCCGACCACCTAAATCCTAGATAACCAGCTGGCCACGATCCTCTCTCCAGGCACTTTACAGATATGCATTCTGTTTCTCCCCAAATTTTGTATCCGGGGGGTTGCACTTTTGGGGGGGAAACTTGAATTCTTCCCCCCCCCCAATTCCCCCCCCCCCAATTTTTCCCCCTTTTTCTCCCCTTCTTTTGCCTATATAACAGCAGCTCCAGCTCCCATCTGAGGGTTACAAAAAATTGCTCTTAGCCTCCTATATTGTATCTCCCTCTCCTTCTCTTCCAAACACCAAAACCTCTCCAAACCCTACACCATTTACCCTACACCCCTTAGGACAAGGCCTCCACCTTCCATTCCAACAACTTCAAGGTCATTTCCAAAGCTTAGGAGCACCCAAACTTGGTCCAAAAGGCTGTCAAAGATTGGTCTTCAAGGGTAAGCCCATTTCTCCTATTCTTGGCTCTATTTTTGCATACAATCTAAGCTATACTTGGTTGCATATTTGGGCTCCGACCCTAACTGAAAATAGCATTATTTTGAGTTCCTTTTCATGTTTGTTTAAGGGCCTCTCCCTTTTTGAGGCTTCCTTTTTATACTTGCTTCTTTACCTCTCTTGTATGCCTCTTTCTTGCATAGTATTTTTAGCCTATTTGTAAACTATTTTGAGCTTGATTATAAACTGTGAAGTGGCTTATTTTGAGCCCTTCTTAAATATTGTTGAAGGGCTCTTCACTGTTTGAGGCTTCCTTTTGGCACTTGCCTCTTTGTCCCTCTTTTGGCCTCATTTTTGCATGTTTTGTTAGCCCCTTGTGCTTGTATTTTTGGGCTCTGGTCCGAACTGTAAATAGCCTTATGTTGACCCCCTATTCATGTTTGATCAAGGGTCCTTTTCTTTTGAGGCTACCTTTTTGCTCTTTGTGTTTAAACCTCATTTTAGGCCTTGTTTTACATAGTACTTTAAGGTTGCATGTATAATGTTTTGGGTTTGGTCACTAACTGTAAAATATCATATTTTGGGCCCCTCCTCAACTTTGTTGAAGGGCCGTCCTTTGTTTGAGGCCAGCAACCATCAATTGCTTCTTTGCCTCCCTTTTGGCCCATTTCTTGCACAATGTTTTAGGCCTGTTTGTGTTTACATCCGTGGCTTGTTGTGAACTGTAAAGTGCTTCATTTTGAGCCCCTCTTCAACTTTGTTGAAGGGCTCTTGGGCATTAGGGGCCAGAAGCTGCTACTTGTTTCATTACCTCTCTTACGGTGCCATTTTTGCATGCTAGCTTAGTCCTATTTGTGTCCATTGTTTGGCCTTGCTTAAAACTGTAAACATGCTTGTTTTGGGACTGTCTTGATCCTGTCTTCACACTTCATTTTCAAATAATGCATGCTTTGCATAGCCATAGGTCATTCCATGTGCCTAAATTCATGTTTTGGGTCCCATTCCATGCATCGGGAGCCATGTTTCCATGTTTCGGGATCATTTTGCATCGCATTTCAGTGCTGAAACTTGCATCCTCATATGTCATATTCCATGCCTTGCCATGTCTTGTTAGAGTGGCATTTGTGCCTTAGGATCGGTCCTCGGTTTGCGTGCAAGTGTGCACGCATTTCGAGTGTCTCATTTTCATACCCATGGCCTCTTATGTGAGTGTGGCTGAGGTCCATTCATGTTGGTGTAAGTCCATTGTGCATTGTGTATGCCATTTCATTTCATAGCATTGCGTATGCTAGGTTGTATGTTAGAGCATTGTGTATGCCATGTTATCTCGTGCATCGTGCATGCCATTTCATAACATTGTGTATGTTAGGTTGTATCTTAGTTGCATTTCATGCATGTCATGCATATTACATTGTGCTTGGGATAGGAGTTAGCCCAAGCACGGGAAACGAGGGACGTTTCGTACTTCGAGTGACGGAACGTGTCTCAATTCCCAGTCACCGACACTCTGGATTGCCCATGATGGAGTTAGGTCTTGTTGTGTTTTCATATGCATTCATTTTATATTGAGTTGCACAATTCGACTCCTCGGTCATCATGCATCGAGATGCGTGATTGGTGGCACGAGGATCGAGGCATGCATACATTTGTGAAAATACATTGCCGTGCCCTTTTCCTGCTCTCTGTTGCAGCAAATCAAGAATCAGTAGCCTTTCAAAGGCCTTGCACCGCATTCTGGCATCAATCGCAAATAGAGGCTAATTGGGGCATCGTAGTGGATTTCCGTGCCAAGTAACCCGGACATACATCATTCATCATCCGAAGCAGAGCCGAGGCAGTCCCTGGCTTGCATGCTAGTTTAATGCTTTCCTAGTTAAATTTGTTCTTTAATTTGGATTCTGTACATATTTGGATTGTATTATTTATTTGGACTGTACTATTTATTTGGGACTGTATATTATTTTATTCGGACCCTCCGAGTGAGGGCACAACTGTAATAAGTGTGCGTGTGTGTGATGTATGTCTTCCAACCCCACGTCTTTCTCCTTTTTATTTACCCGCTTATGATGGTTAGATTAGCGCATGTTTCAATTAGCATACAGTATGATAGCATGTTTACATTCATTCATCTGTCTTGCATGCACCGGGCTCGGCGCATCATACTGACTGCATTAAATTTTCAATTCCAAGTTGAATACATGTTAGCTGTAGCATTTCATATGCCATGTCTAGAATAGCCGAGCCTGCTATAGTTGCACTTTTGCATGTGTTGTATTAGGCATTTCTGTATAATTAGGATCATGCATGGATTTCTAATTAGTTTCTGTTTTGGCTTGGAGTACTCAGTAAGTTTTATGCTTTAGCATCCTTGCATGCATGTGAGTGACTGTCATGAATAACATGCTTACCATGAGGCTATGTGCTTATATGATATAACTGCCTGAATGCTTGTGGGTGAAGGTTGGGTTATTTGGATTGGAACAATTCATTCACTGTGTGTTTTAAGCCCACTGGATAGTGGCAAAATCATGTTTTCTAAGCCCACCTGAGGGTGGCAAATCCACGTCTTAGCCTACTTGCGAGTTGCACCATCAAACCATTTTCAAACAAACAAACATGAAATGTTTTGTTCTAATTCAGGCGATCCAGTCTATACTTGTATGCTGTGCGCATCACATAGTAAATCTAGGCTAATAACCGGGATAAGAACGCATAATGTTTTCAAAAATAGATATCATGGTTAGTAGAGGCCGATCTTTGATCGGGCGAGCGGGGGTGCTCACGAAGTGACCTTCCCCAATCGTACCCAAGTTCCCGAGCCGAGACAACTTTGGTGATGACGGACACATGGCCTTAGGCAAACGAGTCAGGGTTTCCTAAATTTTCCCAAAATAAAATATTTAGGTGGCGACTCTGTATCTGGCAAAGCAGTCCATGTTTGGCACTTCTTTCAAAATCTGTTTTCTCAAAACGATTTGCCGGATTTGGACTCTTTGGTTCAGATTTAGAACCGTGACAAATTGAGAGTCCGAACTGTAGTGAGCCCAATATCGAATGGAACGGGGGACTCGTTCCTCCTGGGGCGTTCAGGGACGTCTACAGTTTCTGGCGACTCTGCTGGGGATTTAGAGAACTTGACTCGAACTCATGATATCTGTTTTTGACTACACTTATGTGTTTCTTTGCATTGCATTTGCATTGGTGCGCCTAGGACACCGTGTTTGCCATTTGCTATTCCTGAACAGTTTGCCGGAGGCTTGTCTTGTCAAGGCATGACCATAAGGCTGACCGGTTGTGGGCTCTGCCAGTATGGGAACACAAACCCCGGTTTTACCGGGGCACCCTTTTCGACCATTCGACCTAGTGCATATTCGGATCCATAGTGACCATGCCAAACTAGGACAGGTTGCTTACCCGTTTATAGGTTGTTTGAAACCGATGCGTGCGTAGTGAAACCCTAGTTCCTGACAAAATAGGACAGGGAAAACCCTACCCCAACATAAGGGTGTTTTGGCTCTCAATTATCTGTTATGTGATGTTAGAGTGCGTCTCTACAGGGAAATGCATGTATCAGTTTATGAGTTTGGGGCATTAGGCCTGCGGGCATCAGTCAGTATTTGAGAATCAGTTATCTGCGGGTATCAGAGATTCAGTTTTGGGGACAGTGATTCAGGGATAATGATCAGTGTTGGAGGACAGTGTGTATTCATCTTATCGACCGTGTGTTGTTATGCCCGGCTGTGTGTCATGCATTTAATTTAAGCTGTTACGCTGTCCGTTTATCTGTTTATTTATTTCCTTATTGCTTTATTTATCTTTTTACTAACAATTGCTTCCGACCCAGTAGATATTCCCCAAGCACTTTAGACAAGAGGTCGCCGGCTCAATCGATCTGAGGATCTGGTTGACGGACAGCCAGTGTTTCATTCTCTACCCCCAGTTGTCAGAAGAAGGCCAAGAAGACGCAGTGTGTCTAAGCAGAGGTTACCAGAACAGTGGTCTGCCCTAGCAGTGAACAGTCGGGCTGAGGTTTTAGTTTCTGCCATAGAAATACACATACCAGTCAGTCAGCAAGATAAGCAGAATACTACCAGGATGTAAGAAATGATGCGCCAGCTCCAAGAGAGCATGAAACAAATGTAGGAGGACGTTGTCCGCCAAGCGGAATTCTCTAAGCAGCAAGCTGCAATCATGGCCCAACAGGCGGAGATAATTACCCAGCTCCGGCAGCAAGCCGGAACGTCAGCCTCACATCCAGTTCCTCCTCCACCAGGAGTCCCGTTACCCGAGCAGGCACCTACTGTCCAGAATACCTTGCCAAACACCCAGAACACCTTACCCAATCTCCAGAACATCCAAGAGGACACAGACCTTCCAACGGGGCCAGCTCCGCCCCCGCTTCCGCCTCAACTGTCCAAGACCCATACACCCAACCACCCGGACTCTCCCTTCGAGTTCAAAATAGACCATACAGCTCTGAAACTGAGCAAGCTCGAGAAGCTTTTCAAGAAATCACAAGGAGTAAAAGCTATTCCGGATATCGAGGACGGATATACCGATGTGGCCGTAACGTTGCCAGATAGGTTCAAGATGCTGCAGATTGATCGTTTCGACGGATCCGGGGATCCTATGGTCCACCTTCGGTTATTCTCAAATATACTGTGGCCAATGGGCCTAACCCGACCACAAAAGCTTTCGCTGTTCGGCCGAACCCTGTCGGGTGTGGCCGCTATCTGGTACGCGAAGTTGGAAGATGAGGTAAAAAGAAGTTGGGATGAAATGGCCGACGCCTTTGTCGCACAGTACTCGTACAATACCCAGATCGAGATTACAACTCATGATCTTGAAACAACGAGGCAGGAGTCCAAAGAGACTTTCTCAGATTTTGTAACTCGGTGGAGGGCGAAGGCATCGATGATGACTTTGAGGCCCACTGATAAGGACCAAATCAGGATGATTGTGCGCAATCTCCAACCAAAATTGATGCAGAAGATGATTGTACTCCCTTTCCCCACCTTTTCAGATCTACATGAGATGGGGGTACAAATCGAGGATGTAATGAAACAGGGTCTGATCGACCAAGATAGGGAACAACCAAGGAGGACTTTCAACCGTAACAACAATGCAGGCTCGAGAGGCGCTGCAACTGCAAGAGCTTCGGAGGTCAGCATGGTCGCCACCATTCCCCCTCCCCTTCCAAGGCCCATGGCAGCCACACCCTTCTCTGGTGCATCCGGAAGTAATACCCAAACCACTAAATACCAGCCCAGAGGCCAAAGAACCGTCACCCCACTATACATGCCTTTGTCTAAGGCTCTAGGGGTCTTAATCAGAAAGGGGCATCTAAAACCCCTGGAGCCGAGGCCATTACCAAATCCACTTCCACCCTCTCACAACCCAGCCAAGTACTGTGCATATCACCAGCAGCACAGTCATGATACTGACCAATGTTTCAGGCTGCGTCACGAGATTCAAGACCTCGTTGACAAAAATGTGATTCTGCCTCCAGAGAAACCCAACGTCACAACCAATCCTCTCCCACCGCATAACCAAGCTCCACCTCCCAAAATAGTCAATCTTATCCGGACTGGGGTCGGGTCTTATGATCCTAGCATCTATATTACTCCTACCCATCTACCTAAGCTAGAGGTGCTCCTTCCCGACTGCACTGACTTCTTGTGCATGATGGACATCTCCACAACCCAACCCGAGCCAACGGTGGTGACCATCGAAGATGGGGCAGGGCAGACTTCAGGAAAGAATGGGATTGTTGATTCTGGGATTGAACAGTTTGAGAGTTTTACTGGGGAAGTCTATGATCCAAGTGAGTACATCTTGTCAACAGGCCAGATTGGGCTGGGTTTAGAATTGCACTACTACAAAAATAGTTAAAGATCACACTTTGACAAAAAAAAAGATCTCACTTTTATTGGAAGTGTGATAAAAAAAATTAGATTGATATTTTAATCACACTTAATTTGATTGAGTGTGGTAATATTTATTTTTTATGTCACTTTTCAATTAAGTGTGATTATATATATATATTTTTAATCACACCTTCTAATTAAAGTGTGATTATATATACACTACTACCTTTTAATCACACTTTTTAAACAAGTGTGATTATATATATATTTTTTAATCACACATTCCAATTAAAGTGTGATTATTTATATATTTTTTAATCACACCTTCTAATTAAAGTGTGATTATATATATACTACTACTCTTTAATCACACTTTTTAAATAGGTGTGATTATATAGATATTTTTTAATCACACATTCTAATTAAAGTGTGATTATTTATATATTTTTTTAATCACACCTTCTAATTAAAGTGTGATTATATATACACTACTACTTTTTAATCACATTTTTTAAATAGGTGTGATTATATAGATATTTTTTAACCACACATTCTAATTAAAGTGTGATTATTTATATATTTTTTAATCACACCTTCTAATTAAAGTGTGATTATATATACACTACTACTTTTTAATCACACTTTTTAAATAGGTGTGATTATATAGATATTTTTTAACCACACATTCTAATTAAAGTGTGATTATTTATATATTTTTTAATCACACCTTCTAATTAAAGTGTGATTATATATACATTACTACTTTTTAATCACACTTTTTAAATAAGTGTGATTATATATATATTTTTTAATCACACATTTTAATTAAAGTGTGATTATATATACATTACTACTTTTTAATCACACTCCCTAAATAGGTATGATTGTATAAAATATTTCAATTTGATTTTTATATAAAATATACAATTCCCAAATCCGCGCCTCTATTCTACCCATGAATGATAGAGATGACTCACTACTAGAAAATGAGGCTTTAGACACGGAACTTTTTCACCCATTTTTTCATCTTTATGTCTCTCTTCTCTCTCTCTCTCTCTCTCTCTCACTCTCACTCATCGCTTTTCTCTATCTGTCTGTCTGTCTGTCTCTCTCTCTTTCTCTCTATCTCTCTCTCTCATCTCCCTCTGTCTCTCTTCTCTATCTCTCTCGCTCATCTCTCTCTGTCTCTCTCTCGTTTATCTCTTTTCGCTCTTTTTTTCTCTCCCCCTCTCTTTGTCTATATCTTTTCACCTATTTTTTCATCTTCCTCTCTCTCTTCTCTTTCTCTTTCTCTCTCTCACTCATCACTCTTTTCGTTCTGTCTATCTGTCTCTCTCTCTCTCTCTTTCTCTGTGTGTCTTTCACTCATCTATCTCTTCTCTCATCTCTTTTCTCTCTATCTCTCTCATATTTCTCTGTCTCTCTCGCTCATCTCTCTTCTCTCTATGTCTCTCTTGCTCATCTCTCTTCTCTCTATCTCTCTCTCGTTCATCTCTCTTCTCTCTCTATCTTTTTTCTGTCTCTCACTCTCTATCTTTTTGTCCCTCTCTCTCTCTTCTCTTTCTCTCTCTCTTTCTCTCCCACTATGTTCGCGTTGCTCACTCTTTCCCTTTTGTCTTCTCTATTTATTGAGCTCCCTCTCGATTCATCTATCCACTACAAGAAAATGCACTTTTAGCGACCACTTTGTCTCTCTCTTGCTTATCACTCTGTCTTTGTCTCTCTCTCTCTTTCTCTCCTCTATCTGTCTCTCACTCATTTTTCTCTCTCTCACCACCCATCTCCTTTACCACCTTCACCACTACTGCAAACGCCATTCCACTACCACCATTACTACCACTGTCGCCACTTCACCTCTACGACTACCATTGCTACTACCATTGCCACCACTACCACTACTGCTATTATTACTACCATTACCTCTTATTCACCCTTGTCACTTCATCTACTCTACTACTACCACAACTTCACCACTAATCTCCTTCGCCACCACCACCACCACCACCACCATCATCTCTTATCCACCACCTTCACCACTACTGCCACTACTACTACCATTACCTCTTATTCACCCTTGCCACTTCATCTACTCTACCACTACCACAACTTCACCATTAATCTCCTTCGCCGCTACCACCACCACCACCATCATCTCTTATCCACCACCTTCACCACTACTGCCACTTTCTATCCTCTACAAAAAAAAAAAAAATTCATTAATTACAAAAAAATATATATTTTAACAAAAAATATTTTTTTTTGACGACGGCAACTCCCGTCGCAAAAAAAAAAAAGAAAGAAAGTTAAAAGACATTATTTTATTATTTAAATTTCATTTCTGACAAATTTTTTTTTTTATTCCCACCTGTTTTTGTTTTCCATTCCCGCTCTATTCTCTCTCTCTATCTCTTCTATCCGTCTCTCACTCATCTCTCTCTCTCTCACCACCCATCTCCTCTACCACCTTCACCACTACTGCAAACGTCATTCCACCACCACCACTACTTCCACTGTCGCCACTTCACCTCTACGACTACCATTACTACTACCATCGCCACCACTCCACTACTACCGCTACTATACTACCATTACCTCTCCTTCACCCTTTCCACTCCATCTACACTACAACTACCACAACTTCACCACTAATATTTTTCGCCATCACCACCACCACCACCATCATCTCTTATCCACCACCTCCACCACTAATGTCGCTACCTTTCCTCTACCACAAAAAATTAGTTCATGATTTTTACTAACCAAAAAAAATAGGCCGTAGAAAAATATTTTTCATTGACCACAGAAAATAAACTTTTATTTTAGTGGAAAATATTTTTCATTAAAATATTACCCCTACTTCTACCAAATAAAAAATAATAATAATATCTATATTTCTATCATTTGATTTTCATACATACTTTTTGATTTTTTTCTTTTTAATCTCTATCATTTGATTTTCGTACATAGACTTTCTGATTGATTTGTAATCGATCTGTGCTTCTCTCTTATTTTACTTTTAGACCCTTGTGTTTGTATATTTGTTTTTGATGCAAGATTGTTTCTTCTTTTTTTTTTGAAAATTTTCTCTTCTCTGTTTGTTTGCTGAGAAAACCGAGCATTAAAACCAAATATAATTAAAAAATAGCTTGATTAGTTGTTGATTTTTTAAATATTTTAAATATTTTTTTAATTGATTAAAATATTAAAAAATTCACTAAAAATAAAAAAATACTAATTAAAAACTCAAAAAAATAATTTTCAAAAATTGAAACAAATTTTTAATACAAAATCTATTTTGACTCGTTCAGACCTGCCCATTTGCCACGTTTGAAAAAAAAAATTATTCCAAAATTCCCCCCAAAATTTCCCTCATTTTTCTTCTTCTCAGTCGCGCTCATCTCTCTCTGTCTCTCTCTCAATCGTTTTGTATTTTTTTTCCCTTTGAATTTCAGCCTCTTTTTCTCTCTCTCATTTGTTGCATAACCCTAACCCAACCCGTCTTTGAGAGAGATGCAGAGACGAAACGACATGGAGATGAAGGCGATGTGACTCCGGTAGACGACTCCAGCAAACGACTCCAGCAGCTAGGCGAGGGGAGGCGACATCGAGGCAAGGGAAGACGGCGACCGACGAGGTCCCTTTCTTCGATATCGCACGAATTGGCTGATTTGAACAACAATAAAGTGGAGAACAATGGTGGAGAGATAACAGGGAGCGATGTTCGTGGTGGCGAGAGAGTTATGAATTGGCAGAGTGCTAGGCTCAAATCTGAAATTCTGGCGCATCCGCTTTACGAGCAGTTGTTATCGGCTCATGTTGCGTGCTTGCGTATCGCAACACCGGTGGATCAGTTGCCGAGGATTGACGCTCAGCTCGCTCAATCGCAGCACGTGGTGGGGAAGTATTCGGGTCTCGGCCATGGTAGCATTGGCGATGATAAGGAGCTCGATCAATTCATGGTAAGTAGTTAAGCTTCTTGTGCTCTGTTTTATCTATATTTTCTCTGATAATTGTTTGAATTTTGTTTGTTTGTATTATTCTTTGTGCTGTGGATGTTATTAATTAGGTGATATGTGTATGCTATTTATGAAACTGAAGATGAGTTTATTATGGGTCTTGTTTCTGATTGTTTTGTCATCCAATTTTGTCTCTATGCTGTCAAAAATCAGAACATAACAATTCATCAGGGCAAAAATTTTCCTTGCTATAGATTATTTTTTTAAATCAATTTTGATCAATATCCTCTTCACAAGTAAATATTATAGGGAAAATATTGGTTATTTTTGTTCTTTCTGTACTTGTTGCGTTCGTATGGATCTGCATTGTAATGTGAAGAGTGGCTGGAACAAGGGCATCAAACGTTTTGCTCATAAAATTAAGTTATTTTAGGAACTTATAGTATTGTTATACTAAATATAGGATGAGAGGTCTTGATTAGTTGTCTTTGCTCTTAAATTAAGTTCTTGGTAGGAACTTTAAAGTATTGTTTTACTAAATTATATGAGAGGTCTTGATTTGCAGTGATAGGCAATTACTTATTGGAGCTGAGACTGTTGATATGAAATAATGGCCAATATTGCTGATTATTCATTGAGTGTTACTCATGATTGAGAAGCTTTGAACTGCAGTTTTGAGAAAATATTTACTGAATTTGGATTACATGGGGGCGAAAAATTTAAATTTGGAACTACGTAGTAAAAAAATTTCAACAGCATACTTCTCACAATAATGGACTGACTCTATGAGCAATGACTACAAAATGCACCGCTGATGATGGAGATTGCCGTAAACTGAGGTACTCCTGAAACCTAAGAGTCTGTGAGCCTTGCTCTTGACCTTAGATACGATTAGAATCAATAGCAATGCTTTCTTCTTCTTGTTCTTCTTTAAGAAATTAATTGACGCGAACAATAAATCTCATAACCTTTGATTGAGAAAGCTTTGAAGTTGTTATGACAATATAATTTTTGCATTTTTCAATTGAGGATACCCTGAACTCATATTTGATTGAGGTTAGTTAGTTAATCAATTAGGGAAATGTGATATTAATTTTACCATTTATATAAAACGCATCTAAATAAAGTTTTAAGAGTGTAATGCATTCACAAAATTAAAAGATGTAGAAAGTGATGATGATGTGACTCAAAGCCAAGATCATTTTCAATGAATCTGAAAGTTGAAGCAACAATTTCATTAAATATTTTTTACTGTCAAAGATGATCAGCATATGCTACTAGATGATTCTGTTGCTTTAAAGTCATTTCCAAGTAAAGTCGTTTCCAAGATAACCAAACACATTATTGTCTCTCTGCGTCACATCTTAATTGGACATTTCAAACTGTAGACCTATTAACAATGAGAATAAAGGCATTTTAATAATGATTAGGTTAGGTGTACGACGAGTATGTGGAAAAACATGAACTCATTGATTAACTCCAATTTTAGGGTTTTAGTTTCCTTAAGAAGGTAGTACAACTAAATGCATTAGTTAACTATTTTGTGTTGTTGAATTAAAACTGCTTCAATTCTTAGGCTCTTGTGGATGAATTTGAGTTTTCTCTATTGGAAATTCTACAAGAGCTTGAATTGGTTCCCACATCTAGAGAACTTGGATTGAATGGTAGTAAAATTTTCTTAATGCCATACATTTTGGATTTTTAGTTAATTAATTAATTTATTTCTCCGAGGTTTGAGTGCTTTAATTGAGAGTCATGAAAGGTGTTTCGTCACTGACAAGAGTCTACACTTGTACATCAGCTATATTGTGTAAACATAGCGGCATACATCCTGCAACCCTGTCAATTAAATGGAAAGAGGTTAAAGAACTTGAAAGCAGAATTTCCTGATAATAATAAGGTTTCTCATTTTTTGTACCTATAAATTTGTAGGAAGAAACTTTCCTAGAGATAAAACTACTATTCTGCATGGGTGGATGAATTTTATATGGATATATTTCATATGAATAACTCATGGATGTGGTAGTAGAAGAGTTCTTCTATTTTTCCCTGTGGTAGTTTTGCACTAAATAGTATTTTATGATAAATCCCCAGCAGAGGAAAATTGGATTGTGTGCACAAAGGATTGAATCTGCTCTCAATTTCAAACTATATACTAGAACAGTAATGAGTGATCTTTATTGATCTCAATGATATGGAAACTTCCAAGGTTACAATTTCAGGAATGACAGAGTCATAACTTTCATCTTCTGCAAGGTATTAAACTGGTGTATTATGATTGAAACTTGTTTAGAAGTGATAATCTTGCCTTAAAGATGGATAGTGATGGTATGCAAAATGAGAACATAATTTGGAATCTAATGTGCCTTGTTAAGGAGTTGTTTTAGTTCTTTCAATTATCCGATTTCACATTTTTTGAATGCCAAAGTCAGTATTTGGTGGCAGATACTTGAGCATATTCTGAGACACTGATTAAGAACTTGAGTCTTGCAGATCACTTGGTGTTCTCAAGCTCTATGGTGCTCATGTTTTTGTCATGACATTAGAGCCATATAATATTTTCTCATTCTGCCTAATCACAAATCTATCATATAAATCCACAAAAGCAGTTCCTGAAACTTGAATATAAACAGAACTTTATGCAGACTACTATATTATGTTTAGGTTCTTAATTGATTTTTTGGGAGCTAAATATAATGAATTGCGTGGAATTACAGTTCTTCATTCCACTGGGTTTTGCTTATGTACTGTTTGAACATATGATTCCTCTTCCCTTCAGAACTGGTCAATGAATAAATAAAAAAAAAAAAGAGAAGTTTATTCTCATTTTTTTCAGTACACATGAGATTGAATACTAAAATTTGGTCAGAAAGAATTTATGCACCCATTTCTCTGGAAATAAATCTAGTTCTCCGGTGTTTTACAGTTAAGTTGCCTAAATCTACTTCTCATGACCTTACATTTTTCTTTAGTTTGTTGATATGAATTAAGAATGGTACATATCACCTTCCTTGGTAGGTAGGTAGTGATATTTTGCTTTTGAGGAAGAAGAAAACTTCAAAACAAAGAACAGGACTACTGGGAAGGTTTCTAATTTGGTTTTCCAAATCCAAAGAATCCTCTGGACTCTCAGAGCATAGCCCTTTACTAGGTTGAATGAGTTTATTGCTTGTCATCCACCACCATTGGCATCTTGACTAAATCCAATAATTTGCCCTAAAGCCCAAGGCCTCATGAAATCATTGGAAATGCAAGCTCTTGGTGAAGGTTAGTATCTCTATTGTAGCGGACAATGGATCACAGGTGTCCAGTACCGGACAATTGGAAATGCAAGCTCTTGGTGAAGGTTACTATCTCCTACTGTTTAAATGTTTTATTTATTATGATTATTATTATTCTATGCTTTGAGCATATGCATAAATATCGGGTGTTTGTAAGGGTGATGGTGAGTCACTCCTAATCTTTTCCATGGTCAAACACATTATTAAATAATTTTCATGTTCACTTCTTAATATATTCCATACATGTAGCAAGAATCAAAGAAAGTTGGATTGCTTCTGGTAGAGCAGGAGTAATAATATTCTTTTCAATATCATTTTAACATCAACTTACATTGGATTGCTTCTGGTAGAGCAGGAGTAATAATGTTCTTTTCAATATCATTTTAACATCAATGTTCTTTTCATGTAGCAAGAATCAAAGGGAGTTGGATTGCTTCTGCTAGCAGTCTGAATTTGTTGTAAACAGTAGACTAGGAAGGCTAATCAAGATTTGCATTGTGGATAGGAAAGAAGGAATTGACAATGATTGGTGGCAATGAAGATAATGATTGTTAATTTGTTATGATGACATTTGAATTATAAGTCTATTTTCTTTTTGATCACCTCTTAGCCAGGTCTTTATTCATGTGTACATTCTCTTTGCTTCTCTTCCTGGAATACTCTTTATAGGTTGCAGTTATGTCGTTGGATAGCATAGAAAGTATTGAATGTTGTCATCCAATTTTGATTTTGTCAATGGCTTCTCTACAATCAAAATGTGCATTTAAATGAATAATGCTCAGCAACTGTTGAGCAGGGGAGTGTATTCTAGAGACCAATTTTTAGAGATAAATTCAGTTAATGATATTTTGGCTCATACTCCAATGAGGCCACATTCTAAATGCTATATATATGTACTAAGATAGGCATGCATATTAAATGGACTCATGTTCAGACCTTGAAGTCCTCTCTTGATGAGCAAACTCTGGAATTGCAGGTTAAATATCAATTGGAGCTGAGGTCATCTCTCATGTTCAGTTATTTTATGGTATAGTTTGATATGTCAATTGTTTCATCTATATATTACCCTTTTGGTACTAACTTAAGTTCATATGGATGCTGAGCATTGGCATTGTTTAGTTCATTTTATATGGGTGCTACACATGATTGCAATCCTTTATTTTTATTTTGGTTTTGTTTTGTTCTCTCCAGCATGGCATATATATATATATATATATAAGAGACCTAAAGACATTTTTTTTATCTATGCTATTTCAGGGAAAAGTTCGGGCTTCCAGATATCCTAAAATCCAAACATGAGGAAAATGAAGCCTACATATCTGAATTAGAGGTTAGGTTCTTGATCTGATAATTATTAATTATTACATCAAGGTTATTATTTGTACCACCATTGCTCACTGTTTATTTAAGTTCCCAAACTGCTTTTACTTGCTTTCATATAGCATGCATTTGAGACCTCCTTGATTTTGTAGGTGATTATTTATTTGTTTATATAGAAGTTAGCGATTTTATGGAAGTTTGATTAAATCGACTATTTGTTTAGTGTTGGTAACTTAATTCTCATTTGTTCCCCTCTTATGTGTCTATATACACACATATATGTATGAATATTAACATTCTTGAGTTCTATGTTGATGTGTAATAATAATGCAACCTTTGATGTCACGACCCTAACCCGCCCCCGTGGGTTAAGGACGTAACCGGCCAGTAATCATGAGATTACCTACGGCCTCAAAATGTTCTAAACGTATTTTAACAGAGTTAATGGGGGCCAAACGGAAGCAAAATTAAAAACTTTGTCCATAGAGCCGTGCTTATATGCACATCAAACAAACCATACTCAAATACGTTAATAACTCACGTCAAAAGTACAGCTTCACAAAATTCATTACAGACAGGATCGTCCAAAACGAGTCAACCTATAACAGACTATGTACAGACATGCACTGGGTCCTTGCCAACAAGACAAAACATAGGTACATAGTAAAAGGGCAAGGATGGTCTCATGCGCGAGGCACAAGGCTGACTCTCCCAAAACTCCTGTTGTTCCTAGCAGACTTCACTGGGGCTGGGTTTGGACTTCCCTTGGCTCACCTACAAATACATGAATGAGCGTGAGCGATAGCCCAGTGAATAATATCAAATATAACAGTTACATAACAATATGTAGAACAACATGCTCCAAACGGCCTTGGGCCCAATTCATACTTCTGTTTAACAGCAAAATATATATATATAACTATACGAAATGCAAGTCAAGTAACTGTAGTTCCAAACATTCTGGCCTTTGGCCCATCCGGGTTTCCATTCATGGCAAAACGGCCTTTGGCCCATTCATTCATGTCAAACGGCCTTTGGCCCATTCATTCATGTCAAACGGCCTTTGGCCCATTCGTTCATGTCAAACGGCCTTTGGCCCATTCGTTCATGTCAAACGGCCTTTGGCCCATTCGTTCATGTCAAACGGCCTTTGGCCCATTCGTTCATGTCAAACGGCCTTTGGCCCATTCCTTCATGTCAAACGGCCTTTGGCCCATTCATTCATGTCAAACGGCCTTTGGCCCATTCATTCATGTCAAACGGCCTTTGGCCCATTCATTCATGTCAAACGGCCTTTGGCCCATTCATTCATGTCAAACGGCCTTTGGCCCATTCATTCATGTCAAACTTTTGTCCACAATCCCAATTAACAACTCATAATATTTATAGGGGGGGTAACAATTGGACATTGACAAGTTTTCAAATATTGATATTACTCACAGTGATCGGCTTGTGGATGCGCCCTGGAGCTTGACCCTACACATTTCATGAATACAAAAGGGTCACTAACAGTTCAATCCGTTCTTTAATTCACATATTCCTCTTTAGGCTTTGTTCTTATCTCATTAACTCATTTACAATGCTTAACACATGCCTAGGAGTGCTTACAAGTGAAAGAGAACGGAAAACGAATCACAAAATGCATGAACAAAATTCCAGGAAACAGGGTCCCCGCTCGAGCGTAAGATTCTCCGCTCGAGCGGACCCTTAAGGCCTGCAAGGTACTGGTTGCACAAAAGATGCGCTCGAGCTGAAGGTCCGTCTACAAAAATCCACGCTCGAGCGTGAAATGTCCCGCTCGAGCGGGCATCCAACTCTGCAAAAATGCTGGGAGCACGATTTTCCCGCTCGAGCGGCCATTACCCCGCTCGAGCGGACCTCAAAAATCTGGGTTTCCCAGATCGTGTTCTTGAGCTCCAAATCAGTTTTCCATCTACATTTCTTGCATGCAATGGTTCAAATTACACATTTACACATGCTAACATGCTACTAATGCAGATTACAACATTAGGAAGCTCAATTACATGAATTATCTACATGCATGTCCCAAATTGTCTCAAACCCATCATCAACATGCTCAAATTCAAACATTCAAGACTTATACTCCCATGATTTGTACATGCATGTGGGAGATGCTCATCATTCTCAACTTAGATGGTACAAATGGTGACTACAACATGAGCTTTACCCAAAACTCCACATGAATCATGTGTTTCAAGCTCAAACATGCAAATTCAAAGTAATTTCTTACATGCATGAGTTCTAAGACTTCAATCTCAACAAAATCGACTCATTACATGTTCTTGATCACAAACAACCCTTGAACTTACAAATTACAAGTAAGAGTTCAAGAAATCACTTACCTAAGAGCTTCAACACTCAAGCTCTAGCCAAATCTTGAGCTAGATCTTCAAATTCCCAAGTCTTGAGCCCAAATTACACAAATCTCTCCCTTTTTCTCTCCATGGCCGGCCTCTCTCTCACTCTCAATTGTCTAACTCAGATTTTGAGTTTTAAGAGAGCTAAAGGAGAGTGCAATACAAATATACAACAAGCCCCACTAACAAATATTTTAATATAAAATAATGGGGTACTTAATTTCTCAATTTAATCAGTTTAAATTGACCAGAATCAAATTTCAATTAAATTTCACCGTAGGCCCTAAAAATTATGCCAACCACAATGGCGTAATCAATTTCGGGTTCCGTGGCCGATAAGGCCCTCAATTAAATTTCCAAAACAGACTACTCAAACAGATATTCCTACGATGAACAGATAAAATTTCAAACCACATATTTTCACATAGTGGAACACAAAATCATATCAAAATACATAATCACATCATGTTAAGGACCGATTAACATACTACGGAACAGGGGTGTCACAGTCTTCCCCCCTTTAGGAAGTTTGGTCCTCCAAACTTAACTTACCTTCGTCGGGAAACAAATGTGGATAGCGTAGACGCATTTCCTCCTCTTTTTCCCATGTACCATCTGTCCCATAGTGTTCCTTCCATTCCACTTTCACCATTGGAATGGATTTGTTTCTCAATTCTTTCACTTGTCGGTCAACAATTCTTTCCGGCCATTCAGCATATTCCATATTTTCATCAATAGCAATCCGGTGATAATCAATCACATGCAACGGGTCTCGGAGGTAACCCCTCAACATTGACACATGAAACACATTGTGGATTTGCTCAAATCCCGGTGGCAAAGCAACTCTGTAAGCAACTGGACCAAGTTTCTCCAAAATTTGAAACGGCCCAATATAACGGGGCGTCAACTTGCCCTTTTTCCCAAACCTGACTTGGCCTTTCATTGGAGAAACACGGATGAACACATGGTCGCCGACCTCATACTCAAGAGGTCTTCTCCGGACATCTGCATAACTCTTCTGTCGGTCTTGAGCTGTTTTGAGCCTTTGCCGAATAGTCTTGATCTTTTCAGAGGTGTCTTGTACAATTTCAGGCCCGAGCAAAGCTCTGTCCCCGACCTCTGTCCAACAAATAGGTGATCTACACCTCCTACCATACAAAGCCTCGTATGGTGCCATACCGATGCTGGAGTGGAAGCTATTATTATAGGCAAATTCTGCAAGTGGCAGGTAATCTCCCCAACTCCCCTGAAAATCCAAAGCACACATGCGAAGCATATCTTCCAAAGTCTGTATTGTTCGTTCTGACTGCCCATCTGTCTGTGGGTGGAATGCAGTGCTGAACCTTAGTTCTGTTCCCATAGCTTCCTGCAAACTCTTCCACAATCTAGATACAAACTTCGGATCTCTATCCGACACAATGGATACTGGAACTCCATGTAAGCGGACAATTTCATCAACATAAATAGTAGCCAACCTGTAAGCAGTAAATGTAGTTTTGACAGGCAGAAAATGTGCAGATTTAGTCAGTCTATCAACTACAACCCAAACAGAATCCATACCGCGGGAAGTCCGAGGTAGGCCAACAACGAAATCCATGGTCACATGTTCCCACTTCCACTCAGGAATGGGGAGAGGTTGAAGTAGACCGCCTGGTTTCTGATGTTCAGCCTTAATTTGCTGACACTGAAGGCACTTGGACACATGTTCTGCAATCTCTTTCTTCATTTTAGGCCACCAATAGGTTTGTTTCAAATCCCGATACATTTTATTGTTACCCGGATGCATGGCAAATACGGATCTGTGGGCTTCATCTAAGACCCTCTTCTTTAGCTCCGGAATAACTGGAACACATATTCGGTTTCGAAATTTCAACATTCCATTCTCGATACTGAACTCTGCTTTTGGGCTGACTCCAAATTCATCAATTACCTTTCTGAGGAACTCATCCTCTTTCTGTTTTTGCTTGATTTCATCAACAATTGCCGGCTCGGCTGTAATAGCGGCTATCAATCCGCCCTGTTCGCACACTACCACTTCAATTTCAGACTTTTCAAAGTCTTGCAAAATCTCCCTTTGTTCAGTAAGCAAGCAAGCCATACTCCCTGTTGATTTCCTGCTCAAGGCATCAGCCACTGTATTAGCTTTTCCGGGGTGATACTGAATTTCTAGGTCGTAATCTTTTATCAATTCCAGCCATCTTCTCTGACGCATATTCAACTCTTTCTGCGTGAAGAAGTATTTTAGGCTTTTATGATCTGTGTAGACTTCACACTTTGCCCCATACAAATAATGCCGCCAGATTTTCAAAGCAAAAACAACTGCGGCTAATTCTAGGTCATGTGTTGGATAATTCTTCTCATGTGGCCTCAACTGTCGGGAGGCGTAAGCAATAACCTTTCCGTTCTGCATTAACACACAACCCAAACCCTTATAAGATGCGTCACTGAAAATCACAAAATTTTCCGTACCTGAAGGTAGTGTCAAAATTGGTGCAGTGGTCAATCTTGTCTTCAATTCATGAAAGGCTGATTCTCTTTCACTATTCCACTCAAATGGTTGTCCTTTACGTGTCAATTGGGTAAGAGGCACAGCTAACTTCGAAAAGTCCTTTACAAACCTTCTGTAGTACCCAGCTAAGCCCATGAAACTGCGAACTTCTGTCACATTAGTTGGTGTAGGCCAATTCACAATTGCTTCTATTTTCTGCGGGTCCACTGAAATTCCTTCCTTGTTGACCACGTGCCCTAAGAAAATAACCTCATCCAACCAAAACTCACATTTCTTTAACTTAGCAAATAGTTTTCTTTCCCAAAGTATTTGTAAAACAGTCCTCAAATGATGTTCGTGTTCAAGTCTATCTTTAGAGTATATTAAAATATCATCGATGAAGACAACAACAAACTCATCAAGGTAGGTTTTAAAAATTCTATTCATTAAGTCCATAAATGCTGCCGGAGCATTAGTCACTCCAAATGGCATAACAAGAAATTCAAAATGACCATACCTCGTTCTGAATGCGGTTTTCTCAACATCTTCTGCCTTAACCTTCAGCTGATGATACCCGGATCTCAAATCAATCTTAGAAAACACCTGTGATCCCTGCAACTGGTCAAATAAGTCATCAATACGGGGTAAGGGATATTTATTCTTTATCGTTACCTTGTTCAATTCCCGGTAATCAATACATAGGCGTAAGGTACCATCCTTTTTCTTTACAAATAACACTGGTGCGCCCCAAGGCGAAGTACTGGGCCGGATAAACCCTTTATCAAGAAGGTCTTGCAACTGTTCTTTTAATTCTTTCATTTCGGCTGTAGCCATCCTGTAGGGAGTTTTAGAAATAGGTTGGGTGCCTGGCACAGTTTCAATAGTAAACTCTATCTCCCTGTCTACCAATTCCCCTGGTAATTCATTTGGAAACACATCTGGGAATTCTCTAACGATGGGAATATCATTCAATTCAACATCCACGGATTGTTCAGTCAATACATAACACAAATAACCCTGGCATCCCTTCCTGATCAATTTACATGCTTTCACTGCAGATATCAAATATGGTGGAGGTACTACCCCATTTCCCACAAACACAATTTCTTCCTGTTCTGGTGGTTTAAATACAACCCTCTTTGTCACACAATCTATAGTGGCATAGTATTTGGTCAACCAATCCATGCCCAAAATTACATCAAAGTGTCTAAAGTTTAAGGGCAACAAATCTACATACAGGGTAGCATCCTCAATATGCATGTCACAAAACCGATATATATAGTCACATAACACAGATTCCCCCGATGGAGCAGACACACATAACAAATATGGCAACAATTCTAGGGGTCTTTTCAGTCTAGATGCAAATGCATATGTCACAAATGAATGCGTTGATCCAGAATCAATTAACACAAAAGCATCCTGATTACATATCGAGATAGTACCTGAGACAACGGCATTGGCATTCCGTGTATCGCCCGGAACGAGTGCAAAGACTCTCCCTTGTCTCACTGTATCCCCAGTAGTAGCAGATCTCAAAGTGTTTCCCGGCTTCGGGATCGATGCAGTGGAGCTAGCAGCTATCTTCCCACTATTCTGATTACAATCTCGGGCTATATGCCCTTGTTTCCCACACTTAAAACAGGCTCCCGATGCACGGTAACAAACTCCACGGTGCCTTTTGCTACAAGTGTTGCACATGGGAGTCGTGTCTCGGGAAGAACTTGAGGTAGTTGAGGAGCCCGTGTTTTGCTTTTTCAGAAATTTCTTCTTCAAAAAGAAGCCTTGTCTTTTGTTGCCTCTCCATTCGGTTGTTGGCTTAGCTTGTCTAGCTATATTAGCCTCTGATATGATGGCCCGGTCAAGCACTCCAATGTAGGTCTCCAATTTCAGGACATTCACCCGCTCTAGGATGTCACTCCGGAGCCCACCCTCAAAATGCCTTGCCTTCTTATAATCAGTGTCAATTACGTGTGGTGCAAACCTGGCCAACTCAGTAAATTTGGCCTCATACTCAGCTACAGTCATACTGTCTTGTTTGAGTTCCATGAACTCTGCCACTTTCCTGTCCCGGACACACTGCGGGAAGTACTTGTCATAGAAGATTTCCAAAAATTTCGCCCAATCAATATCTCTGTGGTTTTCCCTCATCAACATCCACCATCTTCTCGCTTCATCTTCTAGCATAAAGGTGGCTAGAAGCACTTTCTGTGTATCCGAGCACGGAAACACCTCAAACAGTTTTTCAATCCCAAGTACCCAAGCTTCGGCTTTTAAGGGATCTAGTCCACCATGGAACTGTGGTGGTTTCATTTTCTTGAATTCCTTGGTGAGGGCGATTATCCGATCATCATTTTGATTATCTGGCACAGGTGGTGCCGGAGGTGGAGGTGGCGGATGTGGTTGCTGCCACTGTTGTTGCCACTCCTGTTGCTGTCTCAAAGCTTCTGCCATTTCCTGAATCAGTCTTTCCATTCTGTCCAGTCTGGCAGCAGAGGATTCCTCTAACTCATCACCTCTGGTTCTCACCATCTAATTAAACTTGCATTATATTCCATACCAAAGGTACACAAGTACACATACACTAAGGAGCACATATTTCCAGATAATTCGTAATGCAAGTAGTTCACAACTTACACATATAATTATTCATAACAAAACATTTAAGCATATAATCAATGCTTCCAAACTCGTATTTATCACATGAATGCATCCTAGATCTTATCTAGACGCTTATTGCTCTTTTTGGACAAGTGTGTGAGTTATTAACTCGTGCTCTGATACCACTCTGTCACGACCCTAACCCGCCCCCGTGGGTTAAGGACGTAACCGGCCAGTAATCATGAGATTACCTACGGCCTCAAAATGTTCTAAACGTATTTTAACAGAGTTAATGGGGGCCAAACGGAAGCAAAATTAAAAACTTTGTCCATAGAGCCGTGCTTATATGCACATCAAACAAACCATACTCAAATACGTTAATAACTCACGTCAAAAGTACAGCTTCACAAAATTCATTACAGACAGGATCGTCCAAAACGAGTCAACCTATAACAGACTATGTACAGACATGCACTGGGTCCTTGCCAACAAGACAAAACATAGGTACATAGTAAAAGGGCAAGGATGGTCTCATGCGCGAGGCACAAGGCTGACTCTCCCAAAACTCCTGTTGTTCCTAGCAGACTTCACTGGGGCTGGGTTTGGACTTCCCTTGGCTCACCTACAAATACATGAATGAGCGTGAGCGATAGCCCAGTGAATAATATCAAATATAACAGTTACATAACAATATGTAGAACAACATGCTCCAAACGGCCTTGGGCCCAATTCATACTTCTGTTTAACAGCAAAATATATATATATAACTATACGAAATGCAAGTCAAGTAACTGTAGTTCCAAACATTCTGGCCTTTGGCCCATCCGGGTTTCCATTCATGGCAAAACGGCCTTTGGCCCATTCATTCATGTCAAACGGCCTTTGGCCCATTCATTCATGTCAAACGGCCTTTGGCCCATTCATTCATGTCAAACGGCCTTTGGCCCATTCATTCATGTCAAACGGCCTTTGGCCCATTCGTTCATGTCAAACGGCCTTTGGCCCATTCGTTCATGTCAAACGGCCTTTGGCCCATTCGTTCATGTCAAACGGCCTTTGGCCCATTCGTTCATGTCAAACGGCCTTTGGCCCATTCATTCATGTCAAACGGCCTTTGGCCCATTCATTCATGTCAAACGGCCTTTGGCCCATTCATTCATGTCAAACGGCCTTTGGCCCATTCATTCATGTCAAACTTTTGTCCACAATCCCAATTAACAACTCATAATATTTATAGGGGGGGTAACAATTGGACATTGACAAGTTTTCAAATATTGATATTACTCACAGTGATCGGCTTGTGGATGCGCCCTGGAGCTTGACCCTACACATTTCATGAATACAAAAGGGTCACTAACAGTTCAATCCGTTCTTTAATTCACATATTCCTCTTTAGGCTTTGTTCTTATCTCATTAACTCATTTACAATGCTTAACACATGCCTAGGAGTGCTTACAAGTGAAAGAGAACGGAAAACGAATCACAAAATGCATGAACAAAATTCCAGGAAACAGGGTCCCCGCTCGAGCGTAAGATTCTCCGCTCGAGCGGACCCTTAAGGCCTGCAAGGTACTGGTTGCACAAAAGATGCGCTCGAGCTGAAGGTCCGTCTACAAAAATCCACGCTCGAGCGTGAAATGTCCCGCTCGAGCGGGCATCCAACTCTGCAAAAATGCTGGGAGCACGATTTTCCCGCTCGAGCGGCCATTACCCCGCTCGAGCGGACCTCAAAAATCTGGGTTTCCCAGATCGTGTTCTTGAGCTCCAAATCAGTTTTCCATCTACATTTCTTGCATGCAATGGTTCAAATTACACATTTACACATGCTAACATGCTACTAATGCAGATTACAACATTAGGAAGCTCAATTACATGAATTATCTACATGCATGTCCCAAATTGTCTCAAACCCATCATCAACATGCTCAAATTCAAACATTCAAGACTTATACTCCCATGATTTGTACATGCATGTGGGAGATGCTCATCATTCTCAACTTAGATGGTACAAATGGTGACTACAACATGAGCTTTACCCAAAACTCCACATGAATCATGTGTTTCAAGCTCAAACATGCAAATTCAAAGTAATTTCTTACATGCATGAGTTCTAAGACTTCAATCTCAACAAAATCGACTCATTACATGTTCTTGATCACAAACAACCCTTGAACTTACAAATTACAAGTAAGAGTTCAAGAAATCACTTACCTAAGAGCTTCAACACTCAAGCTCTAGCCAAATCTTGAGCTAGATCTTCAAATTCCCAAGTCTTGAGCCCAAATTACACAAATCTCTCCCTTTTTCTCTCCATGGTCGGCCTCTCTCTCACTCTCAATTGTCTAACTCAGATTTTGAGTTTTAAGAGAGCTAAAGGAGAGTGCAATACAAATATACAACAAGCCCCACTAACAAATATTTTAATATAAAATAATGGGGTACTTAATTTCTCAATTTAATCAGTTTAAATTGACCAGAATCAAATTTCAATTAAATTTCACCGTAGGCCCTAAAAATTATGCCAACCACAATGGCGTAATCAATTTCGGGTTCCGTGGCCGATAAGGCCCTCAATTAAATTTCCAAAACAGACTACTCAAACAGATATTCCTACGATGAACAGATAAAATTTCAAACCACATATTTTCACATAGTGGAACACAAAATCATATCAAAATACATAATCACATCATGTTAAGGACCAATTAACATACTACGGAACAGGGGTGTCACAGTCTTCCCCCCTTTAGGAAGTTTGGTCCTCCAAACTTAACTTACCTTCGTCGGGAAACAAATGTGGATAGCGTAGACGCATTTCCTCCTCTTTTTCCCATGTAGCATCTGTCCCATAGTGTTCCTTCCATTCCACTTTCACCATTGGAATGGATTTGTTTCTCAATTCTTTCACTTGTCGGTCAACAATTCTTTCCGGCCATTCAGCATATTCCATATTTTCATCAATAGCAATCCGGTGATAATCAATCACATGCAACGGGTCTCGGAGGTAACCCCTCAACATTGACACATGAAACACATTGTGGATTTGCTCAAATCCCGGTGGCAAAGCAACTCTGTAAGCAACTGGACCAAGTTTCTCCAAAATTTGAAACGGCCCAATATAACGGGGCGTCAACTTGCCCTTTTTCCCAAACCTGACTTGGCCTTTCATTGGAGAAACACGGATGAACACATGGTCGCCGACCTCATACTCAAGAGGTCTTCTCCGGACATCTGCATAACTCTTCTGTCGGTCTTGAGCTGTTTTGAGCCTTTGCCGAATAGTCTTGATCTTTTCAGAGGTGTCTTGTACAATTTCAGGCCCGAGCAAAGCTCTGTCCCCGACCTCTGTCCAACAAATAGGTGATCTACACCTCCTACCATACAAAGCCTCGTATGGTGCCATACCGATGCTGGAGTGGAAGCTATTATTATAGGCAAATTCTGCAAGTGGCAGGTAATCTCCCCAACTCCCCTGAAAATCCAAAGCACACATGCGAAGCATATCTTCCAAAGTCTGTATTGTTCGTTCTGACTGCCCATCTGTCTGTGGGTGGAATGCAGTGCTGAACCTTAGTTCTGTTCCCATAGCTTCCTGCAAACTCTTCCACAATCTAGATACAAACTTCGGATCTCTATCCGACACAATGGATACTGGAACTCCATGTAAGCGGACAATTTCATCAACATAAATAGTAGCCAACCTGTAAGCAGTAAATGTAGTTTTGACAGGCAGAAAATGTGCAGATTTAGTCAGTCTATCAACTACAACCCAAACAGAATCCATACCGCGGGAAGTCCGAGGTAGGCCAACAACGAAATCCATGGTCACATGTTCCCACTTCCACTCAGGAATGGGGAGAGGTTGAAGTAGACCGCCTGGTTTCTGATGTTCAGCCTTAATTTGCTGACACTGAAGGCACTTGGACACATGTTCTGCAATCTCTTTCTTCATTTTAGGCCACCAATAGGTTTGTTTCAAATCCCGATACATTTTATTGTTACCCGGATGCATGGCAAATACGGATCTGTGGGCTTCATCTAAGACCCTCTTCTTTAGCTCCGGAATAACTGGAACACATATTCGGTTTCGAAATTTCAACATTCCATTCTCGATACTGAACTCTGCTTTTGGGCTGACTCCAAATTCATCAATTACCTTTCTGAGGAACTCATCCTCTTTCTGTTTTTGCTTGATTTCATCAACAATTGCCGGCTCGGCTGTAATAGCGGCTATCAATCCGCCCTGTTCGCACACTACCACTTCAATTTCAGACTTTTCAAAGTCTTGCAAAATCTCCCTTTGTTCAGTAAGCAAGCAAGCCATACTCCCTGTTGATTTCCTGCTCAAGGCATCAGCCACTGTATTAGCTTTTCCGGGGTGATACTGAATTTCTAGGTCGTAATCTTTTATCAATTCCAGCCATCTTCTCTGACGCATATTCAACTCTTTCTGCGTGAAGAAGTATTTTAGGCTTTTATGATCTGTGTAGACTTCACACTTTGCCCCATACAAATAATGCCGCCAGATTTTCAAAGCAAAAACAACTGCGGCTAATTCTAGGTCATGTGTTGGATAATTCTTCTCATGTGGCCTCAACTGTCGGGAGGCGTAAGCAATAACCTTTCCGTTCTGCATTAACACACAACCCAAACCCTTATAAGATGCGTCACTGAAAATCACAAAATTTTCCGTACCTGAAGGTAGTGTCAAAATTGGTGCAGTGGTCAATCTTGTCTTCAATTCATGAAAGGCTGATTCTCTTTCACTATTCCACTCAAATGGTTGTCCTTTACGTGTCAATTGGGTAAGAGGCACAGCTAACTTCGAAAAGTCCTTTACAAACCTTCTGTAGTACCCAGCTAAGCCCATGAAACTGCGAACTTCTGTCACATTAGTTGGTGTAGGCCAATTCACAATTGCTTCTATTTTCTGCGGGTCCACTGAAATTCCTTCCTTGTTGACCACGTGCCCTAAGAAAATAACCTCATCCAACCAAAACTCACATTTCTTTAACTTAGCAAATAGTTTTCTTTCCCAAAGTATTTGTAAAACAGTCCTCAAATGATGTTCGTGTTCAAGTCTATCTTTAGAGTATATTAAAATATCATCGATGAAGACAACAACAAACTCATCAAGGTAGGTTTTAAAAATTCTATTCATTAAGTCCATAAATGCTGCCGGAGCATTAGTCACTCCAAATGGCATAACAAGAAATTCAAAATGACCATACCTCGTTCTGAATGCGGTTTTCTCAACATCTTCTGCCTTAACCTTCAGCTGATGATACCCGGATCTCAAATCAATCTTAGAAAACACCTGTGATCCCTGCAACTGGTCAAATAAGTCATCAATACGGGGTAAGGGATATTTATTCTTTATCGTTACCTTGTTCAATTCCCGGTAATCAATACATAGGCGTAAGGTACCATCCTTTTTCTTTACAAATAACACTGGTGCGCCCCAAGGCGAAGTACTGGGCCGGATAAACCCTTTATCAAGAAGGTCTTGCAACTGTTCTTTTAATTCTTTCATTTCGGCTGTAGCCATCCTGTAGGGAGTTTTAGAAATAGGTTGGGTGCCTGGCACAGTTTCAATAGTAAACTCTATCTCCCTGTCTACCAATTCCCCTGGTAATTCATTTGGAAACACATCTGGGAATTCTCTAACGATGGGAATATCATTCAATTCAACATCCACGGATTGTTCAGTCAATACATAACACAAATAACCCTGGCATCCCTTCCTGATCAATTTACATGCTTTCACTGCAGATATCAAATATGGTGGAGGTACTACCCCATTTCCCACAAACACAATTTCTTCCTGTTCTGGTGGTTTAAATACAACCCTCTTTGTCACACAATCTATAGTGGCATAGTATTTGGTCAACCAATCCATGCCCAAAATTACATCAAAGTGTCTAAAGTTTAAGGGCAACAAATCTACATACAGGGTAGCATCCTCAATATGCATGTCACAAAACCGATATATATAGTCACATAACACAGATTCCCCCGATGGAGCAGACACACATAACAAATATGGCAACAATTCTAGGGGTCTTTTCAGTCTAGATGCAAATGCATATGTCACAAATGAATGCGTTGATCCAGAATCAATTAACACAAAAGCATCCTGATTACATATCGAGATAGTACCTGAGACAACGGCATTGGCATTCCGTGTATCGCCCGGAACGAGTGCAAAGACTCTCCCTTGTCTCACTGTATCCCCAGTAGTAGCAGATCTCAAAGTGTTTCCCGGCTTCGGGATCGATGCAGTGGAGCTAGCAGCTATCTTCCCACTATTCTGATTACAATCTCGGGCTATATGCCCTTGTTTCCCACACTTAAAACAGGCTCCCGATGCACGGTAACAAACTCCACGGTGCCTTTTGCTACAAGTGTTGCACATGGGAGTCGTGTCTCGGGAAGAACTTGAGGTAGTTGAGGAGCCCGTGTTTTGCTTTTTCAGAAATTTCTTCTTCAAAAAGAAGCCTTGTCTTTTGTTGCCTCTCCATTCGGTTGTTGGCTTAGCTTGTCTAGCTATATTAGCCTCTGATATGATGGCCCGGTCAAGCACTCCAATGTAGGTCTCCAATTTCAGGACATTCACCCGCTCTAGGATGTCACTCCGGAGCCCACCCTCAAAATGCCTTGCCTTCTTATAATCAGTGTCAATTACGTGTGGTGCAAACCTGGCCAACTCAGTAAATTTGGCCTCATACTCAGCTACAGTCATACTGTCTTGTTTGAGTTCCATGAACTCTGCCACTTTCCTGTCCCGGACACACTGCGGGAAGTACTTGTCATAGAAGATTTCCAAAAATTTCGCCCAATCAATATCTCTGTGGTTTTCCCTCATCAACATCCACCATCTTCTCGCTTCATCTTCTAGCATAAAGGTGGCTAGAAGCACTTTCTGTGTATCCGAGCACGGAAACACCTCAAACAGTTTTTCAATCCCAAGTACCCAAGCTTCGGCTTTTAAGGGATCTAGTCCACCATGGAACTGTGGTGGTTTCATTTTCTTGAATTCCTTGGTGAGGGCGATTATCCGATCATCATTTTGATTATCTGGCACAGGTGGTGCCGGAGGTGGAGGTGGCGGATGTGGTTGCTGCCACTGTTGTTGCCACTCCTGTTGCTGTCTCAAAGCTTCTGCCATTTCCTGAATCAGTCTTTCCATTCTGTCCAGTCTGGCAGCAGAGGATTCCTCTAACTCATCACCTCTGGTTCTCACCATCTAATTAAACTTGCATTATATTCCATACCAAAGGTACACAAGTACACATACACTAAGGAGCACATATTTCCAGATAATTCGTAATGCAAGTAGTTCACAACTTACACATATAATTATTCATAACAAAACATTTAAGCATATAATCAATGCTTCCAAACTCGTATTTATCACATGAATGCATCCTAGATCTTATCTAGACGCTTATTGCTCTTTTTGGACAAGTGTGTGAGTTATTAACTCGTGCTCTGATACCACTCTGTCACGACCCTAACCCGCCCCCGTGGGTTAAGGACGTAACCGGCCAGTAATCATGAGATTACCTACGGCCTCAAAATGTTCTAAACGTATTTTAACAGAGTTAATGGGGGCCAAACGGAAGCAAAATTAAAAACTTTGTCCATAGAGCCGTGCTTATATGCACATCAAACAAACCATACTCAAATACGTTAATAACTCACGTCAAAAGTACAGCTTCACAAAATTCATTACAGACAGGATCGTCCAAAACGAGTCAACCTATAACAGACTATGTACAGACATGCACTGGGTCCTTGCCAACAAGACAAAACATAGGTACATAGTAAAAGGGCAAGGATGGTCTCATGCGCGAGGCACAAGGCTGACTCTCCCAAAACTCCTGTTGTTCCTAGCAGACTTCACTGGGGCTGGGTTTGGACTTCCCTTGGCTCACCTACAAATACATGAATGAGCGTGAGCGATAGCCCAGTGAATAATATCAAATATAACAGTTACATAACAATATGTAGAACAACATGCTCCAAACGGCCTTGGGCCCAATTCATACTTCTGTTTAACAGCAAAATATATATATATAACTATACGAAATGCAAGTCAAGTAACTGTAGTTCCAAACATTCTGGCCTTTGGCCCATCCGGGTTTCCATTCATGGCAAAACGGCCTTTGGCCCATTCATTCATGTCAAACGGCCTTTGGCCCATTCATTCATGTCAAACGGCCTTTGGCCCATTCATTCATGTCAAACGGCCTTTGGCCCATTCATTCATGTCAAACGGCCTTTGGCCCATTCGTTCATGTCAAACGGCCTTTGGCCCATTCGTTCATGTCAAACGGCCTTTGGCCCATTCGTTCATGTCAAACGGCCTTTGGCCCATTCATTCATGTCAAACGGCCTTTGGCCCATTCATTCATGTCAAACGGCCTTTGGCCCATTCATTCATGTCAAACGGCCTTTGGCCCATTCATTCATGTCAAACGGCCTTTGGCCCATTCATTCATGTCAAACTTTTGTCCACAATCCCAATTAACAACTCATAATATTTATAGGGGGGGGTAACAATTGGACATTGACAAGTTTTCAAATATTGATATTACTCACAGTGATCGGCTTGTGGATGCGCCCTGGAGCTTGACCCTACACATTTCATGAATACAAAAGGGTCACTAACAGTTCAATCCGTTCTTTAATTCACATATTCCTCTTTAGGCTTTGTTCTTATCTCATTAACTCATTTACAATGCTTAACACATGCCTAGGAGTGCTTACAAGTGAAAGAGAACGGAAAACGAATCACAAAATGCATGAACAAAATTCCAGGAAACAGGGTCCCCGCTCGAGCGTAAGATTCTCCGCTCGAGCGGACCCTTAAGGCCTGCAAGGTACTGGTTGCACAAAAGATGCGCTCGAGCTGAAGGTCCGTCTACAAAAATCCACGCTCGAGCGTGAAATGTCCCGCTCGAGCGGGCATCCAACTCTGCAAAAATGCTGGGAGCACGATTTTCCCGCTCGAGCGGCCATTACCCCGCTCGAGCGGACCTCAAAAATCTGGGTTTCCCAGATCGTGTTCTTGAGCTCCAAATCAGTTTTCCATCTACATTTCTTGCATGCAATGGTTCAAATTACACATTTACACATGCTAACATGCTACTAATGCAGATTACAACATTAGGAAGCTCAATTACATGAATTATCTACATGCATGTCCCAAATTGTCTCAAACCCATCATCAACATGCTCAAATTCAAACATTCAAGACTTATACTCCCATGATTTGTACATGCATGTGGGAGATGCTCATCATTCTCAACTTAGATGGTACAAATGGTGACTACAACATGAGCTTTACCCAAAACTCCACATGAATCATGTGTTTCAAGCTCAAACATGCAAATTCAAAGTAATTTCTTACATGCATGAGTTCTAAGACTTCAATCTCAACAAAATCGACTCATTACATGTTCTTGATCACAAACAACCCTTGAACTTACAAATTACAAGTAAGAGTTCAAGAAATCACTTACCTAAGAGCTTCAACACTCAAGCTCTAGCCAAATCTTGAGCTAGATCTTCAAATTCCCAAGTCTTGAGCCCAAATTACACAAATCTCTCCCTTTTTCTCTCCATGGCCGGCCTCTCTCTCACTCTCAATTGTCTAACTCAGATTTTGAGTTTTAAGAGAGCTAAAGGAGAGTGCAATACAAATATACAACAAGCCCCACTAACAAATATTTTAATATAAAATAATGGGGTACTTAATTTCTCAATTTAATCAGTTTAAATTGACCAGAATCAAATTTCAATTAAATTTCACCGTAGGCCCTAAAAATTATGCCAACCACAATGGCGTAATCAATTTCGGGTTCCGTGGCCGATAAGGCCCTCAATTAAATTTCCAAAACAGACTACTCAAACAGATATTCCTACGATGAACAGATAAAATTTCAAACCACATATTTTCACATAGTGGAACACAAAATCATATCAAAATACATAATCACATCATGTTAAGGACCAATTAACATACTACGGAACAGGGGTGTCACATTTGAAGTGCTGATGCTTATGATGGGTTCTCACTAGAGGACTTTGTTCAAATATGTTTACTGTATGTGTTTCATTTTCAAAGATCAAAGATAATGGGTACAAAGTTCTACCCATCAACTATAAATATAGAGTAGTTGCACTCCAATTCAACTCCTACATACTTATCAAGTTATCACTCAATATCAAAGCAGTTAAGTCTTTCCTATGGGCTAGGCCTAGGATGAGATTTGGGTGAAAACAATTAATAGACTTTCAATGAGCAGAATGTATACGATGGGAACCTTTTTTATGTACAGAAATTAATGTGATATGTCATGCCATAATTGAGATTAATTAAATTGAGGACATTAATTAAGACCTTTTACATACTTTTTTATGTATACGATGGGAACCTTTTAAATAAATATTTCCTTTACAAAATTTTCCATTGATAATTTTGTAGTATTGCAAAATGTTATATTTCTTTCCTCAAATTATTTAGGCCATATGTATTATTTGAGCTTCCTATAAAATCCTAATATTTGCACCTTTCAAGCACAAATGCTCCCACACCCTCTGACTTCTCCGGGTGAACATACTTACTCCCTCTTCATGCTTTCAAAAGATGAGAAAAAATTGAGCGTGGAACCATTTTTTGGTCCTTTAAATCTTGCATCAGAAACTTCAATCTTTTAATTCAGATCATCATGTTTCCATTCCAGAAAATTTCTGCTGAACTGTGCATGTACTGAATCTTCTAGTATGGCTTACCTTTTATTGTGCATTTGCATGCTTTGGCCTATATTTCAATTATTTCATTATGTATGAATATTTCAATTATTTCAATTCAAATGCGTCTCTGATACATGTGTGAGTTCCTTTGAACCAGCTATTTATTCGTGAGTCTCTGGTATGCACTTGAATGACAGAACAACAGGTTATGCATTTATGCAGTTTGCTTACCCGTATGGCAAGTATAAACAACAAGCTTTCATGGTGACAAATAGAACAACATTTGTTACGAGAATAATATTTTAAATATGCGTTTGAATGAATTCATATATAATGACAAGTCCCACTCAATTTTGCCTTTTAACTGTTGACAGAATGGGTGTTCTCTTCTTTTTTTAATTAGATAATATGATGAGGAATGTTGGACTGAATTTCTGGGCAGCCCCGTTTCTCTCAATCTGAGCCCTAATTTCAATGTCATCTTGTGAATTAATTTGAGCAGGGTTTTTAATAACAATGAACTCAGTGGCAAGATTCCTTCAACCAAAAGGACTACTGCAGACTTTGGAGATATTGTGAGTATCTCTATCACATAGCCAATTAAAATCATAATAAGATGCTAGCTGTGAATACCCATTAAATTTTTTGAATTGAGTATACAGTGTTGGCAATGGATTTTCCTGGATATGTACGAATGTATTTCTATTTACCCACTTACTAGCTGCTTCATTTTTGCAATATTTTCAGCCATTGATTCAGCTGTTTCTTGAGATGCTCAAAGTTTGAAATATGTATTATTCATATGTATTATTCATTCTTTGAAACATGGCGAAACGATGCAGCATGTAGTACTCAATTTCTTAGAATTCTACTTCCTGATTGATTGCTACTTTCCATTAAAAAGACAACATTGGAGTGATGAGCTGATAGTCTCTTGCAAGAACTGAACTGTCAAGGGTTGCCCCACTCGTTGACAGTTCTAAGGGAGGATCAGCATGATGTGTGTGGCTGTTTTGGGCCAGTCACCACTGCCCTTTCATTATTTTCTTCATCCTTCATGTTTGGTAAGCTTGTTGAACATTTACTTCCAAGTATATAACATAAGGTCTTGCTAGCAGTCCTTCAATTAACCCCGCATTTGTTTCTCTTCTTTACAGAGCTTGCTGAAGAGGCAAATAGGCTTGTGAACTAAGGTTGTCTCTTCTCTTTTTTTGTGCTATCTTCTTGTTGCACACTGTAGTATTAAAGCAGCTGGATAGACACAGTGTTGTCTTCATTTTGGTTGCATTCATTGTATAAACTAACAAATCACAGCAGCATTATATGATTACTCTTCAATACCTTTGAAGTTTATATTTGATGTAACAGGCATGAGTTAAAGACAAACCTTCTATAATCATGTTGTGTAGTCATAACATATGAGTTAATTTAAAGGTTTGAACTGTTAGATGGTTAGGTTTCCTGATCAGGCACTTTGGTAATACCAATTTGAAAATGGCATTTTCAAAAAAGGTTCCAGATATGACTATTTATCTTGTTTAACCAATTTGTCCTTGTTTATTCATGCATGAACTTCATTTTAGGCACAATTTGTAAAAATACTAAGATGTCTAGCCATATTTAATGATGCTGATACATAGACATTTCTCCATGTTATATCACTTATCTCTAACTACTTTAAAGGCTAACATGACTTTGATTTCTGCAGTGGAAGCTCTTGGTGAAATAGTTGAACAACTGGGTAAAAAAGGCTGGAATTTCAATTTGAAACATTATGACAAAAACTTGAACTGGCAAACACCAATAGTGGACTCCTCCCTTATGTATGACTGTACTGTTAATTGCACCTGCCATTCTGATGATGAATGTCACATCAGTGCCATGTATGTTCCTTTTTATGTTTTTAAATATACTTATTATTCAACTCAATTTTTTGCTTAAAATGTTATTTATGATTTTTTTATTTTATTTATTTTTAAATTAGGAGGCAATGATGTTTGAATACTAGCCTATGCTCTGTATGTTAAACTTATTAATGTCAGTTGAAAGTCCAAATTCTGTTTTGTATAGATGAAAAAAAGAGTAATGTGTTGAGAAAACCCTGGTATTGTTCTGTCACTTCTTATTTACACGACGCAACCGGTTGCCATGAACATCTATTCATATATTGCTAATTACTAGGGTTGTTGGGAAAATTAAGGTTGTATTTTGATGTCCCATAGAAAGGGAACGACTGCCAACAGTACTCATAGTAATTTCGAAGTGGAAATCTGATATTTTGAGTATGCAAAGTGACAAGAATAAATGGCAGCCAATCTACAAATGAAATTCAAAATAACGAATATTGTCATGTACTAAAAGAACATAAATATGATCACTTTCAAGATAAATGAGCGAATTTTCTGTTCTTCATTAGGTGACCTCATTTTAGTAACAGTTGATTGAACTTTCACTTCTCATACCATAAAATGTTTGGTAGGTGCGTTCGAATTCAGTTCAGAAATGTTAAATGTCCAACACACCAGAGGCACCAATACACATCTATAATTAGGCATGTAAATCTGCAGGATGTATGTACTCTAATTACTTGGAGTTTTTCATGTTTTGTGCTTTTAATTATTTGTTGTTATACATTGTTGGTTTTTGAAAAATTGAATTCTGTAATTATTTATTTTCATGGAGATGACTCTCTTAGGTAATATATTGTATACAAATCTCTAATTCAAGGATGAATAAATAATGAGTGCAGCTAGAAATTTCAGGATGCAGTCAAGATTAGAAAGATTGAAGCAGATTCAAACAAAAACCACCATGCCCATGGTTTGCGATGATGATTTCAATTGGTATCCTTGTAATTGCATTGCTTCTTGGGCATATAATCAACGCAACAGTGAATCGAATAGCCAAAGTAATGATTTATTTTGGCTTCTACAAGGGTATCAATATCTTTTGTAGCTTTATACTATTTGTGTGGAGAATCAAAATAATTATGTCATTTTTGGTGGCTGTGGGGAAAGGATTGGGATAGTTTAACAACTGGATAAATTACATTATTTTTGGTGTGATCTAAATGTAAGTTTATAAATTAATTAGTAAGTTTATTCATATGCTTCTGGCGGTTTTTAAATTAATTTGTTTTTTTATTTTTCAGGTCAGAAATTTCTTGGAGAGATGCAAAATATGGTCAAAGAATTCAAGAATTTACTTTTTTCTAGTTTTTTATTTTTTATTTTTTAATGTATGTAATCACAGTTAATTTTTTTTTATTAATTTCTTTGTATATACTTTTAAACATTTAACTTTCATTTATGAAATATATGATATTATTTCATTCAATATATGGTTGTGATTCAAAATATAGTATATAGTGTGTATTACATTATTCAAATGCGCGTGCAAAAATAATATTGATTATTCTTTAAATATGTCAATTTTTTTTTATCACAGGTTTTATTAGTTATTAATCACACTTAAAAGGTGTGATCTAAAGTTTTTAATCACACTTAAAAGGTGTGATCTAAATGTTTTTAGTCACACTTAAAAGGTGTGATCTAAGGTGTGAACTAAAGTTTTTAATCACACTTAAAAGGTGTGATTTAAATGTTTTTAACCACACTTAAAAGGTGTGATCTAAATGTTTTTAATCACACTTAAAATGTGTGATTTAAATGTTTTTAATCACACTTAAAAGGTGTGAACTAAAGTTTTTAATCACACTTAAAAGGTGTGATCTAAATATTTTTAATCACACTTAAAAGGTGTGATCTAAATGTTTTTAACCACACTTAAAAGGTGTGATCTAAATGTTTTTAATCACACTTAAAACATGTGATGAAAGCATTTTTTAATGACACTTAAAAAGTGTGATTAAAAATGACCATTTTTAATCACACTCCTAAAGACCACACTTTAATAAAACTTAAAAGGTGTGATTAAAAAACATACATCACACCAAAAAAGTGTGATCTTTATCTATATTTGTAGTAGTGTTGCCAGAGAAGGAAGAGCTGTGTGTGATCCAGGGGGACGGATTTGAGCAAGGGGCAAATGATTTGACGGCTGTGGAGGAGGACTTTGCCAACCTACAGTTTTTCGATGACCAAGAATCAGGGGGCATGGCAGTCAACTGGTTTGATTATGAGGAATCGACAGAGGCCACTGGATGGCTGGATGATCAACCAGATATGGTGGAAGAATCCCAACCAGAACAGGGCCCAGCAAGGGCGAGAGTATTAACTGTGGCCGGAAGGGCTGGAAGTCAGGTTACATTGCTGGATAGCGCCGGTACGAAGAATTTCGCTCAGGACAGAAGCATTGTGAATGCAGGGAAAGTTGAACAACAAACTACACTGACACAGGTAGAACAACAAGGTTCTGAGAGAACTGGGAAAGCCAAAATCCATGAGGGGATCGGAAGTGCTGTGGGCACAAGAACAGAGGATGCTGTGAGCATGCAGGCTGAAAGTGCTGTGAGTACAAACATGCCCGAGCCAAACAGGTGCCTTTTGAATGCCAACGGAATGTGGTGGGAAGATGATGACTTATGTCTTGCCCACACAGACAAAGACTGGGGAAGCAATCAACCAAATGACACCTGGTACCTCGATGAGGTTGATCACATGATAAGAAGCGGGCGGTACTTCAAGCCCCCGCACCTAGACCAACCCGAGGCATCTGGAAAGGATAAAGAAGCTGAGAAACAGAAGGAGAAGCAGTTTGAAGAGGAGGCTGTACTGAAACAGCTGAAGAAGATACAAGCAGACATCTCCATCTGGGGACTGCTTATGGCGTCGGGAGTATACAGACAAGCTGTCTTCTCTGCCATGGACAAGGCCAAACTCTCTATAGATACTACACCAGAACAGCTGGTTGGACTGGTTTTTCCGGGAGGAGGTTCCCCGGCATTAACCTTTTCAGACAAAGAACTACCACCTGAGGGCACAAATCACAACAAACCCCTCTACGTTTCCGTGGAATGTAGAGACAAGTTGGTGCTAGTAGTTCTTATCGACACGGGATCCGCCATTAATGTATGCCCGTCAAGGACGGCATATGCAATCGGGTTGAAGCCCGCAGACTTCGTGCCGACTACTCAAGTGATCAGAGCCTACGATAACACTAGCAGGAAGGTGATGGGGATTGTCAAAATTCAGACTCAGGTTGGTCCAGGACAACACGACATTGAATTCCATGTCTTGGACGTTCCCGCAACCTTTAACCTACTTTTAGGGCGACCGTGGTTGCACCAGGTCAAGGTAGTCTCTTCCACTTTGCATCAGATGTTAAAGTACCCTCACGGGAAAGGGGTAGCTATTGTTTTTGGGAATTCATCAATCCATCCACCGCCAGAAGTGTCTACACCAGTCTTGAAAATCGAGCACGGCATGGAGGATGTGTTCTTATCAGGATTTACTTTGGCTGAGGCCCGGGTTATGCAAAATATCATGGCCGTTAATGAGGAAGTATACGTTAGTGCTCAATCCGTCTACCTCATGAACAAGTTACAACACATCCCCAGGATGGGATTAGGAAGGAGCAGCTGGAAGGGCGTCGCAGCATTGGCTGAAGTGCCACACAACCCTCATACCTTTGGCTTGGGTTATATGCCCACCAAAGAGGACTGGGTGAGGAAGGGTAAAGAGATGGCTGGGAGAGCCAGAGCAAAGAAGGCGGGGAAGCCTTTTGAGCTGATGCATAGGCCCATTCAGGGTACCCTAAACGGACACTTCGTCCGGGAGGGGAAGGACTTTCCGTTTTGCGGCTTCCCAGAGCCGTGGATAAACGCGGAGAAGAAGCGCGTACCAGGTTTCGAGATCTTCTTCGACCTGCAACTACCTGGGGATGATATTACCGAAGAGCAGACGGACCCATCAGCTGAGGTTGAACAGAGTAAGAAAGTGCAGTTTGAGGACACCGAACTTGAAATGGGGGTAGCGCTGGCAAGTCTACTCTCAGATTCTCCGATCGACCAGGAGTGCTTGGGGGATAACTTCTCGGTATGCGTGATCGGTAATGGAACGGCTGCAGGCCCACCAGTAACTATTTTGGATGCATCTATCGCACCCTCTCTCACTTGGCAGTACGAGGAGGGGTTTTTGTCCAGCAGTACCGAATCAGGTAGTGAGCCAGAATCTGATTCCACCGAGTCCTATGAGTCGGAATCAGGTTCTAGCTCGACTGAGTCTGAGTCTGGTAATCCTGGGGATGATAACCCGGATGCCACAGTTATGTCCAGGTCGTCTTTTTCTTTCTCGTTTAAGTCTGTTGTAACCGAGAATTCGGACGATTTGGATGTGCTTAATGAGAATTAAGTGACTGTGGTTTTTGAGTACTTTTCTGTGCCCTTAATTTATTGCATAAACTCAGACTTTCAAAATTTTGATGAAAACGACGAGGAAGAAATTCCTCCGGTTTTGCAACATTTAATTGAGCAGGAACAGGAGAGATTTGTCAAACCCTTAACAGATGAAATCATTACCGTGAATATTGGTACTGAGGAGGACCCGCGGCTGGTCCAGATCGGGTCCACGTTGTCTTCGGAGGAATGCGAGCGCTTAGTCGCTTTATTAAAATATTTCAAAGATTTTTTCGCGTGGTCCTACGAAGACATGCCTGGGATCGATCCTGAGATTGTACAGCACCGGATTCCCCTTGACCCTGAGGCCCGACCTGTCAAACAGAAACTCAGAAGGATCCGCCCGGACCGGGCTCTCAAGATTAAAGAAGAGGTCACCAAGCAAATCGATACAGGCTTCCTGCTAGTATCCGAATACCCGACTTGGTTAGCCAACATCGTTCCAGTGCCGAAGAAGGATGGCAGGATCTGGGTGTGCGTGGATTTCAGGGATTTAAACAGAGCTAGTCCGAAGGACGACTTTCCCTTACCGCATATAGATGAGTTGGTGGATTTCACAGCAGGGCATGCTTTGCTCTCATTCATTGATGGCTTCTCAGGGTACAATCAGATAGTAATGGCACCTGAAGATTAGGAAAAGACTGCATTCACCACCCCGTGGGGGACATACTGCTACAGAGTAATGCCGTTTGGGTTGAAGAATGCTGGAGCTACATATCAACGGGCTGCAACTACAATATTGCATGATATGATCCACAAAGAGGTTGAGGTGTACGTGGACGACATGATTGTCAAGTCCAAAGAAAGAGAGGGCCACTACACTGCCTTACAGAAGTTCTTCCAAAGGATCAGGGAATTCCGGTTGCGGCTGAATCCTCAGAAATGTACGTTCAGTGTTACAGCGGGAAAAATGCTGGGATTTCTGATTACACAAAGAGGTATCGAAGTCGACCCATCCAAAATCAAGGCCATCCTAGAAATGCCCCCACCAAGGACTGAAAAGGAGGTGTGAGGCTTTCTAGGTAAAGTGCAATTCATAAGACAGTTTATCTCAAAATTAACCTTGACTTGTGAACCACTTTTTGGCCTCCTGAAGAAAGGCAAGAAATTCCAATGGGCTGGCCGGTGCCAAGCTGCTTTCGAACAGATCAAGGAATATTTACAGAACCCGCCCGTGTTGTCGCCACCAGAGCCAGAAAAACCTTTGATATTGTACCTTTCAGTGACTGAGACTACAATGGGCTGCATGCTCGCACAAGAATCAGAGGATAAGGTGGAGAGGCCCATCTACTATCTGAGCAAGAAGATGTTGGATTACGAGACCCGCTACACTCCGCTGGAGAAGGCTTGCTTAGCTTTGGTATGGGCTACCAGGAAACTGCGGCACTACTTGTTAGCTCACTCCGTAATGTTGGTTTCACGACTGGATCCCATCAAATACCTTTTCGAGAAACCGGCACTTACGGGTAGGCTAGCTCGTTGGCTGGTGTTGCTCTCCGAATTCGATCTGAAATATGTAACACGCAAGTCAGTCAAGGGAAGAGCAGTGACAGAGTTCTTAGCCGATCATCCAGTCGAAGGAGGTGAAGCAGTTGAATACTTATTCCCAGATGGAGCCATTTTGCACATCGACGACGAATATTGGACGATGTACTTTGACAGAGCATCAAATCAATACGGGTATGGGATAGGAGTGTTGCTGATAGCACCCGACAATTCCCATATCCCTCTAGCCTTCAAACTCCGGTTCAAAGTCTCGAACAACGAAGCAAAATATGAGGCATGCATTGCCAGTCTAGAAGCAGCCCTAGAACTAGGGGCAAGACGGTTGGACGTCATCAGGGATTCAAACCTTATTGTGTCTCAAGCAAAAGGAGACTGGAAAGTCAAAGAAGAAAAGATGATGTATCACCAGACCTTGGACTTATTAATTCCTCGGTTTGAAAAGCTAAACTTTGCTCATCTTCCAAGAGAGAACAACAGGTTCGCAGATTCTTTAGCAACTCTATCTTCCACGATAGACATCTCGTTTGGAATCCGGATGCGTCCAGTCGTCATTAACCAGAAATTTGCACCAGCCTATGAGTCGATCGCTGCTATAGATGAGGTTCAGGACGAAAACCCCTGGTATTACGACATTTGGAATTTCTTGGAGAAGGAAGCATATTCGCCAGGGGTAAATGCCAAGGATAAGAGGGCAATCAGAAGAATGGCCGTTCAGTTCATCATCTGTGGGGGTAAGTTGTATAAGAGAGGTCATCTGGGAATGCATAAACTGTGTGTTGAAGCCGAGGAATCGAAGCGCCTGATGGAGGCCATCCACGGAGGAGAATGCGGTGTGCATATGAACGGAGTAATGCTAGCACGGAAGATCCTCAGACAGGGTTACTACTGGTCCACCATGGAGGAGGATTGTATTAGTTTTGTCCGGCGATGCCACAAGTGTCAGATCCATGCAAACCGCATGAATATCCCGCCGTCGAAGCTGTACAACATGACTTCGCCATGGCCGTTTTCAGTTTGGGGAATTGACGTGATCGGGGCTGTCACTCCGAAGGGGTCGAATGGGCATGAGTTCATCCTGGTTGCGATAGATTATTTCACAAAGTGGGTCGAGGCCCAATCATATGCGGTATTGAAGGCGTCGCACGTTGCAAAGTTTATCAGAAACAACATCATCTGTCGCTATGGGGTCCCAAACGAGGTCATTTCAGATAATGGTTCCCACTTTAAGAAGGAAGTGATTGACTTGTTGGAGAAATACAAAGTGGCTTTCCATAAGTCATCCACATACCGGCCGCAAACCAACGGAGCGGTCGAGGCCGCCAACAAGAATATCAAACACATACTACAGAAGATGGTGGAAACCTACCGGGATTGGCTAGATAAACTGCCATTTGCTCTGTGGGGCTACCGGACGTCAATTAGAACTTCTACTGGAGCGACTCCGTATTCATTGGTTTATGGGATGGAGGCCGTTCTACCTATCGAGATTGAAGTCCCGTCATTACGAGTATTGGCTGAGTGTCAAATAGTCGAAGCAGATTGGCAGCAGAGCAGGTTTGAGGAACTCATGCTCTTTGATGAGAGAAGACTGAAAGCACTGTACCATGTTCAAGGTTATCAGCGCAGAATTGCCCGGGCTTTCAACAAGAAAGTTAAGTCCAGGAATCTAAAGGAAAGAGATTTGGTGCTCAAGGACAATCGACCTCCCATCCACGACCCAAGGGGCAAGTTCAGACCGAATTGGACTGGTCCCTATATCATCAAAGCTATCTGGTCAGGTGGAGCTGTGGTTCTGATGAACCTAGATGGCCTGGAATTTTCCCAACCGATCAACATGGACAAGTTGAAGAAATATTACCCTTGAGAGGCTCGCTAGGCCGAAAACCCGAAAGGGCGACCTAGGCAAAAGTTAGAGCACAAAAAATTGGAAAATATAAAAACTGAGCTCGCAAGGTTGAAAACCCGCAAAGGGCGACCTTGGCAAAAGTTAGAGCGTAAAAGGAGAGTGAAAATACTCGAGTGAACCTAAGCTTGAACTACGTAAGGCTTGATTCCCATTTTCGGGATACGTAGGCAACTTCATTCTGAAGTTCAGCCATAAACTTTTCCCCGATCAACTTTGTCCATTTGATCATCTCAGTCATCTTTGTCTATCAGCATTTAAGGGCTTCCATTGGAATCTCCGGTGCAGTGCTATTCAGACTAGGGGCAACTTTCCGTTGCCATGCAGTGCCGCGGTACTTTTCAGACTAGGGGCAACTTTCCTGTTGCAAGGATCTGGGGTTGTGCATCTCAGAGACAGATCTTAAGCGTGTCCAGTTCTGATCCATATCGAAAATGGTTTTGAAAAGTTTTAATAAAAGTTGACTTTGTTCAAATTAATATCTTTACAACTAAGACCATTTTTGGACCAAAGCGGAAAATTTTTAGTACCACAACCTTAAATTTCATTGATTTCAAAACAGAATTCTCCTGCTCTTGCATACAATCGAAGTTACTTTTTATTACATTCATAAAGAAAACTTGAAAGTACTAATAAAGCAATAAATCCGGGGCATAGTCAAGTCAAGTATCCCTGCGCCCCCTCCCAGAGCTGGTCAAAGCCTCTAATGCCAAGCTAGGCCCAATCTGTGCTTCCTCATTGAGCCAATCCAAGCACTCGTCAGATAAAGTGCAACTGAAAGTGGGAGCAGGGGCCAGGAGCTCTCTAGTCCTCCATGCTGTGGCATATCGGGCAAGCTGTGCACCTCGGACCGGGAAAGCAGCTGGGTACTCAATCCCCTCTGGTGGGCAAATCTGATCATGACCGAATTGGCGCAGGAACCGGAACGGAAAGTAGAACACACAGTGGGTCAGACCAATCAACTGGATCCCGATCAGCCGGGACATGCTATAGCTCATTGCCGGGAGATTGAGCCAAGGACAACGCCAAACAATGCGATCTGCAGACAAATTGCACATCCAGTCAAACCACCACCTTTCATCAAGAGCATCGACTAGACGCTGTCGAAAGAAATAGCCTCGAGCTGAGTAGGCTGGGCAAGAGTCCACAACCTGCAATTTGTCCATCAACCATACCTGGGAAGGGATGAAAAATGAGAGAATAAAGAATAGAGAGATGTACGGTGAGAGAAAAGTGAGAAAAGGGTTTTTGTGAGAAGAGCCGAGCCTGAGGGCCGAGTGATGTGAGCAAATACATATGTAAGATTGGGTGGGAAACATTACCTGCAGCAGCAGTGGACTCCCAGCAAATCTAGTCGTCTCCCGGCGATAGATAGCATCCAAGCCCATCAGTGTCTCGGCCAAGGTCATGGCGATGCAGCTCTTTCCTTCTTTCAAGCCTTGAGCAACTTCAATCAGATGAATGTTAAATCTGCCAAAGCACAGGGAAAGCAGAAAGTGAGACAGCAGGCACAAGCAAAGGGCGTGTTGCCGCAAACCTTGCCAATAATGGTTGTTGCGGTCACCAGCGTCAAAAAAGCGGTGAGTCAGGCCGAGGATATCCAGTTCCCCATTACAGATCAGAGACCGAGCATCATGCGCTGTGAGTCCACACATCCGCTCTAAAGCTTGGGCGTGGCCAAAGCGCAACTGGGGCAAGATCTCTTCATGACATTCAGATTCCATCAAAACTTGAAAATCTTCAAAAGTTGGACATACCTCTTGCCCGCCAAAGCTAAAGACATGCGTCACCGGATTCCAAAACCTCGCCGCAGCATGGAGGAAAGGAAGGTGCAACGGAGTGCGACTCAGCGTAAACAGTGCATTCAAGCCGAAACCCCGGAAGTTCAACTTTTCCGAACCATCTAGAGAAGCGATCCAAGCTGTGAGATTTTCAACGAGAAAAGCCTCCATTTTTGTGCAAAACTAAGATGAATTGAATCAAAACACGTAGCTAAGGCTTTTAAAGAGGAAAATACACTATTCGGGGGACAAGTGTCAAAAATTTGACGGTTGCTGCGCTAAGTGGCCGGCCGGCCACTTTTTCTGGCAGGCCGGCCATTTCTTTTTTCAAAACCTGGCCGGTGGCCGCCCCTTTGCAATAAATCTGGCCGACCGGCCCCAAAAAGTAGCCGGCCATGCTCCAATGTGTGTCTTTAGCCCTGTTTTATCCTCCAAGAGAAAGTTTCAAGCATTTCCATGCAACGGGTGTGTCGAAAGCCTCTATTTCCCTCTGTTTCGGATGCGTTCCGTTGCCCAGATCGTCCGAAGTATACTTTGTTTTGTTAAGTTTTGTTTATCGAGTTGCTGTTTTGTTTATCGAGTTGTCGTTTTGCTTATCGAGTTGTTTGTCGAGCTGTCATGTTTCGTGTTTTTGAGTTGTTACTCTTTGTTTAAGCAATTTTTGTTTGAGTCTTGTTTATTGAGTTGTCAATACTATTGCGTTTTGCTTATCGAGTTGTAAACTTGCTAAGGTTTTGTTATATCTTAGAAAGTTAAGTTGTTGCGTCAGTTCACTACCTGACTGGGCAAAATGCATAATGCACATTTCTATTCAATCTCATTATGGTGCAAAATGATGCGATATAATGCTAAGAGTTTAATACAACACTTTTTTCAAAAGCTGTTTCATTCTGTCATGCCTCGCTTGTTACAACATTTTACAGGCTAAGGCACAAGTTTTACAAAGAATAAAACTGCCCGATAATGTACAATGTGCTACAACTACTAGCAAAAAGATAAGTAAAACAGGAAACAGCCGCATCTGTGCTCTCAAGAGCAGGAATAAGAGGCCCTCTTCGTCCTCTTCTGCGGAATAGACTCTCCGCCACCATCGCCATCATCATCATCGGAATCGGAGTCGTCATCCTCGGGATCTCCCTCAGCCTCGCCTCCACTCCCGGAACCCAGACCGGAGTCGTCCTCTCTGTCAGCAGATGTCTCCGACTGACAATCTGCAGCGTCCTCCTCCTCCTCATCCTCACCAGGCTCCTCCTCTATAATGTGTGCTCTGCGTCTACGAGACGACCCCTCTCCAGCTCCTCGAAAAGGCCTGGATGGCCCAGCTCCTCGAAAAGGCCCAGATGGCCCAGCTTCTCGAAAAGGCCCAGATGGTCCACCTCCCCGAGAAGGCCCAGGTGGCCCGGCCTGCGGCTGAGCAGATACCGGGGGCATCTGAGAATAAAGAGTTCAATTTAAATACATTAGTCCAAATATGTACATCAGATGCAGATACAAGAAAACTACATGAAGTGGGTACATGTAAATACAGTGTGTAAGTGAGGTGTGTGTCAGATGTGCTCTACACAAGTAGCCTATCAATGCAGTAGAAATCAGCATATCATCAGAAGTATGATAAATGCCAGAAAACTAAAGGGTACCTGGAAGCCCATGATAGACAACTGTGCCTCCCTCCGCAGGACCATCCCCTCAAGTGAGGCTACCATCTCGAGCACCTGATCCATGTACTCAACAGGGGGCTGTAGATGCAAAGGCAAGGGTATCAGTAAAGGAATGAACGTCCAAGTATCTGAATAATGAATCAAAGCTGTAAAACATACCGGCGGTGAGTCGGGGTCTCTAATATATCGATGGCCGGGCATCGGAGGCTCTATCGGGATCGGAATCGGAGAGGTAGTCCCATATTGCCACACCATCAACTTGGTCGACATGTCCGGCCACCCAGGATGAGGATAAGTCGGAGGAATCGGGGGAACCAATCCACCTCCACCTCTAGATGTACCAGCCCTGCTGGTGGAAGGGGCGTCCGCAGCCCGAGCTCAGGCCTGGCTGAAGATGGCACGCCAGCAGGCCTCATCGTCAGAGTACGAACTTCCGTCAATGGAGGCATCAGGTATATGTGACGGTAAGTAGCGTAATCCCCCTCCTCAAAATGTAGCAAGGCATCAGTACCCAGCATAGCATTAACAACATCCCGGGAGGAGAGCCTATCCGCAATCCGCATATCGACTGGGGGTGCTGAGGGAGGGTCCTAAGAAATGTACCCCCAGACCTGACGCAAGAAGCGGTACCCCAAAAACCAGGCCCTACCAACTGGCCCTTCGAACAGGAGCCTGTACCGGGAGGCACCCCACCATCCGGCAAACTGGAATCGGAGACCTTCACCTAAAGGCGCCCATGGCTGCCATGTAATCTGCGGATAACAGACGCACAAACCAAGCAGGAATCGAAAATCTACAGGTCAAATCAAAGATAAAAACAGAAAGAACTGAGAGTTCTGAAATACCTCCGTCGACCGCACAGTGTCGAAGTACTGTCGCAGATAAAGGAGAGACTCCCGAGGTCTCGGGCGATGCTGGCCTTCAAATACAAGTGAGTACGGGGTCACGAGAGGTCCCTCCACCACCAACTCCGGGGCCAATGTCGGGAAATACACATAGACCCACAACTGTGGAAAACAAAGCAGAATACGAAGTGCTAAGGGCAAAGTGCACGATACAGAGTATAAATTGCGCCGTGTGTGCAATATGCAAGTAATAAGGAGTAGAAATGTAAATCAAGAGGGCAGAAAGTAACTCTCAGGCTCTCCAATAGCCGCCAAGTAAGTCCCCCCGTCCGCGGGAGGTCGCGCTCATGTAACAATAAAGGGTAGCCAAGCCGGCGCCACCCCAGTCATACCGCCTGACCTGTGACAGGTCCACCAAAGCACTCAATAGATAAAGCCCAACAGTGTTCCCCCTGTCGGCAAACAAAGTGGTCCTGAAGAGGAACATCAGAAAGCCACGGGCATACTACGCTGCCTCCTCAGGAGTCCCGGGCTCCATCTCCACCCGCCGAAAATGGGAAGAGAACCAGGTGTATCGGACTCTCCCCGAAGTTTTATCAACAGGCGGGCGAGCCCCCAGCAAATATATCCAAGCAGCCTCCCACTGGCCCATGTCCTCGTCGTAAGGGATAGGCCAACCTCCCACGTCAAGGCCAGTCAGTATGGCGAAGTCGAACGGGGTCATAGTCAAGTCCCCCGTGGCAGAAAAATAGAAGGAGTTGGTGGTGTCCCACCATCTCTCCACCAAGGCGGCCATCAACGTCCTCCTGGCAGGACAATGAGATAGCCCAGTACAGAAGGGCCCAAACCCTGCCAAGTCAACCAAATCCCGAACAGCCTCCGGGACCTCGGTGTACCAATCTCTCGCCGCGGTAGAGCCATATCCCCGCACAGTGTGAGAGGTCACCTGCATTCAGAATGGATACATCTTTCAGCATAAAATGAGTAAGCTGCGTGCAAATAAAATGAATAGGCTGCGTGCAAAGTAAAGTAAGTGAGCCGCGTGTTTAGAATCAGTGTGTGCTGCGTGTTCACCTTCAATATGGACTGTGTGTTCAGAAAATCAGCGTTTGGGCTGCGTGTTCAACTCTCAATCAGTGTGTGCTGCGTGTTCACCTTCAATTTGGGCTGTGTGTTCAGAAAATCAGTGTTTGGGCTGCGTGTTCAACTCTCAATCAGTGTGTGCTGCGTGTTCACCTTCAATTTGGGCTGTGTGTTCAGAAAATCAGTGTTTGGGCTGCGTGTTCAACTCTCAATCAGTATGTGCTGCGTGTTCACCTTCAATTTGGGCTGTGTGTTCAGAAAATCAGTGTTTTGGGCTGCGTGTTCAACTCTCAATCAGTGTGTGCTGCGTGTTCACCTTCAAATTAGGCTGTGTGTTCAGAAAAATCAGTGTTTTGGGCTGCGTGTTCAACTCTCAATCAGTATGTGCCGTGTGTTCACAATCAATTTATGGGCTGAGTGTTAAGGAATTCAAGTGATTGAACCGTGTGTTCAGAGTGCAAACAAAATGCATGAAAAATTCATAATATGTTACAAAAAAGGTAAAAACGAAGTAAATACCTCTCGTGCCTCATGGGAGAGGTGATACTCTGGCTCCCGCAGAAGGAGATCCCCGGGTGCTCGCTCGTCAAAATCGGTGAAGTGATAGAAAACAGCCCGTGGAAGAACATGTGCCGGTGGGTCGTACCTCTCGGGGATAAAGGGGCGAACCCTCGGATGCAAAGACATGATGTCAGGCTCGACTTCGGCGCCTAGAGAACCTCCGCCATGGGGAAATTGACCCGCCATTTCAAGAAATCTGCAAAAGAGGCAAAAATGAGCCAAAATTGGAAAAAGTCAACAAAAGTCAACTCTCGAGAAATGAAAAAGTCAACAAAAGTCAACTCCCGAGAAAATCTTCCAAATATTGAGACAAATATTGAGACAAACTCACCTCAAGTGGCGAAAATGAGAAAAGAAGCCCCGAAATCAAAATTTAATCGGTTCAAAGTGCTTAAAACTGAAAGATTTCACGAAAACAACTTGCGTGGGACGTTGGAAAGCGCGTATAGAGCCCAAATCTGAGGGAGAAAATGGTTTGGGAAGGAAGAGGAGATGTTTTCGGAGCTTCACTTTTGAGCACGAAGTGTTTGGATGAGTGTATTTAAAGAAAAGAGGTTGAAAAGACAAAATTGCCCCGAAATTTGGCAAAGTGGCCGGCCGGCCACTTTTTCTGGCAGGCCGGCCATTTCCTTTTCAAAAACTGGCTGGTGGCCTCCCTCTCCCAATAAAGTTGGCCGATGGTGTTCCCCACATGCCCCCCAAGGTCCCTGCAAATTTTGAGGAGGATTGGAGTCCCCGGGACCTGAAAAAGTACAAAAGAAGTGCACTTTCTGTTGCGAAATCGCTCCGCCGGAACCTCAGCTTCAACTTCCGATGCGTGTCTCATCATTACTCATCGAAAGTGAGATATATCCTTTTGAACATGTTGTAACCTCTCCGGGAGGTGAACCGGAGGCCGCGATCGAGTCGCCCTTGCCGAAACGCGCATTTCCTTGCTCGTTGTTTTGTGACAAACATACATCCTGGTTTACGCTTGTTCTGCGTTATCATGCACATAACTTGCATTCTCATGCACATACTTGCATTGTTATGCACGTCTCTTTGATATCACCGAGCCTCCGTGCTTAAACTCGCATTGTCACGCGCGTTTCTTCCCGCATTACGATGCACTTTTCCATCAACACCGCGATTGTCTGCATTCGATATCACATTGAACATATATTGTTAGATATGTTGTGCTTGTTGAATTTCTTTATTTTGCAGGCACGATATTGTATGTACGGTTCATTCGAGGCTGGTGCGACCAGACGAACAACGCAGGTATTGTATCTTCTCCGTGTGAGACGCGATGAGAATTGAATAATTCTCTGCATTCCTAACTGCATGAAATGTAGTTGTTGCTTTGCATTATTGCTTAAAACTGTTGCATCTATTGTGAATATGTGCTTCATTACAGCTTGCTGCATTCGCATGATCCTTGAGTTACCTTTGGCTTCTTGCATTGTCGGTTGCATTTTCCCCTGCCTGCGGGCACTCCTGCGGGCACATCTATGTTTATCTCACCTGTTTGTCTAATTCTTCGGCCTTGTCAAAAATGGGTCGTCTCTGGGCTTTGACATTCACTCCCGTCACTTATGACTTTCGAGTTCTGTCAAAGAGGGGAAACTGTAGACACCCCATTTTTGACCGACCTTAAGACTCAGACGTCACCGATTGAGCGCTTGATGATGTTGCATATCGTGCTCGTTCAGAAGTTTCAGAGTCTCGGCTGCGAGCCTTGCCTTCGGACTTCCGGACTCTTTCATGCTTTGCCTCGATTTACAAACCAAGCTCTGTTTTCTCTGTTCTCTCTTCCCGAAGGGAGGGAGAGGTCTCGTAGATCATCTCTCAGTGGCCGTAGGCTACGTTTTGTGGTCGTAGGCCATTTTGCCCGTTTGGAGCTCGGTTTCTGATTTTTCGGAGCCGTTGGCCGTGTGCCACGGTTCGGGACCGCTTAACCACCTCCGTTTGCTCCGGTTTTTGGCATGCATCTTATTTGCTCCCTTTGGAGGGACACTGTGGCTCGAAAAACCAACTTCGTGGTCGAACACCACTTCCGGTGCCTAACAGTCAGTTTTCGGGGCCTCGGGTTGCGCGTTTCGGCCCCCGAACCTTCATTTTGCATCGGTTTGGGTTCATTTTTGGCAGGAACCTCTGTTTCATTGTTAGAAAGGTCATAGAAGGATGGGAGGCCAGTAATTGTTCTGACAACCAGTTTTATTCCTCCATCGCCCTCCGTCGCCCGTTTTTCTCACTTGAAAGCCAATGTTGACCACCCTAAGGCCACTTTTTCTTGCCCCAAACCACATATTTGTGTTGTACACACCTGGGAGGCCACCAATATCACATGGCCGGCCAGTAATTCTGGTTGACCCTTTTGAACCCCTCCTAAAAGTGGCCTTTTCTCTCTCCAGGTTCACTTTCTCTAATTTTTGACTACATGGTTGTGTTGTGCACACATGGGAGGCCACCAATCTGGGGTGGCCGGCCACTAATACCTCTTGACCCTTTTGACCCTTGGCCGGCCGGCCATGGGGAGAGCCAACCGGCCACCTAAACCCTAGATAACCAGCCGGCCATGATCCTCTCTCCAGGCACTTTACAGATATGCATTCTATTTCCCCCCAGATTTTGTATCCGGGGGGCTGCACTTTTGGGGGGAAACTTGAATTCTTTCCCCCCCCCAATTTTTTCCCCCTTTTTCTCCCCTTCTTTTGCCTATATAACAGCAGCTCCAGTTCCCATCTAAGGGTTACAAAAAATTGCTCTTAGCCTCCTATATTGTATCTCCCTCTCCTTCTCTTCCAAACACCAAAACCTCTCCAAACCCTACACCATTTACCCTACACCCCTTAGCACAAGGCCTCCACCTTCCATTCCAGTAGCTTCAAGGTCATTTCCAAAGCTTAGGAGCACCCAAACTTGGTCCAAAAGGCTGTCAAAGATTGGTCTTCAAGGGTAAGCCCCTTTCTCCTCTTCTTGGCTCTATTTTTGCATACAATCTAAGATATACTTACTCGCATATTTGGGCTCCGACCCTAACTGAAAATAGCATTATTTTGAGCTCCTTTTCATGTTTGTTTAAGGGTCTCTCCCTGTTTGAGGCTTTCTTTTTGTACTTGCTTCTTTACCTCTCTTGTATGCCTCTTTCTTGCATAGTATGTTTAGCCTATTTGTAAACTGTTTTGAGCTTGATTATAAACTGTGAAGTGGCTTATTTTGAGCCCTTCTTAAATATTGTTGAAGGGCTCTTCACTGTTTGAGGCTTCCTTTTGGCACTTGCCTCTTTGTCCCTCTTTTGCCTCATTTTTGCATGTTTTGTTAGCCCCTTGTGCTTGTATTTTTGGGCTCTAGTCCAAACTGTAAATAGCCTTATTTTGACCACCTATTCATGTTTAATCAAGGGTCCTTTGTTTTTTGAGGCTCCCTTTCTGCTCTTTGTGTTTAAACCTCTTTTTAGGCCTTATTTTGCATAGTACTTTAAGGTTGCATGTATAATGTTTTGGGTTTGGTCACTAACTGTAAAATACCATATTTTGGGCCCCTCTTCAACTTTGTTGAAGGGCCCTCCTTTGTTTGAGGCCAGAAACCATCAATTGCTACTTTGCCTCCCTTTTGGCCCATTTCTTGCACAATGTTTTAGGCCTGTTTGTGTTTAGATCCGTGGCTTGTTGTGAACTGTAAAGTACTTCATTTTGAGCCCCTCTTCAACTTTGTTGAAGGGCTCTTAGTCATTAGGGGCCAGAAGCTGCTACTTGTTTCATTACCTCTCTTACGGTGCCATTTTTGCATGCTAGCTTAGTCCTATTTGTGTCCATTGTTTGGCCTTTCTTAAAACTGTAAAAATGCTTGTTTTGGGACTATCTTGATCCTGTCTTCACACTTCATGTTCAAATAATGAATGCTTTGCATAGCCATAGGTCATTCCATGTGCCTAAATTCATGTTTTGGGTCCCATTCCATGCATCGGGAGCCATGTTTCCATGTTTCGGGATCATTTTGCATCGCATTTCAGTGCTGAAACTTGCATGCTCATATGTCATATTCCATGCCTTCCCATGTCTTGTTAGAGTGGCATTTGTGCCTTAGGATCGGTCCTCGGTTTGCGTGCAAGTGTGCACGCATTTCGAGTGTCTCATTTTCATACCCATGGCCTCTTATGTGAGTGTGGTTGAGGTCCATTCATGTTGGTGTAAGTCCATTGTGCATTGTGTATGCCATTTCATTTCATAGCATTGCGTATGCTAGGTTGTATGTTAGAGTATTGTGTATGCCATGTTATCTCGTGCATCGTGCATGCCATTTCATAACATTGTGTATGTTAGGTTGTATGTTAGTTGCATTTCATGCATGTCATGCATATTGCATTGTGCTTGGGATAGGAGTTAGCCCAAGCACGGGAAACGAGGGACGTTTCGTACTTCGAGTGACGGAACGTGTCTCAATTCCCAGTCACCGACACTCTGGATTGCCCATGATGGAGTTAGGTCTTGTTGTGTTTTCATATGCATTCATTCTATATTGAGTTGCACAATTCGACTCCTCGGCCATCATGCATCGAGATGCGTGATTGGTGGCACGAGGATCGAGGCATGCATACATTTGTGAAAATACATTGCCGTGCCCTTTTCCTGCTCTCTGTTGTAGCAAATCAAGAATCAGTAGCCTTTCAAAGGCCTTGCACCGCATTCTGGCATCAATCGCAAACAGAGGCTAATTGGGGCATCGTAGTGGATTTCCGTGCCAAGTAACCCGGACATACATCATTCATCATCCGAAGCAGAGTCGAGGCAGTGCCTGGCTTGTATGCCAGTTTAATGCTTTCCTAGTTAAATTTGTTATTTAATTTGGATTCTGTACATATTTGGACTGTATTATTTATTTGGACTGTACTATTTATTTGGGACTGTATATTATTTTATTCGGACCCTCCGAGTGAGGGTACAACTGTAATAAGTGTGCGTGTGTGTGATGTATGTCTTCCAACCCCACGTCTTTCTCCCTTTTATTTACCCACTTATGATGGTTAGATTTGCGCATGTTTCAATTAGCATACAGTATGATAGCATGTTTACATTCATTCATCTGCCTTGCATGCACCGGGCTCGGCGCATCATAATAACTGCATTGAATTTTCAATTCCAAGTTGAATACATGTTAGCTGTAGCATTTCATATGCCATGTCTAGAATAGCCGAGCCTGCTATAGTTGCACTTTTGCATGCGTTGCATTAGGCATTTCTGTATAATTAGGATCATGCATGGATTTCTAATTAGTTTCTGTTTTGGCTTGGAGTACTCGGTAAGTTTTATGCTTTAGCATCCTTGCATGCGTGTGAGTGACTGTCATGAATAGCATGCTTACCATGAGGCTATGTGCTTATATGATATAACTGCCTGAATGCCTGTGGGTGAAGGTTGGGTTATTTGGATTGGAACAATTCATTCACTGTGTGTTTTAAGCCCACTTGATAGTGGCAAAATCACGTTTTCTAAGCCCACCTGAGGGTGGCAAATCCACATCTTAGCCTACTTGCGAATAGCACCATGAAACCATTTTTCAAACAAACAAACATGAAATGTTTTGTTCCAATTCAGGCGATCCAGTCTATGCTTATATGCTGTGCGCATCACATAGTAAATCTAGGCTAATAACCGGGATAAGAACGCATAATGTTTTCAAAAATAGATATCATGGTTAGTAGAGGCCGATCTTTGATCGGGCGAGCGGGGGTGCTCACGAAGTGACCTTCCCCAATCGTACCCAAGTTCCCGAGCCGAGGCAACTTTGGTGATGACGGACACGTGGCCTTAGGCAAACGAGTCAGGGTTTCCTAAATTTCTCCAAAATAAAATATTTAGGTGGCGACTCTCTATCTGGCAAAGCAGTCCATGTTTAGTACTTCTTTCAAAATCTGTTTTCTCAAAACGATTTGCCGGATTTGGACTCTTTGGTTCAGATTTAGAACCGTGACAAATTGAGAGTCCGAACTGTAGTGAGCCCAATATCGAACGGAACGGGAGACTCGTTCCTCCCGGGGCGTTCGGGGACGTCTACACTATGGCCTCTTATGTGAGTGTGGCTGAGGTCCACTCATGTTGGTGTAAGTCCATTATGCATTGTGTACGTCATTTCATTTCATAGTACTGCGAATGCTAGGTTGTATGTTTGCGCATTGTGCATGCCATGTTATCTCGTGCATTGTGTATGCCATCTCATAGCATTGTGCATGCTAGGTTGTATATTAGTTGCATTCATGCATGACATGCATATTGCATCGTGCTTGGGATAGGAGTTAGCCCGAGCACGGGAAATGAGGGACGTTTCGTACTTCGAGTGATGGAACGTGTCTTAATTCCCTGTCACCGACACTCTGGATTGCTCATGATGGAGTTAGGTCTTGTTGTGTTTTCATATGCATTCATTCTATATTAAGTTGCACAATTCGACTTCTCGGCCATCATGCATCGAGATGTGTGATTGGTGGCACAAGGATCGAGGCATGCATACATTTGGGAAAATACATTGCCATGCCCTTTTCCTGCTCTCTGTTGCAGCAAATCAAGAATCAATAGCCTTTCAAAAGCCTTGCACAGCATTCCGGCATTAATCGTAAACAGAGGCTAATTGGGGCATCGCAGTGGATTTCCGTGCCAAGCAACCCGAGCATGCACCATTTATCATCCGGAGCGGAGTCGAGACAGTCCCTAGCTTGCATGCTAGTTTACTGCTTTCCTAGATTAATTTGTTAATTAATTAGGATTCTGTACATATTTGGACTGTATTATTTATTTGGACTGTACTACTTATTTGGGACTGTATATTATTCTTTCAGACCCTCTGCGCGAGGGCAATATTGTAATAAGTGTGCATGTGTGTGATGTATGTCTTCTAACCCCACGTCTTTCTCCCTTTTATTTACCAGCTTATGATGGTTAGATTAGGGCATATTTCAATTAGCATACAATATGATAGCATGTTTGCATTCATTCATTTGTCTTGCATGCACCGGGCTCGGCGCATCATACTAACTGCATCGTATTTTCAATTCCAAGTTGAATACATGTTAGCTGTAGCATTTCATATGCCATGTCTAGAATAGCCGAGCCTGCTATAGTTGCACTTTTGCATGTGTTGCATTAGGCATTTCTGTATAATTAGGATCATGCATGGATTTCTAATTAGTTTCTGTTTTGGCTTGGAGTACTCGGTAAGTTTTATACTTTAGCATCCTTGCATGCGTGTGAGTGACTGTCATGAATAGCATGCTTACCATGAGGCTATATGCTTATGTGATATAACTGCCTGAATGCCTGTGGGTGAAGGTTGGGTTATTTGAATTGGAATAATTCATCAAATGTGTGTTTTAAGCCCACTAGATAGTGGCAAAATCATGTTTTCTAAGCCCATCTGAGGGTGGCAAATTCACGTCTTCGCCTACTTGCGGGTAGCACCATCAAACCATTTTCAAACAAACAAACATGAAATGTTTTGTTCCAATTCAGGCGATCCAGTCTATACTTGTATGCTGTGCGCATCACATAGTAATCTAGGCTAATAACCGGAATAAGAACACATAATGTTTTCAAAAATAGATATCATGATTAGTAGAGACCGATCTTTGATCGGGCGAGCAGGGGTGCTCACGAAGTGACCTTCCCCAATCGTACCCAAGTTCCCGAGCCGAGGCAACTTTGGTGATGACGGACACGTGGCCTTAGGCAAACGAGTCAGGGTTTCCTAAATTTCCCCAAAATAAAATATCTAGGTGGCGACTCTGTATCTGGCAAAGCAGTCCATGTTTGGCACTTCTTCCAAAATCTGTTTTCTTAAAACGATTTGCCGGATTTGGACTCTTTGGTTTAGATTTAGAACCGTGACAAATTGAGAGTCCAAACTGTAGTGAGCCCAATATCGAACGGAACGGGGGACTCGTTCCTCCCGGGGCGTTCGGGGGGACGTCTACAGTTATCTACAAAAATGGATTGAATACCCTGGGATGTGATCTTTTTTCTTCCTTCTACCAAAAATCAAAATCAAGTTTATTTCGTGGTATGATGTCAGTACCTTCCATGAAGCCTTCTAATTTTTTAGAACATAAATTACAATTAGCACCAGCTGTATTTGCATTGGCAATGTAACCAAACAAACATAATAATGTTGTAAGTTTTTAAACAAGTAATTTAATTCCTATAGTTTACTGAAAATCACTATTGCATGATTGTATGAAACAATTTATTTGAGTTATTTATATCTTATTTTATTCAAACAATTTGGCATAGCTTCTGTCATGCCCGAAACTCGCTCCTAAAAGTTAGGGCATGACCAACTCGATAACGGTCTCAAACTTAATTAAGTATATAATATGGGGCCCGAACGGAAGCAATTATCAAAGTAAAACAACATTCATTGAGCTACACTTATATGCCAGGATCATAAACATTTCATCAGACAGTCCAACACACAACAAACACAAGCATAAGGGGTAGTTGTATACACACATAAAGATACAGTCCCATCCCCGCAACTGGGGGAATATCAAAACATCACTAATGAAGGTTACACATGATTAATCACATTTGACAAAAGGCTAGTGGCCAATGCTATAAGTTACGAAAAAAACTCCACAAAAATGTATAACCTTCATCTAATTGCTTGGACACAGCGGGGTTGACAAAAGAAAAGCTGCTAGAGCTGGACTGGGGTTGACTTCCGAGCTGATTACCTACAGAGACAGACATAACACGGAGTGAGCAAGGCTCAGTGAATAATAGTACGTAGAAAGTTCAAATGAATAAACTTGAATCACAATGTATATAAGTCCTTAGGTCACAAGTTTGGTTTTTCTTGTAAACATTTTCAAAATGGCCTTGGGCCCAATCTTTATATAAAACGGCCTCAGGCCCAGTTTCATGCAAGACGGCCTCAGGCCCAACATATTATATGGAACAGCCTCGGGCCCATATATTGTACGGAACGGCCTCGAGCCCATATGTTAACAGCTATCTGAATATTGGAGGGTAGGTGGTACATCAACATGTACACCACCTCCCTTGGCCATAGGCCATGAATCACAATTAATTCAAGTCACATTACGGTCGGTGAGACATCGACATGTCCTCACTTTCCTCTTCTGTAGATTTGTCCACACTCAGTGGCTTATAATTGAACGACCTTAGGCCCATCATTAGCAAAGCAGAATGACCTCAAGTCCATGAAGATATTATTGTTCAATAGTACACATAAGTTTCCAATTGCTCATCACGAGTTGACATAATTAACTTACGAATACAGAATCTTAATATTAATTATTAACAGTAAACGAAATATGTCACTACAGTACTATTACTCACAGTGCTGTGGTGGAGCGATAGTCCCTTCCGGTACGTGACCTACACCCACATGCAACTCATAAATTAGTCCATTTTCCTTCTCAATCAATGTCTGATTCGTTCAATCTCTAATAAATTACTAGCATTTAAAAAGTTTCAAACACACATTTTAGCAATCCTAGAGGGTCAAGCAGAAGAAACGGAGGACACAGATTTTCTCCCCTTGGGCCGCACGTGCGGAAGCCCTTCACCATACGTGCGGGAAAATGGGTCGCACGTGCGCCCCGCATGTGCATATATTTCAGTAACCAAACTTCAAATTCCCCTGTTTTCCGCACGTGCGGTTGTAAGCCCCGCATGTGCGGTTGTTGTCCCTGTTTTGTGCAGTCCGAATCAAAGCATAAATTCATCGAAGTCACCACATCACAAAGGGGAGAAATGGGTAAACCAACTCAAAATAATGGCATAACATCACCATAATCATGGATTACAAGTTATAATACCACAATAAACCTAAATTACAAGTCTAGTTAGACCATAATCGCTCCTTGATTCACATACACAATTCAATTCCCTTATGTTTATGGTCACATTTGATATATATAAACAATATATATATGTATATCCATGTGAGTTCAACATGAAAACCAAGGAATAGGATGTAATTCCTCCATATAACTCAAATTAATTCCAAAATAACCAAGTGATAAGAACACCTTTCCAATTAAGCAATTATCATACACTTGATCCCAATTGCAAACCCTAGTTTGCATGAATGTAAAAGAAATCCATACTAAGTTCAAGAGAGAGGTTAGACAAAGTGAATTGAACCTACCTTGAGCTTAAATCTCTACAATCCCTCTCAATTTCCTAATCTTCCTCCTTGTTGAAGCTTTCCACTTTTCTCTTTCTCTCTAACCCTCTCTCCTTCTCTTAAGAGATATTTTGTTCTTACCACAACAAGTGACCAACTAAAATATTAAAGGCTTATTTAAAAGTTAGACACAAATTAATCAGTTTAATCATTCCGAATCAGATTTTTACAGAAATTCATATTATGATCTAAAAATCATGCTTATCACAATTATACCGTCAATTTCGGATTATCGAGCTTCCAAGGCTCTCAATTACTGATCTAAACGTCACAATTGTAACAGATATTTTTCATAATTGGAAGATTTAAATCCATAACCATGTAATTCACACAATTAAACTTAATTTCACATGGAATTTCACATTAACCAGATAAATATACATAATAAGAGGCCGAAAGCATAGCAGAAAACATATAAGAGAGTCGGGTTGTTACACTCTCCCCCCTTAAAAGTTTGGTCCCTCAAACTTGTTTTACCTTATGATAGAAATAATTCCAGATATTGGTGTTGCATTTCCTCTTCTTTTTCCCAAGTAGCCTCTGTTCCATAATGTTCTTGCCATTCAACTTTTACCATTGGGATTTCTTAATTCCGTAGCTGTTTCGCTTGCCAATCCAGAATTCGAATTGGTTTTTCTTCATAGGTTAATTTATCATCCAATGTAATTTGGTGGTGATCTATGACATGAGAAGGATCTGGAAGATACCCTCACAACATAGATATGTGAAATACATTATGTACTTGACTCATACTTAGTGGAAGGGCAACTCGGTAGCCACCGAACCCACTTTCTCCAGAACTTGGAATGGACCAACATATTGGGGTGTTAACTTACCCTTTTTTTCGAATCTTGGGTGTCCCTTCATTGGAGTGACTTTCACAAAAACATGACTATCTACTTCAAACTCCAAATCTCTTCATCGATTATCCGCATAACTCTTTTGTCTACTTTGAGCGGTTTTCAATCTTTCCCGAATAGTTTTAATCTTTTCAGTCATCAGCTGTACAATTTCAGGCCCTAACAATGATCTATCTCCAACTTCGGCCCAACACACGGGGGAGCGACATGGTCTTCCGTATAAAGCCTCATAGGGTGCCATCCCAATGCTCGAATGATAACTATTATTGTATGCGAACTCCACCAATGGCAGATGGATTTCCCAACATCCCTGAAAGTTCAAAACACACATCCGTAACATATCCTCTAAGGTTTGTATTGTTCTCTCGGATTGTCCATCTGTCTGAGGGTGAAAAGTTGTGCTAAATTTTAACTCTGTCCCCATAGCATTCTATAAACTTTGCCAAAATCTCGACACAAATTTCGGATCCCTATCTGACATAATTGAGATTGGAACACCATGGAGTCTTACAATTTCATTCACATAAATCACAGCAAGTTTATCCGCGTTATACTGAGTTTTCACAGGTAGGAAATGGGCGGATTTAGTTAACCGGTCTAGAATGACCCATACAGAATTCATACCCTAAGAAGTCCGGGGTAAACCTACCACAAAATCCATAGTCAGATGTTCTCACTTCCACTCCGGGATTGGAAGGGGTTGCAACAACCCTGCCGGTCTCTAATTATAATCTAAAAATCATGCTTATCACAATTATACTATCAATTTCGGATTATCGAGCTTCCAAGGCTCTCAATTACTGATCCAAACGTCACAATTGTAACAGATATTTTTCATAATTGGCAGATTTAAATCCATAACCATGTAATTCACACAATTAAACTTAATTTCACATGGAATTTCACATTAACCAGATAAATGTACATAATAAGAGGCCGAAAGCATACCAGAAAACATATAAGAGGGTCGGGTTGTTACAGCTTCTTATAATTTATTAGGTTAAAATAACTTAAGTAAGTTGAAAGAAATTAATTATCCTAAAGTTAAGAAACGGATGCCTTTGATTTTGATTTTTTATTTTTAAATAAGTTACTAGTGCTCTTTGAAATCTTGATATATCAATTGGCCTCCCCTCACAAATCCTAGCTACATTATGTTGCATTTTGGTTCTTACATATGTTCCTTTGTTGTTTTTTTGACAAGTTCCATCATTTAATATATATGGTCACAATTATTTCAAAATTTTGCTAATAAATACTCTTAAAATACAAGAAATATATAAAAATAGATAGATCTTAAGAGACTTTTCACTAAATATAAAATATTTTTTGACAATAGACTATTGATCTATTGTTCTATATGATTTCCAAGGACCAATCTTTTACATCTACAAATTTTGTACATGATTAATCGGCAAGAACTCATTGGTTGATTGAGAACAAGATAGATGATAATGAAAGATATATATGACTTTGACAAAGTCCAAGGAAAGATTGGAAGAGCTGAGGTTGTTCCGTTCATATTCATTCATTAATCACTTGACTAGCTATGTTAGTGGATGTGGATGTTAGTTTTCCAAAATGTTTTGACCAGCACGAGAGAACAAATTGGAAATTTCTCAACTGTGGAATCTGATCTCTGGCCTACATTTCCAAAGTTTGGCAACATTGATAGGCTATATTTGGAGATTCTTAATATTATTTTTGAATTTATTACATTAGCATGATAGAGAGTTGAGTTTTAGTTTCCTGATTTTTAAACAAATTAATAATTAATATTTAATAATCCACATCATTCACGTAAATCCTAATTACTTTTATTTTTCTCACAAATACTGAGCCCTCGTTTGGGAACATGTTAATTTAGTAACTTTTTAGTTATTTGGCTAAAATATGAGTTAAAAAAAACTAGTATGTTTGAGATGACTTTTTAGATTTTTACGAAAAGATGTGCAAAAAGTATAGAGAAAAGAGAATCTTTGACTTTTTGGTATGGGTTGTTGGCTTTTTGGCTAATTTAATAACTTTTTGACTTTTTTGCTAAAAAGTTCGGTTGCCAAACGAGGCCTGAATAAAAATAGGGATATTTACCAATAAATATCATCTCATAAATAAATACTTCAATTAGTCCTAAGTTTTTTTTATTGATCTGTTAAGTCCTATTAGTACAGTGTTTCTCTTCGTGTGATCCTATTTTTGATTTTTTGGTAGTGTTTTGGTAGACAATTATACCTTTTTATTAATTTGACATGTATGATGTGATACTCCAATGTGGCAGATATTAATGTGACACTCTAAAAAAAAATTGAAAACTCCTTAGTGTACTTTTTCTAAATGTGACAACGTGACGAGTATGATGTGACACTCCAAAACTTTTATTCCAAAAAATATTTAATATCATTAGTTTGTTTTTCCTAATGTAACAACGTGATGAGTATGATGTAACATTCTAAAACTTTTACTCAAAAAAAAAAAAAAAAAATTCTTTAGTGTACTTTTATCAAACGTGACAACGTGACAGGTATGATGTGACACTTTAAAAAAAATTAAAAACTCCTTAGTGTACTTTTACCAAACGTGATATGTGACACTCTAACGTAAAAAAAATTAAAAATTCTTTAGTATTCTTTTCTCAAATGTGACACTGTAATGTGACGGGTATGATATGACACTAAAAAATTCTTTAGTGTATTTTTTTCAAATGTAATACTCTAATGTGACGGGTAAATGAGTCATTACATATTCAAATGACTAAATGGATCACAAGAAAAAATATGGGACTATATGAATTATAAATTCAAAATATAAAACTTATTGGTCAATCTCCTATAAAATACTATTTGTAAATTCTATCATATGACAGATCAAGTGAAAGACTTTTGCCGAATTTTTACAAAATTGTCAATTTTAATTTTTTTATTAATAAAAAATAGTATTTATTATTGATAATAAAACATTACAAGAGAAAGAGTGAGCAAAAAAAAAAAAACACAATTAGCAATCTACCCCACACGAGAAAAAGTAGTTGGCATGCTATAATTTGGAAATAAATTTTTGGCAAATCATTTAAAATAAATTTTTAAGTGGTCTTGTAAACTTTTAATTTCACCAAAATTTATAAAAATCAAAAGTCGAAAACCAATAGTGTCAATGTGTCATGTTAATCTCTCCACTAACCAACTAGTCCTAACTTAGTTGGCCAGCATACCTTTTGTAGGACTTAATCCCAAAAAGGTCATATGTTCAATTTTCTTTTAAGGGGGGTTGAATTAAGGGTATGCAAGCACTTAGGTGCTTTGTCAAGGGTGAAAAAATTTTCTCCCATAAATATTAATCTAACAACTAACAATTAACATTTGCCGATCAAAAACAATAAAAATAGAAATAAAATGTTAAATCTCCCAACTAACAAAACATGGAAATATGTGGTGTCGCTTATATTCCAAATTTGACTAATCTAACCTAATTAAATCAAATCAAAATATCTTTAGTCTCGGTTATATAAGCGAAGTTTGACTACGCACATTATTCTATTCTCCAATACTATTCTTTAAAACGATCCAATTTAAGATTTGTACAACCCCTTTTAACATTGAAACCTTTCTGGTCCATTAATATGATGTGGTTAGTATCTCTCAGTTTTTGAAACCAATAAAAGGTTCTGATAAAAAACAAATAAATAAACATTATATCTACAATTTTAGAAATTATGTTTTATCTCTTGACATTTTAGGAATTATAATTTCATTTCTATAGTTAATAGTCTCATTTCACAATTTTTCTACTTATATAAAAAGTAACAACTCCTAATAGAAAAACAGATGAAATTATATTGCAAAACAAAGGAGAAAAAAAATACAGGAAATAAAAGAAAGCAAGAAAAGATAGTATGTATAAGTTTAATATTTTCATTCCGTCTAAATAATTACAGTGACAGGAGAGTTAGTGTAATTTCTCAAACCTTCAAGAGGTGATATGTATTAAAGCTAAATTTTAGAGATGTAAGTGTAATTTATCCAAAAGTGAATAAATACTGACTGTGAGTTCTTCTTTTGGACTGCTAGCAAAGGGGATGTGTGAAAGCAGAAATATCTCCCCTCTCTCTCTCTCTCTCTCTCTATGTTTGTGTGTGAAGAGGGAACTAGTTGCGACTTGCAATGTGGGACAAACAAACGAGGTTGTTTTGTAAATTTCTATGCTCATTATTCTATTTAAAACAACCTTAATATTGCATTTACTTTGACTTGTTTTGGGTTTTTCCTTTATTATTTTGTTACCTCTTTCTAATCCTTAAAGTTTCTCACGGGTCTTTAGTATGCATCTTGTTTAATGCATTGATCAATTCACATTGGAGAGAGAGAGAGAGAGAGATTATTAATAGTCATGTTATAGTGCTACAAGTAAATCTCAAACTACTAATATTATAGTATTATAATTTATAGTAGAAATATTAGAATTCTATAATTTAAATTCTTAAATATATCAACAATGACTTTATGTAGTTGAATTTGTAATAAATCAAAAGTTACACTTATTAGTGTCCTGTGTCATTGTGGGTCAACTTAGGAGAGATTTTTTTAAGAGTCACAAACATTCTTCATTATTGTAATATAAACTTTGTTTTATTTTGGTTTGATATTTTAATTTTATCAATTGATCATCAACTTATCCAATGTGTATATAAATAGTATTCATTGCTATTTTTGTCACAATTTTGTCGCATTTGTACAAAAATGTAATAAATTTGCATGAAAACTATGAATGGGGATCATTTAAATAAAAATGATAGAAGACAATGACAAAATTGGCATAATTAAACTATCACCAGTTTGGCCTTCGCCAAATGAGCATATGGGAGAATCCACAGGCATTTTGTCTCACAACTTTAGGTTCTAATGTAGTGTAAAGTATTTGAAGGGGTACTAGGCTTGTAGTCTATTTTCTTTTCTTTTATTTTTCATGCATTTTTTAGAGTCCATTAAGTAGGGAATGTTTCCTCTTGTCAAATAGTGAAGTACCTAAAATCCTATTATAAGGTTACCTAGAAAATGAACTAGATCACCTGCGCTTTAACCTTACCCCAACTTTGGATTATATTAAGCTTTCATTTGTAAACATTTGTGCATTGTAATAACTTCTTAGACGGTATGGCATGCTTTGTTTTGACGCCGTTGACATACAAATTTGCTAATTAATTGGTTTCATGCTTATCGATTGGCTAATGCTATACACGGTCGTTGGTTCTTTCACAAAGTCAGTCGTAATTCAGAATGCACATATTTTAGGGGCTAACACAACTTACACTTTTCTTAAAAAAGCTGATCACCATAAAAAAATCTAATTTTCTTGAAAGAACTAATCTCTAATTATTATATCATTTCAATAGCTGACAGCCTAAATTAATTTTATTTATGGGTGAGAACCCATATTAAAATAAAGTTATTTGGCATTTGGTAACTAGTAGACTGGTAGCCCTCATTATGCCATATCCAGCTGGACTATACATACGATCTTCATTATTATTATTTTTTCTCCTCTTGACTGAAATAACCAACAGAAGAATAATAAGACTGAAAGCAAAGTAGGTCACTAATTTCTCTCATTCTCACTACTTGGAAGCAGCTATGGTAAGACATGGAATCTTCCATTCTTAATTTTTTTTTTTTTTTAAATTTCATATTTGATAATATTTTTCTTCAGATTATGGTACTAACATATTCAATAATTTTGTGGTCGTGAATGTTTTGAAATAAAAGTACAAGATATTTAATGGCTCGATTTTCTTGGGGTACATATGGTATAAAATTTGGGTACTTTTTTGAGAAAAATTATTAGATAATCTCATAATATTATGAGATATTATCTACATTTTACTCTTAACCAATGAGAAATCATAAGACAAACTAAAGTAAGTCATTCTTTAATTTATTGGAGAGGATCAAAGTCTAATCACTACAAAAAATTAAAGTTTTAGAGACTAAAATTTAGACACAAAATTATTTTTTAGGGACCAAATAATTTTGTTATGAAAAGTGTCACTATTATATTTTTAGCAACAAAAATTAGACATTAGTGATAAATTATTATTCTTTTGAGACTAAAATTTTTGTCTAAAAAAATAAACCATTTTTAGACCAAATTATTTTGTCCATAAAAGTCTATTCACTAAAACTTTGTCGTTAAAAACTTTATTTTTTACTTTTCGGGACGACTTTTTAGTCACTATCCTTATGATGATGGAAATAGGTTCTTAAATATCTTTTGTAACAAAATTTTCACTTTTAAAAATCAAAACATTTAATTTCTAAAACTTTTATATGTTGTAGTGAATTATGATACACTCATTAAATTTTTCACCGTGATTCGGTTTGGAGCACAAAATAAAAACACCACATAATATTACGATACTACATAAAAAAAATTTATAATTATTTTTTCCGACTACAGATCTTATTTTCAAGTACCCTAAAGAATAATATTAAGGATCATGAAAAAAAAATTATGAAATACTTCATGAAATTTTTTTATCCTTGGATTAATGTGTGGGGTTTTGTTATATGTGTAATTTAACGGTGGAGAATCTTTCATTACTCCTGCTCTAAAAATTTCACACGTCAGTGAAGGCTGTTCAACCTTGTTGAACATGTGACCATGAACCCATGACTCTTCTCATCACATCCTACACAATTTCCCTGACACCTTCGCTAGATGATGACTTGCTTCACTCAACAATGACCTACATTCTAAAGAGACACACAAACAACACAGAGAGAGAGAGAGAGAGAGAGAGAGAGAGTGTGTGTGTTAAGGCACTATAAATAGATGGGCAGGAAGGGTTGAATGACACACATTCAGAAAGCAAAGGAGGAAAAGAAAGAAAGAAAGGAGTGGAAGGGGCTCTTGTCGCAGGAAAGATGGCACCTGCTTTGTGGCTTTGCCCTTCCCAAAATAAAGGAAGCGAAGCAAGCGCCATCTTCTCCTGTGACACGACACCCTCCAACTTCTTTGCTATTTACATGCTTCTTTCTCCATTCAATATGATATGAAGGTATATATATATATATATATGATATATTGATAGTTGGATTTTTACATATTTTTTCATAATTTTCGCCTTCTAGGAGTTATGGTTGCAAGCAGATCCTCTATTCTCAAATCTTTCAGTCCTTGTCTTGTTGAGATTATCATGCATGGTGATTATGATAATCCCAATACATTATTGTTTTGGAATATGGAAGAGAGAGATTTGACAATAAAAGATCATTCACCATATTTACACCAATATAGTGAATTCATGCATATACACGATCTCTAATTCTTTTATTTTTATAGAAATCAATAATAGAACCAGATACAATCCTTTTAAATGAGTGAGATTCACAAAAATGCTAAACCCAATAAGTGATCTTCTTTAATTATGCAGTAGCTAGAGCACTGAACTGCACTGCACTATTGATATATATATATATATATATATATATCATGCATGCATATATTCATATATGTATGCATCCCGTATATATGAATGTACATTGATATACAACTGAATTCATATGCTTTCTATATGAATCGTTATCGTCTCTATTTTCAGCCAGAAGAAGTAGGGGATTCAGCTGTATAAATGATGGGCACAGTTACAAAATATTACATGACATTGTTTAAATAAAAATGTTATCATCATATACATATATGATTATTAAGAGCTTGTTTAGCAAGTGGGTTGACTTTTTTATTATTTTAACTTGGGATTAAAAAACGTTGTTTGAGATAGATTTTTTGACTTTTATAAGAGGAAAAATGAAATGATTATGAATTTTTTATAATGTTTTATTTTATGGGCATAAAAAGTTTATTTTATCTTTTTTTTATAAAATAGTCCCAAATCCAACTCAACCCAACCCTTCTTACCAAACAACTGCTAAAAGTAGTGTTTGTTGTCTATTCTCCCCACCCCCCCCCCCCTCTCTATATGGTATCTCTCTTTTTTTTCTTTTTTATTATTAAAATGCCATTTCAATATCCTTTTACCATTTTTTTTAAATTTAATATTTAAAAAATTTCTACTTAATCTAAATTATTCATAAACAAAACCTAATAGAATTATGCATACTAAAAATACTTTACCAATTAATTTTATTATACCTTTTTCACTTGTTTAAATAAAATATTAAAATTATTTCTTATTTTATGTCTAACTTATTTATAATATTAATTATATTGACTTTCTTAAACAATTAGAATCTTTTAATTTTATAATAATTATTTCTAATATCAAGTTATAATTTAATATCATATAAATTTATTATATATATTTTTTTAAGTTGCATTTTTGTAGCATGAAAGGTTAAAATTATCAAATTAATGTTTTTTTTGAGTTGTAATTCAATATAATTTAAAGTTATTATGAGTATATATATATTTATTTAATTTTTATTTTTGCAGTATGAAGGGGTAGGTGTCGTGTTGTGTTGTGTCGTGTTCATGTCGTATCATCTTGGGTTCATATCAAAATTACCGCAACACTAACACAATCCGTTTATTATTCCGTGTTATCGTGTTGTGTTATTTTCGATCTGTATCCAGTTCGTATCGTGTCAACATGTCATAGCAAAATTTTTTACTATTAACTAAAAATATCAAATGATTGAAAAAAAATTTGAAAATTTATTCGCAAGTTAAATTTAATAAAACTAATCTCTATTAAATGAAATTATTTATAAAAAAAAATTGATTTCAACTTAATTTTATTTTCTTAATTTATAAAAATTGTATTTTATTATTATATTTTTTTACTCAATTAACTCAAATAAAAGACAAAAAAGGACTGGTTTGGCATGTTTGAAAAAAGTCAAAAAGTCAGTATCCTATTTAAGTCACATCATCTTTCTTAAGTCACATCACCTCTCTAACAAATCACTTCAAACCCAACCCAAACCCAACACATATTTCATAAAAAGTCAAAAAGTACACTTATTTAGATCATCCCAAACAACCCCAGTTCAATTAAAAGTAAAAATAAAATCTATATTAAACTTAGAATCGTATTTTACATACTTTTTAATAAATTAGATGTAATTATGTAAGAGATTGAAAAATGTCATAATACTCTTTAGTAAAAATAATATTAAAATGTGCAACTAGTTCTTCATTATACTAGTTATCTATATCAATTTCGTATTATACAAATTTGACATGAACTTGACCTATTTAATATTCGTGTTATTGAGTTGTATCATATACGTGTTCGTATCAGGAAATGATCAATCCTAACCCAATAATTTCGTATACGGTTTGAATCGTGTTATTGTGTTGTGTCATAAATTCTCACCCCTAAACGATAAAGTTAAAATTATAAATATACACACACAAAAAATACTTAAAATTATTATATGTGTTGATTTAAATAAGATTTTTATAAAACGATATGACTAAAATTATCAAAATAAATTTTAAAAAAATACTGTTTACCATTAGCTTTCTCTCTCTCTCCCTCTCCTATGTAGCGCATCTTTTTTTGCTTGTCTTTTTTTATTAAAATTCCAAATCAGTACACCCTTACCAAAATTCTTTCTAAAATATGTGTTGATTTAAGTAATTTTTTATTTAAAAGACTTCTAGTTAATCTAAATTACCCATAAACAAAATTAGTAAGAATTATACATACTAAAAATATTTTACCAATTAATTTTATTATACTTTTTCACTTTTTTTAAAAAATTTAATGTTAAAAATATTTATTTTTATGAAATTTATTATATATATGTATGTAAGTTACATTTTTATAACACAACAAAGCTAAAATTATTAAAATATACATAAATAATTTATTGAAAATTAGTATATGTGTTGATTTAAGTAATTTTTTATGGAATGATACAACTAAAATTATTAAAATAAATAATTAGAATTATTATTTAAATTTTAAATTATTACTTCTTTTTTTCTCCAATTTATAAATTATTTTATATATTTTATATATTTAAAAATATAAATAATTTTATTTAATTTTATTAAAAAATGAAAGATATATATGACTTTGAAAAAGTTCAAGTAAAGCTTGGAAGAACTGAGCGTTGTCCTTTCCTATTCATTCATTAATCATTTGACTAGCTATGTTAGTGGCTATTAATTTTCCAAAATGTTTTGACCAGCAAGAGAGAGCAAATAGGAAATTTCTCAACACTGAAATCTAATCTCTGGCCTACATTCCCAAAAAGTTTCGCAACATTGGTAGGCTAAATATTTAGAGATTGTTAAAATATTATTTTTAAATTTATTACATTATTATGATAGAGAGTTGAGTTTTAGTTTATTAATTTTTAACCAAATCAACAATTAATATTTAATAATCCACATTATTCATGATAATTATTTCAATACTATAAATCCTAATTACTTTTATTTTTCTCACAAATACTAAATAAAAATACTATTTGTAAATTATATCATAAGACAGATCAAGTGAAAGACTTTTGCTGAATTTTTACAAAATTGTCAATTTTATTTTTTATTAATAAAAAAATAGTATTATTATTGATAATAGAACATTACAAGAGAAAGAGTGAGCAAAAAAAAAAAAATACCAATTAGCAATCTACCCTACAAGAGAAAAAATAGTTGGCGATGCTATAATTTAGAAATAAATTTTCGACAAATCATTTAAAATAAATTTTAAAGAGATCTTGTAAACTCTTAATTTCACCAAAATTTATAAAAATCAAAAGTCGAAAACCTTTTAAATGGCCACTATTGGGTATCAATGTGTCATGTTAATCTCCCAACTAACAAAACATGGAAATATGTGGTGTGACTTATATTCCAAATTTGACTAATCTAACCTAATTAAATCAAATCAAACTATCTTAGCCCCGGTTATATAAGCGAAATTAGTAAGTAACCCATGTGATGTATGAGAAATTATTTTTAAAATAAAAAATTAATTTTGAGTGTTAATATTTTATTTGTAAAAAATTTTAACAACTGAAAGTCAAATACAAACAGATTTGTTAATGAGATGAAAATTTTTCTCACTTTTTGTCATTGTGTGTGATGTTATGTAAAATAAGCTCATAAAAATAATTTTTTCGAAGTTTAAAAAAAAAAAAAAAGTGTATTATCAACCTAAAATCAAATTCTCATTTGTGTTAATCAAATTTACCAAAAATCATCAATTCCACTTGTATCAAAATATTTGTTTCAAAAAAAATAAAAATAAAAATAATGAAAAATTCTATAATATACAAATTATGACTTAATTATAACTTATGGTGTATTATTTTGGTTATTAATTGAAAAGGTCGTTGTTAATTTCTTATATTTTGGTGATGTCTAAAGTAGTGCATCGAGTCTTTAATTATGCTTTAAGTGGTGTTTGATTATGATCTATTATAATATTTTTATATGACAATATTTAAGTATTTTATTACACGAAAAGTGCTTAAGGTGGGTGGACTCAAATGTAGGATTTATGCTTATATCAATAAGATTGCAAGAGTTATTCACATTAATGCATAAAAAATTATAAATTCAAATAATAAACAGTGTTCTCAAAGGAAATTAGACACAAAATCTCTATAATCTTAGGAAAATGCCCCAAACCCCCACCACCCCCCACTGTTTTTTGATTGGCTCAAAATTATTATTATTATTATTATTATTATTATTATTATTATTATTATTTTGATTGGCTCAAAATTATTATTATTATTTTTTTCAGGCTTGCTCTCACAGCCCCCTACGTGGAGGTGGGGGTGCTGGGGGTCCCCAGCAGTGTTGATAATCTTAATAATTTCAGTTTTCAAAGGGGACATCAATAGGATTGACACAAAAATAAAAAATTAAAAAAATTAATTTGATACATGCGATGGACATAATTAAGCACATTTTGTCATATTTATTTATTTATTTATTTGTATATCGAGAAAAAAAATCAAATATCATAATAATTAAATTAAATATCAACTATATAAAAAAAATCTGACAACGACAAAATTAAATACACGATGAAAAATATATAGAAAATAAGTATTTCTCAAATAGAGTCCATATAAAATTGGTTAGTATTATAATTGAAATTAAATTTGTGTAGAATTTTATATATAAATGAAAAAAATATGCTGATGTGGTTTTTTTAGAAAAAAAAAAAGCCTTTAAAATATGTTACCTAAGCAAGAAAAAAATATTACTTTTAATAATATATATATGATTTGAATATGCACATAATTATATTCTCCCATACTATTCTTAAAACGATCCAATTTAAGATTTGTACAACTCCTTTTAACATTGAAACCTTTCTGGTCCATTAATATGTTGTGGTTAGTATCTCTGAGTTTTTTTAAACCAATAAAAGGTTCTGATAAAAAAATAAATAATAAACATTATATATACAAATTCTCGTACAGGATTGTATAAAAAAAAAACTTTTAAATTATATATATAAAAAGAAAATAAAATGTTAGGCCCGAGAAAGAAATCTAAAATAAAAAGAAGGAACCAGAAAAAGAAAAATCAATTAAAGAACTTTACTCCCGCATTTGTCATCGTCCTCTCACAGTAATGGATCGACACCCCGTTATAAGATGTTAATAAATACGTTGCAAAACGTTAAGAATAATGCTATATGCACTAATTAATATATTAATTAATGTATTAACGGATAATTTTAAAAATTTTGGATTAATTTGCATGATTGAACAAGAGAAAAAATTGAATGAAACAGTTATATCACATTATTTTGGTGATACGGTATAAGAAATCAATCATGACCTCTTATGTATGTGTATTAGGAATGGCAACGGGGCGGGGCGGGGCCGGGGATCACCCTCCCCGTCCCCGATCCCCGACGGTGATAATTTCTTCATCCCCGGTCCCGATCCCCGACGGGAAACCTATCACCATCCCCATCCCCGCCCCCAACGGGGATCGGGTTTCCCCGACCCCGAAAACTCCCCGGTCCAAAAAAAAAAAAAAAAACAGATCACAAAATCATCAAACAGATCAACTCATCAACAACAGATCAACAACAAAATCATCAACATCATCATACACAACAGATTAAAAAAGAGAAAAGTCAGAGAGATGGTGTCGGTGGCGAGGAGGGAGATCGGTGAGTTCAGCGAGATCGGCGAGTTCGGCGAAATCGGCGAGATGGGAGGAAGGAGAGATCGTCGAATGAGAGGACCTGGTGGATCTGAGTTCTGTTTGAACATCTGAGTTTGTAGATCTGAGAGATCGTCGAATCAGAGGTCGCCGAATGAGAGATATGTGAGTTTGCAGATTTGAGTTCAATGGTGATGGAAGGCAGGAAGACAGCCGAGAGAGGGAGATCGGCGCCGGCGGTGAAGGAGATGAGGACAACGACGGAGGTGGAAGGAGGACAGCTACGGATGTGTGAGGCTTTTAGAGAGAGAGATGAGAGAGAGAGATGACAGCCGTGTGAGCCTATTGGGTTTGTTTTTTGGGATTGGGTTATACATGTAACATGTATATAAAAAGGGGCACGACAGAATTATCACTTCGGGGGAGATACGGGGACGGGGACGGGGCCGGGGACGGGGACGGGCCGGGTGCGGGGCTGTGAATGATATCCCCGTCCCCGGCCCGAAATGCTTCGGGGATTTAATTTTAAATACCATCCCCGTCCCCACGGGAGTATTTTTCGAGAAAAAATCATTCTCATCGGGGTCGGGGGGTCGGGTTCCCGTTAGGCCGGGTTTAAATTGCCATCCTTAATGTGTATTTAGGTCCACTGTGTATATATGTTAATCAGTGGGATGAGTTGGATAGGTGATTACAAGTACATGGTGGGGTTTACTTTTCCTATGCAGTGTATTATTATATGGTGACATCTCCTCTCAACAATGATGTGACATCGTTGTTGTATTGAAATTTTACTCATTGATGAATAAGTTTACAAAAGCATAACCAAATATAAAATTAATCACATAAAATAATCTTAACTATATATATTAGATAGTGGAATCTATCATAAAATATAGAATTAATTGGTGAAAAGTCTAAGTCTATTGGGTCATATGTTATTTGGTCCAAAATTTAGTCTTGTTTTGCGACAACGACACGTGCTAAAATTTACCAAAAAAGGTTGTCGGTGCCAGAAAATTAGTCGAAAAAGTTATTGAAAAAATTGTCAATAGTGGCTGATAGTGATGAGGTAGACAGATAGGTGACATTGAATAAATAGGTGAATATATATGACATTTAGATAGACAGTTGGATAGATAGGTGACACGTGTAAAAATATGTGAAATTTGGACAACTAAATTTTATTTCAGCAGATAAATAGATATGTTAACTTTTAGACAAATAAATGTTCTTTTGAACATATCATGTCTTTTTGGCCCAATAATTTCAGAGATAGCCTCTTGCCTGAGTGCCTTAAAATATACAAGTTCATGACGATTATCTTATGTGATTAATTTTATTATTAATTCTGTCTCCATGGTCTTATCTTAGGAATTTCTCAGTAAGAAAGTGGATTTTTTATTTATTTTTATTTATTTAAATATAGAACGTGGATTGTGTTGGTCAGCTGTTGGCTGCTGGACTTTGATATATGTGGGCTTGACAAAGTTTACGTCCTCGTCTTTTACTCCAATATGGTTTAATTTAGAACAAATCTTGAGCAAGAGTGCATTCGAAGAACACCAAACTCGTTAAGTCATGTTTATTTGGGGTATATTGTTTTCACATTGGATTAATAATTTAATAAAATATATAATTTTATATTTAATTAAAAAACATTTGAGTTTAAGCTAATAGTTCTTATCTTTTATGAGACTACTGAATTTCAAAATGGGTTGGGATACAAAATAGAGAATTAAGAAAACAAATTTAGCTAAATTACAAAACTAACAAAATTTTGTCAATTTCTTCTCATAATCCTACACCAAACCAAACATGACACAATTCAAAAAGATTTATATTAACAATACTAAGAATGTTAATCTCATCTAATTTTGTCTAGGCAAACAAACACGGCCAACAAACTCCATGATTTGAGCTTCAAAATCTCTTTTTCCTATCCCTAAAAAAGCAAAAAATATATATAATATAAATATATATGTTACCAAAAAAAACAAAAAAAAAAAAAACGCACTACAACATATAAGGGTTTTAGAGATAAAATATTTTGGTCTCTAAAAATAAAATTTTGTTACAAAAGACATTTAGGGACTAATTTTCATCGTCACAAGGATAGTCGCTAAAAGGTCGTCTCGAAAAGTAAAAAATAAGGTTTTTAGCAACAAAATTTTAAAAATGTCACTAATAAATAGACTTTTAGGGACAAAATAATTTGGTCTTAAAATGGTTTATTTTTTTAGACAAAAAATTTGGTTCTAAAAAGATAACAATTTATCACTAATGTCCAATTTGCGATGTTAAAAATATAATAACGACACTTTTCGCAACAAAAATATTTGGTACCAAAAAAATAATTTTATCTCTAAATTTTAATTTCTAAAACCTTAATTTTTTGTAGTGATAAAAACAAAAACAAATAACATCATTACATGGTAATAACCATTTAATGAATCAACTAAATGCCAAAGTAGTAATTGATCTATTATTTTAATTCCTACCTCAAGAGGGTAGGAGTTACATAATAATTTCTAGAAAGTGTCATATCAACAAGAATAATTTTGTAAATACTAACATTTTTATTAAAAATCTTATCAAAAAAGTAATGATACTTAAACATTTCAAAATGTTTTGACATATATATTTTTAATAAAATTTTCAATACAAGTAGCATTGTTCTATAAATAACGTGAATAATTTTCCAATGGGAAAACAAAATTATGAACTTGTGGGAGTTTAAAATAATGCTTTGTTGAAGAGCACTTGTTATTAGCCTTCGAGAACCAAACTATACCCAACCATGACTTCTTCTAGAGAGACTCCACTTTTTAATTATATGGGACCACTTAAACATGAAAAAGGTAATTGCACAGAAATTTCTGAGATAATTCTAGGCATTGGTAAGAATGTTCATAGTACTTGGCCCAATTAGTGGTTCATTATTGCAAATTAAAGGAATATTTTCCAAGTTTGGTTTTTTGACATATTAATTTTGACAATTTTGTTCTTTATTGAAAATTTATGAAAATAATACCCGTCTAGTTTAGGGAAGAAAAAAAACACAAAAAAACAAAATCCAATAAGCTAGCTACACTAGGGCAATAAAAAATAAAGCTAGGGTTTCCATATTTCATTTTGGTTTATCCATGGGGTCATAAAACCTTAGACAAATAAAAGCCAGCCATGTTAATTGGTTTATGCATGGGCACACAAAATCTTAAATAAATTATACTCATCATGTTAGTCTGAACAGTGACAAAATATATATAAATGAATCATTATAGCAACTACTTTTTTAAAAGAAAATTAAATGAATGTGTAAGTATATTTAAGCATTTCTAATTTTTTGTCTTGACCAAAAATCATGTTTGATCAAAAGAATGAAGAAATTGTTAAGAAGGAACATGATTCATGAGAGTATAAGTTCAAGGAAATGTAGTCCTATGTCTCATTCTCCCCAAAACTACCCTGGTCCTCTCATTAATTCCCCGTCCAATCAACTTCAAACTGGTTTTGCAATGTGAATAGCATGCTCTTGAGTCTAGTTTTAACATGGATTCCCAAGTCTAATTTCATTTTTTTTTTTTTTTTCTCTTCATGTGTATATAAATATACTAATGGTGAGGGTAAATATGATACATTTGTAATTTTACATTTAAAAGTTTGGACAGTTTGATAAATAAGAAAATGGATTACAATTGTAAACTATTTAGCAGTTATTCTATTATAACCATTTGGCAGTTAGTTTATGGACATTGTTGAAAAGAAAAAAAAAAAGTGTTGCAAAACTTCAAACAAACCTTTGAATTGTATGTTTTATATAATAAAATATATGTATCTATATGGAGAGAGAGAGAGAGAGAGAGAGAGAGAGAGATTTTTAAGTTTTTAGCACTACAAATGCATGGGTAGTGTACATTGTTTGGAAGGCAAGGGTGACAGGAAACAAAGGAGTTGGGGGAGACATGTCGCAGGAGAGATGACACTTGTTGTGGTTGCACAATCTATGCGCAACAAAAGTCATTCTCTTGCGACGTGATATCCTACAACTTATATTCTTAATTTCTTCTTTTCCTTCTTCTTATGTAATTATTAAGGCTTTCTTTTTCTTTTCTTTTTTGGGTTTGATCGGCAAAAAAAACCATTCATTGATGTAGAAATTTTGTACAAACGAAGATGATACATCAACAAAAAGCAATGAGCAAGAACCTTAGTCAAATCTCATAAATATATTCTTAAGCATTTCTCTTAATTTCTTTGGCATGTTTTATGTTAGTTTATCATAGGTAACATACCAACTTTTATAATTATTGTTGCATATATATTTATTATCTTATTATGTTTCTATTCAAAGAGGCATGATTGTTCCTTTTCCGTACTAGATTTCATATATTAGTTGCTTTACCTTTTCATATATCGCAGCACAGTTGTCATAGGAAAAAAGTGGAGTTTGATTTGAATTGTATGTATGTTCATTTTAGGGCTGGTTTTCAACACCTTAACTGTCAAAAGACATTCTTGTTTCAGGCATAAGCAGTGAAGTTATGAGATTTGACACATTCTTAGAACTTTGATAATGTTGATCAAACTAGAGGAGAAGCCAATAGAACTCTCTTTCTAATGTACAAAACCATAATCTTCAGGGACCAAGACATAGAGAAAGATTTGAATTTTACTAGAGATCTACAATTTTGATAGGGTGAGGAGAAAGAATGTACTAAAAATTAGGATAATTTTTAACTGCACAAGGCTGGTTCTAGCCATTAGGAAAACTATTCATATTGTGGAAATAATATATATATCGATGATGCAAAATTCGCTTGATTTAAAAAGAAAAATGATGGATTTGTCACTGAAGTAGTGCCGGCCAAAGCTCCTTCGTTGATTAAGTCAACATTCCATTTTTTGCAATAATCTCTAAGTAATTCATGAGTAAAGAGAGGAAGAGAGAGGGAACCATGGAGAATTAGGGTTATAATGAGCCGCAATCTTTTCCCCTTTTAGTTGTTTTTTATAATTGGTTTTTCACATGGTGTGTCACATGAGCCTACTCATGACTAATCAACATTTTGGTAAACCTGATTGGTAAGTCGGTCTATTCTTACTCATATTTAGCTTGATCAGATTATCTTTTGAGGATTCGTATCTCTTAAACAATTGAATATATATACCCATTATTAATTCGAGAATCTGAAATTTGGCCCACCACATCATGTTTTGCAAGAGAAAGAAGAAAGAGCAAGCCGACATCCTAGACTGAGCTCCACAAGTATTTGATCTTTCAGTCTCTCATTATGACCATTTGCATGAACTATAATATTACCAAATATTTGATTGACTTGAAGTCAAGGTCCAAGAAATTGCGTAGTGTTATATATATAACATGAGACTCCCACTAATTTAGATCAGTAAAAGGCATAAATTAATAGTATATACACCACTAAAAGACCCTAGTTGCGGCAAGGGATACCTTACCTGCAGAGACTTTTTTTTTTTAGCCAGTTGGTTTCAACTACATGTATATTACCAGTCACAATCTAGTTCTTCAATGTTTCATTAACTTTAGTTTTGCCAACTTGATAGTAAGGTATTTTCTAAAATATTCACAAGATTTAAAGGAAAAGAGAGCTAGCTTTATTAAAACATTGCAACCAATTTTGATGCTTTGAGAGACTACTTTTGTCTCTCATTCAAAGACTATGAATTCAATCCTTGATAGATTTTGTTGAGGATATGTAAATAATAAAGTTATTTTTCTCTCTACGACTTAAATCTTTAGATGAGTTGGTAATTAATGATTTAATATGGTATCAGAACAAGTAATGATCTTGTGTTCAAGATATAAGTCATTAATCTTTCTAACATTTTAACCTTTCAATGAATTAGTAGAAAACAATTAACCAGAGGATTTATTCTCTCTCAATGTATCAATAGCAACAAGTATGATAATTTAAAAGACAAATAATTATCAAACACGTAAGCAAGTAGAAAAAGGGTTCACTTTTCATCCTTCATCACTCCACTTTAGTTTTACTTTTTTGGCACTAGGAGAATCAAAATCAACTTGACACAATTTTACATATATTGGTACAGTTTAATTGATCAAGTAATATCCCTTCCTTACAAACCCTAGGGACATAAGAACAAAAGTAGCTTTAAAAACATTTATGGGCCTACCACTGTGACTAAAAAAGCATCTCAGAATTTGTTTAGAGCCCTGTGAAGGGGAACTGTATATCACCTCTTCCTTTTTCCATATGCATTGATTGCTTTTGGGAAGAAGATTATTATTTCCCCGCTTTCGGAAAGAAGATTATCATTTCCCCCTTCTCTCTCTCTCTCTTTCTCCCTCCACACACAAACACACTATATATGTCTGTATCCGAAAGATTGAGTTAACTAACCAAGGTGATGATCCATGAGAAAGGAGAGGGGATCAGTGGCTCCTGTCGCAAGGGAAATGGCATCCAGTGTAATATTGTTGCAGTTGATGCCATTTCTCTTCGACAGGAATCCGTTCAACCTCAAATATATAGACAATATTATTGTATGATTTGCTTATTTAAACTCTTTCTCTCACAACTATATGTGCATGCATTAGAAAGATTAAGAAAACAAATCAAGGTGAGGATCCATGAGAAAGGAGAGGGGATCAGTGGCCCCTATCTCAGTAGAAATAGCATCCAGTGCAATACTGTTGCAGGCGATGCCATTTCTCTCAGACAATGCCATTGATATGAAGAAAGGGTGCTTAATAAAGAGAAAACAATTTTTCACCAATCAAGCTACACTAACTGTTAAGAAAGACACTAAGGCCTTATTTAGCAACCTTCAGTTTTAGTCAAATAGTCACTATAAGTTATCACATCACTCTTTTTATTTTTCTACATATCTTTTGATAAAATGTCAAAAAATTATTAAAATAATACATTCTTAAACGAGGCTTAAGTAAATTTTCTTTCTTTTGCATGTAACCCCGACAACAATTATATTGTAAGGGTTGAAGTCCTTTTCCTTATTCTTATTTGCTCCATGTAATCCTTATTTCGAGTTAATAAAATCTCTGGAAATTTTATATTGTTCATCTAGCATATTTATATTACATCAAAGGTTTAAAAAAATCACATCTTATGAATCAATAACCAGAAGTTGTGGCAGTGGTTAGTGTGCCCTGCAGGAGGAACAGAGGTTTGGCTGATTTGTGCTGTTATATGATTGCTGGTTTGGCTGCTGATGTGTCCTCTGAAATAATACTTGCTGGTGCTATGGTTTGGTTTTTTAACCTTTAGTGTGTTTTGTATTGAGGACTGTTGTTTGTTGCATACTTCTTGCCTTTTGCTTTGTTCCCTCATTTTGTTGATTTTTCACCGACTCCTTTGACTTGAGCTAGCATATGATTGGTGTTTTTCTACCTGCCAGCCAAGTTAATATTAGAAATATATGCTATGATACTTTTTACTCTTTATCTCCCCTTTATTGATGTATACCTATATGTAACGTATGTTTGTTGTCATCAACGAAGTTTTCCTTTTCTGCTGATTAAAAAAAAAAAAAAAAAAACTAGCTAGCTAGATGTTTATGGTTGATGGACAGAGAAATGCATTGGATCTAATTTAGTTACTGTACAATTAATCTTCATTAATATATGTGGTTTTCTTTTATTTAGTTACTGTACAAAAAGAAAGATTTATTGATGAAAATATAATGTGCATCATAAACAATGAGGCAAACATCAATAATATATGTTAGTTTGTCCTTTATTGATACTTGTCTTGTATTCTTTGTATTTGATTTCATCAATAAAGTTTCTTTTTTGCTGATTAAAAAAAAATATCAGTTAATCTCAGGCTTCAACTTGATTGTGTAGCCTGAATTTGTGTATGTGAACAGTAAGTCCTAGATATCAAAATGCTTATACTATATATATTGCACTACATTAACTATGATTCAAATTGTGCATATATATATATATATATAACTCTCAGGAAAAGCAAAATCTGTTGAATCATCATTCCATTGTATTGTTGATTATGTCATTTAGTTCACTAAGAAAAAATTATAGAAATTGTATTAGAGATGGAATCCTTATTCATCATTGTAAATGAATAATTATTTCATAAGATGACTAACAAATCATTCCATTTTATAAACTTATACATTCAACATTTTTAAGAAGCAATGATCAGTTTTATCAGACACAATCACACAACTGGCTTTCTAACACACTTTCCTTGTTAATTCATTTTCTACAAGTTGAAATTTTCAAATTTTAATTTTCAAAAGAAGGATTCAATGTTCTACACCAATAACAGTTGGTTCCATTCCAGCTAAGCGCTGCGGTCAAACCGTTACAAAACTTCCTTCCAATTTCCTATGAAATGCAGTGTGTATATATATATATATATATTTTTTTTATCGACAAAAAAAAATTTCATTAAAAACAGAACATTACAAGTACAAGGAAATAAAACGCATTGAGAGAGATTCGAAGAGTAAAAACTCACTCTCCCACTACTGCTACTCGCGTTCTTACAACCAATCCCTAAGCCTCACGAATTTAAATTTTAAAATACAACTAAAAAATAAAAATCACACTTGAGCCCCCGCCTAAACACCCACACTGCCAGCCCATGCTACCCATCTGCTACAGCCCACACCACCTACACTGCCTGCCCACGCTACCCATCTGCTAAAACCCAAGCTCTTCTTCTTACACGCACCCACTGCAGCTCCCCTGCTGCTAATTTTGAAACTGAATCTTTACACCTAAGCTGCTAGCCCACCTGCTACACTCCCCTACACCTGACAATACCCACACGCCCACCAGTGTGTGTATATATATATATGTGGATTTGTTTTAGCACAACAAATAAATATGGCGAATTACACTAACAGGCTCTATAATTTAGAGCTTGTTTTATTTTAGTTTTTAACTTTTCAATTGTGACACATTTAACTCTGAATTTTGAATCTTGATCCAGATAAAGACATTAAAGATACCATTACTTAATTTCGAGGACAAAATTGTCAATTTGATAAAATATAAACTAATTTGACAAAAATAATGTCAAAAAAATATTTTTAAATTTTTAAAAATTATTTCTACCCACTAAAGATAAAATTATGTAAAATTGATAAATCTTTTAGATATTTATTTATTTTACCAAATTAATTTTTATTATGTGTTTGGATAATGATCATGTAATGGATTATTGTTTTTATTTTCATTAAATTAGTTTCTATTTTTCTAAAAGTCAAATATATCAACAATTTTGACATTATTATTAAACCAAAAAAATCCATAACTAAAAACATTTTATATATTAAATATATCAATTATTTATTAAAATTCTAACAATCATCAATCACATTATCATCATCCAAACACATAATAAAAATTAATTTTGTAAAATAAATAAATAAATGTGTAAAAGATTTATCAGTTTTACCTAATTTTATTTTTGGTAGGTAGAAATAATTTTTAAAAATTAAAAAATATTTTTTTGACATTTATTTTGTCAAATTAGTGTATATTTTATCAAATTGACGATTTTGCTCTTGAAATTAAGCAATGGTATCTTTAATTATCGTTATTTGAAACATAATTTAAAATTTATGGTCAACTGTGTCACAATTAAAAAGTTAAGTACTAAAATGACACAAATCCCAAACTATATGAACTGTTAAGATAATTCGCCTAATAAATAAAAACCTAATTTTGGAATCTATCCAAATCTTAAATCGCATAGGAAGTCCCTCGTTCAACTCTCACAAAACGTAAACCAATACGCGTGATTTATGAATAATTATGTTTATCCGGAGTTTAAAATGCCATTTGACAAACTTCTTCTTTGAAAAATTCTATTTCTACACACTTAGGCCTCGTTTGGAAAATGATCGGTTTAGTCAACAAATTAAAAAGTTATTAAAAAAATCAAAAAGTCAACAACTCATATGAAAAAGTCAAAAATTTCATTTTCTCTCTATTTTTTGCACATCTTTTCGTAAAAAGTCAAAAAATCATTCTAAACATACTAGTTTTTTTTACATCACATTTTAACCAAAAAGCCAAAAAATTACTAAAAAAGTATGTTCCCAAACGAGACCTTAATTATCTCAGTACGCATCTTCTCTCAATACACACACTTATTAATTTGATTATTAATTAATTTTCTCAATCCACAAACTAAAAGTTATAATTATACCATTCACTCATAATCATTGTACATACTACTCAACCCTCTTTTTCACACTTTTTTGTTTTGTTTTGTTTTTTGTTTTTTTGTTTGTTTGTTTGTTTTTTTTTTTTTTTTCTATGTTTTTCAGTTTGGAGATTTCGGTACTGATTTTTCGAAATTACACATTTAATTCAAAACTTAACTTCCGAATAAAAGTGATTAGTTCGACAAATTTATTTCAAAAAAATTAAAAAAAAAAAAACTTTTAGCAGTTGATGTCCGAATATAATGAAATAATTCGGTACTGGTTGTCCGACTAAAAATCGTGAAAGGAAAAAAAAAAAATGCACGAAAAAATTAACATTTTCATTACTAATAGAGGATAAATTTAGAGATTAAAACAATATAAGAGTTGTTATGAGAGTGTTGATTTGCAAGTAATAGAGTAGTATAAAGTATGTATCAAGCAAAGTGACAATAATGGAAAAATTAGAATTTAATTTTTTTTTTACTTAAAATGTGTACATTGAGATTTTTTTTTTATTTTTAAAATAGGTGTATAAAGAATATTTTTATGTAATTTATTATGGTCATTTTAATTTAGGATATAATTACCATTAAAATAATATTTCATTAAGTATGTGTACTGAGATAATTAAGTGTGTGAAAATAGAATTTTCCTTCTCCTTTTTGTTTTGTTTTTTTTTTTTTTTAATTATTGGAACTCCCTGATTTTATTTATTTATTTATTTATTATTATTATTATTTAACCTTTCATAAAATCTTATCCTGGATGATATAGTGAACTAACTGGTGTTCTCCGTCACTTAAAAAATATATATTTCTTAATATACTCTTGACCTAACCTAATTATTAACCTTAATTATAAAAATAAATAAATAAATAAAAATTGGTGTTACTATGGCTCCTTGATTATCATTGTAACTGGTTGTAATTATCATTGTAACTGGTTGTAAGGATGCAAGTTGGAGACCCCTAGCTCCAAGGCGCCGCCCCCCCTCCCCCACACCTGAGGGACTGTCAGTGGCTGAAAACAAAAAAAAAATAAATAAATAAATAAAGTTTTTTGGACCAAGCTGAAAACAAAAAATAAATAAATAAATAAATAAATAAAGTTTTTTGGACCAATCAAAAGAGACCCCAGTACCCCCATTGGGGTCTCTCTATACATTTTTTTTTTTTGTAGACTTTTAAATTTCATATTTTTAATGAAAATTTTTCATTGTCAATAAAAAAAAAAAAGAAAGTAAATCACGTCAAATTTGGATCAAGTTTTTTTAATTTTTTTTTTTTCAGTTGGGATGATTTCATGTAGGTGTGTTTGGTTTGAGTTTTCTGAATTAAGTTTTTTGAAAATTGATTTTTTTGATTTTCGTGTTTTTTTGTTTTTAGTGAATATTTTTTAAATTTTAAACATTTTTTTTTTTACTTTTTTAGATACACCTTACTTAGATGTATCTAAAAAGTAAAAAATTTGTGAAAAAATATTTTAAAAATTTAATAAATACAAAAAATGTATTGAATTTTTGTATTTTTGGTACTTAGTGAATTTTTAAAAGATTTTTTTTACAATTTTTTTTATTTTTTAGAAGTATTTATGTTAGATGTATCTAAAAAGTAAAAAAATTACTTAAAATATTAAAAAAATTCAGTAAAAATAAAAAAAATTACGAAAAATAAGAAAATAGAATTTTTTGAAAAATATTTTTTAAAAAGTGAAAACAAGCGGTGTGGAATCAACAATGTTTTAAATGCTTAAGTCAACTTGTAATGTTTTATTTTTTAATAAAATATTAAGTTTTTGCTAATAAAAAAAAAAATACACTTCTATGGTGAAATAAGTCAAGATTTGGGGCTCAAGAATTGTTTCCCCTCCCTTAACTGATACGCTTGATTTACAGATGATTATACTTATCTGAAATTTACGCTACTCTTTATTCCCAAAAAAAACTAATCCCTTTCTTGTTTAATCAGTTGGGGAAGGCATAGCCTCCGTTTGAGAAGTGAGTTGATTTTTTAATTTTTTGATTTTTTTGGTTATTTTAATTTCGGTTAAAAAGTTTGGTTTAAGAAAGGTTTTTTTTATTTTTTTGACTTTTTTTGTGAGAGAATAGTGTAATGATTATTGGTTGGATGTGATATTTTGTTTATTGTGACTAAAATAACCTATTTTGTCTTTTGTAATTATTTTAACCACAAATTAACTTGCCAAACACCACCTATGTGATCGGGGTTTGGGGGTGCTTCAATCTTATTTATTTCTTATATTATTTTAATAGTAAATTATCAATAGGTCTTAATAGTTTGAATTAATTTCTATTGAGTCTTATTGAAAGTAAATCTTAATAAAATCGTAATTGAAAATAATTTTTTGTGATATTTTTTGCATATGTTGTTAAAAATTGACAATTAGTGACTTTTTTGTTACAGTTTTTATAAATTATAGCTAAAACTTACAATTAGTGACATTTTTCTATGACAAATTTTTTAAATTGTCGTTGAAAGTTAAAAATTAATACTTTTTTGATGATTTTTTTAAACTATCGCTAAAATTTATAATTAATGATTTTTTTGTGAAAACATTTTTAAACTGTCTCTGAAAATTAGCAATTAGTGACTTTTTTTAATAGTGTTTGATGAAAAACACCATTAATTATCATATGAACTGTCGAACAATAAGTCTAGGCTGCCCCAAAGTTAGGAATCATGAAAAAAATATTCATGAAAATGATCATAAAAAATTTATGATCATTGGATTATCTTGATTAGTGTGTGGTACTTTATTCTAAGTGCAATACAATGGTCACAAAACTTTCATGATTATTTTCATAAAAAAATTTTCATGGTACCTAGCATTGCTATTTAAACAATTTGATACTAATTATCTTGCATTGAAGGAAATAAATGATAGGGATTTTTCTTTTTCCACTCTTCATAAAACCTTTTACTAAGGACAAGTTATTCAAATAGTGTTTTTTTTTTTTTTAAAGTCAATTATTTTCTCTATTTTTTTACGTCTTTAAGTAAAAAATTAAAATAACTAATTCTCAAAACAAAAATCATATAGTGGTTTAGTTAGTCTTGGTACACTCCAAAGTCTAGACCTAACCTAATTCTTGACCATAATGTAATAAAAATAAAATTAAAAAAATTGATTGTACTATGGTTCCATGATTATAAAAATAATTGTGCTTTTATGAAAGTAAATTACATAAAATTTGGATTAATTTTTTTCTTTTTCAATGCATTAGGGATGATTTCACAACTTGTAGAATAATGTTGGAATCAACAATGTTTTTGAATATGTCGTTGTCAAAGAATTTGTCCTCCCTTGACCAAGACCAATCCAATAGATAGACCAATTGAAAGGTATGATGTGAACAAGCTCAAAAGGAAAAATGGGGGAATAGGTTATTGTGACTATCATCATCTCTCCAATCCCCCCAAACAGGTTCAACTATATATGTGCATACTTAGAAATTTCCATGTGTGAAAGATTAATGTTTAACTTTGTTGAATATTTGTGGGTGTAGACTCCTAATTGAGTCTTTTTCTGTCCTATTTAACCTAACATGTGTTTTTGCAACCAAATTGTTGGGATATACCTCCTTATTAGAGTGTGGAGCTCAATTAATTTATTAAAAGAGTTTAATTTTTTTTGGAGACCTAATTCAGTTTGGTAACAACTAGAATTTGGGTAAAATAAATCCAAGATTTAACAATATATAAATATTGTTTATGTGTCCCGTGGATAGCACCAGCAAGTAATTGATTCGGTGAGATTGCACTTGGTAATCAATTCGGTTTACTTTGCTTTGTGTAGCAACAATTTGTTTGATATTAATTCAATTCAGTGGGTTGTTTTCAAGTACTGTTTAAATGCTTTGACGACTTCGGCGTGCAGTTGGTGTTGATTTAGGTTGTTATTTTGAGTTTTCTACAACTCTGGTTCTGAAGATTTTGGTTCATTTATTTGGTAAGGTCTTTCCTCTTTGTTTATTTGTGATTATTTGGAATTCACCTAAAGGTGGTTTGTGAGACCATTTGTGTCTCGTTTGTAATCGTTTGGAAACTTATTTGGTTGATAGTTGAATCGGATTTCGATCCCGTGGACGTACCTCACATTGAGGGAACCACGTAAAAATTCTTGTGTTGTTTTTTTTTTAATTTTTCCGCATTAGTTTTTATTCCCATTGATTGATTTACTTGTGGGGAATCATTGATTTTCCCAAACAACTGGTATCAGAGCTTACGGTTTATTGGGGTTTATTTATTTGTGTAAATCAATGAAGGGGAATGTAGGTCGTATGTTTAGCTTCAATGGAAGCAATTGGGTAACTTGGAAAACTAAAATGGAGGACCTATTATTTTGTAAAGATTTGTATGGGCCAATTGAGGGTGATAGTGGCAAACCTGATGATATGAAAGATGATGAGTGAAATAGGCTTAATCGAAAAGCCGTTCGTGTTATCCGTCAATGGATTGATGACAATGTGTTTCATCATATTGCCACTGAAATTTCAGCACATGATTTATGGAAAAAAAATTAGAAGGCCTTTATGATAGAAAATCAGCCACAAATAAAGCCTTTTTGTTTCGTAAGTTAGTTAATTTAAAATATAAAGAGGGCAGCCCTATTCCGGAACATCTGAATGAAATAAAGAGTATTGTTAACCAACTTGCTTCTATGAAAATTATTTTTGATGATGAGTTACAGGCTTTGATGCTACTTAGTTCTTTGCCCGAAAGTTAGGATACTTTGGCTGTCACAGTTAGTAATTCGGCACCTGATGGAGTTGTCACAATGAGCCAAGTCACTAGTAGCTTGTTGAATGAAGAAACTAGAAAAAAATCAGTGGGTTCCTCTCATTCGAAAGCATTTGTTGTGAGAGGCCGAAGCAAAACAAGGGGGAGGAGTAAGACTCCTCATGGTCATGATCAAAACCGTGACAAATCAAAAAATGGTTCTTTTTCAAAGAAAGACATTGAATGCTATTATTGCCATGAGAAAGGGCACATGAAGCAAGAATGCCGAAAGCTCAAGAACAAGGAGAAAAGGCGTAACAAAAGTGTCGATAAGAAACAAGAAGACACAACGACAGTTACTACCAATGATCTCATGGTCGTTTGTGAAGATGATTGTATCAATTTTGTGGGCCAAGAGAGCAATTGGGTGATTGATTATAGTACTTCTTTTCATGTGACTTCTCGAGTTGATTTCTTCACTACCTACACCGAAGGAGATTATGGTTTTGTTCGAATGGGTAATGAAGGTTTGTCCAAGATTATTGGCATGGGTGATGTTTGCTTGGAAACAAATTTGGGGTGCAAGTTGTTGCTTAAAGATGTTAGGCATGTTCCCGACATTCACCTCAATTTGATCTATATTGGGAAGCTAGATGATGAAGGCTTCAACAACAAATTTAGTGATGGAATATAAAAGCTCACAAAGGGTTCTTTGGTGGTGGCTAAGTGCAAGAAGACGCATACACTTTATTCGATGCAAGGAAAAATTTGTAAAGGTGTTATCAATGCACTTCAAGATGATACTTCTACCGAATTGTGGCACAAGCGGCTTGGCCATATGAGTGAAAAGGGGTTGCAAGTTTTGTTCAAGAAAGAGCTTCTACCCGGTTTGAAAGGTACACATCTTAAAACTTGTGTTCATTGTTTGGCGGGTAAACAACATAGAGTTTCTTTTCAGAAAAATGTTACTTCTAAAAAAGAAAATGTTTTGGAGTTGATTCATTCGGATGTTTGTGGTCCTTTGAAAGTTAGAACACATAGTGGTGCACTTTATTTTGTTACTTTCATTGATGATTATTCAAGGAAAGTTTGGGTTTTTCTACTAAAAACTAAAGATCAAGTTCTAGAAGTATTTAAGCATTTTCAGGCCATGGTTGAAAGAGAAATAGGACAGCAATTGAAATGCATCCGATCAGACAATGGTGGTGAATACATTGGACCATTTGATGAGTATTGTCGCAGCCAAGATATTCGACACCAAAAGACAGTTAAGAAGACTCCTCAACAAAATGGCGTTGCCGAGAGGATGAACCACACTATTGTGGAAAGAACAAGGTGTTTTCTTTCACAAGCTAAATTGCCAAGATCCTTTTGGGGTGAGGCAATGAAGATAGCGGTTGACGTAATCAATTTATCTCCTTTTTACCCTTTGAATGGTGATGTTCCAGAAAGAGTTTGGACCAGCAAAGATGTGCTTTATGAGCACTTGAGAGTGTTTGGTTGCCGAGCTTTTGTTCACATTCCAAAGGATGAGAGGTCCAAGCTTGATAGCAAGCCACGACAATGTATTTTTCTTGGCTATGGACGTGATGAATTTGGGTATAGATTGTGGGATCCAGTCGACAAGAAAGTCATTCGAAGCCGTGATGTTGTGTTTCTTGAAGACCAAACAATTGAAGACTTTGGCAAAGGTACTGGAGCCAAAAACTAGTGATCTCATTGACATGGATCCATCTCCTTCATCTTCAATTGATGACGAAAATGGGGGAGATGTGAAGCCACCTATTGAAGATATGGAGGATGATGCTAATCCTAATGAGGTTGAACCAGAAATTGAGGAAGAGCATCCAACTCAAGAACCGCCACCATAACTTGAGTTAAGGAAATCTACAAGGGACCGACAACCTTCAAGAAAGTATCCTCCCAATGAATTTGTGTTGATTTCCGATCAAGGGGAGCCTGAGAACTACCAAGAAGCAATTGAGCATGCAAAGAAAGATGATTGTGATTGGAAAAAGGCCATGGAAGAGGAGATGAATTCCTTTCTTGAAAATCACACCTATGATTTAGTGAAGTTGCCTAAGGGGAGGAAAATTTTGAAAAATAAGTGGGTCTTCAAATTGAAGAATGATGGCAAGAATCTGAGATACAGAGCACGTCTTATTGTGAAAGGCTTTGGGCAAAAGAAAGGTATTGACTTTGATGAGATTTTCTCACCAGTTGTGAAAATGTCTTCTATTCGGGTTGTACTTGGCATGGCTGCAAGTATGAACCTTGAAGTTGAACAACTTGATGTGAAGACCGCATTTCTTCACGGTGATCTTGAAGAAAAAATTTACATGGAGCAACCAGAAGGTTTTGTGGAGAAAGGGAAAGAGAAATTTGTTTACAAATTGAAGAAAAGTTTGTATGGCCTCAAGCAAGCCCCGCGGCAATGGTACAAAAAATTTAACTCTTTCATGATGAATAATGGTTTTTCTAAAACCACTTCGGACCATTGTGTGTTTGTGAAAAAAATTTCGGATGGTAAATTTATTATTCTTTTGCTTTATGTTGATGACATGTTAATTGTGGGTCAAGATTCTACCATGATTAACAAGTTGAAGATAGAGTTGAGTAAGTCTTTTGCTATGAAAGATTTGGGACCAGCAAAGCAAATATTTGGTATGAAAATTGTTCGTGATCGCAAAGAGGGGCTGATTTGGTTGTCTCAAGAAAGCTACATTGAGAAAGTTCTTGAGAGGTTCAACATGAATAAAACAAAGCCGGTTGGTTGTCCACTTGCAGGTCACTTCAAGCTTAGTTCGAATCAATGTCCGACAAGTGAGAAAGACAAGGAAGAGATGTTAAAAATTCCTTATGCTTCAGCAGTTGGTTCTTTGATGTACGCCATGGTTTGTACAAGGCCGGATATTGCTCACGCCGTTGGTGTGGTGAGTCGGTTTCTCTCTAATCCGGGTAAAAAACATTGGGCAGCAGTAAAATGGATTCTAAGGTATCTTCGAGGGACTTCGAATGTGTGTTTGTGTTTTGGGGATGGTAAGCCGATGCTTGATGGGTTCACAGATTCTGACATGGCCGGTGATGTTGATTCTAGGAAATCTACTTCGGGGTATTTGATGACTTTTGTAGGGGGAGTTGTGGCATGATAATCAAAATTACAAAAATGTGTTGCTCTCTTAACTACCGAAGCTGAATTTATTGCCATTATGGAAGCTTGTAAAGAAGAGTTATGGTTGAAATTTTTTTTGCAAGAATTGGGTTTGAAGCAAGAAAAGTATGTGCTTTATTGTGATAGTCAAAGTGCTATTCACTTGAGCAAAAATTCTACTTTTCATTCGAGATCGAAACACATTGATGTGAGATACCATTGGATTCGTGATGTGTTAGATTCGAAATTGTTGCAACTCAAAAAGGTTCACACAGATGATAATATTTCGGATATGTTGACTAAGACTTTGTCGAGGGACAAACATTTAAAGTGTCGAACTTTGGCGGGTATGGTTGATGTCTCCACCTAAGTCGGTAGGTGTAGACACCCCATTTTTGACCGACCTTGAGACTCAGACGTCACCATTCGAGCGCTTGGTGATACTGCATATTGTGCTCGTCCAGAAGTTTCAGAGTCTTGGTCGTGAGCCCTGCCTCCGGATTTCTGAACCCTTTTCTGTGCCTTGCCTCGGTTTGCGAACCAGACTCGATTTTCTCTGTTTCTTTTCCTGAGGGGAGGGAGAGGTCCCATAGACCATCTCTCAGTGGCCGTGGGCTACATTTTGTGGCTGTAGGCCATTTTTCCCATTTCGGAGCCCGGTTCCCGGTTTTCGGAGCTGTCAGGTCGTGTGCCTCGGTTCGGGACCGCTTAACCACCTCCTATTTGCTCCCTTTTGAGGGACACTGAGGTATGAGAGACCCACTTCGTGGCTGAATGCCACTTTCGGTGCTTAACAGGCAATTTTCGGGGCCCCGAACTGCGTGTTCTGGCCCCCGAACATTCGTTTTGCATCGGTTTTCGCTCATTTTTGGCAGGTACCTCTGTTTCATCACCAGGAAGGCTGTAGAAGGGTGGGAGGCCAGCAATTGTTTCAGCAACCAGTTATATTCCTCCGGTGCCCTCCGACGCCCGTTTTTCTCACTTCCGAGCCAATGTTGAACACCCTTGGACCATTTTCTTGAACTTCTAACCACATATTTGTGTTGTACACACATGGGAGGACACCAAAAGTTGGTGGCCAGCCAGTAATTCCACCTGACCCTTTTGAACCCTTCTTAAAATTGGCCTATTCTCTCTCCTGTTTTACAGTTGACAATTTTGAACCACAGGGTTGTGTTGAGGGCACCTGGGAGGACACCAATCTGTGGTGGCCGGCCATTAATCTCACCTGACCTTTTTGACCCTTGGCCGGCCGGCCATGGGAGGTGGCCGGCCGGCCACCTGCAACTCCAAAACCTGGCCGGCCATTGTAGACACCCCATTTTTGACCGTCCTCAAGACTTGGACGTCACCGCTTGAACACTCGGTGATCATCCATGTTTGTGTTCGTTTGGAGTTCCCGGAGGTCTCGGCTCGCGTGCCCTGCCTCAGGATCTCCGAACTTGACCGTTTAGTGTCTGGTTTTGCACCGAACACTCATGTTTTGCCTTGGAGGGGCAGGGAATGCCTTGTGAGACATCCCCACACATCACCGGCAGTGGCTAGAGGCCACCGGTCGGCATATTTTATTGCCGGTCGGCATAGTTTGTTGCCGGTCGGCACTGTTTTTTGTCGAAATGACATCTTTGGGCAGCCGACCACTGTTCATCCACTTTATGGAGATATTTTGTGCCAGCTGTGATAGCTGGCACCAACTCTTCTCCCCTCCATACACGTGTATGGAGTGATCTCCCTCTAGCCAAGCTTGTTGTATAAGCTTTGCAAGAGGGAGTCCTATAAGGGAGGGGCTTTCCTCTTGGATCTAGGTTAGACTTTTGCAACCAAAAACCAGAGCTTTGAGATATAGATACACTCTATCTCTATATCTCCCTCTCTCCCATCCTTTGTGTGTGTTTCCTTGGCCTAAAGGTGGTTTTTACCTTACTTTTGCACCATTACACACACTATTACACCTTACTCCGAGATTGAGGGACTTGGAGGGTTGATTCTTGAGTTTTTGGACTGGTTTTGATCAAAAGAAGAGGGCTAGACCATTTGTTCTTCAAGGGTTCTTCAAGGGTGAGCATCTTACTTTTTTATTCCCCAAACTTGCAATAGTTTTCTACCTATCTTGCTTGCTGTTTTAGCTCTTGTGTATAACATGAAAGAGGCTTATATTTTCATGCTTTAGAACTTTCATTAAGGTCATTTTGTGGTTTGAGTACAAACTCACCCTTCTAGGCCTTGTTTGGTCCATTTTGGTGCCTATTTAGTAAGGCTTTGTTCACTTCAGTGTTTTGGTCCTTTGACCACTAAAAACCAGCTGATTTTCAGTGTTAAAAAAGGTGGTTTGAAGTCTTGCATAGGGGAGGGACACCCCTCTCCCTTCTTTGTTTTGTTTTCTTGCTTTTTGGCTTAAAAGGATAGCATGTGTGCTTGATCATTCTTGGCCTCATTTCAGAAGTTTTTTTTAGGTGTTTTAGGTCATGTGTAACCTCTGTTTTTGGCTGGATTTGTGCCTCCTTGTGTGCTTGTAATACTTGCTTTGTATTGCTCCATTTCGCTTAGAAGTGTATCTCATGATTAGGCTATGATTCTTGTGTGTGTTGGCTTAGTTCCATGAAGCTTTTAGTGTTGTTTTTCCATGCTTAAAGTCTGTTGGTTATCCATTTGGTCATGCTTGGCATGTTTGTCATAGGTGCTATGTATTTCGGCTTGAAAGCTTTGAGCATTTTGACCTCTAACATGCATGGTTGTGATTACCCTCATGATTTAACATCATCTAGGACCACATTTTAATCCAAGAATCATGTTTGTATATGTGCATGCATGACCTCTTTTATGCCTTGAGGGTGTACCCTCTTATGCCTAGGAATGAGCCTTGGTGCATATGCCTCTTGGGAGTCACCTTAGCTGCCATTTTGGGAGGGTTTGGAGTCCTATCTTGGTCTGCAAAATTCTGTTTTTACTTGTTTTAATCATGCCATGAGAGGTCATGTTGGTGGGGGTAAGTTGTCTCCTTTTTTTGCCTTAATCTTGGGACCATAACTTTGCTTGTTAACATGAGATGTTGCCCATCATTTTGAGCATTTTTTGGTGCTGTTTTGGGGTGGACTAAGGTCTGTCCCTTTATGGTTCAAGACCCCCATTGCATGCTTGCTTCATGTTTGTTGTATGGTTGTTCCATTAAGCCTCGTAGCATGTGAATCCCATTCCCAAATTGGTCCATATTTGCATCATATTTGCATCTTGTATGCTTGGCATTATACATTTGTCATGTTGGTTGCATAATGCTTGTTGTGCTTTGCATCTTGGTATCATGTTGCATGTTGAGCCATGTTTGCATAACATGCATTACATTCATTTGGTTTGGGGTGTCAAACCAAGTGTGGGAATCAAGGAACATTCATACTTCAAGTGATGTAATGTGCCTCGATTCCCGGTCATCGGGGCCTTTGACTCCAACTTGATAAGGCTTCGGATCTCATTTTGTTTGTTGCATGCATCCTTACATCAAATGGCAAATTCGATTCTTTGAGCCACCATGCACCATTGATGGCTCGAGGATCGAAGGTCATGCTTCTTTGAGTTCAAAACATGATAGGAAGCATAACCATGCTCATATGTACCTGAAAACCCCATGCCATGCACTGTCTGTTCCCTGTTTGCTGTCAAATTGTCTTCTGCAGGAAGTTTCTGCCGACCGGCAGAATTTTGTGCCGACCGGCAATCTCTGGAGTGCCAATGAATCCAATAAATGCTGGTGGAAATTTTGAAGTGCCGGTGGGAATTCTGTCCGGCCGGTGGTGCTCTGCAGCATGTGAGGAACCTGTTCCAGGACTTTGGTAATTTTCAGAGAGACAAGGCAGTACAAACAGAGGTGGCAGGAGTACGGTACAGGTTTTTCGGGCGAGTCAAGTTCCGAGCATGCATCATCTGCGCATCCCGAGGCAGAGGCTGCGGCCACCCTCTTCTTTCTTTTGCATCTTTTCTTTTAATTAATTAGAATTTTTGTAATAATTTTGTTTGTTTATTATTTGGGACTATAATATTTTATTTGTTTATTATTTTGGGACTGTAATATTCATTTGGACCCTCTGAGTGAGGGTAAATATGTAATAAGTGTGGGTGAGTGTGTGTATATCTTCCAATCCCCATTTCTTTCTTCCCTTTTATTTACCTGCTTATGATGTTAGATTAGGGCATTTTTTGAAATTAGCATACCTTATACTATGCATGCGTGCATCAATGCATTTGTATTGCATACATTAGGCTCGGTACATCACGCTAACTGCATTTGTACTTCAAAATTCTAAACCGAATATGTGATAATTGTGCATTTTCACATGCCATGTTTAGGGCTAGCCGAGCCTGCCTAGATTGCATTTTGCATGTGATACATTAGCCATTTTTAACATGAACTAGGACATGCATGTTTGCTAACTAGTTTACTGTTTTGGCACGGAGTACGATGTAAGTATTTATGCTTTAGCATCCCGCATGCGTGTGAGTGTTACCATGACAGTATGCCTACCATGCAGCTAAGTGCTTATGTGTTAAACTTCTTTGAATGCCTGTGGGTGGAGGTTGGATTGTTTGAGTTGGAAAAACTCGTTGAAATCCGTATTTTAGCCTACTTGCGAGTAGCAAATTCAAAACATTTTCCAAAACAAACGGATATGCAATGCTTACTTCCAAATTAGGCAATCTAGTCTATACTTGTTTGCTGTGCGCATAACATAGTAATTCTAGGCTAATAATTGGTTTAAGAACACGTAACGTTTTCAAAATTGGATATCACGGTTAATAGAGGCCGGTCTTCGGACCGGGCGAAAGGGGGTGCTCATAGCTTACCTTCCCCGATCGTACCCAAGCTCCCGAGCCGAGACAACTCCGGTGATGACGGACATGTGGCCTTCAGCACCGAGTCAGGGTTTCCTAAATTTCCCCATTAAAAAATATTTAGGTGGCGACTCTGTATTTGGCAAAGCAGTCCATGTTTGGCACTACTTTTTCAAAATCTGTTTCTCAAAACGATTTGCCAGATTTGGACTCTTTGGTTCAGATTAAGAACCGTGACACAAAATCGAGTCCGAACCGTAGCGGCGTCCCCCTCGCGGACCTGTTACAGTTTCTGGCGACTCTGCTGGGAAAATTAGAGAGCTTGACTCAAACTTGTGATACCCTGTTTTGATCTCATTTATGTGTTTCTTTGCATTGCATGTGCATTGGTGCGCCTAGGAACACAGTGTTTGCCATCTGCCATTCCTGAACGGTTTGCCGGAGGCTTGTCTTGTCAAGGCATGTCCATAAGGCTGACCGGCTATGGGCTCTGACAGCATGGGAATACGAACCCCGGTTTACCGGGGCACCCTTTTCGACCATTCGACCTAGTGCATATTCGGATCCATAGTGGCCATTCCAAGTTAGGACAGGTTGCTTACCCGATGTTAGGTTGTTTGAAACTGCTGCGTGTATAGTGAAACCCTAGCTCCTGACAAAGTAGGACAGGGAAGCCCTACCCCAACATAGGGGTGTTTTTGGTTCTCTTTACTTGCTATATGCTTCTAGAATGTATTTCTACAGGGGAACGTGCATATCAGTCTGCAAGATTGAGTATTAGGCCTGAAGGTATCAGTATTAGTTTGAGAGAATCAGTTATCTGCGGGTATCAGATTCAGTTTTGGGAACAGAGATTTTAGGGAACAGTGATTAGTATCGAGGAACAGTGTGTTCCGCTTACCGGCTATGTATTATGGATGTCCAACTGTGTATTATATGTTTATTTTATGCCGTTGTGCTGTCCGGTTATTGGTTTATTTATTGCTTTATTTATCTTTTTGCTAGGTAGTTTAGCATCATTGCTTCCAACCCGGTAGACATTCCCCAAGCACTCTGGGTCAGAGGTCGCCGACTCCATCGATCTGAGGATCTGATAGCAGGACAACCGGTGTACCATTCTCTACCCCCGGTTACTAAACGGAAGGCAACTAGGCAGAGGACATCGGTCCAACAGTCAGTACAGAGGGCTTCATCTACCCCACCTATGTACAGTAGGGATCAGGATCCTGTTTCACCCACGGAGAGGGAACGCATACCAGTAACTCAACCAGAGCAGAATAGTATGGCTAGCTTAGAGGAGATGGTGCGCCAACTTCAAGAAAGCATGAAAATGATGCAGCAGGATGCTGTTCGACAAGCAGAATTTGCCAGACAACAAGCCACAGTTATGAGTGAACAAGCGGATTTAATTGGGAGATTGCAACAGCAAACTGGGGCATCACCTTCGCAGCAAATCCCTCCTCCATTAAGGGTTCCAATACCCGAAAAGACACCAAACGCCCGGAATGTCCAAGAAGATACAGACATCCCAACAGGGCCAGCTCCCCCCCCCCCCGATTCCACCCCAACAATCCAAGGCACCCACCCCTATCAACCTATCGGATTCTCCCTTTGAGTCCGAGGTAGACCCCATGGCATTAAAAATGCACAAGCTTGAAAAGTTGTTCAAGAAATCTCAAGGTGCGAAGACCATTCCGGACATTGGAGACGGATACATCGACACGGCCGTGACGCTGCCAGATCGGTTTAAGATGCCACAAATTGATCGTTTTGACGGATCTGAGGATCCCATGGTACACCTGCGACTATTCTCAAACGTCCTAAGGCCAATGGGCCTCACCAAATTGCAGAAGTTGTCTTTGTTTGACCGGACCCTGTCGGGTGTAGCGGCCGCATGGTATGCCAAGTTGGAGGACGACGTCAAGAGAAGTTGGGACGAGATGGCTGAAGCCTTCATCCTGCAGTACTCATACAACACACAAATCGAGATCATGACCCGGGATCTCGAGACAACAAGGCAAGAACCCAAGGAAAGCTTCTCAGAATTTGTAACCAGATGGCGGGCTAAGGCTTCGATGATGACCTTGAGACCCACAGACAAAGACCAGATTCGGATGATTGTGCGCAATCTCCAGCCGAAGTTAATGCAAAAGATGATCGTAGTCCCCTTCCCTACCTTTGCTGATCTGCATGAAATGGGGGTACAGATCGAGGAAGCCCTAAGACAAGGGTGGATTGATAATGACCGGGAGCAACCCCGCAGAAGTTTCAATCATAATACTAATGCAGGCCCGAGCGGCGCTACGACTGCCAGGACCTCCGAAGTGAGTATGGTCACCACTAACCCTTCCCCAAGAAATACAGCAGCCACACCATTCTCCGGTGCGTCCGGAAGCAACTCACAAACAGCCAAATACCCTCCCAGAAACACCAGAACCTTCGCTCCACTTTATATGCCCCTGTCCAAAGCTTTGGGGGTTTTGATCAGAAAAGGGCATCTGAAGCCCCTAGAGCCGCGGCCCTTACCTGAAAGACTGCCCGCCACCCACAATCCGGCCAAGTATTGTGCGTTCCACCAGCAGCACGGTCACGACACCGACCTATGCTTTCGTTTACGTCATGAGATTCAAGATCTCATTGATAATGGGGTGATTTTACCCCCTGAGAAACCCAATGTTACTACAAATCCTCTCCCCACACATAACCAAGTTCCACCACCCAAAAGAATCAACTTCATCCACACTGGGGTCGCATCCTACGATCCTAGTATCTATATCACACCCTCCTACTTGCCTAAGCCGAAAGTTTTCCTCCCTGATTGCACCGATTTGTGCATGATGGACGTCTCTATAACCCAACCCAAGCCAGTGGTGGTGACCATCGAGAACAGGAAAGAGGTTGTCAAACCAGAGTCTGTGGAGCCTGAGAATGATGTTGGGAACGCTTACAGTCCGAGTGACTACATTTCACCAGTGGGCCAGAATAGACCAAATGTCGAATTTCCAGTTGGGGGAGAGCTGTGTGTAATCCGAGGGAACAGTCCAAGACAGGAAACGGATGATTTGGCAGCCGTGGAAGAGGATCTTGCCAAGTTCCAATTTTACGATAACCAAGATCTAGAATATTCAGCCATCAACTGGTACGATAATGAAGAGTCAGCGGAGGCCACGGGATGGTTAGACGATCAGCCAGATGTAATAGGGGAGTTCTAGTCAGAACAAGGCCCGGCATGGGCAGGAATGTCCACAACGACCGGGAGTGTCGACGAACAGAATACATCGCCGGAGAGCGCCGGTGTCCAGAGTTTCGCTCGGGAATGGAGCATTTTGAGTACAGGGATCAGTGAGCAATCTACTGCATTGACACAGTCAGAACAAGAGAGATTCGAAGATTCTGAGAGGATCAGGAAAGCAAAAGGCCACGTAGGGGTCGAAACCGCCACAAGTACGGAAATGGAGAATGCTGCGAGCATAGGGATAAAAGGTACTGCAAGTATCAGGACAGTTATGACAGAGCCAGACAGATGCCTGTCAGCTGCGGATGGTATGTGGTGGGAAGACGACGACCTATGTCTTGCCCGCACGGACGAGGATTGGGAAGGTAACCAACCAGATGATACCTGGTATATCGGCGAAGTCGATCACATGACTAGGAGTGGACGGTATTTCAAGCCTCCACACCTAGATCAACCAGAGGCGTCTGGAAAAGATAATGACGCAGAGAAACAAAAGGAGAAGCAACTCGAAGATGAGGCCGTGTTGAGACAATTAAAAAAGATACAAGCAGACATCTCCATCTGGGGACTGCTTATGGCTTCTCGAGTACATAGGCAGGCTGTCCTTTCAGCCATGGACAAAGCCAAGCTTTCCATAGACACCACGCCCGAGCAGCTGGTGGGCTTAGTCTTTTCGGGAGGAAGTTCCCCGGCATTGAGTTTTTCTGACAAAGAACTGCCACCTGAGGGTGCGAACCATAATAAGCCACTCTACATCTCTGTGGAGTGCAGAGATAAATGGATACCCGTGGTGCTTGTTGACACGGGGTCCGCCATCAACGTTTGTCCGGCAAGAACAGCCTACGCGATCGGTTTGAAAGTCGCGGATTTTGCGCCAACGGCCCAGGTGATTCGGGCGTATGACAACACAAGCCGGGAAGTAATGGGGACAGTTAAGATTCAAACAAAGGTTGGGCCGGGACAGCACGAGATAGATTTCCACGTCTTGGAGGTTCCTGCAACGTTCAACCTGCTTTTGGGGCGGCCGTGGCTGCATCAGGTAAAGGCGGTCTCCTCTACCCTACATCAAGTGGTGAAATACCCCTATGGGAAGGGAGTAGCCATTGTTTTTGGAAACTCATCAATTCATCCGCCACCGGAAGTGTCTACGCCTGTTCTAGAAATCGAACACGATGTGGAGGATGTGTTCATATCAGGCTTTACCTTGGCTGAGGCTCGGGTTGTACAGGACATCATGGCAGCTAACGAAGGGGTGTATGTCAGTGCCCAAGCAGTCTATCTCATGAACAAACTCCAGCACATCCCCGGGATGGGATTGGGCAAGAGCGGCAGGAAAGGTGCCGCAGCATCGGCCGAAGTGCCACATAACCCCCATACCTTTGGTTTGGGCTACCTACCCACCAAAGAGGATTGGATAAGGAAAGGGAAGGAAATGGCCGGAAGGGCCAGGGCGAAACAGATGGGGAAGCCCTTTGACTTAATGCACCAGCCCATTCGGGGGACCCTAAACGGACGCTTCGTTCGGGAAGGGGAGGACTTTCCGTTCTGTGGCTTCCCAGAGCCGTGGCTCAACGCGGAAAAGAAGCGCGTAATGGGTTTGAGATCTTCTTTGATTTACAGTTACTTGAGGATGACATCACCGAAGGGCAGGCAAATCTATCGGCTGAGGCTGAGCAAAGTAAGGAAGTGCAGTCTGAGGACGCTGAAAATGAAATGGGGGCAGCGCTGGCGTGTCTGCTTTCAGATCCTCCGATCGAACAAAAGTGCTTGGGGGATAGCTCCTCGGCATGTGTGATTGGGAATGAAGCGGCTGCGGGCCTACCATCAGCTATTTTGGATACGTCCATCGCACCTTCTCTCATCTGGCAATATGAAGAAGGCTTTTTATCTAGCAGCACCAGGTCAGGTAGTGAGCCGGAATCTGATTCTACCGACTCTTATGCGTCGGAATCAGATTCCAGCTCAACTGAGTCTGAGTCCGGTATTCCCGGGGTGATAACCCGGATGCCACAGTCTTGTCTAGGTCGTCTTTTTCATTTTCTTTTAAGTCTGTTGTAACAGAGGAATCCGACAGCTCGGAAGTATTTAATGAGAACGACGTGGATGTGGTTTCGGAGTATTTTTCTGTGCCTTTGATTTATTGCTTAAATCAGGATTTTCAAAATTTTGAAGAAAACGACGAGGAAGAAATTCCTCCGATTTTGCAACGGTTAATTGATCAAGAGCAGGAAAGATTTGTTAAACCTTTAATGGATGAAATCACTACTGTGAATGTTGGTACTGAGAAGGACCCGCGTCTGGTCCAGATCGGGTCCACGTTGTCTTCTGAGGAACGCGAGCGCTTAGTCACTTTGTTAAAAGATTTCAAAGATGTTTTCGCGTGGTCCTACGAAGACATGCCTGGAATCGATCCTGAGATTGTACAGCACCGGATCCCTCTTGATCCCGAGGCCCGACCTGTCAAACAGAAGCTCAGAAGGATCCGCCCTGATTGGGCCCTTAAGATCAAGGAAGAGGTCACCAAGCAAATTGATGCAGGCTTTCTGCTGGTGTCTGAGTACCCGACTTGGTTGGCCAACATTGTTCCGGTGTCGAAGAAGGACGGCAGAATTCGGGTCTGTGTAGACTTCAGAGATTTGAACAGGGCCAGTCCGAAGGACGACTTTCCCTTGCCACACATTGATGAATTGGTAGATTTCACGGCAGGACACGCCTTGCTTTCGTTTATGGATGGCTTCTCAGGCTATAATCAGATAGTAATGGCACCCGAAGACCGGGAGAAGACTGCATTCACTACCCCGTGGGGTACATATTGTTATAGAGTGATGCCATTTGGGCTGAAAAACGCTGGAGCTACCTATCAACGGGCAGCAACCACAATATTGCATGATATGATCCATAAAGAGGTCGAGGTGTATGTGGACGACATGATTGTCAAGTCCAAAGAAAGAGAAGGCCACTACACCGCCTTACAAAAATTCTTCCAAAGGATCAGAGAGTTTCGGCTGCGGTTGAATCCCCAGAAGTGTACTTTTGGTGTTACAGCAGGGAAGATGCTAGGATTTCTGATTACACAAAGAGGCATCGAGGTCGACCCTTCCAAAATCAAGGCCATCTTAGAAATGCCACCACCAAGGACTGAAAAGGAGGTGCGAGGCTTTCTAGGTAAAGTGCAATTCATAAGACGGTTTATCTCTAAATTAACCTTGACTTGTGAACCACTTTTTGGTCTCCTGAAGAAAGGAAAGAAATTCCAATGGGACGGCCGATGTCAAGCAGCTTTTGAACAGATCAAAGAGTATCTACAGAACCCGCCCGTGTTGTCACCGCCAGAGCTGGGGAGACCGTTGATATTGTATCTTTCGGTAACTGAGACCACCATGGGCTGCATGCTCGTGCAAGAGTCAGAGGACAGAGTGGAAAGGGCCATCTACTATCTGAGCAAGAAGATGCTGGATTACGAGACCCGCTACACACCACTGGAGAAGGCTTGTTTGGCCTTGGTATGGGCTACCAGGAAGCTGCGGCACTACCTGTTAGCTCACTCTGTAATGTTGGTTTCACGTTTGGATCCCATCAAATATCTTTTCGAGAAACCAGCACTTACGGGTAGGCTAGCTCGTTGGTTGCTATTGCTTTCTGAATTTGACTTGAAGTATGTAACACGCAAGTCGGTGAAAGGGAGAGCGGTAGCGGAGTTCCTTGCCGACCACCCGGTTGAGGGGGACGAAGCGGTTGAGTACCTATTCCCAGATGAAGCCATTCTGCACATCGAAGATGAAACTTGGACGATGTACTTTGACGGAGCGTCAAACCAGTATGGGTATGGGATAGGGGTGTTGCTGATAGCGCCTGACGATTCCCGTATCCCTTTAGCATTCAAGCTCCAGTTCAGAGTCTCGAACAATGAAGCAGAGTATGAGGCATGTATTGCTGGTCTGGAAGCAGCCCTAGAACTAGGGGTAAGACGATTGGACGTCATTGGGGACTCGAATCTTGTTGTGTCTCAAGCAAAAGGAGACTGGAAGGTCAAGGAGGAAAGGATGATAATTTACCACCAAACCTTGGATTTGTTAATTCCTCGGTTCGAGAAGCTAAAATTCACCCACATCGTAAGAGAGAACAACAGGTTCGCAGATTCACTAGCAACTCTATCTTCCATGATAGACATCCCGTCTGGAGTTCGGATGCGTCCAGTCATTATTGATCAGAAGTTTGCGCCAGCATACGAGTCAATTTCTGCCATAGATGAGGCCCAAGACGACAACCCCTGGTATTACGATATTTCGAACTTCTTGGAAAAGGAGACGTATCCACTAGGGGCAAATGCCAAGGATAAGAGGGCGATCAGAAGAATGGCTGTTCAGTTCATCATCTGCGGGGGTAAACTGTACAAAAGGGGTCATCTGGGAATGCATAAGCTCTGTGTAGAGGCTGAAGAGTCGAAGCGCCTAATGGAGGCTATTCATGGAGGGGAGTGCGGTGCGCACATGAATGGAGTAATGTTGGCCAGAAAGATCCTCAGGCAAGGTTACTACTGGTCGACCATGGAGGAGGATTGTATCGGCTTTGTTCGGCGATGCCACAAATGCCAGATCCACGCAAACCGTATGAACATCCCACCATCCAACCTTTACAACATGACGTCCCCGTGGCCATTTTCCGTGTGGGGGATTGATGTGATCGGAGCTGTTACCCCAAAGGGGTCGAATGGACATGAATATATCCTGGTAGCGATAGATTATTTCACAAAGTGGGTCGAGGCCCAATCATACGCGGTGTTGAAAGCGTCGCACGTCGCAAAGTTCATCAGAAACAACATCATCTGTCGCTACGGAGTGCCAAACGAGATTATCTCGGATAATGGATCCCACTTTAAGAAAGAAGTGGTCGACTTGTTGGAAAAGTATAACGTGGCTTTTCATAAGTCATCTACGTACCGGCCGCAAACCAACGGAGCAGTTGAGGCCGCCAACAAGAACATCAAGCATATATTGCGGAAAATGGTGGAGACCTATCGAGATTGGCCAGATAAGTTGCCGTTTGCTCTGTGGGGCTACAGGACTTCAATTAGAACTTCTACCGGGGCAACTCCGTATTCGTTAGTTTACGGAATGGAGGTTGTTCTACCTATTGAAATTAAAGTTCCGTCTTTACGGGTATTGGCTGAGTGTCAGATAGCTGAGGCAGATTGGCAGCAGAGTAGGTTCGAGGAACTCATGCTCTTTGACGAGAGAAGGCTGAAAGCACTGTATCACGTTCAGAGTTATCAGCGCAGGATTGCTCGGGCTTTTAACAAGAAGGTTAAGTCCAGAAATCTAAAGGAAGGGGATTTGGTACTCAAAGACAACCGAGCTCCCATCCACGACCCGAGGGGCAAGTTCAGACCCAATTGGACTGGTCCCTACATCATCAAAGCTATCTGGTCAGGCGGAGCTGTGGTTCTTATGGACTTAGATGGCTTAGAATTCTCTCAACCGATCAACATGGACAAGTTGAAGAAATACTATCCTTGAGAGGCTCGCTAGGCCGAAAACCCGAAAGAGCGACCTAGGCAAAAGTTAGAGCACAAAAAAATTAGAAAATATAAAAACTGAGCTCGCAAGGCTGAAAACCCGCAAAGGGCGGCCTCGGCAAAAGTTAGAGCGCAAAAGGAGAGTGAAAATACTCGAGTGAACCTGAGTCGGAACTACGTGAGGCTTGATTCCCATGTTTGGGATACGTAGGCAGCTTCATCCTGAAGTTCAGCTATAACATTTCCCCGATCAACTTTGTCCATTTGATCATCTCAGTCATCTTTATTCATCAGCATTCGTTGGAATCTCCGGTGCAGTGCCACTCAGACTAGGGGCAACTTTCCGTTGCTATGCAGTGTTGCGGCGCTCTTCAGACTAGGGGCAACTTTTCAGTTGCAGGGATCTGGGTTTGTGCATCTCAAGTGACAGATCTCAGGCGTGTCCAGTTTTGATCCATATCGAAAACATTTTTGAGAAGTTTTAATAAAAGCTGACTTTGTTCAAATAAATCTTTTTACAACATTGACCATTTTTTGACCAAAGCGGAAAATTTTCAGTGCCACAACTTTCAATTTCTTTGATTTCAAAATAGAGTTCTCCTGCTCTTGCATACAATTGAAGTTGCTTTTTTATTACATTCATAAAGAAAACTTGAAAGTACTAATAAAGCAATAAATCTAGGGCATAGTCGAATCAGGTGTTCCTGCCCCCCCTCCCAGAGCTGGTCGAAGCCTCTGATGCCAAGCTGGGCCCGATCTGTGCTTCTTCATTGAGCCAATCTATGCACTTGTCAGACAAAGTGCAGCTGAAAGTAGGAGCGGGGGCCAGGAGTTCTCTCATCCTCCATGCGGTGGCCTGCCAAGCAAGCTGTGCGCCCCGGGCTGGGAATGCAGCAGGATACTCTATCCCCTCTGGCGGGCAGGTCTGATCATGGCCAAATTGGCGTCGAATCCGAAATGGGAAGTAGAATACGCAGTGAGTGAGACCAATCAATTGAATCCCAGTCTGCTGGGGCATGTTGTAACTCATTGCCGGAAGGTCCAGCCAAGGGCACCGCCAAGCAATACAGTCTGCGGACAAACGGCACATCCAAACGAACCACCATCCCTCATCCAAGGCATTGACTAGACGGTGCCGGAAGAAGTAGCCGTGAGCTGAATATGCTGGGCAGGAATCCACAACTTGTAGCTTATCCATCAGCCATACCTGGGGAGGGATTGAAAAATGAGAGAGTAAAGAATAGAGAGATGTACGAGGAGAGAAGAGTGAGAATGGGGTTTTTGTAAGAAAAGACCGAGCTTGAGGGCCGAGTGATGTGAGCAATACATGAATGCGAGATTGGGTGGGAAACATTACCTGTAGTAGTAGTGGACTTCCTGCTAATCTGGTCGTCTCATGGCGATAATAGGCGTCTAAGCCCATTAACGTCTCGGCCAGAGCCATGGCAATACAGCTCTTGCCCTCTCTCAAGCCTTGGGCAACCTCAATCAGCCGGACACTAGCCCCTCCAGAGCCCGAGACAAATAGAAAATGGGATAGCATGCACAAACAGAGGGCGTGCCGCCGGAAGCCTTGCCAATGATCGTTGCTGCGATCACCAGCATCAGAAAATCGACTGGCCAAACTCGGAATGTCCAGCATCCCGTCACAAATCAGGGACTGAGCGTCACGCATGCTGAATCCGTACATGCGCCCTAAGGATTGGGCATGACCAAAATTAAGTTGGGGCAGGAGCTCCTCGTCGCGTTCGGACTCCATTAAGGCTCGGAAATCCTCGAAGGTGGGACATATCTCTTGCCCGGCGAAGCTAAAGACATGTGTCACCGGATTCCAAAACCTTGCCGCGGCATGAAGAAACGGGAAGTGCAAGGGGGTGCGACCCAGAGTGAATAGTGCATTTATGCCAAAACCCCGGAAATTCACTTTTTCCGAGCCATCCAAGCTAGCAATCCAAGCTGTGAGGTTTTGAGCAAGAAACGCTTCCATTGGAGCAAATCAGTGTGAAAATGAGAAAAACTACGAAGTTGGGATCTTTTGTAGGAGATAAGGTTGAGTGGGGGACAGGTGTCAACATTCTGCTAATCCCCTCATTCAGTGCCGGCCGGCCAAACGGTTTGCCGACCGGCCATAATAGTTTGCCGACGAGGAAATTTTATGGTCAGTAGCCATTCTTTGTAGCCGATGGTCTCTCCCCCATGCCGGTGGACTTCCTTCTAGTTTTCTGAGCTGTTTATGCTAAGAATTAGGGAACTTAACCACCTCCAACCCCCCCCCCCGACGATCGATTCTTGCGGAGTCACGCCTGTCTGCTTGTCGAGTTTTTGAACACTTGCTTATCGAGTTGTATTTCGCTCTCTTTGAGCTCTTGATTTGTTTATCGAGTTGTATTCAAACTTGTTTGGTTGCATCATGTCCTTGTTTTGCTTATCGAGTTGTAAGTCGGTTCACTACCTGATTATTACGATGGCAAATTTCCAAAATGAGTTCAATTTCGTTCACATAGCAGTGTGATACCTTGCGATGCGATGCATAGGAAGTTTGCAAATATGACGTCTTTCGAATAAAATGATTTGTTTCATTCCCATCACGTGTTTTGCAAAGTGTGTAAATTTTGAGAAAGAAAATAAAACCTACCTAAGGCAGTGCAATGTGCTTAAACTACTAGTAAAAAGGAAAATAAAACGTAGAATGGCAGGATAGCCAAGTGTCGGAATAGATACCAGCAAAACTCCCCTTGGGGTTAACGCACCTTCCGCACCTCCGTTCGGGTCAGCCACATCGTTGGACGCCCTCACAATACGAGAAAGCACACCTTTGAAACGTGAACCTTTGAGTTGACCTCAGGCCATAACTTCTGCGAGTAATGCTTAATGAGTGAGAAGAATATCCCGCCCCATATCCTTTTCATGGTTTGTGGACTCCACAAATTGTTTCAATTATGTTGAGTAATGGTACATCCTTTCTTTACTTGCGTAGACCGCATGTTAATTACATTACCTGCGTAGACCGCATGTTTGTAATCCTTTCTTTACTTGCGTAGACCGCATGTTAATTACATTACCTGCGTAGACCGCATGTTTGTAATCCTTTCTCTACTTGCGTAGACCGCATGTTAATTACATTACCTGCGTAGACCGCATGTTTGTAATCCTTTCTTTACTTGCGTAGACCGCATGTTAATTACATTACCTGCATAGACCGCATGTTTGTAATCCTTTCTTTACTTGCGTAGACCGCATGTTAATTACATTACCTGCGTAGACCGCATGTTTGTAATCCTTTCTTTATTTGCGTAGACCGCATGATTTATCAATTTCATTACCTGCGTAGACCGCACATTTTACTTGCGTAGACCGCATATTTATTACCTGCGTAGGCCGCGTGTTTTGCTTGCGTAGACCGCATCTTCTTTAATTTCATTACCTGCGTAGACCGCATGTTTTGATTGCGTAGACCGCATCATTGTTCAATTTCATTACTTGCGTAGACCGCATGTTTTGCTTACGTAGACCGCATCATTGTTCAATTTCATTACTTGCGTAGACCGCATGTTTTACTTGCGTAGACCGCATCTTTCTTAATTTCATTACCTACGTAGACCGCATGTTTTGATTGCGTAGACCGCATCATATTTCAATACCTGCGTAGACCGCATGTTTTGATTGCGTAGACCGCATCTTTGTTGTTTTCATTACCTGCGTAGACCGCATGCTTATGATCGATTTCGTTGCCTGCGTAGACCGCATGCCCCACTTACATGTTTGTATCTTCACAGCATTGTTATGCTCCTCGCTTGCTTTGCGCTATCACGCATTTCGAGTATACTACTCTACATGTTGCTAACGATATTGTACCTGTTAAGTTTGTTTTCTTTTCAGGCACGATATTGTATGTACGGTTCATTTGAGGCTGGTGCAACCAGACGAGCCGCACAGGTATTGTATCTCCCGAGTGAGACGTATTGAGAATCACATAATTCTCTTACATCCTTTCTGCATTGTAGTGTAGATTGGTGTATGCTATGCTTAAAACCGTCGCATGTATGCTTCGTTACAGCTTTCTTTGCATGATCATAAGTTATGCTCGGCTCTGCGCATTGTCTTGCATTTCGCCCCTGCCTTCGGGCGCATATCTTGTTTGTCTTGCATGTTTGTCTGAGTCTTCGGCCTTGTCAAAAATGGGTCGTCTCTAGGCTTTGACATTCACTCCCGTCATTGTTATGACTTTCGAGTTCTGTCAAAGAGGGGTAACTGTAGACACCCCATTTTTGACCGTCCTCAAGACTTGGACGTCACCGCTTGAACACTCGGTGATCATCCATGTTTGTGCTCGTTTGGAGTTCCCGGAGGTCTCGGCTCGCGTGCCCTGCCTCAGGATCTCCGAACTTGACCGTTTAGTGTCTGGTTTTGCACCGAACACTCATGTTTTGCCTTGGAGGGGCAGGGAATGCCTTGTGAGACATCCCCACACATCACCGGCAGTGGCTAGAGGCCACCGGCTGGTTTTTTGATGCCATCGGCACTTTTGTTTGCCGGTCGGCATAGTTTGTTGCCGGTCGGCACTGTTTTTTGTCGAAATGACATTTTTGGGCAGCCGACCACTGTTCATCCACTTTATGGAGATATTTTGTGCCAGCTGTGATAGCTGGCACCAACTCTTCTCCCCTCCATACACGTGTATGGAGTGATCTCCCTCTAGCCAAGCTTGTTGTATAAGCTTTGCAAGAGGGAGTCCTATAAGGGAGGGGCTTTCCTCTTGGATCTAGGTTAGACTTTTGCAACCAAAAACCAGAGCTTTGAGATATAGATACACTCTATCTCTATATCTCCCTCTCTCCCATCCTTTGTGTGTGTTTCCTTGGCCTAAAGGTGGTTTTTACCTTACTTTTGCACCATTACACACACTATTACACCTTACTCCAAGATTGAGGGACTTGGAGGGTTGATTCTTGAGTTTTTGGACTGGTTTTGATCAAAAGAAGAGGGCTAGACCATTTGTTCTTCAAGGGTTCTTCAAGGGTGAGCATCTTACTTTTTTATTCCCCAAACTTGCAATAGTTTTCTACCTATCTTGCTTGCTGTTTTAGCTCTTGTGTATAACATGAAAGAGGCTTATATTTTCATGCTTTAGAACTTTCATTAAGGTCATTTTGTGGTTTGAGTACAAACTCACCCTTCTAGGCCTTGTTTGGTCCATTTTGGTGCCTCTTTAGTAAGGCTTTGTTCACTTCAGTGTTTTGGTCCTTTGACCACTAAAAACCAGCTGATTTTCAGTGTTAAAAAAGGTGGTTTGAAGTCTTGCATAGGGGAGGGACACCCCTCTCCCTTCTTTGTTTTGTTTTCTTGCTTTTTGGCTTAAAAGGATAGCATGTGTGCTTGATCATTCTTGGCCTCATTTCAGAAGTTTTTTTAGGTGTTTTAGGTCATGTGTAACCTCTGTTTTTGGCTGGATTTGTGCCTCCTTGTATGCTTGTAATACTTTCTTTGTATTGCTCCATTTCGCTTAGAAGTGTATCTCATGATTAGGCTATGATTCTTGTGTGTGTTGGCTTAGTTCCATGAAGCTTTTAGTGTTGTTTTTCCATGCTTAAAGACTGTTGGTTATCCATTTGGTCATGCTTGGCATGTTTGTCATAGGTGCTATGTATTTCGGCTTGAAAGCTTTGAGCATTTTGACCTCTAACATGCATGGTTGTGATTACCCTCATGATTTAACATCATCTAGGACCACATTTTAATCCAAGAATCATGTTTGTATATGTGCATGCATGACCTCTTTTATGCCTTGAGGGTGTACCCTCTTATGCCTAGGAATGAGCCTTGGTGCATATGCCTCTTGGGAGTCACCTTAGCTGCCATTTTGGGAGTGTTTGGAGTCCTATCTTGGTCTGCAAAATTCTGTTTTTACTTGTTTTAATCATGCCATGAGAGGTCATGTTGGTGGGGGTAAGTTGTCTCCTTTTTGTGCCTTAATCTTGGGACCATAACTTTGCTTGTTAACATGAGATGTTGCCCATCATTTTGAGCATTTTTTGGTGCTGTTTTGGGGTGGACTAAGGTCTGTCCCTTTATGGTTCAAGACCCCCATTGCATGCTTGCTTCATGTTTGTTGTATGGTTGTTCCATTAAGCCTCGTAGCATGTGAATCCCATTCCCAAATTGGTCCATATTTGCATCATATTTGCATCTTGTATGCTTGGCATTATACATTTGTCATGTTGGTTGCATAATGCTTGTTGTGCTTTGCATCTTGGTATCATGTTGCATGTTGAGCCATGTTTGCATAACATGCATTACATTCATTTGGTTTGGGGTGTCAAACCAAGTGTGGGAATCAAGGAACATTCATACTTCAAGTGATGTAATGTGCCTCGATTCCCGGTCATCGGGGCCTTTGACTCCAACTTGATAAGGCTTCGGATCTCATTTTGTTTGTTGCATGCATCCTTACATCAAATGGCAAATTCGATTCTTTGAGCCACCATGCACCATTGATGGCTCGAGGATCGAAGGTCATGCTTCTTTGAGTTCAAAACATGATAGGAAGCATAACCATGCTCATATGTACCTGAAAACCCCATGCCATGCACTGTCTGTTCCCTGTTTGCTGTCAAATTGTCTTCTGCAGGAAGTTTCTGCCGACCGGCAGAATTTTGTGCCGACCGGCAATCTCTGGAGTGCCAATGAATCCAATAAATGCTGGTGGAAATTTTGAAGTGCCGGTGGGAATTCTGTCCGGCCGGTGGTGCTCTGCAGCATGTGAGGAACCTGTTCCAGGACTTTGGTAATTTTCAGAGAGACAAGGCAGTACAAACAGAGGTGGCAGGAGTACGGTACAGGTTTTTCGGGCGAGTCAAGTTCCGAGCATACATCATCTGTGCATCCCGAGGCAGAGGCTGCGGCCACCCTCTTCTTTCTTTTGCATCTTTTCTTTTAATTAATTAGAATTTTTGTAATAATTTTGTTTGTTTATTATTTGGGACTATAATATTTTATTTGTTTATTATTTTGGGACTGTAATATTCATTTGGACCCTCTGAGTGAGGGTAAATATGTAATAAGTGTGGGTGAGTGTGTGTATATCTTCCAATCCCCATTTCTTTCTTCCCTTTTATTTACCTGCTTATGATGGTAGATTAGGGCATTTTTTGAAATTAGCATACCTTATACTATGCATGCGTGCATCAATGCATTTGTATTGCATACATTAGGCTCGGTACATCACGCTAACTGCATTTGTACTTCAAAATTCTAAACCGAATATGTGATAATTGTGCATTTTCACATGCCATGTTTAGGGCTAGCCGAGCCTGCCTAGATTGCATTTTGCATGTGATACATTAGCCATTTTTAACATGAACTAGGACATGCATGTTTGCTAACTAGTTTACTGTTTTGGCACGGAGTACGATGTAAGTATTTATGCTTTAGCATCCCGCATGCGTGTGAGTGTTACCATGACAGTATGCCTGCCATGCAGCTAAGTGCTTATGTGTTAAACTTCTTTGAATGCCTGTGGGTGGAGGTTGGATTGTTTGAGTTGGAAAAACTCGTTGAAATCCGTATTTTAGCCTACTTGCGAGTAGCAAATTCAAAACATTTTTCAAAACAAACGGATATGCAATGCTTACTTCCAAATTAGGCAATCTAGTCTATACTTGTTTGCTGTGCGCATAACATAGTAATTCTAGGCTAATAATTGGTTTAAGAACACGTAACGTTTTCAAAATTGGATATCACGGTTAATAGAGGCCGGTCTTCGGACCGGGCGAAAGGGAGTGCTCATAGCTGACCTTCCCCGATCGTACCCAAGCTCCCGAGCCGAGACAACTCCGATGATGACGGACATGTGGCCTTCGGCACCGAGTCAGGGTTTCCTAAATTTCCCCATTAAAAAATATTTAGGTGGCGATTCTGTATCTGGCAAAGCAGTCCATGTTTGGCACTAATTTTTCAAAATCTGTTTCTCAAAACGATTTGCCAGATTTGGACTCTTTGGTTCAGATTAAGAACCGTGACACAAAATCGAGTCCGAACCGTAGCGGCGTCCCCCTCGCGGACCTGTTACAGCCATGATCCTTGCAATATGTACATTACAGCTATACATTTTTTCCCCCCCAAAAACCTGTATCCGGGGGGACAACTTTTGGGGGGAAACTTGGCTTGTTTTCCCCCCATTTCTTTCCCTCCTTTTCCCCCCTCTTTGGTCCATATACTTGGCTGGCCAGCTCTGTCCAAAGGGTTAGAAAATTTCCCTTCAAGCCCTTTGCATTATATCTCTCTCCCTCTCCATCTCCAAGCTTCCATTCTTCAAACCCTACACCATTTTACACTACACCACCAAGCCCTATCCTTCCATCCTCCACTCCAGCAGTTTAAGGGTGTTCTCCAGAGCTTAGGGGTGCTGCAAACTCAAGCCAAGAGTTGCTAAAGACTTGCCTTCAAGGGTAAATTCTATTTCCCCTTTTTGAGCTTAATTTTGTATCATTTCTTAGCCATACATGCTTGCTGTTTTAAGCTCCGGACCTAACTGAAAGTGGCATTTTTTTGAGCTCCTTTTCACTTTTTCTTAAGGGCCTCTCATTGTTTGAGGCCCCCTTGATACACTTGCTTCATTATCCTTCTTATATGTCATTATCTTGCATAGTATTTTTGGCCTATGTATGATTTGTTTTGGAGCATGATATAAACTGTAGATAGGCTTATTTTGAGCCCTTCTTCAACATTGAAGAAGGGCTCATCACTGTTTGGGACCCCCATGTGCCACTTGCCATTATACCCCTCTTTGGTTCCCATTTTTGCATGATTTATTAACCTATTGTGCTTCTATTTTTGGGCTCTTTTCAGAACTGAAAACAGTCTTATTTTGGCCCATTCTTCATGTTTTATTAAGGGCCTTTCATGGTTTGAGGCATCTTTCATACACTTCATGTTATATCCCTCTTTTGGGCCTCATTTTGCATAGCATTTTGGACATATTTTCATACTGTTTTGGGTCCGTCCATCAACTGTAAAATGATTTATTTTTGGCCCCTCTTCAATATTGTTGAAGGGCCCCTTTGTGTTTAAGGCCAGCAACCACTACTTGCTTCTTTGGCCATCTTTTGGCCCATTTCTTGCTTGAGAGTTTAGCCATACCTGTGCTGGTTTGTGTGGTTTGCCATAAACTGTAAAAGATCATATTTTGGGCCCCTCTTCAACTTTGTTGAAGGGCCCTAATCTGTTTGGGGTCAGCAGCTGTGAGTTGTTTCATTATCTCACATTTAGGGCCATTTTTGCATGCTAGTTTTTCCCTATTTGTGCTTGCTGTTTGGCCATACTTTGAACTGTAAAAATGCTTATTTTGGGGCTTCCTTTCTTCTGTATTTTCATTCCATGTACCAATTATGCATGCATTGCATAGCCATAGGCCATTTCATGCGCCAAAATTCATGTTTCGGGACTTGTTCCATGCATCGGGTATCATTTCGCCTTGTTTCGGGGCTGTTTTGCCCCTCATTTTGCTACTGATTTTTGCATGTTTGCATATCATATTCCATGTCTTTTCCATGTCTCATTAGAGTGGCATTTCGGTGCCTAAGGGTCGGTCCTCGGTTTGCGTGCACGCGTGCACGCATTTCGAGTTGTCTTGTTTTCATCTGATGGCCTCCTATGTGAGTGTGGCTGAGGCTCTCTCATGTTGGTGTAAGCCCATTATTGCATTGCGTATGCCATTTCATCCATAGCATTGTGTATTACCTTATTGCATTGTGTATGCCATTCCATAACATTGTGTATGTTAGGATTGTATCTTAGTCGCATTCCATGCATGTCATGCATATTGCATCGTGTTTGGGATAGGAGTTAGCCCGGGCATGGGAAACGAGGTACGTTTCGTACTCCGAGTGATGAAACGTGTCTCAATTCCAAGTCACCGACACTCCGGATTACCCATGATGGAGTTAGGTTTTGTTGTGTTTATATGTGCATTCATTCTACATTGAATTACACATTTCGACCCCTCGGCCATCATGCATCGATATGCGTGATTGGTGGCACGAGGATCAAGGCATGTATATATCTGTGAAAATACATTGCTATGCCCCTTTCCTGCTCTCTGTTGCAGCAAATCAAGAATCAGCGATCTTCCGAGGCTTGGCACGCATTTCAAGAACAGGTGTAAACAGAGGCTAATTGGGGCATCGTCATGAATTTCCGCGCAAAGGCAACCCGGGCATACATCATTCATCAGAGTCAAGGCAGTCCCTAGCTTGCATGCCAGTTTACAGCTTTCTTAGTTAATTTGTAAATTAATTAGGAATTTGTACATTATTTGGACTGTACTATTTTTTCATTTGGGACTGTATTATTTATTCGGACCCTCTGTGCGAGGGCATAATTGTAATAAGTGTGGGTGAGTGTGATATATGTCTTCCAACCCCACATCTTTCTTCCCTTTTATTTACCTGCTTATGATGGTTAGATTAGGGCATATTTCAATTAGCATACAGTATGACAGCATGTTTGCATTCATTCATCTGTTTTGCATGCACCGGGCTCGGCGCATCATACTAACTGCATTGTATTTCAATTTCAAAGTTGAATACATGTTAGCTGTAGCATTCCATATGTCATGTTTAGAATAGCCGAGCCTGCTGTAGTTGCATTTTTGCATGTGTTGCATTAGGCATTTCTGTATACTTAGGATTCATGCATGGATTTCTAATGAGTTTCTGTTTTGGCTTGGAGTACTCGGTGTGTTTTTATGCTTTAGCATCCTTGCATGCGTGTGAGTGACTTCCATGAATAGCATGCTTACCATGAGGCTAATTGCTTATGTGATATAACTGCCTGAATGCCTGTGGGTGAAGGTTGGGTTAGTTGGATTGGGACAATTCATCAAATGTTTGTTTTAAGCCCACTAGATGGTGGCAAAACCATCTTTTCTAAGCCCACCCAAGGGTGGCAAAATCTGCATTTTAAGCCTACTTGCGAGTAGCAAACCATCTTTCAAAACAAACATGAAATGTTTTGTTCCAATTCGGGCGACCTGGTCTATACTTGTATGTTGTGCGCATCACATAGTAATCTAGGCTAATAACCGGAATAAGAACACACAATGTTTTCAAAAAATGATATCATGGTTAGTAGAGGCCGATCTTTGATCGGGCGAGCGGGGGTGCTCACAAAGTGACCTTCCCCAATCGTACCCAAGTTCCCGAGCCGAGGTAACTTTGGTGATGACGGACACGTGGCCTTAGGCAACGAGTCAGGGTTTCCTAAATTTCCCAAAAATAAAATATTTAGGTGGCGACTCTGTATCTGGCAAAGCAGTCCATGTTTGGCACTTCATTCAAAAAATCTGTTTTCTCAAAAACGATTTGCCGGATTTGGACTCTTTGGTTCAGACTTAGAACCGTGACAATTTGAGAGTCCTGAGCTGTAGTGACCCCAATATTGAACAGAACGAGACTAACCCTCCCGGGGCGTTCGGGGACGTCTACAGTTTCTGGCGACTCCGCTGGGGATTTAGGGGACTTGACTCGAACTCATGATATCTGTTTTTGATTACACTTGTGTGTTTCTTTGCATTGCATTTGCATTGGTGCGCCTAGGACACCGTGTTTGCCATCTGCTATTCCTGAACGGTTTGCCGGAGGCTTGTCTTGTCAAGGCATGACCATAAGGCTGACCGGTTGTGGGCTCTGCCAGTATGGGAACGCGAACCCCGGTTTTACCGGGGCACCCTTTTTGACCATTCGACCTAGTGCATATTCGGATCCATAGTGACCATTCCAAACTAGGACAGGTTGCTTACCCGTTTATAGGTTGTTTGAAAACCGCTGTGTGCGTAGTGAAACCCTAACTCCTGACAAAATAGGACAGGGAAACCCTACCCCAACATAGGGGTGTTTTGGCTCTCACTTACTTGTTATATGCTTTTGGGGTGCGTCTCCATACGAATGCATGTATCAGTTTACAGGGTTTGGGCATCAGGCCTACGGGCGTCAGATCAGTATTGTGGGTATCAGGCCTGCGGGCATCAGTCAGTATTTGAGAATCAGTTATCTGCGGGTATCGAATTCAGATTTGAGGACAGTGATTCAGGGATAATAATCAGTGTTGGAGGACAGTGTGTATTCAGCTTGTCGACTGTGTGTTGTTATGCCAGGCTGTGTGTCATGCATTTATTTTAAGCTGTTATGCTGTCCATTTATCTGTTTATTTATTTTCTTTTCGCTTTATTTATCTTTTGCTAAGGGCAGTTCCAGCACAATTGCTTCCAACCCAGCAGACATTCCCCAAGCACTTTGGACACGAGGTCGTCGACTCAATCGATCCGAGGATCTAATTGACGGACAGCCAGTGTTCTATTCTCTACCCCCGGTTATCAAGCAGAGACCGAGGAAGCACAGTGTATCCAAGCAGAGGACTACCCCGTCAGTGGACAGTCAGATTGGGATCCCAATTACTGCTATAGAAATAGACTTGCCAATAGTTCAGACGAACCAAGACAGTATGGCAACACCGACAGGAGTCGAGGAAATGATGCGTCAGATGCAAGAAACCATGAGAGCCATGCAATAGGACGCCATTCGCCGGGATGAGTTTGCCAAACAACAGGCCGAGATCATGGCCCAGCAGGCCGAACTGATTACTAGACTGCAACAGCAGAATGCGGCATCTGCTTCACATCAAGTCCCTCATCCGCCAAGGGCTCCATTACCCGAGCAGGCACCTACTGTTCAGAACGCTCTGCCTAACACCCAAAACACCGTGCCAAATATCCAGAACCTGCAAGAGGACACGAATCTTCCAACGGGGCCAGCTCCGCCCCTGCTTCTGCCACAACTGTCCAAGGCACATACACCCAATCACCCGGACTCTCCCTTCGAGTTCGAGATCGATCATACAGCTCTGAAATTGAGCAAGCTTGAGAAGCTCTTCAAGAAATCCCAAGGAGTAAGGGCTATTCCGGATATCGAAGATGGATATACCGATGTGGCCGTGACATTGCCCGATAGGTTCAAGATGCCGCAAATTGACCGTTTCGACGGATCTGGAGACCCCATGGTCCATCTTCGGCTATTCTCAAACATCCTGAGGCCAATGGGCCTAACCCGACCACAGAAGCTTTCACTGTTCGGCCGAACCCTGTCGGGGGTGGCCGCCCACTGGTACGCGAAGTTAGAGGATGAGGTGAAGAGAAATTGGGATGAAATGGCTGAGGCCTTCGTCGCGCAATACTCGTACAACACTCAGATTGAGATTACAACTCGTGATCTCGAAACGACGAGGCAAGAGCCCAAGGAAACTTTCTCAGACTTTGTAACCCAGTGGAGGGCAAAAGCGTCGATGATGACTTTAAGGCCCACTGACAAGGACCAAATCCGGATGATTGTGCGCAATCTCCAACCAAAGTTGATGCAGAGAATGATTGTACTCCCCTTTCCCACTTTCTCAGATTTACACGAGATGGGGGTGCAAATCGAAGATGCAATGAAGCAAGGTCTGTTTGACCAGGATAGGGAGCAATCGAGGAGGACTTTCAACCGAAATAACAATGCAGGCCCGAGTGGCGTTGCAAACGCAAGAGCCTCGGAAGTCAGTATGGTCGCCACCATTCCCCCTCCCCTTCCAAGGCCCATAGCAGCCACACCCTTCTCTGGTGCGTCCGGAAGCAATACTCAAACCTCCAAATTCCCCCCCAGAGGCCAAAGAAACTTCACCCCATTATACATGCCTTTGTCTAAGGCTCTGGGGGTCTTGATCAGAAAGGGGCATCTGAAACCCCTAGAGCCGAGGCCATTGCCGAATCCACTCCCTCCCTCTCACAACCCGGCCAAATACTGTGCATATCACCAGCAGCATGGCCATGATACCGACCAATGTTACAGGCTGCGTCACGAGATTCAAGACCTCGTTGACAAAAATGTGATTTTGCCGCCAGAAAAACCCAACATCACAACCAACCCCCTCCCTACACACAACCAAACTCCACCTCCCAAAAGAGTCAACTTTATCCAGACTGGGGTCGTGTCTTATGATCCTAGCGTCTATATTACTCCCATCCACCTACCTAAGCCAGAGGTGTTCCTCCCCGACTGCACTGACTCCTTGTGCATGTTGGACATCTCTACAACCCAACCCGAACCAGCGGTGGTGACCGTGGAAGATAGTGCAGCAGAGGTTGCAGAGGGGGATAGAATGGTCGAGGCTGGGTTCGAACAGTCTGGTATTTTTGTTGAGGAAGACTACGACCCAAGTGAATACATCCTATCGGTGGGCCAATCCGAGCTGAGTGTGGGGTTGCCAGAAAGTGCAGAACTATGTATGATCCGAGGGGGGGCATTTGAGCAGAGATCAGATGACCTGACAGCCGTAGAGGAGGACTTCGCCAACCTGCAATTTTTCGATGATCAGGAACCAGGGGATGCGGCAATCAACTGGTTTGACTATGAGGAATCGACAAAGGCTACTGGATGGCTCGATGATCAACCAGATGTAGTGGGAGGATCACAACCAGAACAGGGCTCGGCAGGGGCGGGAGTATCAGTTGTGGCCGGAAGGGCCGGAAGTCAAAGTACATTGCCGGAGAGCGCCGATACGAAGAATTTCGCTCTGGACGGAAGCATTGTAGATGCAAGAAAGGCTGAACAACAAGCTGCGCTGACGCAGATAAAACAACAAGGTTCTGAGAGAACCGGGAAAACTAAGATCCATGAAGGGATCGAAAGTGCTGCGGGCACAAGGATAGAGGATGTTGTGGGCATACAGACTGAAAGTGCTGTGAGCACGAACATGCCTGAACCGGACGGGTGTCTTTTGAATGCCAGTGGAATGTGGTGGGAAGACGATGACTTATGTCTTGCCCACACGGATGAGGATTGGGGAAACAATCAACCGGATGACACTTGGTACCTCGATGAGGTGGATCACATGACGAGAAGTGGGCGGTACTTCAAGCCCCCACACCTAGATCAACCCGAGGCATCCGGGAAGGATAGAGAAGCTGAAAAACAGAAGGAGAAGCAGATTGAAGAGGAAACTGTGCTGAAACAGCTAAAGAAGATACAAGCAGACATCTCCATCTAGGGACTGCTTATGGCATCACGAGTACATAGGCAAGCTGTCCTATCTGCTATGGACAAATCCAAACTCTCCATAGATACCACGCCTGAACAGCTGGTCGGGTTAGTTTTTTCGGGAGGAGGTTCCCCGGCATTAACCTTTTCGGACAAGGAACTACCGCCTGAGGGCACAAATCATAACAAACCTCTCTATATTTCCGTGGAATGTAGAGACAAGTGGATACCGGTGGTACTTGTTGATACCAAGTCTGCTATCAATGTCTGCCCGACCAGAACAGCATATGCAATCGGGTTGAAGCCCACGGACTTTGTCCCGACTACTCAAGTGATCAGAGCATACGATAACACCAGCAGGGAAGTAATGGGGACTGTCAAAATTCAAACCAAGGTTGGTCCAGGACAACACAACATTGAATTCCATGTCTTGGACGTTCCCGCAACCTTCAACCTACTTTTGGGGCGACCGTGGTTGCACCAGGTCAAGGCAGTCTCTTCCACTCTACATCAGATGCTGAAATACCCTCACGGGAAGGGGGTAGCAATTGTTTTTGGGAATTCATCAATCCATCCACCGCCGGAAGTGTCCACACCTGTCTTGGAAATCGAGCACGGCACGGAGGATGTGTTTTTATCGGGGTTCACTTTGGCTGAGGCTCGAGTGGTATAGAATGTCATGGCTGTAAATGAGGGAGTGTACGTCAGTGCTCAATCCGTCTACCTCATGAACAAGCTACAACACATCCCCGGAATGGGATTGGGAAGAAGCGGCTGGAAAGGTGTCGCGGCATTGGCCGAAGTGCCACACAACCCTCACACCTTTGGATTGGGTTATCTGCCCACCAAAGAGGACTGGGTGAGGAAGGGGAAAGAGATGGCCGGAAGAGCCAGAGCAAAGAAGGCTGGGAAGCCTTTTGAGTTAATGCATAGGCCCATTTGGGGTACCCTAAACGGACGCTTCATTCGGGAGGAGGAAGGCTTTCCATTTTGCGGCTTCCCAGAACCATGGCTGAACGCGGAGTGGAAGCGCGTGCCTGGTTTCGAGATCTTCTTTGACTTGCAATTACCTGGGGATGACGTTGCCGAAGAGCAGACAGACCCATCAGCTGAGGTTGAGCAGTGTAAAGCAGTGGATTCTGAGAGCACCGAACTTGAGATGGGGGTAGCGCTGGCGTGTCTACTTTCAGATCCTTCGATCGACCAAAAGTGCTTGGGGGATAACTCTTCGGTTTCCATGATTGGAGATGAAACAGCTGCGGGCTTTCCAGCGACTATCTTGGATGCATCTATCGCACCCTCTCTCACTTGGCAGTACGAGGAGGGATTTTTGTCCAACGACACCGGGTCAGGTAGTGAGCCGGAATCTGATTCCACCGAGTCCTGTGAGTCGGAATCAGGTTCCAGCTCGACTGAGTCTGAGTCTGGTAATCCTGGGGATGATAACCCGGATGCCACAGTTATGTCCAGGTCGTCTTTTTCTTTCTCATTTGAGTTTGTTGTAACCGAGAATTCGAACGATTTGGTTGAGCTTAATGAGAATCAAGTAACTGTGGTTTCTGAGTACTTTTCTGTGTCCTTAATTTATTGCATAAATTCAGACTTTCAAAATTTTGATGAAAACGACGAGGACGAAATTCCTCCAGTTTTGCAACGTCTAATTGAGCAGGAGCAGGAGAGATTTGTCAAACCCTTAACAGATGAAATCATTACCGTGAACATTGGTACTGAGGAGGACCCGCGGCTGGTCCAGATCGGGTCCACGCTGTCTTCGGAGGAACGCGAGCGCTTAGTCGCTTTATTAAAAGATTTCAAAGATGTTTTCGCGTGGTCCTACGAAGACATGCCTGGGATCGATCCTGAGATTGTACAGCACCAGATCCCCCTTGACCCCGAAGCCCGACCTGTTAAGCAGAAACTCCGAAGGATCCGCCCCGACTGGGCTCTCAAGATCAAAGAAGAGGTCACCAAGCAAATCGATGTAGGCTTCCTGCTGGTATCCGAATACCCGACTTGGTTGGCCAATATCGTTCCAGTGCCGAAGAAGGATGGCAGGATCCGGGTATGCGTGGATTTCAGGGATTTGAACAGAGCTAGTCCGAAGGACGACTTTCCCTTACCGCAAATTGATGAGTTGATGGATTTTACAGCAGGGCATGCTTTACTTTCATTCATGGATGGCTTCTCAGGGTACAATCAGATAGTAATGGCGCCAGAAGACAGGGAAAATACTGCATTCACCACCCCGTGGGGGACTTACTGCTACAGGGTAATGCCGTTTGGGTTGAAGAATGCCGGAGCTACTTATCAACGGGCCGCGACCACGATATTACACGACATGATCCACAAAGAGGTTGAGGTGTATGTGGATGACATGATTGTCAAGTCCAAGGAAAGAGAGAGCCACTACACCGCCTTGCAAAAGTTCTTCCAAAGGATCAGGGAATTCCGGTTGCGGCTAAATCCTTGGAAATGTACTTTCGGTGTTACAGCGGGAAAAATGCTTGGGTTTCTGATTACACAAAGGGGTATCGAGGTCAACCCTTCAAAGATCAAGGCCATCTTAGAAATGCCACCACCAAGGACTGAAAAGGAGGTGCGAGGCTTTCTGGGTAAAGTGCAATTCATAAGACGGTTTATCTCAAAATTAACCTTGACTTGTGAACCATTTTTTGGTCTCCCGAAGAAAGGCAAGAAATTCCAATGGGACGGCCGATGTCAAGCTGCATTTGAACAGATCAAAGAATATTTACAGAACCCGCCCGTGTTGTCGCCGCCAGAGCCAGGGAAACCGTTGATTTTGTACCTTTCGGTGACTGAGACTACAATGGGCTGCATGCTCGCACAAGAATCGGAGGATAAGGTAGAGAGGGCCATCTACTATCTGAGCAAGAAGATGTTGGACTATGAGACCCGCTACACTCCGCTCGAGAAGGCTTGCTTAGCTTTGGTATGGGCTACCAGGAAGCTGCGGCACTACTTGTTAGCTCACTCCGTAATGTTGGTTTCATGATTGGATCCCATCAAGTACCTTTTCGAGAAACCGGCACTTACGGGTAGGCTAGCTCGCTGGCTGCTGTTGCTCTCCGAATTCGATCTGAAATACGTCACACGCAAGTCAGTCAAAGGAAGAGCAGTGGCAGAGTTCTTGGCCGATCATCCAGTCGAAGAAGGTGAAGCAGTTGAGTATTTATTCCCAGATGAAGCCATTTTGCACATCGACGACGAATATTGGACGATGTACTTTGACGGAGCATCAAATCAGTACGGGTATGGGATCGGAGTGTTGCTGATAGCACCCGACAATTCCCGTATCCCTTTAGCCTTCAAACTCCGGTTCAAAGTCTCGAACAACGAAACAGAGTATGAGGCGTGCATTGCTGGTCTAGAAGTGGCCTTGGAACTAGGGGCAAGACGTTTGGACGTCATCGGGGATTCGAACCTTGTTGTATCTCAAGCAAACGGAGACTGGAAAGTCAAGGAAGAAAAGATGATGATGTACCACCAGACCTTGGACTTGTTAATTCCTCGGTTTGAAAAGCTAAACTTTGCTCATCTTCCAAGAGAGAACAACAGGTTCGCAGATTCTCTAGCAACTCTATCTTCCATGATAGACATCCCATTTGGAATTCGGATGCGTCCGGTCGTCATTGACCAGAAATTTGCGCCAACCTATGAGTCGATTGCTGCTATAGATGAAGTTCAGGACGAGAACCCCTGGTATTATGACATTTGGAATTTCTTGGAAAAGGAAGCGTACCCGCCAGGGGTAAATGCCAAGGATAAAAGGGCAATCAGAAGAATGGTCGTTCAGTTCATCATCTGTGGGGGTAAGCTGTATAAGAGAGGTCATCTGGGAATGCACAAGCTGTCTGTTGAAGCCGAGGAATTGAAGCGCCTGATGGAGGCCATCCATGGAGGAGAATGCGGTGCGCATATGAACGGAGTAATGCTGGCACGGAAGATCCTCAGACAGGGTTATTACTAGTCCACCATGGAGGAGGATTGTATTAGTTTTGTTCGGCGATGCCACAAGTGTCAGATTCATGCAAATCGCATGAACATCCCGCCGTTGAAGCTTACAACATGACTTCGCCATGGCCTTTTTCAGTTTGGGGAATCGATGTGATCGGGGCTGTTACTCCAAAGGGGTCAAATGGGCATGAGTTCATCCTGGTTGTGATAGATTATTTCACGAAGTGGGTCGAGGCCCAATCATATGCGGTGTTGAAGGCGTCACACGTTGCAAAGTTTATCAGGAACAACATCATTTGTCGCTTGGGTCCCAAACGAGATAATTTCAAATAATGGTTCCCACTTCAAGAAAGAAGTGATAGACTTGTTGGAGAAATACAACGTGGCTTTCCATAAGTCAACTACATACCGGCCGCAAACCAACGGAGCGGTCGAGGCTGCCAACAAGAATATCAAACACATACTGCAGAAGATGGTGGAAACTTACCGGGATTGGCCAGATAAGCTGCCGTTTGCTCTGTGGGGCTACAGGACTTCAATCAGAACTTCTACTGGAGCGACTCCGTATTCATTGGTTTATGGAATGGAGGCCGTTCTACCTATCGAGATTGAGGTTCCGTCATTACAAGTATTGGCTGAGTGTCAAATAGCCGAGGCAGATTGGCAGCAGAGCAGATTTGAAGAACTCATGCTTTTTGACGAGAGAAGACTGAAAGCACTGTACCATATTCAAGGCTATCAGCACAGAATTGCCCGGGCTTTCAACAAGAAGGTTAAGTCCAGGAACCTAAAAGAAGGAGATTTGGTGCTCAAGGACAACCGAGCTCCCATCCACGACCCAAGGGGCAAGTTAAAACCCAATTGGACTAGTCCCTACATCATCAAAGCTATCTGGTCAGGTGGAGCTGTGGTTCTGATGGATCTAGATGGCCTAGAGTTTTCCCAACCGATCAACATGGACAAGTTGAAGAAATATTACCCCTGAGAGGCTCGCTAGGCCGAAAACCCGAAAGGGCGACCTAGGCAAAAGTTAGAGCATAAAAATTGGAAAATATAAAAACTGAGCTCGCAAGGTTGAAAACCCGCAAAGGGTGACCTTGGCAAAAGTTAGAGCGTAAAAGGAGAGTGAAAATACCCGAGCGAACCTAAGCCTGAACTACGTAAGGCTTGATTCCCATCTTTGGGATACGTAGGCAGCTTCACCCTGAAGTTCAGCCATAAACTTTTCCCCAATCAACTTTGTCCATTTTGATCATCTCGGTCATCTTTGCCCATCAGCATTTATCGCAATCTCCGGTACAGTGCTATTCAGACTAGGGGCAACTTTCCGTTGCCGCGACGGTGCAGAGCTATCCAAACTAGGGGCAACTTTCCGTTGCCGCGACGGTGCAGAGCTATCCAAACTAGGGGCAACTTTTCGTTGCCATGCGGTGCCGCGGTACTCTTCAAACTAGGGGCAACTTTCCAGTTGCAGGGATCTGGGGTTGTGCATCTCAGTGACAGATCTTCGGCGTGTCCAGTTCTGATCCGTATCGAAAATGGTTTTGAAAAGTTTTAATAAAAGTTGACTTTGTTCAAATTAATCTCTTTACAACTAAGACCATTTTTGGACCAAAGCGGAAAATTTTCAGTACCACAATCTTCAATTTCATTGATTTCAAAATAGAGTTCTCCTGCTCTTGCATACAATCGAAGTTGCTTTTTATTACATTCATAAAGAAAACTTGAAAGTACTAATAAAGCAATAAATTCGGGGCATAGTCAAGTCAAGTATCCCTGCGCCCCCTCCCAGAGCTGGTCGAAGCCTCTGACGCCAAGCTAGGCCCAACCTGTGCCTCCTCGTTGAGCCAATCCAAGCACTCGTCAGACAAAGTGCAATTGAAAGTGGGAGCAGGAGCCAGGAGCTCTCTAGTCCTCCATGCTGTGGCATACTGGGCAAGCTGTGCACCTCGGACCGGGAAAGCAGCTGGGTACTCAATCCCCTCTGGTGGGCAGATCTGATCATGACCGAACTGGCGCAGGACCCAGAACGGAAAGTAGAATACATAGTGGGTCAGACCAATCAACTGGATCCCGATCAGCCGGGACATGCTATAGCTCATTGCCGGGAGATTGAGCCAAGGACAACGCCAAGCAATGCGATCTGCGGACAAATTACACATCCAATCAAACCACCATCCTTCATCAGGGGCATTGACTAGGCGCTGTCGAAAGAAATAGCCTCGAGCCGAGTAGGCCGGGTAAGAGTCCACAACCTGCAATTTGTCCATTAACCATACATGGGGAGGGATGAAAAATGAGAGAATAAAGAATAGAGAGATGTACGGTGAGAGAAAAGTAAGACAAGGGCTTTGTGAGAAAAACCGAGCCTGAGGGCCGAGTGATGTGAGCAAATACATATGTAAGGTTGGGTGGGAAACATTACCTGCAGCAGCAGTGGACTCCCAGCAAATCTGGTCGTCTCCCGGCGATAGACGGAATCCAAGCCCATCAGCGTCTCAGCCAAGGTCATGGCGATGCAGCTCTTTCCTTCTCTCAAGCCTTGGGCAACTTCAATCAGACGAATGCTAGCTCCGCCAAAGCCCGAGGAAAGCAGAAAGTGAGACAGCAAGCACAAGCAAAGGGCGTGTTGCCGGAAACCTTGCCAATAATGGTTGCTGCGGTCACCGGCGTCAGAAAAGCGATGGATCAAGCCAAGGATATCCAGTTCCCCATTACAGATCAGAGACCGAGCATCATGCGCGGTGAGTCCACACATTCGCCCTAAAGCCTGGGCATGGCCAAAACGGAGCTGGGGCAAGATCTCTTCATGACATTCAGACTCCATCAAAACCTGAAAATCTTCAAAAGTTGGACATACCTCTTGACCGCCGAAGCTAAAGACGTGCGTCACCGGATTCCAAAACCTCACCGCGGCATGGAGAAAAGGGAGATGTAGACGAGTACGGCTCAGCGTGAACAGTGCATTCAAGCCGAAACCCCGTGTAGACACCCCATTTTTTACTGTCCTCGAGACTTGGACGTCACCGCTTGGAACACTCAATGATTATCCATGTTCGTGTTCGTTTGGAGTTCCCGGACGTCTCGGCTCGCGCGCCCTGCCTCAAGATCTCCGAACTTGACCGTTTAGTGTCTGGTTTCACACCAAACACTTGTGTTTTGCCTTGGAGGGGCAGGGAATGCCTTGTGAGGCATCCCCATATACCACCGGCAGTGGCTAGAGGCCACCGGCTGGTCTTTTGCTTCCATCGGCACTATTTGTTGCCGGTCGGCACCTTTTTTTGTCGAAATAACTTTTTTGGACAGCCGACCACTGTTCATCTACTTTATGGAGATATTTTGTGCCAGCTGTGATAGCTGGCACCAACTCTGCCTCCCTCCATACACGTGTATGGAGGGATCTCCCTCTAAGCAAGCTTGTTGTATAAGCTTTGCAAGAGGGAGTCTTATAAGAGGAAGGGCTTTCCTCTTTGATCGAGGTTAGAAAGTTTGAAGCAAAAACCAGAGCTTAGAGATATAGATATATCCTATCTCTATATCTCCCTCTCTCTCCTCCTTTGTGTGTGATTTTTGGCCCAAAAGTGTGTTTTTACCTTACTTTTGCACCATTACACACACTATTACACCTTGCTCCGAGATTGAGGGACTTGGGGGGTTGATTCTTGAGTTTTTTGACTGATTTTGATTAAAAAGATAGGGCTGGACCATTTGTTCTTCAAAGGTTCTTCAAGGGTGAGCATCTTGCTTTATATTCCCCAAACTTGCAATAGTCTTTTACCTATCTTGCTTGTTGATTTAGCTTTTGTGTATAACATGAAAAAGGCTTGTATTCTCATGATTTAGAACTTTCATTAAGGTTATTTTGTGGTTTGAGTGCTAACTCACCTCATTAGGCTTTATTTGGCCTCTTTTGTGCTTCTTTTGAGAGGCCTTGTTTGCTTGAGTGTGTTGGTCTTTTCATCACTAAAAACCAGTTGATTTTCAGTATTAAAAAAGGTGGTTTGAAGTCTTACATAGGGGAGGGACACCCCTCTCCCTTCATTGTCTTGTTTCCTTACATTTTGGCCTAAAAAGGTAGCATGTATGTTTGATCATCTTGAGCCTTATTTCAGAAGTTTTTTGGATGTTTTAGGTCATATATAACCTCTGTTTTTGGCTGGATTTGTGCCTCCTTGTATGCTTGTGGTACTTGCTTTGTATTGCTCCATTTGGCCTAGAAATGTCCCTTGTGTTTAGACCATGATTTTTGCATGTGTTGGCTTGGTTCCTTGAAGATGTTAGCACTATTTTTCCATGCTTAAAGTCTGTTGGTTATCCATTTGGTCATGTTTGACATGTTTGATATGGTTGCTATGCATTTTGGCTTGTGAGCCCTCAAGTATATGAGTCACAAGCATGCCTTAGTTGGTCCACTTTAATGAGTTGAAGTCGTTTGCCATGCTATTTCAGTCCCTAAATCATGCTTGCATTCATCGTTCCTTTTGTGCCTTGAGGGTGTACCCTTTTATGCCTACATTTGAGCCTTGATGCATACACCTCTTTGGGGGCCATCTTAGCTGCCATATTAGGAGGGTTTGGAGTCCTATTTTGTCTGCAAAAACTCTGTTTTTACTTGTCTAAACCATGCCATGATTTGGTCTTGTTGTTGGAAATGAAGTGACCCTTTTGGTGCCTTAGCCTTGGGTCTATTGGCTTGCATGTTGACATGAGAGCTTGCCCATCATTTTGAGCACTTTTTGGTGCTGTTTTGAGGTGAATTAAGGCCTGCACCTTTATCACTTTAAGGCCCTCTTGCATGCTTGTCTCATGTTTGCTACATAATTGTTTCATAAATGTGTAGTCCCATGCTAACTTTATGGTAAATTGGTTCATGTTTGCATCACATTTGCACCTTGCATGCTTAGCATTGCATATTTGTCATGATAGTTCTATAACATTTGCCATGACTTGAATATTTGGCACCATGTTGCATTTGAATCATGTTTACATAACATGCATTGCATTGCTTGGTTTGGGGTGTCAAACCAAGTGTGAGAATCAAGGAACATTCATACTACAAGTGATGTAATGTGCTTTGATTCTCGGTCACCGAGGCCTTTGACTCCGACTTGATAAGGCTTTGGTTCTCATTTTGTTCGTTGCATGCATCCTTACATCAAGTGGCAAATTTGATCCCTTGGGCTATCATGCACCATTGATGGCTCGAGGATCGAAGGTCATACTTCCTTGAGTTCAAAGCATGATAGGATGTATGACCATGCTCACATGTGCCTGAAAACCCCATGCCATGCACTATCTGTTTGCTGTCAAAACTGTCTTCTGCAGGAAGTTTCTGCCGACCGGCAGAATTTAGTGCCGACCGGCAATCACTGAAGTGCCGATGAGTCCAAGAACAGCCGGTGGAAATGGTAGAGTGCCGGTGGGAATTCTGTCTGGCCGGTGGTGCTCTGCAGCATGCAAGGAACCTGTTCTGGAGTTTTGGCGATTTTCAGAGAGACAGGGCAGTACAAACAGAGGTGGCAGGGGTACGGTACGGGTTTTTCGGGCGAGCCGAGTTCCGAGCATGCATCATTTGCGCATCCCGAGGCAGAGGCTGCGGCCACCCTCTTCTTTCTTTTGCATCCTTTCTTTTAATTAATTAGAAATTCTGTAATAATTTTATTTGCTTATCATTTGGGACTGTAATATTTATTTGTACCCTCCGAGTGAGGGCAATTATGTAATAAGGGTGCGTGAGTGTGTGTATGTCTTCCAACCTCACGTCTTTCTTCCTTTTTATTTACCTGCTTATGATGGTAGATTAGGGCATGTTTAATTTAGCATACCTTATGCTATGCATGCGTGCATTCATGCATTTGTACTGCATGCATGAGGCTCGGTACATCACCCTAACTGCATTTGTACTTCAATTTACAAATCGAATATGTGATAATTGATCGCATTACATATGCCATGCTTAGGTTAACCGAGCCTATCTAAATTGCATCCTGTATGTGTTGCATTAGGCAATTTAACATGAACTAGGACACGCACGTTTTGCTAACTAGTTTACTGTTTTGGCACGGAGTACGATGTAAGTATTTATGCTTTAGCATCTCGTATGTGTGTGAATGTTAACATGACAGTATGCTTGCCATGCGGCTAAATGCTTATGTGTTAAACTGTTTGAATGCCTGTGGGTGAAGGTTGGATTGTCTGAGTTGGAAAAACTCATTGAAATCCGTGTTTTAGCCTACTTGCGAGTAGAAAAATCCAAAGTACTTCCAAAGCAAACGGATATGCAATGTTTATTCCCAAATTAGGCAATCTAGTCTATACTTGTTTGCCGCGCGCATAATATAGTAATTCTAGGCCAATAACCGGAATAAGAACACATAAACGTTTTCAAAACAGAATATCACGGTTAGTAGAGGCCGGTCTTCGGACCGGGTGAAAGGGGGTGCTCATAGCTGACCTTCCCCGATCGTACCCGAGCTCCCGAGCCGAGACAACTCCGGTGATGACGGACACGTGGCCTTTGGCACCGAGTCAGGGTTTCCTAAATTCCCCCTTAATAAAATATTTAGGTGGCGACTCTGTATCTAGCAAAGCAGTCCATGTTTGGCACTTCTTTCAAAATCTGTTTTCTCAAAACGATTTGTCGGATTTGGACTCTTTGGTTCAGATTTAGAACCGTGACACAAATCGAGTCCGAACTATAGTGGGGTCCCCCTGCGGACTTGTTACAGTTTCTGGCGACTCTGCTAGGGATGTTTAGAGAGCTTGACTCGAACTCATGATATCCTGTTTTGATTTCATTTATGTGTTTCTTTGCATTGCATGTGCATTGGTGCGCCTAGGAACACAGTGTTTGCCATCTGCCATTCCTGAACGGTTTGCCGGAGGCTTGTCTTGTCAAGGCATGTCCGTAAGGCTGACCGGTTATGGGCTCTGACAGCATGGGAACACAAACCCCGGTTTACCGGGGCACCCTTTTCGACCATTCGACCTAGTGCATATTCGGATCCATAGTGACCATTCCAAATTAGGACAGGCTGATTACCCGATGTTAGGTTGTTTGAAAATTGATGCGTGCGTAGTGAAGCCCTAGCTCCTGACAGAATAGGACAGGGAAACCCTACCCCAACATAGGGGTGTATTGGCTCTCTCTTGCTTGCTATGTGCTTTTAGGGGGTGCATCTCTACAGGAATGTGCATACCAGTTTGCAAGTCTGGGGCATCAGGCCTAAGGGCATTGATATCAGAATTTGAGAATCAGTTGTATCCGCGGGTATCAGATTCAGTATTTTGGGAACAGAAATTCGGGAAACAGTGATCAGTATCGGGGAACAATGTGTTCGGCTTATCAAACTGTGCATTGTGAATGCCCAACTGCATGTTGTATGTGTTTATTTTAAGCAGTTATGCCGTCCGATTGCTTGTTTATTTACTGCTTTATTTATCTTTTTGCTAGGTAGTTTAGCACCATTGCTTCTAACCCGGTAGACATTCCCCAAGCACTTTGGATCAGAGGTCGCCGACTCCATCGATCTGAGGATCTGATAGCAGGACAACCGGTGTACCACTCTCTACCCCCGGTTACTAAACGGAAGGCAACCAGGCAGAGGGCATCGGTTCGACAGTCAGTTCAGAGAGACTTATCTACCCCGCCTGAGTTCAGTAGGGATCAGGGTCCTATCTCACATACAGAAAGAGAACATATACCAGTAATTCAACCAGAGCAGAATAGTATGGCTAGCTTAGAGGAGATGGTGCGCCAACTTCAGGAAAGCATGAAAATGATGCAGCAGGATGCTGTCCGACAGGCAGAATTCACGAAACAACAAGCCACAGTTATGGGTGAGCAAGCGGAGTTAATTGTGAGATTGCAGCAGCAAACTGGGACGTCAGCTTCACAGCAAGTCCCTCCCCCACTAAGGGTTCCGATACCCGAAGAGACTCCAAACGCCCGGAACGTCCAAGAAGATACGGACATCCCAACGGGGCCAGCTCCACCCCCGATTCTGCCTCAGCAATCTAAGGCACCCACTCCTATTAATCTATCGGATTCTCCCTTCGAGTCCGAAGTGGACCCTGTGACATTGAAAATGCACAAGCTTGAAAAGCTGTTCAAGAAATCTCAAGGTGCGAAGTCCATTCCGGACATTGGAGACGGATACACTGACGCAGCCGTGACGCTGCCAGATCGGTTTAAGATGCCGCAAATCGATCGTTTTGACGGATCTGAGGATCCCATGGTACACTTGCGACTATTTTCAGACGTCCTAAGGCCAATGGGCCTCACCAGATTGCAGAAGGTGTCTTTATTTGGCCGGACCCTATCGGGTGTAGCGGCCGCATGGTATGCAAAATTGGAAGATGACGTCAAGAGAAGTTGGGACGAGATGCTGAGGCCTTCATCCTGCAATACTCGTATAACACACAAATCGAAATCACGACCCGGGATCTCGAGACAACGAGACAAGAAACCAAGGAGAGTTTCTCAGAATTTGTAACCAGATGGCGGGCTAAGGCTTCGATGATGACCTTAAGACCCACGGACAAGGACCAGATTCGGATGATTGTGCGCAATCTTCAGCCGAAGCTAATGCAGAAGATGATTGTAATCCCCTTTCCTACTTTTGCTGATCTACATGAAATGGGGGTGCAGATCGAGGATGCCTTAAAACAAGGCCTGATTGATAATGACCGGGAGCAACCCCGCAGAACTTTCAATCGAAATACTACTGCAGGCCCGAGTGGCGCTACAACTGCCAGGACCTCCGAAGTGAGTATGGTCACCACCAACCCTTCCCCAAGAACTACGGCAGCCACACCATTCTCCGGTGCGTCCAGAAGCAACCCTCAAACAACCAAATACCCTCCCAGAAATACCAGAACCTTCGCTCCGCTTTATATGCCCTTATCCAAAGCTTTGGGGGTTTTGATCAAAAAAGGGCATCTGAAGCCCCTAGAGCCACGGCCCTTACCCGAAAGACTCCCCGCCGCCCACAATCCAGCCAAGTATTGTGCGTTCCACCAGCAGCACGGTCACGACACCGACCTGTGCTTTCGATTGCATCATGAGATCCAAGATCTCATTGATAATGGGGTGATTTTACCCCCTGAAAAACCCAATGTTACTACAAATCCTCTCCCCACACATAACCAAGTTCCACCACCCAAAAGAATCAATTTCATCCACATTGGGGTCGCATCCTACGATCCTAGTATCTATATCACACCCTCCTACTTGCCTAAGCCGGAGGTCTTCCTTCCTGATAGCACTGATTTGTGCATGATGGACGTCTCCATAACCCAACCCAAGCCAGTGGTGGTGACCGTCGAGAACAGGAAAGAGATTGTCGAGCCAGAGTCTGCAGAATCTGGAAGTGATGTTGGGAACGTTTATAGTCCAAGGGACTATATTTCACCAATGGGCCAGAATAGACCAGATGTCGAATTTCCAGCCGGGGGAGAGCTGTGTGCAATCCAAGGGGACAGTCCGGGACAGGGAACAGATGATTTGACAGCTGTGGAAGAGGATCTTGCCAAGTTCCAGTTTTACGATAACCAAGATCCAGAAGACCCAACCGTCAACTGGTTCGATTATGAGGAATCGGCTGAGGCCAGGGGATGGTTGGACGATCAGCCAGATGTGGTAGGAGGGTTTCAGTCAGAACAAGGCCCGGCAGGGGCAGAAACGTCAATAACAGCTAGGAAGGTCGAAGAACAGAATGCACCGCTGGAGAGCGCCAGTGTCGAGAGTTTCGCTCAGGAATGGAGCATTTTGAGTACAGGGATCATTGAACAATCTACTACATTGACACAGTCAGAACAGGAAAGATTCGAAGATTCTGAGAGGGTTAGGAAGGCAAAAGGCCACGTGGGGGTTGAGATTGCCACAAGCACAGAAATGGAAAATGCTGTGAGCATAGGGATAAAAGGTACTGCAAACATCGGGACAGTTATGCCAGAACCAGACAGATGCTTGTCGGCTGCAGATGGTATGTGGTGGGAAGACGACGATCTATGTCTGGCCCATACGGACGAAGATTGGGAAGGTAACCAACCAGATGATACCTGGTATATCGGCGAAGTCGATCACATGACTAGGAGTGGACGGTATTTCAAGCCTCCACACCTAGATCAACCAGAGGCGTCTGGAAAAGATAAGGAGGCAGAGAACCAAAAGGAAAAGCAACTCGAGGATGAGGCCGTATTGAGACAATTGAAAAAGATACAAGCAGACATCTCCATCTGGGGACTGCTTATGGCTTCTCGAGTACATAGACAAGCCATCCTTACAGCCATGGACAAGGCCAAGCTGTCCATAGACACCACGCCCGAACAGCTGGTGGGCTTAGTCTTTTCGGGAGGAAGTTCCCCAGCATTGAGTTTTTCTGACAAAGAACTGCCACCCGAGGGTGCGAACCATAACAAGCCACTCTACATCTCTGTGGAGTGCAGGGATAAATGGATACCTGTGGTGCTTGTCGACACGGGGTCCGCCATCAACGTCTTCCCGGCAAGGACAGCTTATGCGATTGGTTTGAAAGTCGCGGATTTCGTGCCAACGGCCCAGGTAATTCGGGCATATGACAACACTAGCCGGGAAGTAATGGGAACAGTTAAGATTCAAACAAAGGTTGGGCCGGGACAGCACGAGATAGATTTCCATGTCTTGGAGGTTCTTGCAACGTTCAACCTGCTTTTGGGGCGGCCGTGGCTGCATCAGGTAAAGGCAGTCTCCTCTACCCTACATCAAGTGGTGAAATACCCCTATGGGAAGGGAATAGCCATTGTCTTCGGAAATTCATCAATTCATCCGCCGCCAGAAGTATCCACGCCTGTTCTAGAAATTGAGCACGGTATGGAAGATGTGTTCATATCAGGTTTTACCTTGGCTGAGGCTCGGGTTGTACAGGACATCATGACACTAATGAAGGGGTATATGTCAGTGCCCAAGCAGTCTATCTCATGAACAAACTCCAGCACATCCCCGGGATGGGATTGGGCAAGAGTGGTCGAAAAGGTGTCGCAACATTGGCCGAAGTGCCGCATAACCCTCATACCTTTGGTTTGGGCTACCTTCCCACCAAAGAGGATTGGATAAGGAAAGGAAAGGAAATGGCTGGCAGGGCCAGGGCGAAACAAATGGGGAAGCCCTTTGACTTGATGCACCAGCCCATTTGGGGGACCCTAAACGGACGCTTCGTCCGGGAGGGGGAGGACTTTCCGTTCTGTGGCTTCCCAGAGCCGTGGCTCAGCGCGGAGAAGAAGCGCGTACCGGCGTTTGAGATCTTCTTTGATTTACAGTTACCTGAGGATGACATCGCCGAAGGGCAGACAGATCTATCGGCTGAGGCTGAGCAAAGTAAGGAAGTGCAGTCTGAGGACGCTAAAAATGAAATGAGGGCAGCGCTGGCATGTCTGCTTTCAAATCCTCCGATCGAACAGAGGTGCTTGGGGGATAGCTCCTCGGTATGTGTGATTGGGAATGAAGCGGTTGCGGGCCTACCATCAGCTATTTTGGATGCGTCCATCACACCTTCTCTCATCTGGCAATATGAAGAAGGCTTTTTATCTAGCAGCACCAGGTCAGGTAGTGAGCCGGAATTTGATTCCACCGAATCTTGTACGTCGGAATCAGGTTCCAGCTCAACTGAGTCTGAGTCCGATATTCCTGAGGGTGATAACCCGGATGCCACGGTCCTGTCTAGGTCGTCATTTTCATTTTCTTTTGAGTCTGTTGTAACAGAGGAATCCGACAGCTCGGAAGTATTTAATGAGAACGACGTGGATGTGGTTTCTGAGTATTTTTCTGTGCCTTTGATTTATTGCTTAAATCAGGATTTCCAAAATTTTTATAAAAACGACGAGGAAGAAATTCCTCCGGTTTTGCAACGATTAATTAATCAAGAGTAGGAAAGATTTGTTAAACCCTTAATGGATGAAATCACTACTGTGAATGTTGGTACTGTGAAGGACCCGCGGCTGGTCCAGATCGGGTCCACGTTGTCTTCTGAGGAACGCGAACGTTTAGTCGCTTTGTTAAAAGATTTCAAAGATGTTTTCGCGTGGTCCTACGAAGACATGCCTGGAATCGATCCTGAGATTGTACAGCACCGGATCCCCCTTGATCCCGAGGCCCGACCTGTCAAACAGAAACTCAGAAGGATCCGCCCTGATTGGGCCATTAAGATCAAGGAAGAGGTCACCAAGCAAATTGATGCAGGCTTCCTGCTGGTATCCAAATACCCGACTTGGTTGGCCAACATCGTTCCAGTGCCGAAGAAGGACGGCAGAATTCGGGTCTGTGTAGACTTCAGAGATTTGAACAGGGCCAGTCCGAAGGACGACTTTCCCTTGCCGCACATTGATGAATTGGTAGATTTCACGGTGGGACACGCCTTGCTTTCGTTTATGGATGGCTTCTCAGGCTATAATCAGATAGTCATGGCACCCGAAGACCGGGAGAAGACTGCATTTACTACCCCGTGGGGTACATATTGTTATAGAGTGATGCCATTTGCGTTGAAAAACGCTGGAGCTACCTATCAACGGGCAGTAACTACAAGATTGCATGATATGATCCATAAAGAGGTCGAGGTGTATGTGGACGAAATGATTGTCAAGTCCAAAGAAAGAGAAGGCCACTACACCGCCTTACAAAAATTCTTCCAAAGGATCAGAGAGTTTCGGCTGCGGTTGAATCCCCAGAAGTGTACTTTTGGTGTTACAGCAGGGAAGATGCTAGGGTTTCTGATTACACAAAGGGGCATCGAGGTCGACCCTTCCAAAATCAAGGCCATCTTAGAAATGCCACCACTGAGGACTGAAAAGGAGGTGCGAGGCTTTCTCGGTAAAGTGCAATTCATAAGACGGTTTATCTCTAAATTAACCTTGACTTGTGAACCACTTTTTGGTCTCCTGAAGAAAGGAAAGAAGTTCCAATGGGACGGCCGATGTCAAGCAGCTTTTGAACAGATCAAAGAGTATCTACAGAACCCGCCCGTGTTGTCACCACCAGAGCCGGGGAGACCGTTGATATTGTATCTTTCGGTAACTGAGACTACCATGGGCTGCATGCTCGCACAAGAGTCAGAGGACAGAGTGGAAAGGGCCATCTACTATCTGAGCAAGAAGATGCTGGATTACGAGACCCGCTATACACTACTGGAGAAGGCTTGTTTAGCCATGGTATGGGCTACCAGGAAGCTGCGGCACTACCTGTTAGCTCACTCTGTAATGTTGGTTTCACGTTTGGATCCCATCAAATATCTTTTCGAGAAACCAGCACTTACGGGTAGGCTAGCCCGTTGGCTGCTATTGCTTTCTGAATTCGACTTGAAGTATGTAACACGCAAGTTAGTGAAAGGAAGAGCGGTAGCGGAGTTCCTTGCCGACCACCCAGTTGAGGGGGATGAAGCGGTTGAGTACCTATTCCCAGATGAAGCCATTCTGCACATCGAGGATGAAACTTGGACGATGTACTTTGACGGAGCGTCAAACCAGTACGGGTATGGGATAGGGGTGTTGCTGATAGCGCCTGACGATTCCCGCATCGCTTTAGCATTCAAGCTCCAGTTCAAAGTCTCGAACAATGAGGCAGAGTATGAGGCATGTATTGCTGGTCTAGAAGCAGCCCTAGAACTAGGGGCAAGACGGTTGGACGTCATTGGGGACTCGAACCTTGTTGTGTCTCAAGCAAAAGGAGACTGGAAAGTCAAGGAGGAAAGGATGATAATTTACCACCAAACCTTGGATTTGTTAATTTCTCGGTTTGAGAAGCTAAATTTCACCCACCTCGTAAGAGAGAACAACAGGTTCGCAGATTCACTAGCAACTCTATCTTCCATGATAGACATCCCGTCCGGAGTCCGGATGCGTCCAGTCATCATTGATCAGAAGTTTACACCGGCATACGAGTCGATTTCCGCCATAGATGAGGCTCAAGACGACAACCCCTGGTATTACGACATTTGGAACTTCTTAGAAAGGGAGACGTATCCACCAGGAGCAAGTGCCAAGGATAAGAGGGCCATTAGAACAATGGATGTTCAGTTCATCATCTGCGGGGGTAAGCTGTACAAAAGGAGTCATCTGGGAATGCATAAGCTCTGTGTAGAAGCTGAAGAGTCGAAGCGCCTAATGGAGGCCATCCATGGAGGGGAGTGTGGTGCGCACATGAATGGAGTAATGCTGGCCAGAAAGATCCTCAGACAGGGCTACTACTGGTCAACCATGGAGGAGGATTGTATCGGCTTTGTTCGGCGATGCCACAAATGTCAGATCTATGCAAACCGTATGAACATCCCACCGTCCAAGCTATACAACATGACGTCCCCGTGGCCATTTTCCGTTTGGGAAATTGATGTGATCGGAGCTGTTACCCCAAAGGGGTCGAACGGACATGAGTATATCCTGGTAGCGATAGATTATTTCACAAAGTGGGTCGAGGCCCAATCATACGCGGTGTTGAACGCGTCGCACGTCGCAAAGTTCATCAGAAACAATATCATCTGTCGCTACGGAGTGCCAAACGAGATTATCTCGGATAATGGATCCCACTTTAAGAAAGAAGTGGTCGACTTGTTGGAAAAGTATAACGTGGCTTTTCATAAGTCATCTACGTACCGGCCGCAAACCAATGGAGCAATTGAGGCCGCCAACAAGAACATCAAGCATATACTGCGGAAAATGGTGGAGACCTATCGAGATTGGCCAGATAAGTTGCCGTTTGCTCTGTGGGGCTACAGGACTTCAATTAGAACTTCTACCGGGGCAACTCCGTATTCGTTAGTTTACGGAATGGAGGCTGTTCTACCTATTGAAATTAAAGTTCCGTCTTTACGGGTATTGGCTGAGTGTCAGATCGCTGAGGCAGATTGGCAGCAGAGCAGGTTCGAGGAACTCATGCTCTTTGACGAGAGAAGGCTGAAAGCACTGTATCACGTTCAGAGTTATCAGCGCAGGATTGCTCGGGCTTTTAACAAGAAGGTTAAGTCCAGAAATCTAAAGGAAGGGGATTTGGTGCTCAAGGACAATCGAGCTCCCATCCACAACCCGAGGGGTAAGTTCAGACCCAATTGGACTGGTCCCTACATCATCAAAGCTATCTGGTCAGGTGGAGCTGTGGTTCTGATGGACTTAGATGGCTTGGAATTCTCCCAACCGATCAACATGGACAAGTTGAAGAAATACTACCCTTGAGAGGTTCGCTAGGCCGAAAACCCGAAAGGGCGACCTAGGCAAAAGTCAGAGCACAAAAAATTAGAAAATATAAAAACTGAGCTCGCAAGGCTGAAAACCCGCAAAGGGCGGCCTTGGCAAAAGTTAGAGCGCAAAAGGAGAGTGAAAATACTCGAGCGAACCTAAGCCGGAACTACGTAAGGCTTGATTCCCATCCTTGGGATACGTAGGCAGCTTCATCCTGAAGTTCAGCCATAACACTTCCCCGATCAACTTTGTCCATTTGATCATCTCAGTCATCTTTGTCTATCAGCATTCGTTGGAATCCCCAGTACAGTGCTACTCAGACTAGGGGCAACTTTCCGTTGCTGTGCGGTGCTGCGGCGCTCTTCAGACTAGGGGCAACTTTCCAGTTACAGAGATCTGAGGTTGTGCATCTCAGTGACAGATCTCAGGCGTGTCCAGTTCTGATCCACATCAAAGATGTTTTTGAGAAGTTTTAATAAAGCCGATTTCGTTCAAATAATCTTTTTACAACTTTGACCATTTTTGGACCAAACGAAAAATTTTCAGTACCACAACTTTCAATTTCATTGATTTCAAAACAGAGTTCTCCTGCTCTTGCATACAATTGAAGTTTCTTTTTATTACATTCATAAAGAAAACTTGAAAGTACTAATAAAGCAATAAATCTGGGGCATAGTCAAGTCAGGTATTCCTGCGCCCCCTCCCAGAGCTGGTCGAAGACTCTGATGCCAAGCTGGGCCCAATCTGTGCTTCTTCGTTGAGCCAATCCACGCACTCGTCAGACAAAGTGCAACTGAAAGTAAGAGCGGGGGCCAGGAGTTCTCTCATCCTCCACGCGGTGGCCTGCCAAGCAAGCTGTGCGCCTCGGGCTGAGAATGCAGCAGGATACTCTATCCCCTCTGGCAGGCAGGTCTGATCATGTCCAAATTGGCGTCGAATCCGAAATGGGAAATAAAATACACAGTGAGTGAGACCAACCAATTAAATCCCAGTCTGCCGGGGCATGTTGTAACTCATTGCCGGGAGGTTCAGCCAAGGGCACCGCCAAGCAATACGGTCTGCGGACAAACGACACATCCAAGCGAACCACCATCCCTCATCCAAGGCATTGACTAGACGGTGCCGGAAGAAATAGCCGCGAGCTGAATATGCTGGGCAAGAGTCCACAACCTGCAGTTTGTCCATCAACCATACCTGGGAAAGGATGAAAAATGAGAGAGTAAAGAATAGAGAGATGTGCGATGAGAGAAAAGTGAGGATGGGGTTTTGTGAGAAAAGACCGAGCTTGAGGGCCGAGTGATGTGAGCAAAACATAAATGCGAGATTGGGTGGGAAACATTACCTGTAGTAGTAGTGGACTTCCTGCTAATCTGGTCGTCTCATGGCGGTAAAAGGCGTCTAAGCCCATTAACGTTTCGGCCAGAGTCATAGCAATACAGCTCTTGCCCTCCCTCAAGCCTTGGGCAACCTCGACCAACCGGACACTAGCCCCTCCAGAGCCTGAGACAAATAGAAAATGGGATAGCATGCACAAACAGAGGGCGTGTCGCCGGAAACCTTGCCAGTGATGGTTGTTGCGATCACCAGCATCAGAAAATCGATTGGCCAAACTTGGAATGTCCAGCATCCCGTCACAAATTAGGGACCGAGCGTCACGCATACTGAGTCCGCATATGTGCCCTAAGGATTGGGCATGACCAAAATTAAGTTAGGGCAGGAGCTCCTCTTCGCGCTCGAACTCCATTAAGACTCGGAAATCTTCAAAGGTAGGACATATTTCTTGCCCGACGAAGCTAAAGACATGCGTCACCGGATTCCAAAACCTTGCCGCGACATGAAGAAACGGGAGGTGCAATGGGGTGCGGCCCAGAGTGAATAGTGCATTTATGCCAAAACCCCGGAAATTCACTTTTTCCGAACCATCCAAGCTAGCAATCCAAGCTGTGAGATTTTGAGCAAGAAACTCTTCCATTGGAGCAAATCAGTGTGAAAATGAGAAAAACTACGAAGCTGGGATCTTTTGTAGGAGATAAGGTTGAGTGGGGGACAGGTGTCAACATTCTGGTGATCCCCTCATTAAGTGCCGGCCGGCCAAAACTTTTTGCCGACCGGCCATAATAGTTTGCCAACCAAACAATTTTATGGCTGGTAGCCATTCCTTGCAGCCGGTGGTCTCTACCCCAAGCCGATGGGCTTCCTTCTGGTTTCCTAAGTTGTTTATGCTAGGCATTGGAACTTCACCACCTCCAACCCCTCCCCGGTGATCGATTCTTGCGAAATCACGTCTGTCTGCTTAGCAAGTGACTGCACATTTGCTTATCGAGTTGTATTCCACTCTTCTTGAGTTTTTGATTTGTTTATCGAGTTGTACTCACGCTTGTTTGGTCCTATTATGCCTTTGTACATTTGCTTATCGAGTTGTAAGTCGGTTCACTACCTGATTATTACGATGCAAATTTCCAAAGTAAAATTCGTTCACATTGTGGTGTGATACCTTGCGATGCGATGCACAGAAAGTCCACAAATGCAACATCTTTTGAACAAAATGGATTGTTTCATCCCCATCACGTGTTTTGCAAAATGTGTAACTTTGAAAAAGAATAAAACCTGCCCGAGGCAGTGCAATGTGCTTAAATTACTAGTAAAAAGGAAAGTAAAGCATAGAATGACAAGGAAGCAAAGTATCAGAATTGATACCAGTGAAACTCCCCTTGCGGTCAACGCACCTTCCGTACCTTTGTTCGGGTCAACGACGCGTTTGCGCACCTTCGTTACTTTAAACCATGTGAGGACGCGCACTTTTGAAATGTGAACCTTCGAGTTGACCTTAGGCCACAACTTCTGCGAACAATGCTCGATGCGTGCGAAGAATGTCCCGCCCTGTATCCTTTTCATGCCTTGTGAATTCCTCAAATTGTTTCAATCATGTTGTGTAACAATACCTTTCATTACCTGCGTAGACCGCATCTTTATTAATTTCATTACCTGCGTAGACCGCACGTTTTACCTGCGTAGACCTCATGATTGTTCAATTTCATTACCTGCGTAGACCGCATATTTTGATTGCGTAGACCGCATATTTATTAACTTCATTACCTGCGTAGACCGCATCTTTATTAATTTCATTACCTGCGTAAACCGCATGTTTTTGATTGCGTAGACCGCATCTTAATTTCATTACCTGCGTAGACCACATGTTTTGATTGCGTAAACCGCATATTTATTAACTTCATTACCTGCGTAGACCGCATGTTTTGATTGCGTAGACCGCATTTTTATTAATTTCATTACCTGCGTAGACCGCATGTTTTTGATTGCGTAGACCGCATCTTAATTTCATTACCTGCGTAGACCGCACGTTTTACCTGTGTAGACCGCATGATTGTTCAATTTCATTACCTGCGTAGACCGCATGTTTTGATTGCGTAGACCGCATATTTATTAATTTAATTACCTGCGTAGACCGCATGTTTTGATTGCGTAGACCGCATCTTAATTTCATTACCTGCGTAGACCGCATGTTTTGATTGCGTAGACCGCATATTTATTAATTTCATTACCTGCGTAGACCGCATGTTTTGATTGCGTAGACCGCATCTTAACTTCATTACCTGCGTAGACCGCATGTTTTGATTGCATAGACCGCATATTTATTAACTTCATTACCTGCGTAGACCGCATGTTTTGATTGCGTAGACCGCATCTTTATTAATTTCATTACCTGCGTAGACCGCATGTTTTTGATTGCGTAGACCGCATCTTAATTTCATTACCTGCGTAGACCGCATATTTTGATTGCGTAGACCGCATTATTTCTTCACCAGCGTAGACCGCATGCTTTGATTGCGTAGACCGCATCATTGTTCAATTTCATTACTTGCGTAAACTGCATGTTTTGCTTGCGTAGACCGCATGATTGTTTAATATCATTACCTGCGTAGACCGCATGTTTTGTTTGGATAGACCCCATATTAATTTCATTGCTTGCGTAGACCGCATGTATTGCTTGCGTAGACCACATAATTTGTTGATTTCATTACCTGCGTAGACCGCATACTTATGATCAATTTCATTGTCTGCGTAGACCGCATGCTCCACTTACATGTTTGTATTTCCACAGCATTGTTATGCTCCCCACTTACTTTGCGCTGTCACGCATTTCGAGTATACTACTATGCATGTTGCTAACGATATTGTACCTGTTAAGTTTGTTTTCTTTTCAAGCACGATATTGTATGTACGGTTCATTTGAGGCTGGTGCAACCAGACGAGCCGCACAGGTATTGTATCTCCCGAGTGAGACGTATTGAGAATTACATAATTCTCTTACATCCTTTCTGCATTGTAGTGTAGTTTGGTGTATGCTAGCTTAAAACTGTCGCTTGTATGCTTCGTTACAGCTTTCTTTGCATGATCATAAGTTATGCTCGGCTTCGTGCATTGTTTTGCATTTTGCCCCTGCCTTCGGGCGCATATCTTGATTGTCTTGCATGTTTGTCTAAGTCTTCGGCCTTGTCAAAAATGGGTCGTCTCTGGGCTTTGACATTCACTCCCATCATTGTTATGACTTTCGCGTTCTGTCAAAGAGGGGTGTAGACACCCCATTTTTGACCATCCTCAAGACTTGGACGTCACTGTTTGAACACACGGTGATCTTCCATGTTTGTGTTCGTTTGGAGTTCCCGGAAGTCTCAGCCCGCGCGCCTTGCCTCAGGATCACCGAACTCGACCGTTTAGTGTTTGGTTTTGCACCAAACACTTGCATCTTGCCTTTGAGAGGCAGGGTGGGGCTTGTAGACCATCCCCACCCACCACCAGCAGTGGCTAGATGCCACCGGCTGGTTTCTGCTGCCACCGGCAATATAGTTTGCCGGCCGGCACTCTTTGTTGCCGGTCAGCACTATTTGTTGCCGACCGGCACTCTTTTTGGCCAAGATGGCATTTTTGGCCGGCCGATTGCTGTTCATCTGCTTTTGCATATATTTTTAGACAGCTGTCTTGCTTTTGCTCCCCTCCATACACGTGTATGGAAGGATCTCCCTCTTGCAAAGCTTGTCTTGTAAGCTTTACAAGAGGCATATAGAGAGAGGCTCTCTCTAAGGTAAGAAGGAGGGCTTTTAGACATTTTTTGGGAGAGAAAAATACAGACCAAGCTCTGGTTTTTCTAGGGTTAGGGTTAGATATACACTCTCTATCTCTCTTTCCCTCTTATTTGTACACTAGGTGTTTTGTGTCTCACTATTGCACACAAACACCTAGTGTTTCACCTTCCTCTTGGAGCTGAGGTTCTAAAGGGTTTGTTTTGAGATTTTGGTGTTGGATTCAAGCTCAAGGAGGCCATTGGAGCACCATTTGTGAAGGGGTCTTCAAGGGTGAGATTCTAGTCCTTTTTTTCCCATTCTTGCATTAATTTTATACCTATCTTAGAGCTGTTTTTGTGATTATTGTATAACATAAAAAAGTTTTGTTTTTAGGCCCTCTTTATTGTTTATTAAGAGTGTTTTGTTGTTTGAGGGTTGTTGACCACCCTTAGGCCTCAAAAGGCCTCATTTTGAGCCATTTTGTGTTAGCTCCGGGATTTTGGTGTTGAGGTCTCTTCACCACTGAAATCTTGAGGGATTTCAGTGGTGAAGATGATGCTTTGAAGTCCCAAGAAGGAGAGGGCCACCCCCTCTCCTTATTGTCCTTGAAAAGGGCATATTTTGACCTCTTAAGGAAGCCTATGCTTGAGTGTGTGTTGAGCATGTTTGGTTTGTTTTTCATGCTTATATATCCATAATATAACATGATTTCAAGTTGGTTTTGGAACTCCATGCATGCTTAGCATAGTTGCCATGTAATGCCTTGTTTATGCCTTAATGTGCCTTAGGTTGTTAGCCTTTGTTGGAGCATGTTTTAGGCTTAGTCTTGTGAAGATTATGTGCTTATTTTGCCATGTTCTAAGTCTGTCCATAAGTATTTGGGTTGATTTTAGCATGCATTATATAGCTCCTTTGTATTTGGGCTTGTTGGCCTTGAGTATGTGCATGTGTAGCATGGCATCTTTGCATTGTTTTGGTGATTTGGGATCATTCTATATGCCATTTCAGTCCCATTTCCATGCTTGTTTGATTGCCTCGTATGCCTCTTTAATGCTTTGGAAGCTTGTGTAGCATTGCTCCATGTTTTGGTGTCTTTGCATGCCTTTGTGTTTGAACCATCTAGATGCCATCTAAGTGGTCTTTTGGACCTTGTGTTATGTGCTAAAAACCTGTTTTAGGTTGCTTAATGCATGCCATGTTTGTTGTGATAAAACATGCTTCAAAGCTCCATGATTTGCCTCAAGTATTTAGACCATGTTTGGTGCATGCTTGGCTTGATTTGTTGCTTGGTTTGGCACCATGTATTAGCATGATTTCAAGGCTTATAATGCATGCTAATTGTTCATGTTTGTCCCTTTCAAGTGTGCTTGAATGTTACTTGACTTGTGCTTAAGTGTTGGTCCTTATGTGCATGTGTGTGTGTATGCCATTTAGCCCTCACTCTTTAGCACTTATGGCCACTGTTTTAGGCCTTATTAGAGTTGCCTAATTCATGTATAAGTCCATCTTGCCATCCATTTGCATTGCCATATGTATGCTTGTATGCTTGCATAAGTGCCTTGCCATGCCATGTTGCATCCTTAGCTTGTATGCCTAGGTTGCATTGCATCTTGCATGCATTCCTTGTCCCTTGACTTGGGTGATAGGGATTAGGATTTTTGTTTGATTGGTGTGCATACATTTGAAATCAAAGTTGCACGCTTGGTTCTTTGGGCCATCATGCATGGAAATGCGTGATTGGTGGTCTGAGAACCGAGGCACATGTCCCTTTGAGTCATCACAATGATAAGGGACATAGTTGGTGCATACATGCCTTGAATTGTGTTGCCATGCTTTGTTTTGCCCTCTGTTGCTGTGAGTTACAGGTTCTGCAGGAATACTCTGCCGACCGGCAGTGTAATGTGCCGACCGGCACCATTTTCTCTGCCGACAGATTCAATTTTGTGCCGATGGCCATACCACACTGCCGGTGGCAATTTCAATCAGCCGGTGGTGATCCTCTCTGTCCAAGGGATCAGTCCTGAGGCTTTGACAGCCTCCAGAGGAGGAAAGGAAGGAAAACAGAGGCAGCCCATGCATGGTGGCGCGCTTCCCGAGGCATTTTCCTGCTTTAATTAATTTATTTAATTTGTTAATTAAATTAGGCAATTTGTAATATTAATTAGCTTGCGTAGTTAATTAATTTGTAATATTTATTCGGTCCCTCCGAGCGAGGGCAAGTCTGTAATAAGTGTGTGTGGGTGGTGTGTATGTCTTCCAACCTCACTTCTTTCTTCCCTTTTACTTACCCGCTTTAATGGTTAGTATTAGGGCACGTTTAATTTAGCATACCTTATGCTATGCATGCGTGCATTCATGCATTTTGTATTACATGCATTGGGCTCGGTACATCACGCTAATTGCATTCGTACTTCAAATCGAAAATCAAATATGTGATAATTGTGCATTTTCACATAACATGTTTAGGATAGCCGAGCCTATTCTAGTAGCATTTTGTATGCGATGCATTAGGCACTTCACATGGACTTGGATCATGCATGTTTGCTAACAAGTTCTTTGTTTTGGCACGGAGTACTATGTAAGTATTTCCGCTTTAGCATATCACATGAGTGTGAATATTGCCATGACAGCATGCTTAACATGTGGCTAGATGCTTATGTGTTAAACTGTTTTGAATGCCTGTGGGTGAAGGTTGGGTTGTTTGAGTTGGAAAAAACTCGTTGAAATCCGTATTTTAGCCTACTTGCGAGTAGCAAATTCTAAAACATTTTCAAACCGAACGGATATGCAATGTTTATTTCCAAATTAGGCAATCTAGTCTATACTTGTTTGCTGTGCGCATAACATAGTAATTCTAGGCTAATAATTGGTTTAAGAACACGTAAAGTTTTCAAAAGCGGATATCACGGTTAGTAGAGGCCGGTCTTCGGACCGGGCGAAAGGGGGTGCTCATAGCTGACCTTCCCCGATCGTACCCAAGCTCCCGAGCCGAGACAACTCCGGTGATGACGGACATGTGGCCTTCGGCACCGAGTCAGGGTTTCCTAAATTTCCCCATTTTAAAAAAAATATTTAGGTGGCGACTCTGTATCTGGCAAAGCAGTCCATGTTTGGCACTACTTTTTCAAAAATCTGTTTCTCAAAACGATTTGCCAGATTTGGACTCTTTGGTTCAGATTAAGAACCGTGACACAAGTCGAGTCCGAACTGTAGTAACCCCAAATGAACAGAACGGGACTCATCCTCCCGGGGCGTTCGGGCGCCGTCTACAGTTTCTGGCGACTCTGCTGGGGAATTTAGAGAGCTTGACTCGAACTCGTGATATCCTGTTTTGATTTCACTTATGTGTCTCTTTGCATTGCATGTGCATTGGTGCGCCTAGGAACACAGTGTTTGCCATCTGCCATTCCTGAACGGTTTGCCGGAGGCTTGCCTTGTCAAGGCATGTCCATAAGGCTGACCGGCTATGGGCTCTGACAGCATGGGAACACAAATCCCGGTTTACCGGGGCACCCTTTTTGACCATTCGACCTAGTGCATATCGAAATCCATAGTGACCATTCCAAACTAGGACAGGTTGCTTACCCGATGCTAAGTTGTTTGAAACCGCTGTGTGCGTAGTGAAACCCTAGCTCCTGACAAAATAGGACAGGGAAACCCTACCCCAACATAGGGGTGTTTTGTTCTCTTTACTTGCTATGTGCTTTTAGAGTGTTGCTCTACAGGAACGCACATGTCAGTTTGCAAGTTTGAGTATCAAACTTGGGGACACCAGTATCAGTATCAGTTGTGAGAATCAGTTATCCGCGGGTATTGGTTCAGCTTTCGGGAACAGTGACTTCTGGGAACAGTGATCAGCAGTAGGGTACAGTTGTTTGGCTACACCCGTGATTGATCAGTTTGGGCTGAAATGCTGTCTGTTTTTCTTTTAAGGTTCAGGAGAGTTGCAGAGTTGATACAGAACAGCCAGTGTCTCCCCTTTGCTGAGGCAAGATTTATGGCGACACAAAGTTCAGAAGAAATTGTGGTTATGACGGCTGCATTGGAGCAGGGAACCGCTCCGCAGAGTGAGACCGGCATCAGTATGTCATACCCGCCCAGGTCGCCCGTTGTGCACCCGGTTTGGGCTCCCCAGTTATACCAGGCTCGTGAGCCCACCACCTTCGAATTAATGGGGATGATAGGCGATCTCCAAAGGTCTGTGGCAGACCTCGTCTATGGAATATCGACTTCACCTCCAGCGGTGCCGTATGCCGGGAATTTTGTACCACAGGAGCCCCCGCTACTGGGGCGGATTGTGATAGAGCTCAGCCAGCCAGAGGTGGCTTCCGGCTACAGCTGCGACATGCCAGCACCAACCCCGACCCTTGATCAGGCTGAGGCCAGAGGAAAAGACAAGGCAAAGATAGATGCCGACCCCATTGAGCAACTGCTGTGGGCAGTCGAGGCTCTGGAAGTCAGAGGGATGAACAAGCAACAAACGTCTGCAATAGTGACCAAAGCTGTGGATGATGCTTTCCCCACTCCGATCAAAGGCAGTTCAAGCCAGGCAGAAAACCGGGATGGGCCCCGTCATGCCCAGACAGTTCCTGTAGTTCCCAACCCTGCACCGGGAAAGGTTCAAAAGGCCAAGGCAGCGCCAGCTGATCCTTTCGCCAGCGCATCTGGCAAGAATCCTCAAACTGCAAAGTACCTGCCCCGAGGGCGCAGGGTCTTTCACGACCTCCACATGCCTTTGTCTAGGGCATTGCTAATATTGGCGAAGAATGGGCATCTTAAGCCTTTGGAGCCCCGGGCACTCCCGAAGAATCTCCCCACCACTCATGATGCTACCTTGTACTGCGCGTACCATCAACAGTCCGGTCACAGTACCAATGGATGTTCCTGCCTTCGTCATGAAGTGCAGGATTTGATTGATAACAAGGTTATCCTACCACCCACCTCAAGCAAGCCCGTCACCACTCAGTTGTTGGATTTCGAGGGCTCAGATACTGCGAGTATGTAAAGTGAACCGCCTGCGGGCAACATTTGGTGTGTTTTTGAAGCGTCTGGCACGCATTTTTGAGCATCGGTGAAACCGAGTTTTGTAAATCCTGGCTTGGATGTCGAGTCAGTCTTTTGTTTTTGAGTCTGTCTCTTTGTCTTGAGTCAGTCTTTTTTTGCTTAAGGGTCTGTCTTGTTGTATCGAGTCAGTCCCCGTTGTATATAATACCTGGTGATTCTGGGGTTGTCCCGAACACCGTTTTGTTTTGTAATTATCTGTTTTTGTTTTGAGTCTGTTTCTGCCGAGGGGCTAGTTGCACCAACAGAACCGATTGAAACAGCTGTTGCTATCTCAACTTCATGCTTGCTTTCAGCATAAGTGCCAGAGAATTTGATTGGGCTGACAGTACATCTCACCTGCTCTCCTGTGTGCCAAACTCATTGCAATAACCTAAAATTTTCAAAAAACAAACCTTTTGAACACTGCGGTGATAAAAACAAAGAGGAAGGAATTCCTCGGGTTTTGTAAAATTTTGATCATTTTGAGAGAAAGAGAGGCGTGCTAAGCCTTTTTATGAATAAAGCCATGCTTGTCGGCGCGAGTACTGAGAAGGATCCTGGCCTGATCCAGATTGGTTCCACACTATCTTCGGCGCGAGCGATTTGTCGCTTTCTTAAAAACTTTCAAAAACAAATGTTTTACGCGGCCCTGCGAAGACCTGTGTGGAATCGCTCTTGAGATTGCGCAGCCTAGGATCGCTCTCAGCCTCAAGATTCAACCCGTTCAAACTTTGAACCCGTTCAGAATGTTCAGAAAGTTCAACGGACAAACGCCATGAAAGGCCCGTGTGGCCAGTTTTAAGGTAGCCTTCGATCAAGAAGCATCAAGGCCGAATCAGAAGGAGTAGATCTCGCCGGAAGAAGCTCGTAGAGTAACCCTGATGGATTCTCCGCAAATCAGTGCAACAGCCGTTCTCCTAGACACAGAGAGGCTTCAATTTCGAAAAAAAAAAAAAAACCATTTGGCATGGACTTGCTACATTTTTACCCTTTGAGAGGCTCGCTGGGCCGAAAACCCGGAAGGGCGGCCCAGGCAAAAGTTAGAGCAAGAAAAAAATACAAAAAAAAAAGAAGAGAAAAATACAAAAAGAAAGATTGAAAAAGAAAAAAAGAAGAAAAAGCAAAAAAAAAGAGAAAAGAAAAAGAAACGAACAAAAGAAAATGAAAAGAAGCTCGCAAGGTCGAAAACCCGCATCGGGCGCCTTGGCAAAAGTGAGAGCCTAAAAAAAGTTAAGGTTAAAATACCCGAGTGGACCTTACCCGGAACTACGTAAGGCTTGATTCCCATGTTTGGGATACGTAGGCAACTTCATCATGAAGTCCAGCCCCCAACGCTTTCATAGCGTCTCAGTCCATGCAATGGTTTCGATTTCATCTCAAAGTCCAGCCGCCAACACCCTCCAAAGGCGACTGTGTCCATATATTTGTTGTGACCGTCTTCGTCACCTCGGTGTCTAAAAGCTCGACCACCGCCAATGAAGACTGTCTGCGGACTGCTGCGGCACCATCCAAACAAGGGGCAACTTTCCGTTGCCACAAGCCACCGTGAGCCGCCATTCAAACTAGGGGCAACTTTCCGTTGCCTCCCACCCCCCTTCAAACCAGGGACAATTTTCCATTGCCTCCGATCCGAGGTTGCGCATCTCGAAGGGTAAGTTCTGTGCTTGTTGAGCATCAGCTGTTTGAAAAATAGTTTTTGAAAATTTTTACTGAGGTTGACTATTTTCTCGAAAACTATTCCATTTTCCAAAACCGGACCATTGTCTTGGACCCAAAAAGGAAAACTTTCAGTGCTTGCAACCTGACTTGCATGCTTTTCAAATCAAAAATCGAACAAGTGCGTTAATCCGACGCTCATTTTGATCAAAACTGTTTTAGTAGAAAGCAAAAACGAAAAAATGGTTAAAATGATGAACTAGGGGCACAGTTGAGCCAGGCGTTCTGTCTTTCCCCCGTCATTGACGTACTTGCCAGAAGGGCGCTCTGCCCGCCGGAAGAAATAGCTGTGAGCTAACGGCATCGGGCGTGAACCCACACCTTTCTATTTATCCATCAATCACCCCGGGGAGGGATGAAAAATGAGAGAATGAAGAATAGAGAGGTGTAAGTTGAGAGAAAAGTGAGGAAAAGGGTTTTGAGAGAAAATCCGAGCTTGAGAGTCGAGCGATATGAGGATCACAAATGAGAAAGGGTGGGAAACAATACCCAGATTGAACTGGCTCCTCGTGGTCCGAGGTCTCCCATCTTCATTTACGCGTCTGTGTGTCATGTCTCTTTCATTTGACGGTCTTGTCTTTTGTTTTGAATCTCTCCCGAGCGTGTCTCGTTGTGTTTAGGTCGTGTACCTCTTTGTTTGAGTCCTCCCCGCTGTGTTCAGTTGTAGGCTCGATATCCCGGTTTGAAAAACCCTCATTCGATTTCAAAAATCATTTATGCTCAGAATGCTGTGCCATTCTCTACATTTGAACGTGTTTCGACTCCAACCGGTTCCATCTTTGAGGTCCGTCCTGTTAGATTGGGCCGTTTGTTCAGAATTGCCGTGTGCAGAATGAAACGAATGCTGTGTTATGGGCTGTGTGCAGATTAATCCCCAGTAAAGCAAGGGCTGTGTGTCCAGAATCAGGCAGTGGGCTGCTTGGGTTCTTTTGCTGTTGGCTGTTTAGTTATCTGATTATTACAGTGCAAGTGTTTAATTTTCAGACAACCAATCAATTCCATTTACATTGAGGTGTAACATGATGAGATGCGATGCAATGCATGAAATGTGTAAATGTAAACACTTTTTCAGATAAAAAGTCCGTTTCATTTCATTATCTTTTCAAATGTACAAGTTTTGGAAACAAAATCTGTCTGCGGCAGTACAAGGTAATCTATCTACCAACCAAAAAGAAAAGTACAAAAAAGAAAGAAAAGATAGCAAAAATCTGCATCTATGTCAAGCACTCCGGAGGGCTGTCAGTCCGTCCTAGTCCTCTTCCTGGACGAGGGTCCAGGAGCATCATCAACGTCGTCATCAGAGCCCGAGCTAGAACCTTCTCCGGTCTCCTCCTCCGATGACCCTGCCTCCGCCTCTGACTCCTCGTCATCGTCATCGTCCGGGACTGGAGCTCGCGAGCTACTCCCGACGTGAGTACGCCCTCCCCTGGTACGGGGAAATATCCTGCCCTCCTCATCTCTCCCCCAAGCAGGGACGGAAGGTCCAGCTGGAGCACCTCCTGCCATGGGAATCTGGAAAGGAGGCTGAAAAGTGCACGAAAAGGGAAATGCATCAGTATACCGTGAGCAGTTTAGCAGTGCAGAATGCAATGCAGAGTACAGTGTATGAATGCCGTGAGCAGTTTAACAGTGCAGAATGCAGTGTATAAGTGCAGTATGAGAATGCCGTGAGCAGTTTATCAGTGTAGGGTACGATGCAGAATGCAGTGTATGCAGTGTCAGATGCTGTGAGATCAGTGTATCAGGTGTGGTGCCACGAATCAGATTATGTGAATCAGTGTATGAATGGTTTGAAGCCAATGTCAGAAGAACATACCGGTATGCTGTAGACGGCTAGGAGGTCAAAAGTCCGCTGGAGCATCCCCATCATCGAGGCATTCATCGCCAACGACTGACGGGTGTACTCAGAAGAGGCCTGCAAAAGTATCAGATGCATCAATATTCTATGGAATATCAAGTAAACTGAGATGAATGACTGTACAAAAATGCAGTAATACATACCGGAGGTAAGTCGGGGACATCAATGAACTCGTGACCAGCCGGTGGAGGGACGAAGGGGATCTGATAGGTCGACCCACCCTGCCCCTGGAAAGTCAGTACAGCGGGCAGGCCAGGCCAGCCAGCTCCTCGTCCTCCCTGCACTCCGCCCCTACCACGGACCCGGGCCCTCCTCGAAGATCCAGCCCCTGCTCCCGCTCCGGCCCCAGCCGCCGATGCTACAGGCCTGGCCCCCTCTGCTTGACGACCGCTCAGGGGGCGCATCAGGTACGTCCGCACATACTCCTGATAGTCGCTGGTGCCTCGGAAGCCGGCCTCCTCCCAGCCGATGGAGTAATCATCCAGCTGCTCAATGGTCAGCCCCTCGGTCTCCCTCATCTCTGCAGGAGGGTGAGCCGGGACTATCTGCTCAGGTAACCCGCGGGTCTGGCGTAGAAAACGCTCCCCCAGGTACCAAGCCCGACAGACCGGGCCCTCTAGCAAGATCCAGAAACGCGAGGTCTCCTCAGCACCAGGGAACCGACCCCGCATCGCCGACGGCAAGGAGGCCCATGGCCGCCATGTGATCTGAAAGTGACAGACAGTTTGTTATCTACTGTTATTGAAACATGCAGTGGGAAAGCGAAGCTAAATGAACTGAAAGTAAAGCATACCTCGGCCGGGGTGATGGTGTCAAAATATCGGCGGAAGAAGCCGAACGTCTCCCGTGGTCGCCGGGTGCATCTCCCGTCGAAGCGACTCGAGAACGGGACAGCCGGAGGAGGCTCCGCGACTGGTACGGGTGCAAGCCTAGGGAAGTAGGCGTAAACCCACAACTACAAAACAGATGTCAGTATGACTATCAGAAAAAGCAGAATATACAGAATGAAGCAGAAATGGCAGAGCCGTGTGTTGTGCAGTGTATTGTGTACAGTGTACAGTGTGAGCAGTGTACAGTCAGTGTAAAGCAGAATGTATGTGTGTGCCGTGTGTACAGTATACAGCAAGTATAGAGCAGACCACAGTGTGTGCAGTGTACTGAGTACAGAAAGTACGAGACAGGAATTAAAAAGTGGAGAAGAAATGTACCTCCCAAGCCCGCCAATAACCTCCAAGCAGCTGGCCGCTGCCACGAGAAGCCGAGCTCATATATCCGTACAGGGTGGCCAGAGCAGCGCCGCCCCAATCGTAATGCAAGATATCCCGGACGTCCACCAGTGCGCTGAGAAGGCAGAGAGGCACGGTGTTCGCCCGGTCGGCGAAGATGGTAGTCCCGAACAAGAACATGAGGAAGCCGCGAGCATACCTCTCCTCGTCCTCTGGGGTCATCTGCACCTCCTCCAAAACGGGCTGAACCCTGAACTGTGTCTCGAACCAGGAGTACCGCACGAAGCCTGGACGATCTAGTGGTGGGGCCTCCCCCAGTAAATGGACCTGAGCGGCGGTCCACTCATCCATGTCGATGTCGAAGGGGATCGGATCACCCCCTACCCCGATGCCTGTGAGCATCGAGAAGTCATAAGGGGTCATCGTCATGTCCCCTGCAGCAGAAAAGTGGAAAGAATCGGTGGTGTCCCACTACCTCTCTGCCAAAGCAGCAAGAAGAGGTCTGCATATGGACAACCTAGAGAGCCCTCGGCAGAAGGTGCCGAAGCCCGCCCGGTCCACGATGCGCTGGACCGCATCAGGGAGCTCATCATACCACTCCCGTGCACCAGTATTCCCATACCCGCGAATGGTATGGGAACCCTCCTGCAAACAGAAAATGACAATTGTAAGACAACATTCAAAATGCAGTTTTGAAAGGACAGATATGGCATGTATGCAAGTTTGTCAGATTCAGGCAAATACCGGGTGCCGGTGTGCTTACAGTAAAATACGTGTGCTGTGTCAGCGTGTTTGGGTGTTTCAGAACAGATGTAGCATATGTGCAAATCTAACAGATTCAGACAAATACTGGATGCCAGTGTGTATACAGTGAAAAACAGTGTGTGCCGTGTGTTCGAGTGATTCGGGGTTAGTGCAGTGTGTGTGCATGTGTCAGTCTCAAGCAGATATCAGTTGTATGTATGTTTACAGTCAACTACGGTCTACGGCATATCAGATTTCAGCAGTTAGAGAATACAACTAACTATGGCAGTTTTGTATCCTACATTGCGGAAAGTAAAGCAGAAAGAAGAGAGTTACCTCGGAAGTGCCGAATGAAAGGTGGGAGGTAGGCTCACGCAGTAATAGCTCAGGCGCCGCATGCCTCTCAAAGCTCCGGAACTGACGCAGGCCGTCTGGGGGCAGAACGTGGATCGCCGGCCGGTAGGTCGCCGGGTCGAACGGGCGCTCGCTCAGTGGTAAGAGCTCGACCCTGGGATCCATCTCGTGGTCCGGGGGAGTCCCGCCACGTGGAATGTCGTCCGCCATGAAGAGAGTGGTGTGAAAATGGCCCAGAAAAGGAAAACCGGGTCGGAATACGAAGAGTCAACCGGAAAGTCAACTCCCGAGAGGGTCGGAAATGGCCGGGAAGGCCGGAATGTGAAAGGGCACGGAAATGAAGAGAAAAGTGAGGGGAACAAACCCCGAAAAGGCGAGAACGCCAAACAAGGCACCGAAACGAGAATGTGATCGGTCGAAAACGTCCGAAACGCGAAGAGAAACGCGAATCCGACGACGAAACGGGCGTAGAACGCGAAGAAACGGAGAAACGAGGAAGAGAAAAAGCTCTAGAGAGAGAGAGCAAAGGTTTTCGGCGTGGAGGAAATGAGGAGATAGGGCTTGAAGCCCTATTTTATAACACCCAAGGTGAAAAGTCAAAACTGCCCCGCATCAGCAACTGTTTGCCGGTCGGCAATGTTTTGTGCCGGCCGGCACTTTTTAGTGCCGATGGAATTGTTTTTGTGCCGATGGCCAGCCGGTGGCCTCATCTTTCGGCCGGTGGGGTTCCCACAGCCTTGTTTAGGCCATATGAGAAGTTCGTGGTCTTCATAGCTCAAGAAAGTGCATCTCCGACATTCAACCGGCCTCCGTTTCTATTTCGGGCCGTATCTCCAGTGCGTGGCACTCGAATTCATGCAAGGTGTATCCTTTTTGTATCCTTTTTTTTTAATTCAAAAGTTGCCCCATGTGTGTTGCACAAGTTCATCACACTACTTCGGTGCACTACATCACACTGTCATGCGCCACACATTTGCATTGTTATACACGTGTTACATGCATTACAACGCGCACCCCTCTGCATTGTCATGCACATTTCTCATGCATCATCATTGCATTTCCATTCCATGCATTGTCATGCATTCTGGAATACGTGCGTTGTTGCGCATTTAAGCCCATTTATATTCCGTGTGGCATGAATGTCACACTTAGCATCGCACTGTTTTGTGCATTTCAAAGTTGTTCGCGCTGTTCAGCGCATCGCACTGTTTTGTGCATTTCAAACCTCGCGTTGTTCTGCGCATCGCACTGTTTTGTGCATTTCAAACCTCGCACTGTTCTGCGCATTGCACTGTTTTGTGCATTTCAAAATTGTTCGCGCTGTTCTGCGCATCGCACTGTTTTGTGCATTTCAAACTTCGCGCTGTTCTGCGCATCGCACTGTTTTGTGCATTTCAAACCTCGCGCTGTTCTGCGCATCGCACTGTTTTGTGCATTTCAAACCGTTGCACTATTTTGTGCATTTCAAACCTCGCGCTGTTCTGCGCATTGCACTGTTTTGTGCATTTCAAACCTCGCGCTGTTCTGCGCATCGCACTGTTTTGTGCATTTCAAACCTCGCGCTGTTCTGCGCATCGCACTGTTTTGTGCATTTCAAACTGTCGCACTGTTTTGTGCATTTCAGAGCATCGCACTGTTTTGTGCATTTCAAACTATCGCACTGTTTTGTGCATTTCAAATCGTCACACTGTTTTGTGCATTGCACTCCGTTGCGCGGTTTTGCGCATCTCATTACATTACCTGCGTAGACCGCATGTTTGTAATCTTTTCTTTCCTTGCGTAGACCGCATGTTAATTACTTTACCTGCGTAGACCGCATGTTTGTAATCAATTTCTTTACTTGCGTAGACCGCATGTTAATTACTTTCCCTGCATAGACCGCATGTTTGTAATCATTTCTTCACTTGCGTAGACCGCATGTTAGTTTCATTATCTACGTAGACCGCATGTTTGTAATCATTTCTTTCTCTGCGTAGACCGCATGTTTTGATTGCGTAGACCACATGCTTAATTTCATTACCTGCGTAGACCGCATGTTTTGATTGCGTAGACCGCATGTTTAATTTCATTACCTGCGTAGACCGCATGTTTTGATTGCGTAGACCGCATGTTTAATTTCATTACCTGCGTAGACCGCATGTTTTGATTGCGTAGACCGCATGTTTAATTTCATTACCTGCGTAGACCGCATGTTTTGATTGCGTAGACCGCATGTTTAATTTCATTACCTGCGTAGACCGCATGTTTTGATTGCGTAGACCGCATCTTAACTCCATTACCTGCGTAGACCGCATGTTTTGATTGCGTAGACCGCATGTTTAATTTCATTACCTGCGTAGACCGCATGTTTTGATTGCGTAGACCGCATGTTTAACTCCATTACCTGCGTAGACCGCATGTTTTGATTGCGTAGACCGCATGCTTAATTTCATTACCTGCGTAGACCGCATGTTTTGATTGCGTAGACCGCATGTTTAATTTCATTACCTGCGTAGACCGCATGTTTTGATTGCGTAGACCGCATGTTTAATTTCATTACCTGCGTAGACCGCATGTTTTGACTGCGTAGACCGCATGCTTATTCAAATTTCATTACCTGCGTCGACCGCATGTCTTGATTGCGTAGACCGCATTATCAATTTCATTACCTGCGTAGACCGCATGTTTTACTTGCGTAGACCGCATGTTTTGCTTGCGTAGACCGCATCATTGTTCAATTTCATTACCTGCGTAGACCGCATGTTTTGATTGCGTTGACTGCATCTTTGTTGTTTCCATTACCTGCGTAGACCGCATGCTTATGATCGATTTCGTTGCCTGCGTAGACCGCATGCCCCACTTACATGTTTGTATCTTCACAGCATTGTTATGCTCCCCGCTTGCTTTGCGCTGTCACGCATTTCGAATACACTACTATGCATATTGCTAACAATATTGTACCTGTATAGTTTGTTTTCTTTTCAGGCACGATATTGTATGTACGGTTCATTTGAGGCTGGTGCAACCAGACGAGCCGCACAGGTATTGTATCTCCCGAGTGAGACGTTTTGAGAATTGCATAATTCTCTTACATCCTTTCTGCATTGTTGTGTAGTTTGGTGTATGCTAGCTTAGAACTGTCGCATGTTTGCTTCGTTACAGCTTTCTTTGCATGATCATAAGTTATGCTCAGCTTCGTGCATTGTCTTGCATTTTGCCCCTGCCTTCGGGCGCATATCTTGATTGTGTTGCATGTTTGTCTAAGTCTTCGGCCTTGTCAAAAATGGGTCGTCTCTGGGCTTTGACATTCACTCCCGTCATTGTTATGACTTTCGAGTTCTGTCAAAGAGGGGCAACTATAGACACCCCATTTTTGACCGTCCTCAAGACTTGGACGTCACTGTTTGAACACACGGTGATCTTCCATGTTTGTGTTCGTTTGGAGTTCCCGGAAGTCTCGGCCCGCGCGCCTTGCCTCAGGATCCCCGAACTCGACCGTTTAGTGTCTGGTTTTGCACCAAACACTTGCATCTTGCCTTTGAGAGGCAAGGTGGGGCTTGTAGACCATCCCCACCCACCACCGGCAGTGGCTAGATGCCACCGGCTGGTTTCTGCTGCCACCGGCAATATAGTTTGCCGGCCGGCACTCTTTGTTGCCGGTCAGCACTATTTGTTGCCGACCGGCACTCTTTTTGGCCAAGATGGCATTTTTGGCCGGCCGATTGCTGTTCATCTGCTTTTGCATATATTTTTAGACAGCTGTCTTGCTTTTGCTCCCCTCCATACACGTGTATGGAGGGATCTCCCTCTTGCAAAGCTTGTCTTGTAAGCTTTACAAGAGGCATATAGAGAGAGGCTCTCTCTAAGGCAAGAAGGAGGGCTTTTAGACATTTTTTGGGAGAGAAAAATACAGACCAAGCTCTGGTTTTTCTAGGGTTAGGGTTAGATATACACTCTCTATCTCTCTTTCCCTCTTATTTGTACACTAGGTGTTTTGTGTCTCACTATTGCACACAAACACCTAGTGTTTCACCTTCCTCTTGGAGCTGAGGTTCTAAAGGGTTTGTTTTGAGATTTTGGTGTTGGATTCAAGCTCAATGAGGCCATTGGAGCACCATTTGTGAAGGGGTCTTCAAGGGTGAGATTCTAGTCCTTTTTTCCCCATTCTTGCATTAATTTTATACCTATCTTAGAGCTGTTTTTGTGATTATTGTATAACATAAAAAAGTTCTGTTTTTAGGCCCTCTTTATTGTTTATTAAGAGTGTTTTGTTGTTTGAGGGTTGTTGACCACCCTTAGGCCTCAAAAGGCCTCATTTTGAGCCATTTTGTGTTAGCTCCGGAATTTTGGTGTTGAGGTCTCTTCACCACTGAAATCTTGAGGGATTTCAGTGGTGAAGATGATGCTTTGAAGTCCCAAGAAGGAGAGGGCCACCCCCTCTCCTTATTGTCCTTGAAAAGGGCATATTTTGACCTCTTAAGGAAGCCTATGCTTGAGTGTGTGTTGAGCATGTTTGGTTTGTTTTTCATGCTTATATATCCATAATATAACATGATTTCAAGTTGGTTTTGGAACTCCATGCATGCTTAGCATAGTTGCCATGTAATGCCTTGTTTATGCCTTAATGTGCCTTAGGTTGTTAGCCTTTGTTGGAGCATGTTTTAGGCTTAGTCTTGTGAAGATTATGTGCTTATTTTGCCATGTTCTAAGTCTGTCCATAAGTATTTGGGTTGATTTTAGCATGCATTATATAGCTCCTTTGTATTTGGGCTTGTTGGCCTTGAGTATGTGCATGTGTAGCATGGCATCTTTGCATTGTTTTGGTGATTTGGGATCATTCTATATGCCATTTCAGTCCCATTTCCATGCTTGTTTGATTGCCTCGTATGCCTCTTTAATGCTTTGGAAGCTTGTGTAGCATTGCTCCATGTTTTGGTGTCTTTGCATGCCTTTGTGTTTGAACCATCTAGATGCCATCTAAGTGGTCTTTTGGGCCTTGTGTTATGTGCTAAAAACCTGTTTTAGGTTGCTTAATGCATGCCATGTTTGTTGTGATAAAACATGCTTCAAAGCTCCATGATTTGCCTCAAGTATTTAGACCATGTTTGGTGCATGCTTGGCTTGATTTGTTGCTTGGTTTGGCACCATGTATTAGCATGATTTCAAGGCTTATAATGCATGCTAATTGTTCATGTTTGTCCCTTTCAAGTGTGCTTGAATGTTACTTGACTTGTGGTTAAGTGTTGGTCCTTATGTGCATGTGTGTGTGTATGCCATTTAGCCCTCACTCTTTAGCACTTATGGCCACTGTTTTAGGCCTTATTAGAGTTGCCTAATTCATGTATAAGTCCATCTTTCCATCCATTTGCATTGCCATATGTATGCTTGTATGCTTGCATAAGTGCCTTGCCATGCCATGTTGCATCCTTAGCTTGTATGCCTAGGTTGCATTGCATCTTGCATGCATTCCTTGTCCCTTGACTTGGGTGATAGGGATTAGGAGTTTTGTTTGATTGGTGTGCATACATTTGAAATCAAAGTTGCACGCTTGGTTCTTTGGGCCATCATGCATGGAAATGCGTGATTGGTGGTCTGAGAACCGAGGCACATGTCCCTTTGAGTCATCACAATGATAAGGGACATAGTTGGTGCATACATGCCTTGAATTGTGTTGCCATGCTTTGTTTTGCCCTCTGTTGCTGTGAGTTGCAGGTTCTGCAGGAATACTCTGCCGACCGGCAGTGTAATGTGCCGACCGGCACCATTTTCTCTGCCGACAGATTCAATTTTGTGCCGATGGCCATACCACACTGCCGGTGGCAATTTCAATCAGCCGGTGGTGATCCTCTCTGTCCAAGGGATCAATCCTGAGGCTTTGACAGCCTCCAGAGGAGGAAAGGAAGGAAAACAGAGGCAGCCCATGCATGGTGGCGCGCTTCCCGAGGCGTTTTCCTGCTTTAATTAATTTATTTAATTTGTTAATTAAATTAGGCAATTTGTAATATTAATTAGCTTGCGTAGTTAATTAATTTGTAATATTTATTCGGTCCCTCCGAGCGAGGGCAAGTCTGTAATAAGTGTGTGTGGGTGGTGTGTATGTCTTCCAACCTCACTTCTTTCTTCCCTTTTACTTACCCGCTTTAATGGTTAGTATTAGGGCACGTTTAATTTAGCATACCTTATGCTATGCATGCGTGCATTCATGCATTTTGTATTACATGCATTGGGCTCGGTACATCACGCTAATTGCATTTGTACTTCAAATCGAAAATCAAATATGTGATAATTGTGCATTTTCACATAACATGTTTAGGATAGCCGAGCCTATTCTAGTAGCATTTTGTATGCGATGCATTAGGCACTTCACATGGACTTGGATCATGCATGTTTGCTAACAAGTTCTTTGTTTTGGCACGGAGTACTATGTAAGTATTTCCGCTTTAGCATATCACATGAGTGTGAATATTGCCATGACAGCATGCTTAACATGTGGCTAGATGCTTATGTGTTAAACTGTTTTGAATGCCTGTGGGTGAAGGTTGGGTTGTTTGAGTTGGAAAAAACTCGTTGAAATCCGTATTTTAGCCTACTTGCGAGTAGCAAATTCTAAAACATTTTCAAACCGAACGGATATGCAATGTTTATTTCCAAATTAGGCAATCTAGTCTATACTTGTTTGCTGTGCGCATAACATAGTAATTCTAGGCTAATAATTGGTTTAAGAACACGTAAAGTTTTCAAAAGCGGATATCACGGTTAGTAGAGGCCGGTCTTCGGACCGGGCGAAAGGGGGTGCTCATAGCTGACCTTCCCCGATCGTACCCAAGCTCCCGAGCCGAGACAACTCCGGTGATGACGGACATGTGGCCTTCGGCACAGAGTCAGGGTTTCCTAAATTTCCCCATTTTTAAAAAAATATTTAGGTGGCGACTCTGTATCTGGCAAAGCAGTCCATGTTTGGCACTACTTTTTCAAAAATCTGTTTCTCAAAACGATTTGCCAGATTTGGACTCTTTGGTTCAGATTAAGAACCGTGACACAAGTCGAGTCCGAACTGTAGTAACCCCAAATGAACAGAACGGGACTCATCCTCCCGGGGCGTTCGGGCGCCGTCTACAAGGGGCAACTGTAGACACCCCATTTTTGACCGTCCTCGAGACTTGGACGTCACCGCTTGGAACACTCGGTGATTATCCATGTTCGTGTTCATTTGGAGTTCCCGGACGTCTCGGCTCGCGCGCCCTGCCTCAGGATCTCTGAACTTGACCGTTTAGTGTCTGGTTTCACACCAAACACTTGTGTTTTGCCTTGGAGGGGCAGGGAATGCCTTGTGAGGCATCCCCACATACCACCGGCAGTGGCTAGAGGCCACCAGCTGGTCTTTTGCTTCCATCGGCACTATTTGTTGCCGGTCGGCACCTTTTTTTGTCGAAATAACTTTTTTGGGCAGCCGACCACTGTTCATCTACTTTATGGAGATATTTTGTGCCAGCTGTGATAGCTGGCACCAACTCTGCCTCCCTTCATACACGTGTATGGAGGGATCTCCCTCTAAGCAAGCTTGTTGTATAAGCTTTGCAAGAGGGAGTCTTATAAGAGGAAGGGCTTTCCTCTTTGATCTAGGTTAGAAAGTTAGAAACAAAAACCAGAGCTTAGAGATATAGATATATCCTATCTCTATATCTCCCTCTCTCTCCTCCTTTGTGTGTGATTTTTGGCCCAAAAGTGTGTTTTTACCTTACTTTTGCACCATTACACACACTATTACACCTTGCTCCGAGATTGAGGGACTTGGGGGGTTGATTCTTGAGTTTTTGGACTGATTTTGATTAAAAGAAGAGGGCTGGACCATTTGTTCTTCAAAGGTTCTTCAAGGGTGAGCATCTTACTTTATATTCCCCAAACTTGCAATAGTCTTTTACCTATCTTGCTTGTTGATTTAGCTTTTGTGTATAACATGAAAAAGGCTTGTATTCTCATGCTTTAGAACTTTCATTAAGGTTATTTTGTGGTTTGAGTGCTAACTCACCTCATTAGGCTTTATTTGGCCTCTTTTGTGCTTCTTTTGAGAGGCCTTGTTTGCTTGAGTGTGTTGGTCTTTTCATCACTAAAAACCAGTTGATTTTCAGTATTAAAAAAGGTGGTTTGAAGTCTTGCATAGGGGAGGGACACCCCTCTCCCTTCATTGTCTTGTTTCTTTACATTTTGGCCTAAAAAGGTAGCATGTATGTTTGATCATCTTGAGCCTTATTTCAGAAGTTTTTTGGATGTTTTAGGTCATATATAACCTCTATTTTTGGCCAGATTTGTGCCTCCTTGTATGCTTGTGGTACTTGCTTTGTATTGCTCCATTTGGCCTAGAAATGTCCCTTGTGTTTAGACCATGATTTTTGCATGTGTTGGCTTGGTTCCTTGAAGATGTTAGCACTATTTTTCCATGCTTAAAGTCTGTTGGTTATCCATTTCGTCATGTTTGACATGTTTGATATGGTTGCTATGCATTTTGGCTTGTGAGCCCTCAAGTATATGAGTCACAAGCATGCCTTAGTTGGTCCACTTTAATGAGTTGAAGTCGTTTGCCATGCTATTTCAGTCCCTAAATCATGCTTGCATTCATCGTTCCTTTTGTGCCTTGAGGGTGTACCCTTTTATGCCTACATTTGAGCCTTGATGCATACACCTCTTTGGGGGCCATCTTAGCTGCCATATTAGGAGGGTTTGGAGTCCTATTTTGTCTGCAAAAACTCTGTTTTTACTTGTCTAAACCATACCATGATTTGGTCTTGTTGTTGGAAATGAAGTGACCCTTTTGGTGCCTTAGCCTTGGGTCTATTGGCTTGCATGTTGACATGAGAGCTTGCCCATCATTTTGAGCACTTTTTGGTGCTGTTTTGAGGTGAATTAAGGCCTGCACCTTTATCACTTTAAGGCCCTCTTGCATGCTTGTCTCATGTTTGCTACATAATTGTTTCATAAATGTGTAGTCCCATGCTAACTTTATGGTAAATTGGTTCATGTTTGCATCACATTTGCACCTTGCATGCTTAGCATTGCATATTTGTCATGATAGTTCTATAACATTTGCCATGACTTGAATATTTGGCACCATGTTGCATTTGAATCATGTTTACATAACATGCATTGCATTGCGTGGTTTGGGGTGTCAAACCAAGTGTGAGAATCAAGGAACATTCATACTACAAGTGATGTAATGTGCTTTGATTCTCGGTCACCGAGGCCTTTGACTCCGACTTGATAAGGCTTTGGTTCTCATTTTGTTTGTTGCATGCATCCTTACATCAAGTGGCAAATTTGATCCCTTGGGCTATCATGCACCATTGATGGCTCGATGATCGAAGGTCATACTTCCTTGAGTTCAAAGCATGATAGGATGTATGACCATGCTCACATGTGCCTGAAAACCCCATGCCATGCACTATCTGTTCTCTGTTTGCTGTCAAAACTGTCTTCTGCAGGAAGTTTCTGCCGACCAGCAGAATTTAGTGCCGACCGGCAATCACTGAAGTGCCGATGAGTCCAAGAACAGCCGGTGGAAATTGTAGAGTGCCGGTGGGAATTCTGTCTGGCCGGTGGTGCTCTGCAGCATGCAAGGAACCTATTCTGGAGTTTTGGCAATTTTCAGAGAGACAGGGCAGTACAAACAGAGGTGGCAGGGGTACGGTACGGGTTTTTCGGGCGAGCCGAGTTCCGAGCATGCATCATTTGCGCATCCCGAGGCAGAGGCTGCGGCTGCGGCTGCGGCCACCCTCTTCTTTCTTTTGCATCCTTTCTTTTAATTAATTAGAAATTCTGTAATAATTTTATTTGCTTATCATTTGGGACTGTAATATTTATTTGTACCCTCCGAGTGAGGGCAATTATGTAATAAGGGTGCGTGAGTGTGTGTATGTCTTCTAACCTCACGTCTTTCTTCCCTTTTATTTACCTGCTTATGATGGTAGATTAGGGCATGTTTAATTTAGCATACCTTATGCTATGCATGCGTGCATTCATGCATTTGTACTGCATGCATGAGGCTTGGTACATCACGCTAACTGCATTTGTACTTCAATTTACAAATCGAATATGTGATAATTGATCGCATTACATATGCCATGCTTAGGTTAACCGAGCCTATCTAAATTGCATCCTGTATGTGTTGCATTAGGCAATTTAACATGAACTAGGACACGCACGTTTTGCTAACTAGTTTACTATTTTGGCACGGAGTACGATGTAAGTATTTATGCTTTAGCATCTCGCATGTGTGTGAATGTTAACATGACAGTATGCTTGCCATGCGGCTAAATGCTTATGTGTTAAACTGTTTGAATGCCTGTGGGTGAAGGTTGGATTGTCTGAGTTGGAAAAACTCATTGAAATCTGTGTTTAGCCTACTTGCGAGTAGCAAAATCCAAAGTACTTCCAAAGCAAACGGATATGCAATGTTTATTCCCAAATTAGGCAATCTAGTCTATACTTGTTTGCCGCGCGCATAATATAGTAATTCTAGGCCAATAACCGGAATAAGAACACATAAACGTTTTCAAAACAGAATATCACGGTTAGTAGAGGCCGATCTTCGGACCGAGCGAAAGGGGGTGCTCATAGCTGACCTTCCCCGATCGTACCCGGGCTCCCGAGCCGAGACAACTCCGGTGATGATAGACACGTGGCCTTTGGCACCGAGTCAGGGTTTCCTAAATTCCCCCTTAATAAAATATTTAGGTGGCGACTCTGTATCTGGCAAAGCAGTCCATGTTTGGCACTTCTTTCAAAATCTGTTTTCTCAAAACGATTTGCCGGATTTGGACTCTTTGGTTCAGATTTAGAACCGTGCCACAAATCGAGTCCGAACTGTAGCGGGGTCCCCCTGCGGACTTGTTACACCCCGGAAGTTCAGCTTTTCTGAGCCGTCTAAAGAAGAGATCCAAGATGTGAGATTTTCTGTAAGAAACGCCTCCATTTCTTGTGCAAAGCAGTGATGAAATGAATGTTCCCGAAGTTGAGGCTTTTATAGAGGGGAAAACACTATTTAGGAGGACACGTGTCGAAAATTGGACGGCTGCAAGGATAAGTGGCCGGCCGGCCACCTTTTCTAGCTGGCCGGCCACATTTCTCCTTTCCAACACAAAAAACTGGCCGGTCGGCTCCCAAAAGTGGCCGGCCATGCTCCAGTGTATGCCTTTGGCCCTGTTTTACCCTCTGAGGGAAAGTTTCAAGCATTTCCATGCGACGGATGTGCCGAAGGCCTCTATTTTCCTCTGTCTTGGATGCGTTCCGTCGCCCAGATCGTCCGAAGTACACTTCACTTTGTTAAGTCTTGTTTTTCGAGTTGTTATTTTGCTTATCGAGTTGTTGTTTTGTTTATCGAGTTGTCGTTTTGCTTATCAAGTTGTTTGTCGAGCTGTCGTATTTCGTGTTTTTGAGTTGTTACTCGTTGTTTAAGCTTTTTGTTTAAAGTCTTGTTTATCGAATTGTCAACATTATTACATTTTGTTTATCGAGTTGTAAACTTGCTAGGGTTCTATTATATCTTAGTAAGTTGAGTTGCTTAGTCTGTTGCGTCGGTTCACTACCTGACTTGGTGATTACACAATGCACATTCCCATTCAATTTCTTTTTTGTGCAAAATAAAATGATGCAATACGATGCTAAAAGTTTAAAATACAAACACCTTTTCAAAAGTTGTTTCATTCCATCATGTTTTACAACAAGCTAAGGCACAAGTTTTTACAGAAAAATAAAACTGCCTAATAATATGCAAAGTGCTACAAACTACTAGCAAAAAGGAAAATAAAGCAGGAAACAGCAGCATCAATACCCTCGGGAGCGGGAATGGGAGGCCCTCCTCATCCTCTTCTGCGGGATAACCTCTGCACCACCATCATCATCCGGGTCAGAGCTGTCGTCCTCAAGATCCCCCTCAGCCTCGCCTCCACTCCCGGAACCAAGACCGGAGTCCCCCTCCTCAGCAGATGTCTCTGACTGACGGTCTGTAACCTCCTCATCCTCCTCCTCATCAAGCTCCGCCTCTATAACATGTGCCCTGTGTCAGCGAGAGGACTCTCCTCGAGCTCCTCGGAAAGGCCTGGATGGCCCAACTCCTCGGGAAGGCCTGGATGGTCCAGCTCCGTGAAAAGGCCCAGATGGCCCAGCTCCCCGAGAAGGCCCGGGTGGCCTGGCCTGCGGTTGAGCATATACCGAAGGCATCTGAGAACAAAGAATTCAAAGTAAATACATTAGTCCAAATATGTACGTCAGATGCAGATGCAAGCAAAAACTACATGGAGTGGGTGCATGTAAACACAGTGTACAAGCGGGGTGTGTGCCAGATGTGCTCTACACAAATAGCCTATCAATGCAGTAGAAATTAGCATGTCATCAGAAGTACGATAAATGCTGGAAAACTAAAGGGTACCTGGAAGCCCATGATAGACAACTGTGCCTCCCTCCGCAAGACCATGCCCTCGAGTGAGGCCACCAATCCGACCACCTCCTCCATGTACTCTCTGGGTGGCTGCAAATACAAGCTCAAATCATCAACGAATAAAGGAGTGTCTAAAGCATTTGAATGATAGATGAAAAGCAGTAGAACATACCAGCAGTGAGTCGGGATCAATGACATATCGATGACCGGGCATCAGAGGCTCAATCGGGATCGGAGTCGGAGAGATAGCCCCAAACTGCCACCACATCAGCTCAGTCGGCATATCCGGCCACCCAGGATGAGAAAGAGTCGGAGGAATCAGGGGAACCGGTCTACCCCCACCTCTAGATGTACCAGCCCTGCTGGTGGAAGGGGCGTCTGCAGCCCAAGCCCGAGCCTGGCTAGAGGATGGCATACCAGCAAACCTCGTCATCGGGGTGCGAACTCCCGTCAATGGAGGTATCAGGTATGTATGACGGTAAGTGGCGTAGTCCCCCTCCTCGAGATGTAACAAAGCATCAGTACCCAACATAGCACTGACTACATCCTGGGAAGAGAACCTATCAGCAGTCCGCATACTGACTGGGGGTGCTGCGGGAGGGTCCTGAGAAAGGTACCCCCACACCTGACGTAAAAAGCGTTCCCCCAGAAACCATGCTCTACCAACCGGTCCTTCGCGCAGGAGCCTGTACTGGGAGGTACCCGATCCTCCGGCATACTGAAATCGGAGACCATCACCTAAGGGTGCCCAGGGATGCCATGTGATCTGCGGAGAACAAGTGCATAAACCAATCAGAAATCGAGAATATGCGTGGCAAATCAAAGATGAAAATGGAAGGGACTGAGAGTTCTGAAGTACCTCCGATGGCCGCACAGTGTCAAAATACTGCCGTAGATAAAGGAGAGTCTCGCGGGGTCTCGGCCGGTGCTGGCCCTCGAATACCAGCGAGTACGGGGTCATAAGGGGCCCTGCCACCTCCAACTCTGGGGCTAACGTCGGGAAGTATACGTAGACCCATAACTGAGAAAAGCAGTGCAGAATGTAAATACAAAGCGCTGAGGGCAAAATACAGACTGTAAAGTGCGTTGTGTGTGCAATGTACAAGTAATGAGGAGCAGGAATGTAAATCAAGAGGACAGAAAGTACCTCTCAAGCTCTCCAATAACCGCCAAGTAAGTCTCCCTGCCCGCGGGAGGTGGCGCTCATGTAGCAGTAAAGGGTAACCAGGCCGGCGCCACCCCAGTCGTACCGACTGACCTGTGATAGGTCAACCAGAGCGCTCAACAGATATAGCCCAACCGTGTTCCCTCTATCGGCGAACAAAGTAGTCCCGAAGAGGAACATAAGAAAACCGCGGGCATACTGCTCTGTCTCCTCAAGAGTCCCGGGCTCCATCTCCACCCGCCGAAAATGGAAAGAGAACCAAGTGTACCGGACTCTCCCGGAAGCCCTGTCAACAGGCATTCGGGCCCCCAGTAAATGTATCCAAACGGCCTCCCATTCGCCCATGTCCTCGTCGTAAGGAATGGGCCAACCTCCTATGTCCAGGCCGGTCAATACAGCGAAATCCAGCGGGGTCATAGTCAAATCCCCAGTGGCGGAAAAATGAAAGGAGTTGGTGGTGTCCCCCATCTCTCCACCAAAGCTGCCATCAGTGTCCTCCTGGCAGGACAACGCGATAATCCCATGCAGAAGGCCCCGAATCCCGCCAGATCTACTAAATCCCGGACAGCCTCCGGGAGCTCAGTATACCAATCTCTCGCAGCGGTGGAGCCATATCCCCGCACATTGCGAGAACCAACCTGCATTCAGAATGAATACGTGTGTCAGTATAAAATGAATGAGTTGTGTGCCAATGAAATGAATGAGCTGTGTGCCAATGAAATGAATAAGCTGTGTGCAAGTAAATGGGCTGCGTGTTCAGAAAATAAGAGTTTGGGCTGTGTGTTCTACTTTTAATCAATGTGGGCTGTGTGTTCACCTTCAACATGGGCTGCGTGTTCAAAAAATCAGAGTTTGGGCTGTGTGTTCTACTCTCAATCAGTGTAGGCTGTGTGTTCACCTTCAACTTGGGCTGCGTGTTTAGAAAATCAGAGTTTGGGCTGTATGTTCTACTCTTAATCAGTGTGGGCTGTGTGTTCACCTTCAACTTGGGCTGCGTGTTCAGAAAATCAGAGTTTGGGCTGTGTGTTCTACTCTTAATCAGTGTGGGCTGTGTGTTCACCTTCAACTTGGGCTGCGTGTTCAGAAAATCAGAGTTTGGGCAGTGTGTTCTACTCTTAATCAGTGTGGGCTGTGTGTTCACCTTCAACTTGGGTTGCGTGTTCAGAAAATCAGAGTTTGGGCTGTGTGTTCTACTCTTAATCAGTGTGGGCTGTGTGTTCACCTTCAACTTGGGCTGCGTGTTCAGAAAATCAGAGTTTGGGCTGTGTGTTCTACTCTTAATCAGTGTGGGCTGTGTGTTCACCTTCAACTTGGGCTGCGTGTTCAGAAAATCAGAGTTTGGTCTGTGTGTTCTACTCTTAATCAGTGTGGGCTGTGTGTTCACCTTCAATATGGGCTGCGTGTTCAGAAAATCAGAGTTTAGGCTGTGTGTTCTACTCTCAATCAGTGTGGGCTTTGTGTTCACCTTCAACTTAGGCTGCGTGTTCAGAAAATCAGAGTTTGGGCTGTGTGTTCTACTCTTAATCAGTGTGGGCTGTGTGTTCACCTTCAACTTGGGCTGTGTGTTTAGAAAATCAGAGTTTAGGCTGTGTGTTCTACTCTAAATCAGTGTGGGCTGTGTGTTCACCTTCAACTTGGGCTGCGTGTTCAGAAAATCAGAGTTTGGGCTGTGTGTTCTACTCTAAATCAGTGTGGGCTGTGTATTCACCTTCAACTTGGGCTGCGTGTTCAGAAAATCAGAGTTTGGGCTGTGTGTTCTACTCTTAATCAGTGTGGGTTGTGTGTTCACCTTCAACATGGGCTGCGTGTTCAAAAAATCAGAGTTTGGGCTGTGTGTTCTACTCTCAATCAGTGTGGGCTGTGTGTTCACCTTCAACTTGGGCTGCCTGTTCAGAAAATCAGAGTTTGGGCTGTGTGTTCTACTCTTAATCAGTGTGGGCTGTGTGTTCACCTTCAACTTGGGCTGCGTGTTTAGAAAAACAGAGTTTGGGCTATGTGTTCTACTCTTAATCAGTGTGGGCTGTGTGTTCACCTTCAACTTGGGCTGCGTGTTCAGAAAATCAGAGTTTGGGCTGTGTGTTCTACTCTCAATCAGTGTGGGCTGTGTGTTCACCTTCAACTTAGGCTGCGTGTTCAGAAAATTAGAGTTTGGGCTGCGTGTTCTACTCTTAGTCAGTGTGTGCTGTGTGTTCACCTTCAAATTCGGGCTGTGTGTTCGACAAATCAGTGTTTGAGCCGTGTGTCCACTTCTTAACTAATGTGTACCGTGCGTTCGCAATCAGTTAATGAGCCGAGTGTTCAGAAATTCAAGTGTTTAAGCTACATGTTCAAAATGCAAACAAAGTACTATGTCATAGGCTAAACGGTGTGTTCAAGCATGGCAAAGGCACAAAATGCACGAAAAATGCAGAAAATAAAGTAAATACCTCTCGTGCCTCATAGGAGAGGTGATGCTCTGGCTCTCGCAGAAGTAGATCTCCGGGTGCTCGATCATCAAAATCAGTAAAGTGACGAAAAGTGGCCGGGGGAAGAACATGTGCCGACGGGGCATACCTCTCAGGAATAAAGGGTCGAACCCTCGGAGGCAAAGTCATGACATCAAAATCATCCCCGGCACCTGGAGAGCCTCCACCATGAGGAAAATTACCCGCCATTTCGGAAAATCTACAAAAGGGGCAAAAATGAGCAAAATTGAGCAAAAATTGGAAAAAGTCAACAAAAGTCAACTCTCGGGAAGTGAAAAAGTCAACAAAAGTCAACTCCCGAGAAAATCTTCCAAATATTGAGACAAACTCACCTCAAGTGGCGAAAATGAGAAAAGAAGCCCCGAAACCAAAATTTAATCGGTTCAAAGCGCTTGAAATTGAATGTTTTCGCGAAAACAACTTGCGTGGGGCGTTGGAAAACGCGTATAGAGCCCGGATCTGAGGGAGAAAATGGTTTGGGAAACAAGAGGAGAAGATTTCGTGGCTGATGTTATGAGCTCAAAGTGTTTGGGTGAGAGAATATATAGAAAAAAAGGTGAAAAGACCAAATTACCCGCGGATTTGGGCAGGTGGCCAGCCGGCCACCTTTTCTAGCCGACCGGCTATTCTCTTTTTGGAAAAGTGGCCGGCGGCCTCCCCTTGGGAAAATAACTGGCCGGCCGTATCTCCCACATGCTCACCTAGCTCTCTTCAAATTTTGAGGAAGATTGGAGTTCCCGGGACCTGAAAAAGTTCAAGAAAAGTGCACTTTCGGTCGCGAAATTGCTCCGCCAGAACTTCAGCTTCAAGATTCTGACATGTGTCTCATCATCATTCATCGAAATCAAGATGTATCCTTTTTGAATGTGTTGTAGCCTTTCCAGGAAGTGAATCGGAGGCCGTGATCGAGTCGCCTTCGCCGAAACACGCGTTTCTTTGCTCGTTATTTCGTAACAAACGGGCACCTCGATTTATGCTCGTTTTGCACTATCATGCACATAACTTGCATTCTCATAAGCATACTTGCATTATTATGCACATTTCTTGATATTGCCATACCTCTGTGCTTGAGCATGCGTTGTCACACACGTTCCTTTCTCGCATCGCGATGCATTCACTCGCCGGCACTGTGTGTGTCAAACTTTCAGAATCACATTGAATATATGTTGTTAGCATATTGTGCTTGTTGAATTTCTCTCTTTTTGCAGGCACGATATTGTATGTACGGTTCATTTGAGGCTGGTGCGACCAGACGAATCGCGCAGGTATTGTATCCTCTCCGTGTGAGACGCGACGAGAATTGAATGATTCTCCGCATTCTTAACTGCATGAAATGTAGTTGTTACTTTGCATTCTTGCTTAAAACTGTTGCATCTATTTGCGAGTACTTGCTTCATTACAGCTTGCTGCATTTGCATGATCATTGAGTTACCTCCGGCTCTGTGCATATCGCTTTGCATTTTGCCCCCCTGCCTGCGGGCATGCCTGCGGGCACATCTCTGTTTATCTTGTATGTTTGTCTAAGTCTTCGGCCTTGTCAAAAATGGGTCGTCTCCGGGCTTTGACATTCACTCCCGTCACTTATGACTTTCGAGTTCTATCAAAGAGGGGCAACTATAGACACCCCATTTTTGACCGACCTTGAGACTCAGACGTCACCAGTCGAGCGCTTGGTGATATTGCATATTGTGCTCGTCCAGAAGTTTCAGAGTCTTGGTCGTGAGCCCTGCCTCCGGATTTTCGAACCTTCTTCTGTGCCTTGCCTCGGTTTGCGAACCAAACTCGGTTTTCTCTGTTTCTTTTCCTGAGGGGAGGGAGTGGTCCCATAGACCATCTCTCAGTGGCCGTGGGCTACATTTTGTGGCTGTAGGCCATTTTTCCCATTTCGGAGCCCGGTTCCCGGTTTTCGGAGCTGTCAAGCCGTGTGCCTCGGTTCGGGACCGCTTAACCACCTCCTATTGCTCCGATTTTTGGCGTACTTCTTATTTGCTCCCTTTTGAGGGACACTGAGGTCTGAGAGACCCACTTCGTGGCCGAATGCCACTTTCGGTGCTTAACAGGCAATTTTTGGGGCCCCGAACTACGTGTTCTGGCCCCCGAACATTCGTTTTGCATCGGTTTTCGCTCATTTTTGGCAGGTACCTCTGTTTCATCACCAGGAAGGCTGTAGAAGGGTGGGAGGCCAGCAATTGTTTCAGCAACCAGTTATATTCCTCCGGCGCCCTCCGACGCCCGTTTTTCTCACTTCCGAGCCAATGTTGAACACCCTTGGACCATTTTCTTGAACTTCTAACCACATATTTGTGTTGTACACACATAGGAGGACACCAAAAGTTGGTGGCCGGCCAGTAATTCCATCTGACCCTTTTGAACCTTTCCTAAAATTGGCCTATTCTCTCTCCTGTTTTACAGTTGACAATTTTGAACCACAGGGTTGTGTTGAGGGCACCTGGGAGGACACCAATCTGTGGTGGCCGGCCATTAATCTCGCCTGACCTTTTTGACCCTTGGCCGGCCGGCCATGGGAGGTGGCCGACCGGCCACCTGCAACTCCAAAACCTGGCCGGCCATGATCCTTGCAATATGTACATTACAGCTATACATTTTTTTCCCCCCAAAAACCTGTATCCGGGGGGACAACTTTTGGGGGGAAACTTGGCTTGTTTTCCCCCCATTTCTTTCCCTCCTTTTCCCCCCTCTTTGGTCCATATACTTGGCTGGCCAGCTCTGTCCAAAGGGTTAGAAAATTTCCCTTCAAGCCCTTTGCATTATATCTCTGTCCCTCTCCATCTCCAAGCTTCCATTCTTCAAACCCTACACCATTTTACACTACACCACCAAGCCCTATCCTTCCATCCTCCACTCCAACAGTTTGAGGGTGTTCTCCAGAGCTTAGGGGTGCTGCAAACTCAAGCCAAGAGTTGCTAAAGACTTGTCTTCAAGGGTAAGTTCTATTTCCCCTCTTTTGAGCTTAATTTTGTATCATTTCTTAGCCATACATGCTTGCTATTTTAAGCTCTGGCCCTAACTAAAAGTGGCATTTTTTTGAGCTCCTTTTCACTTTTTCTTAAGGGCCTCTCATTGTTTGAGGCCCCCTTGATACACTTGCTTCATTATCCTTCTTATATGTCATTATCTTGCATAGTATTTTTGGCCTGTGTATGATCTGTTTTGGAGCATGATGTAAACTGTAGATAGGCTTATTTTGAGCCCTTCTTCAACATTGAAGAAGGGCTCATCACTTTTTGGGACCCCCATGTGCCACTTGCCATTATACCCCTCTTTGGTCCCCATTTTTGCATGATTTATTAACCTATTGTGCTTCTGTTTTTGGGCTCTTTTTAGAACTGAAAACAGTCTTATTTTGGCCCATTATTCATGTTTCATTAAGAGCCTTTCATGGTTTGAGGCATCTTTCATACACTTCATGTTATATCCCTCTTTTGGGCCTCATTTTGCATAGCATTTTGGACATATTTTCATACTGTTTTGGGTCCGTCCATCAACTGTAAAATGATTTATTTTTAGCCCCTCTTTAACATTGTTGAAGGGCCCCTTTGTGTTTAAGGCCAGAAACCACTACTTGCTTATTTGGCCATCTTTTGGCCCATTTCTTGCATGAGAGTTTAGCCATACCTGTGCTGGTTTGTGTGGTTTGCCATAAACTGTAAAAGATCATATTTTGGGCCCCTCTTCAACTTTGTTGAAGGGCCCTAATCTGTTTGGGGTCAGCAGCTGCGAGTTGTTTCATTATCTCACATTTAGGGCCATTTTTGCATGCTAGTTTTGCCCTATTTTTGCTTGCTTTTTGGCCATGCTTTGAACTGTAAAAATGCTTATTTTGGGGCTTCCTTTCTTCTGTCTTTTCATTCCATGTACCAATTATGCATGCATTGCATAGCCATAGGCCATTTCATGCGCCAAAATTCATGTTTCGGGACTTGTTCCATGCATCGGGTATCATTTCGCCTTGTTTCGGGGCTGTTTTGCCCCTCATTTTTTCTACTGATTTTTGCATGTTTGCATATCATATTCCATGTCTTTGCCATGTCTCATTAGAGTAGCATTTCGGTGCCTAAGGGTCGGTCCTCGATTTGCGTGCACACGTGCACGCATTTCGAGTTGTCTTGTTTTCATCTGATGGCCTCCTATGTGAGTGTGGCTGAGGCTCTCTCATGTTGGTGTAAGCCCATTATTGCATTGCGTATGCCATTTCATCCATAGCATTGTGTATTACCTTATTGCATTGTGTATGCCATTCCATAACATTGTGTATGTTAGGATTGTATCTTAGTCGCATTCCATGCATGTCATGCATATTGCATCGTGTTCGGGATAGGAGTTATCCCGGGCACGGGAAACGAGGTACGTTTCGTACTCCGAGTGATGAAACGTGTCTCAATTCCAAGTCACCGACACTCCGGATTACCCATGATGGAGTTAGGTTTTGTTGTGTTTATATGTGCATTCATTCTACATTGAATTGCACATTTCGACCCCTCGACCATCATGCATCGATATGCGTGATTGGTGGCACGAGGATCGAGGCATGCATATATCTGTGAAAATACATTACTATGCCCCTTTCCTGCTCTCTGTTGCAGCAAATCAAGAATCAGCGGTCTTCCGAGGCTTGGCACGCATTTCAAGAACAGGTGTAAACAGAGGCTAATTGGGGCATCATCATGAATTTCCGCGCAAAGGCAACCCGGGCATGCATCATTCATCAGAGTCAAGGCAGTCCCTGGCTTGCATGCCAGTTTACAGCTTTCTTAGTTAATTTGTAAATTAATTAGGAATTTGTACATTATTTGGACTGTAATATTTGGACTGTACTATTCTTTCATTTGGGACTGCATTATTTATTTGGACCCTCTGTGCGAGGGCATAATTGTAATAAGTGTGGGTGAGTGTGATGTATGTCTTCCAACCCCACGTCTTTCTTCCCTTTTATTTACCTGCTTATGATGGTTAGATTAGGGCATATTTCAATTAGCATACAGTATGACAGCATGTTTGCATTCATTCATCTGTTTTGCATGCACTGGGCTCAGCGCATCATACTAACTGCATTGTATTTCAATTTCAAAGTTGAATACATGTTAGCTGTAGCATTCCATATGTCATGTTTAGAATAGCCGAGCCTGCTGTAGTTGCATTTTTGCATGTGTTGCATTAGGCATTTCTGTATACTTAGGATTCATGCATGGATTTCTAATGAGTTTCTGTTTTGGCTTGGAGTACTCGGTGAGTTTTTATGCTTTAGCATCCTTGCATGCGTGTGAGTGACTACCATGAATAGCATGCTTACCATGAGGCTAATTGCTTATGTGATATAATTGCCTAAATGCCTGTGGGTGAAGGTTGGGTCAGTTGGATTGGGACAATTCATCAAATGTTTGTTTTAAGCCCACTAGATAGTGGCAAAACCATCTTTTCTAAGCCCACCCGAGGGTGGCAAAATCTGCATTTTAAGCCTACTTGCGAGTAGCAAACCATCTTTCAAAACAAACATGAAATGTTTTGTTCCAATTCGGGCGACCCGGTCTATACTTGTATGCTGTGCGCATCACATAGTAATCTAGGCTAATAACCGGAATAAGAACACACAATGTTTTCAAAAATTGATATCATGGTTAGTAGAGGCCGATCTTTGATCGGGCGAGCGGGGGTGCTCACGAAGTGACCTTCCCCAATCGTACCCAAGTTCCCGAGCCGAGGCAACTTTGGTGATGACGGACACGTGGCCTTAGGCAACGAGTCAGGGTTTCCTAAATTTCCTAAAAATAAAATATTTAGGTGGCGACTCTGTATCTGGCAAAGCAGTCCATGTTTAGCACTTCTTTCAAAAAATCTGTTTTCTCAAAAACGATTTGCCGGATTTGGACTCTTTGGTTCAGACTTAGAACCGTGACAATTTGAGAGTCCTGAGTTGTAGTGACCCCAATATCGAACAGAACGGGACTAACCTTCCGGGGGTGTTCGGGGGACGTCTACAGTAGGGGGAGAATTGTTGGGATATACCTCCTTATTGGAGTGTGGGACCCAATTGGTTTATTAAAAGAGTTTAATTTTTTTTGGAGACCTAATTCAGTTTGGTAACAACTAGGATTTTGGTAAAATAAATCCAAGATTTAACAATATATAAATATTGTTTATGTGTGTCGTGGGTAGCAGCAGCAAGTAATTAATTCAGTGAGATTGCACTTGGTAATCAATTCGGTCCACTTTGCTTTGTGTAGCAACAATTTGTTTGATATTAATTCAATTCAGTGGGTTGCTTTCAAGCACTGTTTAAAGGCTTTGATGACTTCGGCGTGCAGTCGGTGTTGATTTAGGTTATTATTTTGGGTCTTCTACAACTCTGGTTCTGAAGATTTTGGTTCATCTATTTGGTGAGATCTTTCCTCTTTGTTTATTTGTGATTATTTGAAATTCACCTAAGGGTGGTTTGTGAGACCATTCGTGTCTCGTTTGTAATCGTTTGGAAACTTATTTGGTTGATAGTGGAATCGGATTTCGATCCCGTGGACATACCTCACATTGAGGGAACCACGTAAAAATTCTTGTGTTGTTTTTTATTTAATTTTTCCGCATTAATTTTTATTCCCATTGATTGATTTACTTGTGGGGAATCATTGATTTTCCCTAACAATTATTTGGTCTTCGTAGAATAATTACAACTCTCTAGAGAGGGAGAGATAGAGAGAGGGAGATGTGGGGCTCTATATGTGGGGGTTTGTATATGGCATGCTCGCTATAAAGAGGGCACGCAAGAGAAAGAAGAGTTTGGGGGATCTTGTCGCATATGTTGGGGAATATTTTGTTTGATTGAGTTTTTAGAATTTATTTTTTAATTTTTTGTTAAAATAAGTTTAGTGAAATAAATGAAAAATTATAAAACATTTACTCATTCTCGTAGAAGCTTCCAAAGACACCAAATTTGAAGACCAAATTTCTAAAAAATCTAGAGACAAAATTATGGCAAATATCACTCTAATAGATGATCATCTGGTTTATGTGTTAGTTACTCGCCAACTTTTGATATTGTGCTTGCATATGATTGGGCGGTCTTATCAATGCCAACCGAGTTGGGATTGATTTGTTTCGTCATGATGCATTTTGCACCCATCTTTTTTTTCTCCTTTATTGATGTAATATTCTTATTCATCAATGAAGTTTCTTTCTTTTTGTTAATCAAAAAAAATCTATTATAGTGTAATTGAACTGTTCTTATTAAGGAAATTTCAAAAGCTAGCCAAAGAAATTTTACATTTTCTACTCACTACTCTCAATGTGGTCTATGTGCTTAACCACACCGAATATGAAGGAACAAGAAAAACACATTGTGATTCAAACCCAAAATTAAGATGAAATGAGAGAACAACTTATGACTACATCTATAAGCGACACATTTTAAATGAGTTGTTAAATTCCGCATTCAATGTATACTTATTTTTTTATTTTTTATTTTATTTTATCAGTAATGTTCAACGTATACTACAGAAATTATTTCACACTCCTAGGGCAATACCTCAATGTAGTCACACCATCACGTAGCCCACATCTTGATCAAGTGCCCAGGTAACCATACGACTCTTGTGATGCTCGGCATGACCCAGTGAGTATAACACAATAACAAATCATTATTAGAGTGCTGCTATTAGCAACTACCTTTCTTCTTTGGCCCCCCCTATTTCTTTGAACCCCCACCCAACAAAATGAAACCCTTCTTTTTTTTCTTTAAACCCCCACTTTAATACCAATTATATCCCTCATCTTTTTGACTCCCAACTTTTTTTTTGCTATTTTCCTCCCACCACCGGCTGTCTCACCCCTCCGATGACCTCCCAACCGACGACACCCTCTCTCTCTTTTTTTTTTCCCCATATCTAGTCTCTCTATATATATATATATATATATATCGATTCAAGATTTTGAATCTCTTCAATCGATCTGTTGCAAGCCACCGGAGAACAAATTGCCACCATCAAACATCTCAGTCGTGGACGTCAAAGTGCTATGAGACATCCATTTTCATTTTCCCAAATTGATGCATCACTTTTTTCTTGTTTTTGGACACAGATCAGAACAAATGTGAATCGTATGGGATGTGGGTGAAGGAAGAGGGTGTGGCAGAGGCTTTGGGATGGTTGCAAGAGTGTGGGTAAGGCCATAGGGAGTGCAGTGCTGAAAGGGGGCTGCAAGAGTGTAGGTGAGAGCAATGAGAGTGGCAGCAACACTAAGTTGGGGAGTGGTGGCGACGAATGGTGGTAGGAGAAGGTGCTGGAGAAGGAGATAAGAAGGGTGCGGACAATGGAGAAGTGGAGGGGGAGGAGTTGGCCTTGTAGAAGAGCTCGTCGGTGGGGCAGAGGTGGGTTTGGAAAATTAGGGTTAGGGTTAGAAGGTTAGGGATGAGGGTAAAAATGTAACTTCATATTTGGACAAAATTGGAATAAAAAAAAAATAGAGGGGTCCAAAGAAGAAAGGTAGGTGCTAATAGTAGCACTCTGTTATTATTCATATGAAAAGATTATGCTGAGCAATAATTGATTCATAATCAAAGATTTTTATAAACACACTATAATTGAAACAAAGTTTTCATATGCGCAAGAGAAGCAATAAATAGTCCTACATTGTTATTCATTGTGTTGAAATTAGTATTTTAAATATCAGTCATTACGTATCATATTGGTCATTATCTAATGTAATTTTGACTTTCAATATCATTTTTTAGTGACATATCGATTGATTCTAATTGATACTATCTAATATCAGTGAATATATAACCATATTATCGATACTTATACATATTATAATATTGTTATTAAAATCATGGTTATATATATATATATATATTTCCTTTCCCTCTTACCCGCCCTCTCTCTTTCTCTCTCCCATATACAGTAGAAAGACGCATTCTTTTCATTGTAGCTTAATATGCTTTAAAAGAAAATTATTTACAAATAGAATTTTATAAAAACAAAAAATAAAAAAAAATCATATAAACAATATGACATTGATATTTTTAAAATTATAAGTCAAAATTATAGCTATTGTAACTTGAAATGAAAGAACAACAGGAAAAAAACATCATTTTGTGTTTATGTAGTATTAACATGCTCCAAAATTAAAGAAAGAGCAATAATTTTTATTTTTTTTTTTTTTTAGCAGCAAGCAAGAGTATATTCATTAAAACTCAAAAGTTACAAAAGCTTGGAGAGAAAATGCATCATTGTCCAAGCTATGTGTAGACGTCCCCGAACGCCCCAGGAGGATGGGTCCCGTTCTGTTCATTTGGGCTCACTACAAGTTCGGACTCTCAATGTCACGATTCTCATTCTGAACCAAAGAGTCCAAATCCGGCAAATCGTTTTGAGAAAACAGATTTTTTTGAAAGAAGTGCCAAACATGGACTGCTTTGCCAGATACAGAGTCGCCACCTAAATATTTTATTTTTGTGAAATTTAGGAAACCCTGACTCGTTTGCCTAAGGCCACGTGTCCGTCATCACTAAAGTTTCCTCGGCTCGGGAACTTGAGTACGATTGGGGAAGGTCACTTCATGAGCACCCCCGCTCGCCCGATCAAAGATCGGCCTCTACTAACCATGATATCTATTTTTGAAAACATTATGCGTTCTTATTCCGATTATTAGCCTAGATTTACTATGTGATGCGCACAGCATACAAGTATAGACTGGATCGTCTGAATTAGAACGAAACATTTCATGTTTATTTTTTAAAGTGGTTTGATTGTGCTACCCGCAAGTAGGCTAAGACGTAGATTTGCCACCCTCGGGTGGGCTTAGAAAAACATGATTTTGCCACTATCTAGTGGGCTTAAAACTCACAGTCAATGCATTTATTCCAATTTAAATAATCCAACCTTCACCCACAAGCATTTAGGCAGTTATATCACATAAGCATATAGCCTCATGGTAAGCATGCTATCATGGAAATCACTCACACACATGCAAGGATGCTAAAGCATAAACACTTACCGAGTACTCCAAGCCAAAACAAAAGCTATGTTAAAAATCTATGCATGATCCTAACTATAAAGAAATGCCTAATGCAACACATGCAAAATGCAACTAAGATAGGCTCGGCTATTCTAAAGATGGCATGTGAAATGCTATAACTAACATGTATTCAACTTGGAATTGAGATACAAATGCAGTTAGTATGATGCGCCGAGCCCGGTGCATGCAAGACAGATGAATAAATGCAAACATGCTATCATACTATATGTTAATTGAAACATGCCCTAATCTAACCATCATAAGCTGATAAATAAAAGGGAGAAAGACGTGGGGTTGGAAGACATACATCACGCACACGCACACTTATTACAGTTGTGCCCTCGCACAGAGGGTTCGAATAAATAATACAGTCCCAAATGAATAAATAATAGAGTCCCGAATAAATACAGAATCCTAATTAATTAACAAATTAATCTAGGAAAGCAGTAAATTAGCACGCAAACCCATGGACCGCCTCAGCTATGTTCCAAATGATGAATGATGCATGCTCGGGTTGCCTTGTGCGGAGAATCCCTTGCGATGCCCCGGTTTGCCTCTGTTTGTAATTATTCTTGGGATGCGTGCCAGGCTCCCGAAGGCTGCCGATTTTTGATTTCCTGCAACAGAGAGTAACAAAGGGGCATGGCAAAGTATTTTCACATATGTATGCATGACTACTCTTCAGAGAGTGTAGTCCTCGATCCTCGTGCCACCAATCACACATATCGATGCATGATGGCCGAGGAGTCGAATTGCACGGCTCAATATGAAATGAATGCACATATAAACACAATAAGACCTAAACTCCATCATGGATAATCCGGAGTGTCGGTGACTGGGAATTGAGACACGTTCCGTCACTCGAAGTACGAAACGTCCCTCGTTTCCCGTGCTCGGGCTAACTCTTATCCCAAACACAATGTAATATGCATGACATGCATGAATGCAACTAATATGCAACCTAGCATGCACAATGCTATGAAATGGCATACACGATGCACGAGGTAACATGGCATACACAATGCGCTAACATATAACCTAGCATACACAAGGCTATGAAATGAAATGGCATACACAATGCACAATGGACTTACACCAACATGAGTGGACCTCAGCCACACTCACATCAGTAGCCATGAGATGAAAATGAGACACTCGAAATGCGTGCACACATGCACGCAAACCGAGGACCGATCCTAAGGCACAAATGCCAGTCTAACAAGGCATGGCAAGGCACGAAATATGGCATACAATCATGCAAGTTTCAGCACTGAAATGTGATGTAAAATGATCCCGAAACATGAAAGCATGGCACCCGATGCATGGAATGGCCCCGAAACACAAAACTAGGCATACGCATTGGCCTATAGCTATACAAAGAATGCATTATTTTATCATGAAGCATGAAGACAGATGCAAGACAATCCCAAAACATGCATATTTCCAGTTTATAACAAGCCTCAAAAATGAACACAACTAGGGCTAATCTATCATGCAAAAATGGCCTTAAAAGAGAGATTAAACACAAAGGGACAGAAGATGGCCCCAAATGGAAAAGATCCCTTCAACAAAGTTGAATAAGGGCTCAAAACAAGGCACTTTACAGTTTATATAAAGCCACGAAAATAATCACAAATAAGACCAAACTATCATGCAAGAAAAGGGCCTAAAAGAGGGGTAAAGAGACAAGTGATGGCTTCTGGCCTCAAACAGAGGAGATCCCTTCAACAATGTTGAAGAGGAGCTCAAAACAAGATATTTTACAGTTTATGGAAAGATCCAAAACAGCTCAAAAATAGGCCTAAAATACTATGCAAAAATTGGCCTAAAAGAGAGATAAAGAAGCAAGTGATAGCAGGAGGCCTCAAACAGAGGAGAGCCCTTCAACAATGTTGAAGAGAGGCTCAAAAAAAGTTATTTTACAGTTTATGGAAAAGTCCAAAACAACTCACAAATAGGCCTAAAATACTATGCAAAAATAAGGCCTAAAAGAGAGTTAAAGAGGCAAGTGATAGCTTCTGGCCTCAAACAGAGAAAGACCCTTAATCAAACATGAAAAGGAACTCAAAATATGACTATTTACAGTTAGGGTCAGAGCCCATAAATGCAAGCAACTAAGGCTTATAGATGAAGCAAGAAAAGACTAGAAAAGGGAAGAAAATGACTCACCCTTGTAGAACCAAATTTCAGCAGCTTTTGGACCAAGGAAAGGTGCTCCTAAACTCTGAAAAATAGCCTCAAGTTGCTGGAAGTGGAGTGTGGGTTGATAGGCTATGAGTTGGTGTAGAAATGGTGTAGAAGCAAGAGTATTTTGAGGCTTGGAGTAGAGAGAGAGGGAGGCTTCAATGCAAGAGCTCCAATGGATTTTTCTAACCCCCTTAAAATGCAGCTGAGGGTGCTGGTTTTATAGGGAAAGGAGTGGAGGAAAAGGGGGAAAAATGGGGGGGAAAACCAATTCAAATTTCCCCCCAAAAGGAAAGACCCTCGGGTATAGGGTCTGGAGGAAAACAAATTGCACACCTGGAACACACTTGGGGAGGGGATCATGGCCGGCCAGCTCAAAAGGGCCAAAATGGTCATCCAACCAGGTAGGTGGCCGGCCTGCCACCTTTTCTGGTCGGCCTGCTACTTTTCAGGACAAAAAATGGGTCAACCGGAAAGAAAGGTGGCCGGTCAATGATAGGGAAGTCCAATGGTGGCCGTTCAAGTGTCCAAATTGAAGCCCCGAAAGTTACCTTTCCAATGGAGCAAACCTTGCATTAAAATTCCTCTTGTGGAAAAAGTCATACTTGTTTTGGTGAAGCCGCGCAGATTCGGTCCAACAGGAGTGATGCCCTACTTCAATCAACCATATCTCCCCCGTCCGGAATTGGCTTTAAGAGATTCTTGAGTGAAAAATGAAGCTCCGGAAGTCTTTTTTCCAACAGTGATGGCCTCATAGCTTGATTCCAAGTATGTAAATGAATAGGCCCGATTCGGCGAGGGCTGCTTGCCTTTTTCTTAACGGTCCATGCCCATTTTCTCCCCCAACTGGATTTCTTCCCTCTTCTCCTCTTTTCTTCAACTCCAAACCCCTAAGTAAGGTGTTTTGAAAGATTTTTAAAAGATTTCATCTCTCTTTCGTTCATTTCCACTTTGTCCTTGCTCGGTTTACCAAAAAGCGCAACATTTGACAAAATGCGAGCCTCGGAACATCGTAAAAGCTTTATTTCAAAAACATTTTGAAAGAGAGGGTTTTAAGACTAAAATCTTTTGATCAAGATCGTTTTGGTCCAAAAAATAAAAGGGTATGAAGTTGAGATTCGACTCTCTCTCCTTGCCGAAGAAATTAAACCTTTGCACTGTCCAACTTCCAAAACCATCAGTCACGTCCAAGTCTTGAAAGTGGTCAAAAATGGGGTGTTTACACTATGCATCCCAACTAGGTTGGCACCCGTAGCAGAACTAATCATGTGCATGACCCAAGCCCCCAAAAGAGTTAGAAAGATTCCAACTCAAATCCCCTTAGACAATACAACCTTACACTCTCCTACCCGAACAAAATCGGATTTGCATCAGGTTATGCAGGAAATCAGTTACAGAAAAATGAAGATCCCAAGAAGTGGATTTTAACCAAATTGCAAGCCTAACAATGATTACTTCAAGTAGTTCTTCCATGTTAGGTTGGGTATCTTGGAAGAGGCAATTGTTCCGATGCTTCCAAATGGACCACAGAGCCACGAAGGGGATAGCATTCCAAATTATTTTTTCAGCTTTCATGAACTTGTTCCCAGCCCACCACTGCAGCAACCTATCAACAGTTTGAGGCACCACCCAAAGAGCTCCCCACCATTGCAGGAGACCAGTCCAAACTCTCCAGATCGAAGGACACCAGATAAGCACATGCTCAACTGTTTCTTGTTCAACTTTGCAGAAAATACATACAGTGGCAGCACTATCCTCCAGCACTCCAATTATGTGCAAGAACACTGATGTTTTTACCTTAAGCTTCCATGCGAGCCATCCAAAAAATTAAACTTTAGGTGGGAGGTACTTGACCCACACCAGTCTGCTAGAATTCTTGACTTCACCATGCTCTAAATCAGTACGACTGTAAAAGGTTGAGACAAAGGATTGACCAGATTTGGTAGCTAACCAGACTACTCTATTTTTTCAAGCAGATTCAAAACAGGACCAGGTTTGATAGAAAGGTTAAGATTGAGGAGCTCGTCATGTTCCCATTGAAATAAGGCCCTTTTAAAGCTGATCACCCAATTTTCAGAGTTACCTCTTTTATTAGCATAATCCCTGAGAGACCCATCCTTCTCATTTGACAACTTGAACAGTCTAGGGAATAATTCTTTGAGGTTAACTCCACCATTCCAGCAATCATGCCAGAAAGAAACTCTACAACCATCACCCACTCTAATCTGAAGGTTATTTATATAAAATTACAGAAGGCTGACTTTTTGATTTGCTACCACCAATATATCACCCCAAATCTTGGATACTCTAACCCCTGTTTGAAAATCTGGACGCCAATTTCCACCTTCAACTTTGTATTTGCAACATATCACCTTCTTCCACAGAGCTTGTTCCTCATTGACATACCTCCACCACCACTTCATTAATAAACAAGCATTCATGTCTCTGATTCTTCCAACACCCAATCCCCCTTGCTTAATACTTTTTGTTACCTCATCCCATTTCACTAGATGAACTTTCCTCTTTAGTTCAGCTCCATCCCATAGGAATGAGGCTTGTAATTTTTCAATTTCTTTTGCTATCCCTTCTGAAATTTTGAACAGAGAGAGGTAGTACACCGGCAGACTAGATAACACTGCTTTAATTAGTGTTAACCTACCTGCAAAGGAGAGAAATCTCCTCTTCCAACCAGCAAGCCTGAGCTTTATCTCGTCCATGACAGGTTTCCAGATCAACTTTCTATGGGGGCTAGCTCCCAATGGCAACCCAAGATACTTGAGTGGTGCTAACTTAATATTACAGTTTAGCATACCTGCAAACTCATGGAGCACAGATTCAGAGATACCAAACCCACATATTACACTTTTGTGATAATTTATTTGAAGCCCTGAAACAATTTCAAAACACCTACGGATCCTTTTTAAATAGCACTTCTGACCATTCAGCATCACAAAACATCAAAGAATCATCTGCAAATTGAAGATGTGACACAACCACATTATTATCACCAAAAACTACTCCTTTCAGCAGCCCCAACTCCCTAGCTCTCATAAGTAATCATAAAATTAAAAGTAGCATGCTCATCCTTGAAAGTACTGTCAATCAACTTGAACACAAAACATATGATTCTGGACACCTTTAACCGATACATGTGAGCATCTATTTAGGTCCCACTAAGAGACACCAATTATTTTTTCAAAAATAGGTATGATTTGATTCCAATTGAGAATAATATTGGTTCATTGATAGATTTACTATGGTATTCTTTTTTTTTACAAAAGAATCACAATATTGAAAAAAAAAAAATCCGAGACTTAGTCCAGCCAGCCAATCAATTCACTATAAAGAATAAAATACAAGTTACGATTTAAGAATCAATTGTAACCGAATCCACGATGTCTGATCAACGAACTAGCTGACGTACTCCTATTGAATCCACGAGCTCTAATAGAGTCTCGGATGAAACCGTCCCTAGTTTTGTTGTAATTTTTGGAACCTTGGAGAATTGTGGAAGTTGCAGCACCTTCATTAGAGTCTTTGATCAGCAGCAAGTCATTATCTAGCAATTATTTTGTGTAATAATGATCAACTAGATTTCCATATTCATCATTATCCATCATGATAAAACCCTGAAATTTCCTTAAATCATTAATACTGAATTTCTTTTCTTTTTTAACTAAGTCTAATTTACCAGAATTTTTGCAGATCGCTAAGATCTCAAAGTTAAAAGTTTTGCCACCACTCCCTATTGTATTCTTAAAAGTACCAAAAAAAAAACATTTTTATTTTAATTCTATAATTCCAAACACAACTTAAATTTTTTTAAAATTTTATTAACAAGAGTCTTTAAAATATATGTTAAGAAGCTGAAAATAAAAGGTGCTTTAACATGTCGCATGTTAAAAAGACACGTTCTTTAAATCATTAATGGCCCTTGCAATGATTCGAGTTTTATTCGCAATGATTGTTCAAGAGTAATTTTTCACTTCCTTTGGTTTTTTTTCCCCTCTTTTGGTGGAACAGGTGACTGAGGTGCCCATTCGCAATTGATATCATCAAAAATCCATTTCACAACACCAACAATTTGCAATAATATCTTTCTAATAATTTTACAGTAATTAAGATTATTGTAAGATTATCCATTTAAATCACTATTGACTATATTTTAGACTAACCACCTACTTAAATTACATGAGTTCAATTACAGATTAATCATTTTGTACTATCTACTCATAATAAGAGTGGGCTCACATGTCATCACTATGCCAACCCCACTCCCATTGTTAAGAGATGATAAAATATACCGTAAAAAATGATGTGCGTCTAATCTTTTTCTATTACAAAACTACTACAAAAATGATTATTGCATAAAATTTTAGTGCACATTGTCTTTTCCACTTGTGTTTATCAGAAGATGGGCCAAATCAAGGGTAAGCAAAACCTGTGAACTCGAAAATCATAGGCCCATCAAAAACAATACCCCAACAAACGAGGCCTCAATTCTATAGAGGTAAGCTACAGACTTCACTCTGGGCTCAATGAAACATACGCTTTTTCACAACTATTAAATTATTTATGAACATATGCCTCTAAAGTCTCCACTATAAGCATTTTAGAACAGGGAACGGAGGATGCTGGGTCACTTTTCTGTAGTCACAATCTATTTAGATCTGTTGGTCACATATTTAAATTCAACAAAATATTATTATTTAAGATTTTTGATAAAGAATCATTCAACATAATGACATGATAGTAACCTTTTTATAAATAAAATAAATCATTTTAAATCATTACTCTTAATTTTAAAATAGAATCAGGAAGCATATCTAGATGACTTGGGGAACATGAACTTCTTAATCCATCATGGCCAACCCAAAAAAAACCAGCTACCTCCGTGCTCAAGTGGAGTCTCAAAACTCTAATAAACAGGCAAAATATTAGATCACCTATGGAGACATAGCTCCCTCAGACATTGAAACAACCACAACGCAAATTGAACCAATGTGAAAAATGGTCACAACCAAGACACATGCATTCAATAACACCATAATCATTGGCATGTGAAGAAACATAACATTTCATTTTCAGATCATGTGAGCCATAGTTTCATCCCACATCAAAGTAACTATCGACCAAAACATAGCTACATTGGTATCATCCTATAACAGATTTCCTGAATTGTTCATTTTCCTAACATTTACTGTGGTCCTCCCAACAGCACCAGTCCTGATGAATACAGACGGTGATGCCAAGTCTTGATGAATACAATTAAGAAGTATGACGGGTGTAAAAGGGGTTACAGACACAAAAAAAACCCAGATCAGACACGTGTATTTCACGTTGCCACGAGCCTACAAGCGTGAGAGATCGTCTACGCTTTAAGCACTCATTTCCCTACCTGCACAAGATCAACCCTTTTTCTGATATAGACCTATTGGCATGAGGAGCGTTTTCTAGAATTGTTTTTGTTATTTGCATTGCCTTGGTCGGAAATTATCATTTGATAAGAGGGAACTTATCAGATTTTCTAGCCTTTTTGCACCAGCAGTTGGACGAACAACTGTGATATTACCCGCAACAGAGCATGGATCGGTCCCATTTTCTCTGCTTCCTACGCACCACCCGCCAGGAACAAGCATGTCTTGACCACGAAACAAGAGTTCAGAGTCAATCTTGTCAAGCACCGGATCATCCTGGTGGAACTTCCGGGCAAACGGAGCGTTACTGTCGACCATCTTTGACATGTCTTCAACGGTGAGGTAGTGAGGATGCTGCTTTGGAGGGTTGTCCCAGGATATGAAGTGTAGGTCGCTGTTGACAGTGGTATTATGAAATTCTTGAGCATTACAGATGACGGTGTGGAAATAGCCTTCTGGGGAGGAGATGAAGTTTGCATAGTACATGAGGACTGTTCGGGGTAAGTTGTCCCATCCCCATATGCAAAAATCAACAAATTGCCGAGAAAGTGCCATCCAAGCAGAACCTGTAAAATAAAGGAGAAATTGGGTTTCAATAATCTAGACTTGAAAGTGGATTAGGTTTAAAGATTTTAATAACAATCAGTCACTACATGATTTTTTCACTGAACTACAGAACCAAAATGTAAGGCATGTTTCCATCTCAGTCACATCTTTCAGATAGAAAATTATACACAGCTCAAGAAGAAAATTGAGAGAGAGAGAGACTCACATAAATGGTCTTGTAGCCTGCTCTTGCAAGAGAACTTGAAACTTTTATAGATAGTAAAAAGCGACAAAAAAAAAATCAATCATTCACAGAAATGGCTTGTAACATGTTCTCTCTGCAAGAGAACTTAAGGTTGTGTTTGGTGTGCAATTCTAATTAATTTTCCACCCTCAGATTTGAATGCTATGTTTGGTAGAGAATTTCAAATCATGATTCCAAATCAATTTCAAAACACATTTTGAAAACATATTTGGTAAACTGGAAAGTTTTTGAATTTTTTGTCTACCCGGTCGTCCGTCCGGACATCCTTCTGGATGTCCGGCCAGTCATCCAGCCGGTTGACCTGAACAATACTTTTTGATTTTTTTTTTTTTTTTGCAATTGCCAATCGCCACCTTTTATTTGGAAAAAAAAAAATATATTTATATTAGTTTTTGATATTTTTTAAATATAGAAATTATTTTTTTAGACCAAAATGACAAATTATTTTTTTGAATTGAATTTTAAAAAGAATTTGGTTAGGATTTTTGAAAAGAATTTTCAATAGAGTTTTGAATTGTGTGTTTAGTTTAAATTTTGAAAACTCATTTTAAAATTTATAACCAAACAACTTTTCTCATTTCATATATCACATCAAAAATTCAAAACTCATAACCAACAAATTTTCTTCTTTCAAATCATAATTCCAAAACTCAAACTCAAAATCTAACTCTATTCTCAAATCATAATTCTAAAACTCTACCAAACATTATCTAAAATTTTATTTTAGATAATGAAGAGCAACAGGATAAGAAAAACAAGGAAGTCACACTTAATTGACTACTATTAAAGAAGCCTCAATTTACTTGGTGCTTGATTTACCAAGCATGTAAGAGAACAAGACAAGTGAGGCAAGCAAACACTTTCACTCCATCTAGAATGCCTTAAACTAGAATGAAAATTATGACATAAAAACATAGTTTATAGGATAACACAATGACCTTGTAGCAGTGGTTTATAGGTTATGTAACCAGTCACTAGCATTAACACACCCAATAAAGGACATGTAAGTCAGTATGAGAAGTCAGTATTAACGTGACATCATAAAGGAATTTTAACAGTACAATATCCTAAACTTTACTCAACAAGGAAAAAAAAAAGGTATGAGAGGTCACTCTGAGTTTGGATAACTGAATCTGGACTACTAAACCCCGCAAATTTGGAATTTGCAGGGGAAAAAAAAAGGGAGGGTGCATGCTGTTGAGTGGATTACTTTGCTCAAATCATCACATGATTATAAATTATGGCTTTCCACACATCAGGCACATTGAGAAGGGCTGACACACAGGACAAATAGAAGACAAGCAGACAGCCAGAAAGAGAGATGACCCCACATTAATAACGGAGATGCCTGAGTTCAGGGCTGACAAAACAAGCAGACTGATAGGCTATGATTCTAAAATAAAATCCTTCCCTAGTTACTTCAATTCAAGGTCTCATGTTTTAAAAAAAAGAAAGAAGGACACAAATGCAAATCCGAATGCAACTATATAACAAATTTCTCCTCTCCCTACAAATCAAATTGTGTAGAACAAGATGACACAAATGAGGGTATGTGAGCTGCAAATGATGCATCTGTTACTCAAGGTGCCATTGGCCACAAAGGCATGAAATGAGCATGAGGTATTAAGGCATGTGATAAGCTCTTATCACTCTCCAACTCAAGTATATATTCACTATTCTCATACATGTCTCAAATAATTCACGTAAACCACTATCCACACACAGTCGGATCCAAATGCAAAAATGATAAAAACAAAAATGTGGGTAAGATCATGAATGCGGATGATAGACATCAAAGTATATTCTAATATTCTTTCTCCAAGCAATTCCACACCTATCTAAATCTTTCATTTCAACTCCACCAGAAAGTAAGATTATGATGCGGATGATAGCCAAAATCAACCACTTCATATTAATGCTGGTGACGGCTTCAACTAAAGCAATAACTTCCTCTTGCATGCCTCCCCAAGTGACATGCAAACTAAACCACTATGCATATGGAACCCAGGGTCCAAAAAAAGGGGTGACAGATATTACCATGGTTATAAATAATGGCCGTTTGGAAATTTAGTGCTCCGTTACCATTCTGACACTATTTATCGGATACAAAAAGAATTCACAACCACATCTGCTGCTATGGTCACAACCCAATTCCCGCTGCGGTCAAACTATTTTTTTTCTCAATTTAGTCCTTAAACTATTCAATTTTTCCCAATGTGGCCTAATTGCTAACTGCTATTAACTTAATTGATGGCAAATGTCACATGGCACCAACCCGACATAAACCCAAGGAAAGGTAGAGGAGATCGATGGTCCTACGGTCCTTGCCTTTAAACGAGAATTTGGATATCCTCGTGAGCAAACATGAGTAAAGTGTGCTATATGTAAAACTCATGAATCAATGAGGTGTAGATAGTAGTATGTCATAGCAAGCCTTGTATTAGCCACTAGCATTTCTAATTATCCTAGATAATTAAGGGGCTGTTTGGGATGATCTAAATAAGTGCACTTTCTGATTTTTTATGAAATATGGGTTGGGTTTGAAGTGATGTGATAGAGAGGTGATGTGACTTAGATAGGATGGTGACTTTTTGACTTTTTTAGGAGATGCCAAACCTAGCCTAAATTCTCTTACTAGATGAAATTCTCCACTTTTTTGGCCTAAAACTAACACAAAATTCAATATCATTTAAAAAACTTGTTTTTAGGTGCCAAAATGTTTTTTAGAACCCATTACAAACATTCAAATTTTGATAAATAGGTTACATGCTTATTAATGAATTCTTTTAAGCATTTGCTAGGGCTTGAGAAAAATTCACAAGTTCCATTTCCGATTTTCATTACACATTAGTTGAAACTCTCAATATTGTTACACGGTAGCCATTAAGCTTGCCAATACCTCAATTTAAAGACACAGATATTGTACTCATTGCTAACATCTTCACACAATCACAATTTGGTCCTCCAGATGAGCTTTGTTATAACTCCACTCAAATCATTGAAGCATTATAAGCAAATGCATTATATTACAACCATGGAGATGCATAGTGGGGATGATCACCATAAAGGTACATCGTGAAACTAACCATTCCCTAATGTTCACCCATCTATTTGAGATTCTAGGTGAGGTCGAACACGTACAAGCTAACCTCTTTGCACAAATAAGCAGCCATGAAATGTAACCTCATTCTTGATAACACAATTGCAAAGATACATAGTGAAAACAACTATTTCCTAGTGTTCACTAGGTTGGGGCATAATGCAAACAAACTAACCTTTATTTGCAAAAAGTGGCTGCCATGACATTCAATCCCATCTCATGCTTGACAATATGAGCTTTTACAAATACCCAAAGAAATAGTGGAATTTAAGTACTTATACTTTCTAAAAAACAAATAGTTTACACCCAAATTCTACCCAGTCACATTATAAAAGGTACCACACAACATGAACTTGGAAACACATGTTGGATTCAAGGATGCGTCCATAAACTATGTTACGTGGACTCGGGTACGGGTATCGGGTGTGGGTATGTATCGAGAGGTCAGACTCATCAAATCATAAATTTAAGAGTACACAGATTTGGCAAAAAAATGTCATATTTTTATATTTTTAATCTAGTATGTGAGATAAAATGGTACTATATATAACTTACAGTGTCAAAATGACATTTATAGCAATTATACAATAATATGTACATATAATAGTAGTCTTATATACAATAATATAAGAAGTATCCGTCGAAAAGTATTAGACACATATCCTATACCCTTGTCCAAGCGTTAGTTGTCTGATATGGGTATTTGATTTATTTTGAAGAGTTCGTATAACATAGTCCATACATATACTTCATCTAATCTCAAAATGTTAGGACATGGGACGGATCTTCAAGGTTGTCCAACATTCTTCTTATGTACTCATGGATGGAAAGAATTGCCCAACTGCTATTAATCCATAAAGCTTCACCCTTTTCCAATCAATGTAAAAGTGAGAAACAAAATAAGAAAATATCCTAGAGGAATTCTGTCAACCACAGGCTGCTTTCATCTCTTCATCTAGTCAAGCGTGCCCCTTGGATACATATCCAACCTCAGGCATGTCCAACACCTATCTCGCAGCCATAGCCTTTTCTCAAAATGGGAACTTTCAGGTGATGCAAAAAAAATGACCACCTTTGCAATAGAGAGAGAGAGAGAGAGACGGGGGTTGTAACCAGCAAAACTAGAGCATAATGAATGAAAGAGAGGTTAAAAATGCTGCCAATCAGCATATGCTTAACAAGTTGGAAGTATTATAAGACAACTATAAGACCAATAATAAGATGCCTGCTGGAACATTATAAATGTTATCTTTAACATAAGCATGCTGCAATAGTAGATACTGAGATGCATGTTTCGCAAGAAAATACGTTCTTCAGAAGTTTAAGGCACAACCAACTGGAGGGAAATAGAAAACAAAATTCAGTTAAATGGTTCACTAATAGGCAGTGGAGACCATTAGATACATCAAACAGGAGTGAAATATGTCAAGTTGAAATGGTCTAATGATGAGAGCATTCAAAAAGAAAAGATGGAGGTAAAGAAAAGAGACACTATTTCTTGGGATTTCAAACAAAGCATAGTCCCATGTAAAGAAAATTGGTAAAATAGGAATCATGGATGTAACCATTTAGGGAGAAGGCTTCATAGACTTGACTGCTTTTCTTTTTTTCGTCTTTCTTTTTCCATTGTGAAAACATCCTTGGTTTGACTTGAATCCATACCATCTGTTTTCTTGCAATCACAACATTACCACCAAACCAAGACAATCTTGGTTTGAGGTTACTTTACTTTAGTCTGCTTAAGTTGCAACCACCAATACATGCGCATGTGTGCTTCTGTGTACAATTTAACTTCTTTAAGATATTAAGCTAGCCACACTAATAGAATCATTAATGAATCAATTTTTCTTTAGATATCTTGTAGACAACAATATGCAACTTAACTTGAATTATTAGGAGTTTGAAAGTTCCAGCTGACAAATGGAGCTTAGATAGTGCAGGTTTTCAAGTAAAGTTAAAACTTGAGACAGTTTCAAAATTCAACTAGTCATTGGAACAAAGTAGCTTCAAAATCAAATAAAGCAATAATATTTTTGCATTCGCAGGGTTGAATCCTTATAATCCCCTTCCCAATTTCTGATCAAGGCTTCTTCTAATACTAGTTGTATCCATACATATGCTAGATCCCCACTATTCCAAAAGCTTAAGTTGTTAGGAAAGGCGCCCAAAAATACATACCAACCCCCCCCCCCCCCCCCTCCAAAAAAAAAAAAAAAAAAAAAAGAAAAAGAAAACGTACAAGCCCAACTTGCACATGGAGATGCAGACATCCAAACACATTGAGAAACATACTGCATGTAGGGAAATAAAATGCAAATAGAGACTTGAACCCAAGGTATCTATTAACCTGAGCTACGATACCATGTTAGATCACCACAACTCCTAAAGGTATCAGATGTTGGAAAATGGCCCTAAAAATGCATAACAAGCTCTCCAACAACATAAAGGGTGTAATGTGATGCAGCACAGTAGAGGAAGAAGGTGAAGAGTAAGGAGAAGAGAAGAAGAAGGCAAAGAAGAAGAACATAACTGAGGTTAGAAAAAAAAAAGGGGAAACAATCACAATCAATATTCAATTTTTCAATATCCAAGTCAAAGTCCACAAAACCTATCACATATAGCCTATTTATAGGCATCTTAACCCTAATTAAAAGTTCCACTTGAAAGTTTGAAAGTCCTACAAGAAAGTGATCAGTGATCATCTCAATCTCAATTACAAATAACTTTGACACACATGAAAAAGAAGGCATCATATTTCTCACCATTATGTATAAAATTAACAAACAATTTCAATTTGAGGGAAAAAAAAAATTAAAAAAACAAATAAGAAGCTCCATTTAATTGATCAATTTTATTCCATGAAGAATTAGACTTGCTTAAAAGCTACATAAAACACAATGAAATAATATTATTTCCACTAGATGTCCAACTTCACCCAACACAATGAAAAAATATATATTGTTTTGACACAAGAAAAACAAAGAACACATTAGACAAGAAAACATTTGAGCAACCTACAGTTGAGACTCACAAATGACAAAATAGGACAGATATAACCTAATGTGCAAACAAATACTATAAACAGTTAATCAAGAGGAAAGATTTAAATGCAACGTAATAAATAAATTATTGAAATATGCCAAAGTGCACCTGTAAATAGCTTGAAGGCTGACGGCACACTTCTTCGCTGTGTAATCCAGAAAACATCAGCTTTGTTTGTCATATACAACCCTGGATCAATGATTATTGGCTTTGCACGCTGAAACCTACATATTTATTAGAATTATGCAATTAATCATGAACTCTGCTCACCAGAACTACTAAATAAGAGAGATCAAAAATTAAAAAGAACAAAATCACATACTCTTTCCACCCAATATCACTTGTATGATCGATGAAATTGAGATCACGCGGCAGATATGAGAAAGTGTGAAGCAGATCTAATCAATCAAAACCCATTAACAAATTACTCAGCAAACACAAGAACAATCAAGCATTTTGAAGCTCAATAACTAAAATTGAAGACAAACCCATCAAAACCCATTAACCAATTACTCAGCAAACACACACACACGCACAAATTCAAACTTTTTAAAGTCCAATCACTAAAATTGAAAATTCAAGACAAACCCACCATCTTGAGTAACAAGAGGATAATCCGAGGCACTGAGATTGATAAACCAGTCCCAATCCCCACCTCCCTTCAACAAAATCGCCGCGGCGTGAAGCGTATTCGCCACCATCGTCGGCCCTCGATAAGTCACTAGATTCGCCTTGGTAATCATTACAACATTGTCGAATTTGATAAAAATGGGATGAGTGTTAACAAAGTTTTGCAGATCGAGCCGCTCTTGAGGCGACGATTCGGCATCGAGATGAACAACATAGCGATTGTTCGGGTGGTAAAGGGCTTGGAGGGTACGCCGGAGCATCTTACCGTCGCCGGCGGAGCCAGAAATAAGGTAGGCGAAGCGCGGCGGAGGAGGGAGGGAGGAGAGCGGAATTGGGCGGAGCTTGGATTCGACAAAAACAGAGGAGGCGGCGTTGGAGCGGTAGAGAGGGAGGAGAGGAGTACCGTCGGGGGAGGTTAGGGTAGTGAGGAATAGAAGGAAGAGAGATACTATAGAGCCAATTGCTAGTGGGAAGATCCATTTTCGCTCCATTGTTTGTGGGTGTCTCAAATGCAAGTAATAGCTTCTCAATCTCTTCATACTCTCTCTCTCTCTCTCTCTCTCTCTCTCTCTCTCTCTCTCTCTAAATTCCTGTTTTTTATCTACGGAAAAAAGGGTAAAAAATTGAAAACAGCTTGTGGGTATTTAAGAGCAAGATTCAGAGCTGATCTGAAATTAAGAATGGATTGAAATCAGTTGAAGAGAACACTGTTGGTCTGAGCTCTGATCTGTTTTTTGTTTTTTTGGGGGGAGGGGGAGGGTTTCTCTCTCTGGAATTGCATATAATGATGATTATAATTATATATGATGATGATGATGATGATAATGAAGACGATGACGAAGATGAGTTTCTCTATTCACCCAAAAAAAGGATGAGTTTCTCTGAGGAGAAGTGTAGTTGGGGCTGTTGGTGGGTGTTTGGATGATTCGTACGTGTGCGGGACGGGACGACTAGGGTTTTCTACACTTCCGCGGATGACGGAATTAAAACAGATTTGTGGGTAACGTGATAGTCACATATTCATTAATAATTTTATGATTTCATCAGACTATCACTAGGTATAGGATCTACATCGATTTAGGAATGTGTGTGTGAGTAAGATGAAAAATTCTACCATATGAATTTTTTATTATATATATTTTCAATTAAGTATTTTTAATTTTAATTATTATTAATTTTTTACTTCAGTTATAATCAGTGTGTTTGGTTTGAGTTTTTTGAATTAAATCTTTTAAAAATTGATTTTTTTTATTTTCGTATTTTTTTTTGTTTTTAGTGAATATTTTTAAAATTTTAAACATCTTTTTTTACTTTTTTAGATGTACCTTATTTAGATGTATCTAAAAAGTAAAAAATTTATGAAAAAATATTTTAAAAAATTAATAAATACATAAAAATATAAAAAATGTACTAAATTCTTGTATTTTTTTTATATTTTTGGTATTTAGTGAATTTTTAAAAGATTTTTTTTATAATTTTTTTACTTTTTAAGTGTATTTATGTTAGGTGTATCTAAAAAGTAAAAAAAAAAATTGCTTAAAATATTTAAAAAATTCAGTAAAAATTAAAAAAAAACACGAAAAATAAGAAAGTAAAATTTTTTAAAAAATATTTTTTGAAAAGTAGAAACAAAGGTGAATGTTATTTTGAGTTTATATAATATTTAGTTATACTTTATATATTGTTTAGCTATGATATTTTTTAAGTTATAATTCAAAAAATATAAAATTACATTATTTTATTATTTTATTATAAAATACATATGATGTATACCATTCGCTCTCATACGATTTTTAAGTAAATGTGTTAGTTTATTGTGTTTTGGGTAATCTTTTGCTTTTGTTTTGTTGTTTATTTATTTATTTATTTTTATAACTTGTAAATACAATAGGAGAATTATACACATGTGTAAGCGAAAATTAATTATATATTAATTAATTGTATATTAAAAAATTATAATATTAATTATAAATTTTATATGGGTAAATTACATTTACCTCCCATGAGGTTTCTGACAAATACAGGGACCTCCCTTGAACTTTGAATAATTACAATAACCTCCTCTACTTTACCTGACAATATCAATATTCTCCCTGCTGTCAAAAATCACTAAATGGTGGTACTTTTTCCTTCAGAAATTACTTTATTGCCCTTCCCTTTAAAAATATTAAAAAATATTTTTGGATTTGAGGATATGTTTAGAGTGTTTGGAACAGTATTTTTGGATTTATTTTTTTTAAATATTAAAAAATGTTTTAAAAAATATATTTTTTTATTTTAAATATATAATTTTTATTTAAATATTTTATTTTATTTTGTAAATATTTTAATTTTTTAATTTTAATATTTTAAACTCAAAACACAATTTCACACTCAAATCGTAACCAAACACATAACTCAAAACTTAATTCAAAAATTATTTTCAAATCTCATAACCAAACACATAACTCAACACTTCACACTACTTTCAAAACTCTACATTCAAATCGTAACTAAACACATAACAGAAAAATAAAATATTTAAAAATATATTTATAAAATAAAATAAAATATTTAAAATTAAAATTAAAATTTTAAAATTTTTTAATATTTAAAAACTATATTTAAAATATAAAAAAAATACAACACGTAGATGTATGAAATATAATGCACAATAAAATAAATAAATAAATATTTAAAATATAAAATATAAAATATTTACCCTAAAAAAATAATTTCAAAAAATTTCAAAATTTATAACCAAACAATTTTTTTTCTTTTCAAAACTCATAACTCAAAATACGACTCCACACTCAAATCATGATTCTAAAAATAATTTTAAAAAATAAAATAAACTTTTTTTGAAATTTTTTTTCTTTTAAATATAGTTTTTGAAAAAGTTTGATTTTGAGTTTTGGAAAGAGTTTTAAGTTTTGAAAAAAGTTTTGAATTGAGTTTTAAGTTTATGTTTGGTTATGAGTTTTGAAAATAATTTTTGAATTGAGTTTTGAGTAAAAACATGTTCCGAAAAAAGATTTTTTTAGAAACATGTTTGGTTCTCTTTTAGAATCACAATTCCAATTAGAAATTTTCAAAAAAAATTTCAAAACTCATAGAGTGTTAACCAAATACACAATTTCAATTAGAAAATTTCAAAAATCTTTTCAAAACTCATAGAATCACAATTCCAATTAGAAATAATTTCTTGAATTTATTTTTTAGGGTAAATATTTTATATTTTAAATATTTATTTATTTATTTTAATGTGCATTATATTTCATACATCTATGTGTTATATTTTTTTTAATATTTTAAATATATTTTTGTAATATTAAAAATTTTTAAAATTTTTATTTTTATTTTAAATATATTTTTTTATTTTAAATATTATATTTATTTTATAAATATATTTTTAAATATTTTAATTTTTTTATTATGCGTTTAGTTACGATTTGAATGTAGAGTTTTGAGTAATGTGGAGTGTCGAGTTATGTGTTTAGTTATGAGGTTTGAAAATAATTTTTGAATTGAGTTTTGAGTTATGTGTTTGATTACGATTTGAGTGTGAAATTGTGTTTTGAGTTTAAAATATTAAAATTAAAAAATTAAAATATTTACAAAATAAATTAAAATATTTAAACAAAAATTATATATTTAAAATAAAAAATAAATTTTTTTTACACATTTTTTAATATTTTAAAAAAATAAATCCAAAAATACTGTTCCAAACACTCCAAACCTATCCTCCAATCCAAAAATATTTTTTAATATTTTCAAGGGAAGGGCAATAAGGTAATTTTTTAAGGAAAAAGCAACACTGTTTAGTGATTTTTGATAGCAGGAGAGAATCTTGATATTGTCAAGTAAAGTAGGAGAGGTTACTGTAATTATTCAACTACAGGGAGGTCCTTGTATTTGTCAGAAACCTCAGAGGAGGTAAATGTAATTTATCCATTTTATATTTATAATTTTAATTCTTAATGTTTATTAATTATATTGATATAAAAAATTAATTATATATTAATGAAAATTTTTAATTATATATTAATAAAAAAGTTAATTTTAATTCTTAATATTTATAATATTTCTCAATTTTTTATAATTATTTTTTTTTTGACATCCACTGTGAGGTTATTTTCCCTTAATACAAAACACTCCTTCTAGTTTTGAAAATTACATCCTACTCTTTTAAATTTTTGATCTCATAACAAATAATTTTTCTTACTAATAAATTATTAAGTTAATTAATAATTTTTAATGATATCAAAAATATATTTTAATTAATAATTTTGATAATTTTATTACTATATAGAAGAGTAATTAGAATTTTTTGTTAATAATAATTTTATTATTGAATAAAAAAATAATTAATAATTACTTCTATTAAATAAAAAATTATAAAAAAAAATAATTTATATTTTAAATGAATCTCGGTGTATTTGTATATTTTTTGTTGAGTATATGGCACGGTCAGAGAATGCTAATAGTAATAATAGTATCTTTTATTAAGCTTATGTATGACGTTACGTTAAGGTCGTCGGTTGGCCTTAGGATCATTGAATTTGCAATATATGAAAGGTGGGAGGGTGGACTTTGACAATGATATCAATTGTTTCTGTTCTTCTATAAATTACATTTGGGATATGTTTGGTTTGGTTTTGAGAGAGTAATTTTTAAAAATTATTTTGGAGAGAGAGTTTATAAATTTTTTTGGTTTGTTTGGTTGTATATTTTGAAAGTAATTTTGGAGTTTAAGAGTTTGGAATGATTTGATTTTTTGATATAATTGAGTAGATGTGTGTGAGAGAAAGAGTGATTGAGAAGGAGAAAGAAAAAGTGATTAATTAATATATAAGAGAGAGAAAGTGATTTTAAAAATTATTTTAAAAAAATTTCAAACCAAACAAATTTTTTAGAAAAAAAAATTTCAAAATCACTCTACAAACCCAAACCACACATACTCTTCATTTCTCCCCTAAGGTTTGTGTTTATTATAGAAACTATCACTAGTACGACAAAATTACACCATGCTCTATAGTACTTACCCTCTGTTGTCATCATTTAGATCTTATTTGTTTTAGTCCAAAAACGAAAGGATTAGATTAACAATTCGAAATCCTTTTTAGTGGTATTTTGAGAAGTTGGTAAAAAGTTAATTTTTTGATTTTTTTATGGCTTTTTTGGCAAAAAGTTGGATTCTTTTGGGTAAAAAAATTGATTTTTTTTGGCTAAAAAAACTTAAAAGCCAAAAAATTAACTTTTTTAGCCTCTTTCCAAACTGTCTCTAAAATAATGTTATGGAATTATGAATCCCTTCCATAGAAGCATTAGTACTTCCACGAGGATTGAGAGTTTCATAATCGAATCCCATGTTATTGGAAGTGAAAATACCATTATACCTCACTTTACAAAAATAACAAAACTATATTTATATTGAAGACTTCCACATAAATCTATAAATTTTATTATAACCAATTAATATTGCCACACATGTAGTTGATTCACTTAATCCCACCATACAGTACTAATAATCATATCTAATCTAATCTAATAAACAAACGACACCTTATATCAATGATAGGAAAATATGTAGAAGTCCAAATAACCCTAGATACATATTATATATATATATATATATAGATGTTAGAGTGATCACAAACTCTATAAGCTAATAAACGAAACTGAATATGTAATGTACATCACGCTTAAACCAGAAGTTGACGAAGCCAAAGAGATGACCAACATAAGTTTAATATCAATTCTCTCTCTCTCTCTTCATCTAAATATTTTTGAATTTCTCAAGTAAACCCATTAGAGTTTGTGATTGTTATGAGGAACAAACATAGATGCAAGAAGAAAGAAAGTATAGGTATGATGATGAGTGTAGTGAAGGAATTGGAGTGATAGTAACGAATGATTGGGACGACAGATAAAGAGATATTGGTAGCCAATTAAGATAGGATAGAAAGATAGGCTTGTGGCAAGTAATTGATGTGATTAAGTGACTATCGGGGGTGTGAGGAGTAGAGGTGACGACTTTTTGTATTTTAGAATGGGTAATAGAGAGAGACAATGAGAGAGATAATGAAAAAACAAAAAAAAAAAAAATAGTGATGGGTTGTGTGGTGGTGGGAGAATAAAAGATAGTGGTCATGGAGAAGAAAGGTGGAAAGGAGAAAAAAAGAAAAGGAACAAGGAAAGAATAGGAGATGTGAGGATTATTATGTAATTTATTCATTAACAAGAATGATAACATTATGCCATCTAAAAAAGAACGGTAATATTATAATTTGAATTCGATATAAGTGTAATTTTATAATTTTATAAACTTTGTTACTTCCCTTTATGTTACTATTAATGGAGGAGGGCATTTTTTCTTCATAAACTAATAGACTCAATTGTATTTATACAATTTGCTAGGTGTTTTTGCAAAAGTTTCATTAATAACAATCAAAGTGAAAACAATCTTAATAATCTAGAAAAACCTTAACATTGTAATTTGTCTTGTTATTTTTTTATATTGATTGTCGGGGGGTGAAACACAACAATTATAAAAAAATATAAGTAGGTACTGTATTGTGTACAAGTAACCGATTGTTGTCAATACAACATAAGTAGGTAAATCAATTGATATTATTATCTATCAGATTAAAATGAGTTATTGAGTTATACCTACCCAATAATTGTGAGCATACCACACATTTAACGGGGCATCCAAAAGTGGACCCCAAACTTCAAAGATGTTTCACCTACCAACCAAACTAGTGAAATCATCCAAATCATTCATTAATTACTATTTATTTCATATTTATGACTTTTCAATAAATAGAACAATAGTTTCTTCAAACAAAATAAATAAATAAATAAATAAAACAATAGTAAATTTTTTTTTTTAAAATGCAAAAGAAATAAGGGGAAAATTATAATTTTTCTTGATTTGGATGTCAAGAAGAGTTAGTTAAATCCGATTTTGTTCACACGTTAATGTGTGAACAACACACACATTTTAATTGATGTAGAATAGTGGGACATACTATTTTGAGTGGGGTCATTATATTTTTTTGGTATGAAATCTACACATTTAGGCCAATCATAAGTATGTAAGTGTGTGAACAAATTCATTTTCAGTATTAACTAATTTATCTAGTTAAATGTTTTAAACAAATATACGAAAGACACAAGTAAGTCGAAGGAAGCTTTTATTAATATATCACATTTTGTCTTTGTTCATATTATTTTTGCTTTTTGAAATATCAACTTTTGCATAAAAATAATTGTTTGGATATCAACATTCGAATAATTATTAACTACCAAAAAGATAGGATAAGTTGCAAGTTGATTGTGTATGGTGCAAAGCTTTTTTGTGTGGTGTGGATCTTTCTTATGTGTTAAACTTACACTAAAAAAGTTCTACTTGTAATACAATTATTTTAAAATTGTTACATTTATTTACAATTTTCCCCATATTCATTCAAAAAAGATATTCAATCAATTGATTTTTATTCAAAATTTAATTTTTTTTGTTTACAACAAAATAATATGAATTAAGAATTTTGTAGTATGGGAATAGATATTGCCAAAGTTTAAGGTCAACATATAAATGTAAGATGAGCAAAAAGAAATTTAAGTGCCTTGCATGGTTGATTTTGTTAATATTTTAAATATGATTTTTCTCATACCTATTACATATACGCTGTGTTTGGTTGGAGATTTGAGGAAGGATTTGGAAAGGGAAAGAGAAAAGTTAGGTGAAATGTAAATAAAATATACATACATTTCACCTAATTTCACACACCTTTTTTCTTTTCATTTTCAAATCTCTTCCTAAATCTCTCGACTAAACACACCAGTAGGTGGTGCCTTAATTGTGCTTTGTGGCGGAGTGAAGGTAACCTACTTTTGTTTTAATTCATTTTAAAATCTCCTTAAAAAAAAAAATATCATTTTAAAATCTTAGTTAGCCAAAACACTGACACTAATTCCACATCAACCTAACAATCGTAGCCCATTGAGCTGATAACCTAACTAACATCAATAAAAATAAAAATTGCCACCACCTAAAAACATAATCTACAAATGAACTCAAAACAGAAAGGAATAACTTTTAATCACTCTGTTTATTTTGTTACTAATTAAAAAAAACACATTTAAAAATTGTTGTCGATAGCAATACTCTAGAGATTTTTTTTTTTAAATAAATTTATTTCATTTAACTTGACTAGAATAGTAATATCACATCATTAATCACAAATTATTTTATTTATTAAATTAATAGTAGTGCTCGCTTTTGACGGAGGACTTTTAAAAGTTTAGACCTTAAGACTTGGGGAATTATGTCAAAGATGAAAAAGTGTGACTTCTTATTAGTGGCAAAAATTTGAATCAACCTTAGAATATGAATGTGATAATAAATCAAACTTGGAGGTATGACGTGCCACTTTGGTTTTGATTGAGCTAACAGGTTTTTGTGTACAATATGGTGTAACAAAATTTCTAAATGTTGCATATTGAATCCTCGTTAGGAAAGAGAACAATTTGATTTAATGAATTTGTTATGAAAAAAAAAAAAAAAAGAGAGAGAACAATAATTTAATGAAATCTTGTACATTTGGAACTGATGAGATTGTAACTTTTTTAAAAAATAAAAAAAGAAATCAAGTTATAAGTAGGGTTCTTTGAACTCATATAAAAAAAGTAAACTCAAGAACAAACAAACAAAAGAAGTTGATAAGAATCAAACTTGAATTAGACATGTGAAGAGTATATTCATGAGTAATTAGGCCACTCCTTAGATATGAGATTATAGTAACTCTTATATAAAGACAACTACGAAAAAAGATGGAGATGCTCAATGATTAAAATATTTTGTACCAAACTAAAGTTTTATTTTTGTATTGAATTCATGTTACCAACCCCCCATGTAATTGTAAAGTAGTTATCGTAAATAATATACAACAAAGTTGATTTACATTGTTTCAAAATCGTATTTTAAAAACATGATTTTACAGTGAAATTATGAATTAAAAAATAATTTTACAGTGAAATTATGAATTAAAAAATAATTTGAATTTGATGAATAAATTCAAAACAATTTGGATTTGGAATTTTTGTTTTCATACAATGTTGGTCTGGCCAAAAACTCCTCGATGACGAGTGGCGGCGGCGAAACATGAGAACTTTTTGGATAATTTCTTATAGAGGCCTGAGCCTAAGTAGTAGGCCTAGCCCAACCTGCTCTATATATGGGCTTAGACAGAGTTAAAAGGCCGACGAGGCCCAATGAGTTTGAGCTGGGTCCATCAAAGAAACGTTATTACAAGAAAAACGTTACTCTAAAAAAAAGAAAATGACAAAAGGAAGAGACGTTAAAAAACGCTGACGAAAGTATAATTTAGAGGAAATGGTTCTCGTTTGTTTATCATGCATATTGGTGGATGGATAATAATTTACAAATTAATAAAATAAAAATAGGGCAAAGTACCATTAAATCCCAAATTTAAAAATATTAAACCATTTAGTCTTGTGTTTTTTTTTTAAAGACTGATAAGTCCTATTTTAATGTTAAAGACTTTACGGCCCATGGTTTATGTGTGTAGGTTTGAAATAATGAGGGTAAATATGAGTTTGTGTTGATGTTAAAATTAATAAAGTGTCCAACAATAAAAAGTAGTGTTTTGTTGTTGTCCCTCCTATGTGATCGGAACTGTGACGATGAAGATGGAAGGTTTTGGATTTTGATTCCGATATTACAGCGATTCACTGACGTGATTTCTAGGATTCGTGTTCAGTTTGGTAATGTTGATGTTAATCCCCCAAATTAACATCAGTGTACCTCCCAAAACCCCCTTTATAGTAATACTTTGCGGTGTTTGTGATGTTGGGTGTGATAACCATTTCGCCTATGCATTAGCAATGAATACAACATCTACACAATATTGACGTCGGAGATCGTTGCGGGGAACACATGGCGACAAGTTTGTAGTGAATGTTTTTCTGATGTATGTATTGGTTTTTTGGATATAAATTGATGAAAATGTACGTGGTACATTGTATTTCCTCGTCGATTGTCAGTCTTGTATTTGCCGTTGTTGTGATGTTACAGTGCAGGTCGAATGTGGGTTTGTGTCAATAGGAGTGCGAGAAATAGAAGGACTGTTTAGTGTTTGATTTTGTTGTGATCTTTATTATGTTCAAAACCATCATAAAACTAGAAACCCAAACTACGAGAAAAAAAAAAAAACAAAACAAAACAAACAAACAAACATGTAAGACAACCTAGAATCACAACAAACACCATATACATAAATGGTCCAATAAACACACGAAGCCACCAACCAAAACGTGGGCATCACAAACAAAATCAGAAAACTGATATAGAACCAACCTGTAGTGAATTTGCACAGCACACGTCAATTACATTAACCTAGACAAATCAAACAACACCGCCCAAGCACCCAACCTATAACTCATAGAGCAATACCCCCAAAACAACATTAGAAACTAAGACCATCTCCAACGGTAAATCAAATTCATCATCAGATTTAAATTTGATGAAAAAAGGTCACTTTACTTACTCCAACAGTTTCACCAAATTGATATCAAATTGAGAATGAAGCAAAACTTTCACCAGATTGAGGAACTGGGTTAGATTTTACCAAAACATTATGCATTTACGTTGGAGGTGGCCCCGCCGGACAACCGGCCGGATGTTTGGCCGGTCGTCCCAAAGGTCGTTCCACCGGTTGTCTCTTGCATAAAAAAAAATCGCATTTGGGTATCTTCCTTTTCTTGTTCATTTTTTTATGTGCATCCATGGAGTTTCCCCATCTGGGTATCTTCTCTGAAATCTTGATCATCTGATGTTAGGAGCAAAAAAGCATTTGAAGTAAGCTCTCGGACAAAGGTTGTCTCTGGTCACCTTTTGTCCATATTTCCTCCATTGATATCCATCGTCGACAAATCTGAGAGGCTTAGTGAGAGGGTAATTTATGAGTAAATTGGGTCGAGCTGGGTAATAGGCCATTCTATGGGCCATAGTAAGGAGGGCTTAGTAAGTGGGCCACAGTCCAGGTGTTAGCTCGGTCCAGGTATAGAAGGGACCTAGCATGTGTTAGCTCGGTCCAAGAATAATCACGGTCACCACGGTCGGAATAGAGATAGTGGGCTCGATCAGGGTATTCGAAGTCGAGGTATGGTGCTTTCACTTGATGGACCTCGTTCTGGTTGGCGCGGTGGAAGCTTGCTGAGGTTAGTTCGGTCTCAATGGGCACAACCGAGATACAAACAGATAAAGGAATGGATGAGCTAAGGCATAGCTCGGTCTGAGTTATCATTTCCACATGACAATATTAGCTCGGTCGTTTGGTCGTACCACCGAGCTAGGACCATCTCACTTGGTTTAAGCAGTGAGGGGAGTGTTGAAAGATAAGCATTATCTTTCAGGAGTGTGACTCCTAGTAGGACTCTACATGAAGGAATAAGAGTCCTACAAGGATTGTGCCATGCGGAACCTATAAAACCTCACAACATAACCTTTGGAAGAAGTAACACAACTTTGATTCTCGAATACACAGAGCTTTTGTCTATTTGTCTATTTTGCTGACTTAGGCATCGGAGAGGTATCCGGCACACACCTGCCAGCTAACTCACGTTTGTGTTTTCAGGGAATAAAGCGATGACGTTTGGAGGATCGCAGACTTGATCAACAGGATTATACGAGAAGATTATTTCTTGCTCGTACAATTGGCGTCATCTGTGGAAATACCAGAACGAACAAAACCTCTTGATCAAGTTTTTCTCGCTAGTTGAAAGCAATGGCGCACAATGAAGATTTGTCGTAGTCCGCCATCGACGGACAAACCCCAGAGGGGGGAGGGAGGCACGAAGGTTTGACTTTTATCCCTTCCATGGCGGATTTAGAACCCCAGCGACAGAACCCCCGGAAGGATGCAAGAGGGAGGCGGACTAACAGTCCCCGTCGCTCTCAAAGCCCAGAAAGATAGAGGCAGAGGATCGATCCTCAAGTTCTGGAGGATCACATAGAGGAACAAGACGAGTTAATAAGGAAGATGGCGTCGAACATGGAGGCTATGAAACGCCAGATCAAAGGAAAAGAGGTGGCGATAGGAGAGGGGCACAAAAGCAACACGCCCCCTCGCCACTCAGAAGATCATGGTAGGCATACCATGCCATCGCAAGCAGAGAGTAGGAGCCTCAGAACAGGCGACACTTAATCAAGGTCTTCCAGGACTCGTTACTCCAGGTCTGAGAGAACGAGAACATTGAGGTCTTACACTGAGAGAAGTACCTATCGGCCCTCACGTACGCACCAGACATCATCCAGGCAAACGGAGTTGCCTAGATCGTCTGACTTACGGATTGTGCTTGAAGAAAGGACACGACGGAAGGAGGATACCGGGGCACGCGACCCTCGTAGAGTTTCAGCCCTTGAGCGGTTGGCTCCTCGGACGCATGGAAGCGTCGAGGTGGGAATGCCAATACCGCGTCTTGCTTACGAACCGATAGACAAAGCATTAGCAAGGCTGCAGACCTCGCCGTTCGTTCCGGCCATTGAGAATGTGCCCCTACCTTCTGGCTTCCTTCAGCCCAAATTCACCACGTATGAGGGGAAGACAGACCTCTACACGCACCTTAGCCATTTTCGCCAAGTTATGACAGTATACCAGCAAAACAAGGCTTTGATGTGGATCCTATTCCCATCCAGCCTTGGCGACCTAGGTTTACCCTGGTTCGAAAGGCTACCAAAAGGCAGCATAGCCTCCTGGGCGCAATTGGCAGAGGCATTCGTGACAAGGTTCAGAACAAACACCAAGACGCCAGTAGAGATTGATCAACTACTCTCCATTGACATGAGCGACAATGAGACGTTGAGATCTTATAACAGTCGTTATTGGAAGACCTTCAACCAGATAGGAAATTGCCCCACAAATCTCGCCATCGTGCAATACAAAAGAGGTCTTCCAGTCGGAAACAGGCTGAGGGACTCAATTACCATGACGCCTCCATCATAATGAAAGCCTTAATGGAGAGGGTACACCAGCACATTTGGGTGGAGGAGGATGACGCCCGTGCTAAAACAAAGTCTAGTACAACCGCAATACCAAATAAAAAGACTTCGGAAAAAGTCAACGCGGTAGAACGTCCAAGCAGAAACGGGGGAGGCAGGTGGGACAACAGAAAGGACCACAATAAAAGGTGGTTGAGAGTCTGCACTGCCATTACCACGATGTTCAAAAAACCGATCTATCGGATTCTCAGTGAGATACGCGATAAACCTTTCATCAGATGGCCAGCTAAATTGGGAGAGGCACAAAAGGACTATGACAAAAGATCCCGGTGCACCTTCCATAAGGAAAAATGGCACTGCACTGAGAATTGCACGCCATTGAGACAGCATCTGGAAGAGTTAGTGGCAGCTGGGCATCTGGACCAGTATATTGAGGGAGGGACGCAGCCAGCCCCCCAGAACCACGATCACCCAAACGGAATGCCGATCGACGCCCCACGTTAAGGTGTGATAAACGTAATACATGGGGTATTCGAACCTGAGTGAGTATGTGAGCTCAGGGGAATGATCAAGAAGGCTGAGCACTTAAGGGAGGTATTAAGTGCGCAACCTACCATTAAAAATGGGAGAACAGAGGCCACAAACATCGTGTCTTTTTCAGACAAAGATTTGGCAAGGATATATTGCCCTCACAATGATACACCGGTCGTCACTCTTCGTGTCAAGGATTACAACATCAAGCGAATTTTGATTGACCAAGGGAGCTCATGTGAGATAATATACTATGAAACCTTCAAACAGTTGAAACTGGAGGACAAAGACTTGGCACCTGCCGCATCTCCCCTGATCAGATTCAACTCAATGCCAGAGTGGCCAGTTGGCAAGATAATCCTCCCAGTCAGAGTAGGAAGCATGACGAAACAAGTGAAATTCTGGGTATTGAAAGTCCCTTCCACTTACAACATAATCTTGGGAAAGACATAGCTGCATGCTATGCGATCGGTAGCGTCAACCTACCATCAAGTAATGTGGTTCCCCAACAAAACCGGAGTAATTGAAGAGGTCTTTGGAGACCAAATTATGTCCAAGTAGTGCTTCGTCATAGTAAATGGCAGCCGAGCTGCCAAAGGGTTTGTTCAGATTGTGGAAGAACTTGAGAACAATAAATTATTTGCGGATATTGGCAAAGCCGCTGAACAGAAGGCAGTGGAAGACTTGGTACAGGTAAGAATAGATGAAAAGGACCCGGAAAAGTTCTTTTTGTTTGGCTCATCTATGTCCAGCACCGAGAGAATAGAGGTCATGGAATTCTTGACCTCTAACATCGAAGTGTTTACCTGGACGCCGTATGACATGTCTAGCATTGACCCAAACTTCATCTGTCACCAATTGAATATCCACCCAATTACAAAACCAATCATACAGCACACTCGCAGATTAGCACTCCACCATGCCGAGATAGTGGCGGAAGAAGTGGGAAACCTTCTAGAGGCAGGAGCTATCAGAGAAGTGGACTATCCCAAGTGGATATCCAATACAGTAGTGGTGCCAAAGAAGAATGAAAAATGGCGTATCTGCGTGGACTACAAAATAGTCAACAAGGCGTGCCCAAAAGACAGCTTTCCCCTACTACGGATAGACCAACTGGTAGACCTAACGGCATGACACAACCGACTTAGCTTTCTTGATGCATACAGAGGTTATCATCAGATCGCTATGTATGAACTAGACCAGGAGGTCACATCTTTTACAATGCCAAGAGGTCTGTATTGCTACAAGGTCATGCCCTTTGGCCTAAAGAACGCAGGGGCAACATTCTAACGGATGGTCACCAAGATGTTTGAGCCATTGTTAGGCAGAACAATGGAGGCTTACATAGATGACATGGTGGTCAAGAGCAAGGATGAAAAGGACCATCTCAGGGACCTAGGTGAAATGTTCCAGATCCTGAAGAAGAACAAGTTGCGCCTTAATGCTTCCAAGTGTGCGTTCGGTGTAGGATCAGGCAAGTTCCTAGGCTTCCTGGTGACCAACCGTGGTATAGAGGCAGACCCTTCTCAGATCAAAGCAATTCAGGATCTAGAGAGGCCCAACTCAGTGAAAGAAGTACAGCATCTCACCGATATGGCAGCCGCGCTCAACCGGTTCATAAGTCGGTCGTCAGACAGATGTCGACCATTTTTTCAAGCATTAAAGGCCAAGTTTGAGTGGGATGAGGAATGCAACCACGCCCTAGAAAGTTTGAAAGAATACATGTCTTCTCTACCGTTGCTAGTAATCCCAATATCTGGAGAAGAGCTCTTTTTGTACCTAGCAGTTTCACAGCACGCAGTTAGTGCGATATTGGTCAGAGCAGAAGGAATCCAACACCTGCCCATCTTTTATGTCAGCAAGACATTGCTAGGCGCAGAAACCAGGTACTTACCATTAGAAAAACTAGCCTTAGCCTTGATGATGGCATGAAGGAAGTTGTCGCATTACTTTCACGCCCACACCATAATCATCCTCACAGCCTTCCCATTAAAAGCTTTGTTTGAGAGGGCGAACTTTTCTAGGCGAATCTTGAAGTGGGCGGTGGAACTGGGACAGTACGATATCAAGTTTCAACCCAGAACCGCAATAAAAGCCCAAGCATTAGCAGACTTTGTGGCAAAATTCAGCCCAGGAAGCCATCACATTTGCCCAGTTGACTTGACTAGTGCCACCAAAATGGGGATGGAAAGCGCCGCAAGAAGCGCGCAACCCCTAAATCGGGATGCCCAGCCACACCCCAAAACAGATCAGAGTAATGACGAGCTGGAAGAGGCAAACCATGCTACACCAGGCGAAGACTCATCAGCAAACAAAAACTTGGCACAATCAGATAGTGAGGGGCAAACAGTAAGCGTGGACTTGGAAAAAAATACCAGCACCACTCGTGACCCCAAGGCATCATCTGATCCCTCTACTTGTTGGAAGTTGTTCGTTGGAGAGATGTGGAAGCTCTTTGTGGATGGAGCGTCCAATAGGCACGGTGCAGGACTCGACATAGTCCTCATCTCACCAGATAGCCTAGTAGTGGAACAGGCAGTCAACCTTGGCTTCCCAACATCAAACAACGAAGCGGAGTATAAAGCGCTTTTGGCAGGACTAAAATCAGCACTCTACATGATGGCTACCGAGCTAATGGTTTACAGTGACTCATAGCTGGTGGTAAATCAAATTTCAGGCAACTGCGAAGCAAAGGATGAAAGGATGGCTAAGTACCAAGAGTTAGTCAGAAAAGAGATCATGAAGTTCGAAGTAGTAAGGATAGAGCAGATTGGCAGAGAAGAAAACAGCAGAGTAGACGAACTAGCAGGTTTTGCTTTGATGGCAGATATATCCATCCCACATCCATTGCTAATTGACTACCTACCAAGACCAAGCATTGAAGAACCCGAAGTAGAAGAGGTATGTTGCACTGAATTAGGCCCTTCATGGATGGATCTCATTATAATGTTCTTAAACGACGGCATCTTACCCGAAGAAAAGAAAGAAGCCAACAAGATTAGAGCAAAGTCGCAACGATTTTGGCTCTCCCCATCAATGGTCTTGTACAAAAAATCCTTCACAGGACCTTACTTGAAATGCGTCCATCCCAGCAAGGTTGAGGCATTCTTGTTCGAGATACACGAAGGCGTATACGGAAGCCACCAAGGGGGAGATCATTGGCTTACAGAGTAATTTTGCAGGGATATTGGTGGCCTTACATACAAGTACATTCAGAGAAGTATGCCAAGAAGTGCGGGAAATGTCAGAAGTTCGCACACCAAATACATCAACCGGCCAGAGAGCTTCTACCATTAACTAGCCCATGGCCCTTCGCAATGTGGGGCTTGGACATAGTAGGGCCACTTCCAACAGCACCCGGCAATAGAAAGTTCTTTCTTGCAGCAACAGACTACTTCACAAAGTGGGTGAAGGCAGAAACACTAGCATCAATAAAGGAAAAAGATGTGAGGAAGTTCGTCTGGCAGAATATCATCACTCGGTTCGGCATACCAAAAGCTCTAATATCTGACAACGACACTCAGTTCGATGGCAAAATTTTTAGAGGCTTTTGTGAAGAATACAAGATAGAATTCTACAATTCTACACCAGCATACCCCCAAGTGAATGGCCAAGCGAAAGCATCAAACAAGGTCGTCTTAGATGGATTGAAGAAAAGGTTAGAGAAAACAAAAGAAAAGTGGAAGGATGAGCTTCCTCATGTTTTATGGGCTTACCGTACCACATCTCAGCGGTCGACTGGAGAAACGCCATTTTCCTTGGCCTATGGCATGGAGGCAGTAATCCCACTGGAAGTTGGCCTCCCCACAATTAGAAGCGAAAATTTTGATCCAAACTTAAATGGAGAAGCCATAGCATTGGAGCTCGATCTTACAGAGAAAGAAGAGAAAGAGCACTAGTTCACATCGCCTCATACCAATAGGAGTTATCCAGAAAATACAACAAGACAGTACATCCAAGGCAATTCAAAGTTGGAGATTGGGTACTGCGTAAAGTAATGGAAAACACTATGGTACCTGGAGATAGCAAGTTAGGGCCCAATTGGGAAAGACCTTACAAAGTGGTTGGGTTAGCAGGAAAAGGGGCATACCACTTGGAAGACAAGGACATCAAAGCCATTCCCAGGCCATGGAACACTGCCAATCTCAAACTATTTTATTTTTAGCTTTCTCTTTAGACATACTTGTAATTTTTCTTTTCCTCAATAAAACAAGTAGTTTTCTTTTCAGCATAATTGTTTTATTTTGTAAAAGTTGTTTTAGTGAGCTAGGGGCAACAAAAACAGAGTTGGCCAAAATAACCAACTTTGCGCTCTCTTCAGCTAGGATTAGGATCTGGGCTGAAGAGGTTGGCTGGAAAAACCAACAAACACTTCTCCTAAGCCCGGGATAAGGATCCAGGCTGCAGGACGTTTGGCCGGAAAAACCAAACACTTTACTCTAGGTTGGCAGGAACAACCAACTTAGAGGTTAGCTGGATTAACCAACACCCCTCCTAAGCCCAGGATAAGGATCCAGGCTACAGAACGTTTGGCAGGAATAACCAAACACTTTACTCTAGGTTGGCAGGAATAACCAACTTAGAGGTTGGCTGGAAAAATCAACACTTTTATTAAGCCCAGGATAAGGATCCAGGCTGTAGGACGTTTGGTCGGAATAACCAAACACTTTACTCTAGGTTGGCAAGAATAACCAACCTCGAGCTCTCTTCAGCTAGGATTAGGATCTAGGCTGAAGAGTTTGGCTAGAAAAACCAACACTTAGTACTCCTCAGCCGAGATAAGGATCAAGGCTGAAGAGTGGTTGGCTGGTAAAACCAACACTTAGTACTCTTCAGCCAAGGTAAAGACCCAGACTGAAGAGTGGTTGGGTGGAAAAACCAACACTTATTGTTCTTCAGCCGAGATAAGAATCTAGGCTGAAGAGGTTGGCAGGTATGGCCAGTTAGATTGCAAAGTTAAGACCAGGATAAATATCTCGGCCAGAGAATGTTACACTACATTCAGATTACATTTGGAAGGTAAATATAAGCATGGAAAGAAACCGAACAAACAGTTGGAAAAAAAGAAGATTTCATTGATAAGCGCAGATCAGAAGTATAAAAGGTAAGGCCTTAGCCTGGTTATAAATTCTTTTACTAGACAAAAAAGAAAAATCAGGAGAAAAGGTCGTCTAGGTCGGCGTCCAAAACAACCCGGTCTTCACCTAGAGGTAGCTCAATTGTTGCAAGCACCTCTTGGTTTAGCACGGTTGGAGGCACCGCATCAGACACTGCAGGCAAAGGTAGGATGGAGACCACTGGAGTTGGGGAGATAGACTGGCGACCGGGCTGGGTGTTGTCTTCTGGAGCAACATCTTCGTCCTCCTCTTGCAGAAATTTTTGCTGAATGGTGGCAGCGTACTCCGCCATAGAGCTCGGTATGAAATACGGAGAAGGGTTGAAGACCTCGGTCTTTGGGCTATGGTTGAGTTGCGCCACAACCGTCGTCCATCCACACTTGAAGAAAAGATCTTTTGCAGCTTCACATTGCTTGATGTAAGTGGCCTCCTCCTCTTTATAACCGCGGTCTTCCGTGTCCTCAACCTTCTTCTCTAGCTCGGTTATCTCGGCATTCTTTTTTCCCTCGAGCTTGGCTAGCTCGTGCAAGTATTTATTTTTTACCACGGCCGCAGCCTTCTTCTTATCGGCTTCGGCTGAATTGACTAGGCCAGTAAGCCGGGCTATTTCAACTGTAGCTCGGCCATCTTTTGCTGAGATTCTTTTAGTTCGGCCGTTTTTTCATTGGCCTCTGCCATGGCCTGCCTTGTAATTTTTCGAAGTTCCAACACGCGTTTGTGAGCAATGTGGTTCTTCTGTAAGGCCTACGAGGGAAGGGAGGTAGTATTGAGTAGGAACCGATCTAAAAGATGTTGAAATTTGGAGGATGAAAAAGAGAACTTACCAACACCATTGACTTTGAAGCCGAGCGAATGGCCTTCAGCTCGGTAAGGTGATCATGATGATTCATGTCGGCTGGAAGGCAGACGCTCTTGGCCAGATTGAAGGCCAGCAAATGATCTTTTTCTGCGACCACTGAATCGGAGTCAGTGATAGCACGGTTCTTAAAGATGACCTTTGGCACCCACTTGGAGGAGCTAGCTCGGTCTGAGCGCTCCGATTGTGGGCTTGGTGGAGTAGATTGTGGGAGAATGGTGTCTTCTTCATCAACAAGGCGTGGCTCGGTTGTGGAAATCCGAGCACGCTTGCTTGCTCGAGATGTTGAAGGCTGATGGGTTGGAAGGGCTACCACGGTCTCTTGCGTTTGGCTGGCTGGTGGTACCTCGACCTGGTTTGTTTCAGTTAGAAGGGCCCTTACTGCTCTTTTCTTGGCCATCGCTTGCTCCGCAGTCAATGAGATCAAGTTGACTTGTGGAAGGGAAGGATCAGGTTCTGGAGATGGTTCTAAGAGGAAATCGGTCACCCTAGTCTTCCTACGGCTACTATATCGGTAGGTCAGTTCAAAATTCAGTAGCTCAACCCAGCTCCTGTGTGGATATCGGAGTACGGCGCGAAGTGTGTTTAATTTGGGATAGCTGTACTGGGACTTGAGAAAGTTCAAATCTACATGAAGGAAGGAGACAACAGTTAGTACGATTAAAAGTAAGTACCGAAGTAAGAGAAAGAACATGAAATTGGGCCGAGGTAGTTATACCGGCGACTCCTTTATTCCAATTAATTCGGTCACCAGAGATCTGGGCTTCGTGGTCTTCGAAGTTCCCAGAAACCCAGAAGAAATCATCATCGTTTACATCCATGTCCAGGGTATTCTTTATTATCTTTTCACGTGGGCACCTTATTCTTAGATAGTAGACCCAGCCATCTTCATTTGATCCTATGGAATATTGGTGGAAGAGCTCGGCTAAACCGAGATTAAGGCCAGCCCGGCGGTCTAGCTCGGCGATACCATTTATTATGCAGTAAGAATTGGTGGAAAGCTGGGTAGGGCAAAGGTTTGTTTGTCTGAGGAATTCACAGAGAAGGGACTGTACAGAGAATCGCAGTCCGGTTTCTACAATGGAAAGAAGGGTGAAGGGAACGAAGCCAGGGTTTCCCCAGGGTATGGTATCTAGGTCGGCCAAGGTAAGATAGACATCATCAGGGATATGATAGTCCCTTCGGAACTCGGCCATGGCCCCTGGTGAGTTTACTAAAAACCTATATTTACCCGTTGGCTATTAAATTATGAATAAATTAGCTTAAGTATTAGCTCGGTCGAGAAATGACGCTGAGTAGCTCGATTGGGCGCTCAAAGGAGTGCCTGGCCAACCTAAGTCTGCAGAGTAAAAGAGAAAGGTGTTAAGCACTGATCGTTGAACCGTGCTAAAAGCACAAAGGCAAGATAAATGAAGTCCTAGCTCGGTTTAAGCAAAGGGCTTTAGCCCGGTTGAGCCTTTGGGGCAGCATTCTTAGTTCTGTTTGGACTAAGAAAGCTAGTTTAGCCCCAAGTCGTAGCTTGATCAGTGGGGGAGGCTTTCTAGCGCAGTATTGCACGAACCTGAGACAGTTTGTAGCCCGGATAAAGTATAGCGAAAGGTACTCAGGATTATTGTACTTCGAATTCTAGTTCGATTGTTTAGTTTCGCTAAGTTTACACCTAACACAAACAGTATCCTAGTTCGGTTGAAGTGAGATTTTGGATCAAAGGGAAAATAGTTCAGATTGTTCATATATACAGTGGTCACATTACGTGAGTTTTTTTTCAGAAAAAGGAAAGCAAAAAATGGTGTATGCTTTGAAAAACATACAAATAAACATGCTATGTGTTGCGAAACGTGTGCGAAATTGACGAAAAGGAAGTAGATTTAGACCACTTACCAGTTCAAGATGAAGGCACTGAAGATGGAGGTAGCAACAGCAAGAAACACGAGCTCTACAAGTGTAAGGTTGAGGAGAAATAGAGGCTCAGAGAGAGAGAAAAGAAGATGAATAGTAGAAGTGATTGATTCAAAGCAAGGAGTTTAGTTTTGTGTAAAGAGAAGGTGAAAATTGGGTGGGACTATTCAAATCTTGCGAAGTATGAAGACGACGTGACAGCTATACTTGACGAATAGAAGCTAGCCACGTGTCCAGGGAATAGAAAGCGATTCAGTTGCAGCGGCTGAAAAGACGTTTTGACCAGACAGATAAGTAGCTCGGTGTAAATGTAGCCCGGTATGAGTTTAGCTCGGTTGAAGGCTACAGCTTAGCTCAGTTAAAAAACTAAAGTGGTTAGCTCGGCTGGAAACGGGTAATCCCGATCATGCTACGTAGATGGAATTAAGGGGCAATTGAGAGGGTAATTTATGAGTAAATCGGGCCGAGCTAGGTAATAGGCTGTTCTCTGGGCCATAGTAAGAAGGGCTTAATAAGTGGGCCACAGTCCAAGTGTTAGCTCGGTCCAGGTATGGAAGGGACCTAGCATGTGTTAGCTCGGTCCAAGAATAATCACGGTCACCACGGCTGGAGTAGAGATAGTGGGCTCGGTCAGGGTATTCGAAGCCGAGGTATGGTGCTTTCACTTGATGGACCTCGTTTTGGTTGGCGCGGTGGAAGCTTGCTGAGGTTAGTTCGGTCTCAATGGGCACAACCGAGGTACAAACAGATAAAGGAAGGGACGAGCTAAAGCATAGCTCGGTTTGAGTTGTCATTTCCACATGACAATACTAGCTCGGTCGTTTGGTCGTACCACCGAGCTAGGACCATCTCACTTGGTTTAAGCAGTGAGGGGGGTGTTGAAAGATAAGCATTATCTTTTAGGAGTGTGACTCCATGTAGGACTCTACATGGAGGAATAATAGTCTTACAAGGATTGTGCCATGCGGAACCTATAAAAGCTCACAACATAACCTTTGGAAGAGGTAACACAACTTTGATTCTCGAATACACAGAGCTTTTGTCTATTTGTCTACTTTGCTGACTTAGACATCGGAGAGGTATCCGGCACACACTCGCCGGCTAGCTCACGTTTGTGTTTTCAGGGAGAAAAACGACGACGTTTGGAGGAGCGCAGACTTGATCAACAGGATTATACGAGAAGATTATTTCTTGCTCGTACACTTAGCATTGAGATCCAATAAAGTGTCAAGCAAACTAATGTAATCCATTTGTTTCTTGAAAGTTGATTGAACTAGCAGTGATCACAACTGAATTCCCAGAAAAAAATCCAACAAAAGCTTCAAACACAAATGCTCTAAAGCTTGCAAGAATGAATACCCAGAAGAACCCAAAGAAGAGAGACCTAATATATAGAGATGTTACTTCGCCTTCATCAACTGTTTAGTACCTTAACCGGTTGACCGGCCGGTCATCCCACCGGAAGTCCCCAGTGTTTTGAGGTAAGCTACTAGGCAATGGTTGGAGCTGCTCATATCAGATTGAGGAAATTGGTTTTTTTTACTCAGATTTGGTGAAAATTTTATTGAACCGTTGGAGATGCTCTAACACCAACTAGGAAAACATCAGAATCTCTCACATCAATCCACACAAATCCCTTTGTAAAAAAAGAAGAAGCAATGTTACAACATATCTTAACATATACACCAGTAAAAATTAAAATGAAATCATAATATGGGCAAAAAAGTAAACTCCATATACATTATATTAAACAAATATACCATATCAAAAATAAAAAAGGATTAAATAGTTTAATTAAAAACCCTCAGAATTAGATAGAGCAACATTTCCCAAAATAGAATTTATGAATAATTTTTTTATATAAATAATGTGATAGTGATATTTTTATAATTTGACCCATAAATGATAATGAATGTTTTGACTCAAAACAAATGACTAGTATATGATATTCTGTATATTTTTTTTTTAATTCATATTATCTATCTATACGTTTCGAGGACACATGAAAAAAAACTTATACTTCAATTTTAATTTTTTTATAAATAAAGTGTAGAATATAAATTTAAATTTAAATTTAACATAATTATAAGTCACATTCAGAATGAATTTGGCTATTAACCTAAACCTCTGTGCTAGGGCTTAGCTCTAGATTGTATGTGAGCTAGCTCAGACCGCTCTTCCCAAGAATTTGAAGTCCCATCTCTCTAAATAGAAAGAACAACGATCATGCTACGTAGCTCGAATATCGCGGCTCGAAACGCGGCTCAACATCAAAACGACGTTGTTTTGGTGTCGATTTTGTATTTTTTTTTTTTTCCTGGTTTTGCAGAACGAAGAAGAAGAAGAAGAAGAAGAAGGGAGAAGAAGAAGAAGGGAGGAGGAGGAGGAGGAGGAGGGAGGGGAGGGGGCCATAAAAACCGGTTTGAGGAGGAGGGGAGGCTGGGCTGCGACGGAGGCGGGGCTGCGACGGAGGAGGAAGCAGAGGCGGCAGCGGGAGCTGCGACGACGGCGGGGCAGGGAGCTGCGACGCCGACCTTCTTCCTCTCCCTCCCTTCTCTTTCTCATCTCCCTCTCTTTCTCTCCCTCTCTTCCTCTTGAGCCATTTCGAGCCTGGTAGCTTCGAGCTACCAGGCATTTTCCAAAGAACAAATGCATTTCCGTTTGATTCACATAATTCACTTTTGTTATTTTTATCTTGAGAATCTGAATTTTGAAAAACATTAAACACTAAAAATTGATGAAATAAAACAAAAACAAAAAAAAAATTCTAAATCACTCATTATTTTCATAATATTTTTATTTATTTTTTATTTTCATAATATTTTATTTGCACGATAGTGCAACAAAAAAAAATCATAATATATATATATATATATAGTATTTCAATTATTAAAATATATAATTTTTTTCATTAATTTATAACTTTTTTTTACTGCACCAATGTGTAGTTATTTCCCTTTTTGTTTTTTCATGCAAAAATAAATTTAGAAATTCAAAAACATTTTTTTAAAATATTTATTTTCACTAAATTAAAATTTACTAATATTTGAAAAAATAAAACAAAAATGAAATCAAACAGCAACACGGTTTGTAAAGAAAAGTAAATTTTTGTTTGTAAAAAAGTATTTTAAAAAATTAATAAATATACAAAAATAAGATAATGTACTGAATTTTTATATATTTTTTTATATTTTTGATATTTAATCATTTTTTTAAAGATTTGTTTTACAAATATTATACATTTTAAATGTATTTATGTTAGGTGTATTTAAAAATTAAAAAATTACTTAAAATATTTAAAAAATTCAGTGAAAATAAAAAATACAAAAAATAAAAAATTTTAGGGTAAATTACATTTACCTCCTCTGAGGTTTCTCACAAATATAGAGACCTCCCATGTGGTTTGAATAATTACAATAACCTCCCCTACTTTACCTGACAATGTCAAGATTCCCCCATTTTTTAACTGCCGTTCACACTACTAACAGAAATTGCTAATGTCATCAAAGATAAATAGTGAAATACCCATAATACCCTCAAGTGTCTTGAAACACTCCATGAGTTGGGTTACATGAGATTGAATCTACCCTTTTTATTATTATTATTATTTTTTTTGTTCCTATTATGCTTCCTTCCTTTTTACTTTTTTGACCAACACAACACAATCATGCTTCCTTCCTTTTTACGTTTGACCAATAGAGCACAATCACCGACCAACTCTCTTCTTCATCTCTTCTTACCCTTCTCAAAGGCAACCAAATCAAAACCTGCAGTAGTCTATTTGGCTTCATAAGCAATCAGATTAAACACACAAATAATGTTAGAATGTTAATTACAGAAACACAATTTTCAGATAAAATTATTTCATCTGGATTTTTATTTGATTTGAGATTTATTTCTTTGCTCTGGATTTAAGCTTTAATGAGATTTTTTGTATTGAATCTTTGTTTGAGGTTTCAGTCAAGTCTTTGGAAGATTTGGATAGTGATATAGATTTGTGATTATTTTTTAATTGGAATTTGGGTTTATTTTTTTTGTGTGATTTGGTTTTAAATTAGGAAGGATGAGAGTGGGCAACAAATGAGAGAAGGAAAAACTAAAACAGGGGGAGCAGATGAATTTTGATTGGAGAGCATGAAAGAGAGAAGAAAAGAAATGGTCATCCATAGGGAAAAAGAGGAAATAGAAGAAAGAGTAAGATGGTAGGAGAACAAGGTGAATTTTTTTTTTCCCCCCTTTTTGTTTCCATCTCCATTTTCTAGTTCAACTTCTACCACTCACAGCCCCAATGCCCCAATGTCTCACTCTTCTTTCCATCTCTTTCTTTTTCCCTCAAACCCTTCGCATACACCACTGCCTCTCTCTATCTCCCCCCTCTGCCGACAAACCTTTTTGTTCCAACATCTATCTCCACTTTCTCTATTCTTAACCTCTAACATGCAACATCGAAATCAAGACAAACACCACTATATCTACAGCCATAGATAGTGATCAAGAACTCCATGGACGCCGGTGCCACCTCCCTTAAAGACTAATCACCATGAACTCCTACAACAACGAACATTAAGATAATAAGATCTGGTGGTGTACGATGATCGGCAAGACCAGCAAGATCAAGATCAACACTACTGAGAATCCGCCTTCAGCATCTCTCTCTCTGTCTCTCTTTGGCATTGTTGTCTCGTTCTGTGCTTCTCATGGGTTTGGTGTCTCGATTTTCTACTTGTTGAGATATAGTAGCGTATACGGTTTGGGCAATAGAGATTTGTGGTGGTTGGGGGTTATGAAGTTAGAGGTTGGTGGCAATGGAGAGTCGAAGGAGGTAGAGGGAGAAGGTAGAAATTGTGTGTAGTGGAGGAGAAATGCAAAGGTAAAGGAGATGAAGATGGATAATTATCAAATAGAATAAGGTGCATGATAAGGTTGTATGAGGAAGTGAACAAAGGGTCTTTTGTCTTTTTGCGCTCAAATGAAGGGGTAATATGGTCATTTTGTATATGCAACTAATGTTGTTTGTACAAAATTGACAGAATGGGAGAATCTTGACATTGTCAGGTAAAGTAGGAGAGGTTACTGTAATTATTCAAACTATAGGGGAGGTTCCTGTATTTGTCAGAAACCTCAGGGGAGGTAAATGTAATTTACCCAAAATTTTAATTTTCTAAAAAGTGAATTCAGAAAATTAAAACTAGATGATATATTTGAAAAAACAAAAACAAAAATGAAATTAAACAGCAACACAGTTTGTGGCTTCCCAACCCACCATGATACGCCACCCTACCTGATAGCATCTTCTATCAATAGCCATTTCGTCCATTGTCATCTTCTTCTCTTTAATCACATTTCAATCCCCAAATCCCAAGCTTTCTGTTCTCTTCTACCACATGATAGAGGGACACACAAATATATGCAGAAAACCTAACAGAATAAGGAGAAGAGAGAAAATTCGATTTGGAAGATGAAAATGAAGGAGAGGTGAAAGAAAGGTCGTAGTCGTGGTCGTGGTCGTGAGAGGGTGGTTGCCGGTAGAGAGGCACTGAAATGGATGCCAGATGTGGGAATGGTTGGGGGTGGTGGCAATGGTGCATTTGGTAGATAATTAGCGTTCGAAAAGTTAAAAGGTGGTAGAGGTTGTTTCTATGGACTTGGGATGAAGTCCAGGATAACCTTTTCTGACCTTATCCCTTGTTTGTTTGCCCTTTTGCTGATTTTGATTAAAAGTGCTAAATGACTGCATTGTCCCTCATTACTTCTTGTATTCCTTTAACAACTGTAATGGCCAGTGAACATATAGGTAGCTGGTGACTTTATCAAATCGGGTCAAAACTGGTTTGACCATTAACATTAAATGGGCCAAAATGAAATTTTATTTGGTTACCCAATAGCCAAACACGTGATTCACCAAAATTAAAAATAGTTATAAATATTGGTAAAACATACTAACTGTTTTGTTTTTGATCCCAAAACATTTGCTTAAACATAGCCACACTATGTTGCATGCTATGCTCATAATGCAATTGAACAAAAGACCTATTTGATGGCAAGGCAACTGTAAGATTTCTGAATATTTTCTATATATTCAATTGTGTTATAATACAAAGAATACATCTGCTTATATAGTAATCCTAACCCTAAGACTAAAAAGAAAAATAAAAATTGACATATATATACAAAATATACACAGGGCCAGCCCTAAGATTTGTGGAGCCTAAGGCGAATTATAAAAATGGGGCCTCTCTAATATATATTTTTTAATAAAAAATTTATGTATAAAATGATAAGTATCCACAAATTTTTTATTTAAGTATACTTGAACATATAGTCATTAAAATTATAAACTAAAAATTTACTTTCATATACTTGAATTAATTGTTCTACTTTCATCCTCTTCTTTCTCTTTTTATTTCCAGAACTATACTTCCTAGGAAACATGGCTATAATCCCAAATACTTCAATCCACAAATCACAAACACTGCAAATCAATCCACAATCCACAAATCACAAATATTTCAATCCACAAATCTGATAGCAAATAAATTATAAAAAAAAAATTAATGATACAAAATTATGGCAAAAAATTTAATCAATTAAAACTGATAAATACCTAGGTAAAAAAAATTAGGGCTAAATTATTTATTCCACTAAAATCTAATGGATAAAGAAGGTAAAAAAAAATTAGGACAAATTTATTATTCAACTAACTGATAGAAAAAGAATGTAGAAAAAAAAATTATAGCAACTTTATTTAATAAAATTTGATTAGTGAGAGAGAAGATTTACTATGAAAGAGAGTGTGTGTGAGAGAGTGAGTCGCTGGAGGAGTGAGTGAGAGAGAGAGAGTGAGTCACTCACAACAATGCTGTGCTCTGCGTCTGCCTTGCCTTGAACTTGGTACATATTGCTGTGATCTTCATTTCATTACTTCGTTAAAGAGAGAGATTGAAAGCAAAACAGTGTATGTATGGTTTGGGTTGGGCCCAAACACTTCTTCTGTTTTTGTTTTGTTTTTTTTTTTTTTTTATATGTTTTCATTTTAATAAATATGGGCCAAACACATTTATAAATAAATAGGACTAAATTTTACATGGGCCCAATAAAACATTTTGGGGCCCTTTAAATTGATCTTAAAACAAAAAAAAAAACAAAAAAAAAAGGGTTGAGGCTATAACAATTTATTAAATTTGGGGGCCCTTTTTTTGGGCCAAAATTTGGGGCCTAAGGCACAAACCTTACCTGCCTTAGGTCAGGACCGGCCCTGAATATACACTACCATATATATAAACCTAACTTAATATTCTCACACCCCCGCTCAAACTCAAGGTGTTTTAGCAGAAAACACTGAGAGTTTGCCAAGAAGAAACTGAAACTGAGCAATGGTGTGAGTCTTGGTAAAGAAGTCAGCAAGTTGCAAAGCCGAAGAGACAGAAGAAAGCGAGATAGAGCCATAATGCAGATACTGACAAACAAAGTGACAATTAATCTCAATGTGCTTTGTCTGCGCATGGAAGACAGTGCTATGGGCAATCTGAATAGCAGTACGGTTATCACAAGAGAGGGAGGTCGGAGAAAACTAAGGGACACCCAAGTCAAAGGGAAGACAATGAAGCTAGATAACCTCCGCAGTAGTATGAGCCATAGCACGATATTCAGCTTTGGTAGTGTAGCTCGACTTTTCGTGCTCCTTTCAGATACGACTAGCCTTACAGTTCGGACTCCTGTGGTTCTGAATCTGATTCTACAAGTGCAATGTGAAATGGATAAACACAAAAGAGTCCAAATTCGGTAAATCTTTTGAAAAATCGATTTTGAATCAAAAAAGGCAAAAATTGATTGCTTTGCCAGATACAGAGTCGCCACCTAAATATTTTTGGAGAATTTAGGAAACCCGAGACTCGTGTCAAAGGCCACTTATCCATCATCACCAAAGCGTTTGAGAGGGGAAGGTCATGAATTGAGCACCCCACTCGCCCGATCAAAGATCGGCTTCTACTAATCATGATGTGATTCTTATTTACATTATATGCTCTTGTTCCGGTTATTAGGTTAACATTATTATGTATTGCACACAAGTATAGACTAATTTGTAAAAATTGGAACATTTAATTTCAAGTTTGTTTTGAAAATTGTTTAAAATATGTACCACTTGAAAAAGGTGATCTCATATGTACATTATTCAAATTATTCCAATTCAAGCAATTAGACTTCATCTATAGGCATTCAAGCAGATACAGCATTTAAGTACTTAGCCTCTTGGCAAGCATGCTAGACATGGCAACAATTACATTCATGCAATATACTAAAGTAATAAAATGCTCACCTAGTACTCCAAGGCAAGCCAAAAAGAGATAAAATAATTAGGAAAATGCGTGATCCTAACTAATGCAACATGACTAATGCAACACATGCAATAATGCAATTAATAGGCACGACTACTAATTATGACATGTGAATCAATTTGAAAGCATGCGGTTTAAACACGTATTCAACGGAGTAATAAACAACAATGCTTGTTAGAATGATGCGCTGAGCCTAATGCATGCAAGACAAGTGGATGCAAACATGGGATATGCTAAATAAAACATGATGTTCTAAACTACCCATTATAAGCAATTAAATAAAAGGGAGAAAGACGTGGGGTTGGAAGACATACACATTATTACAAGTTGGGTCCTCGCACAAGAGGGTCCGAATGAATGGGCTAGCTAAGCTATTTACTAATTATTACAAACCAAATGAGATAAATTAACTACACTAGTTAATTAACTAATTATTACAACAACAAATTTAACTAACTATTCTAGCTAATTAAATAATTACAACACAAAATTAACTAGCTATTCTAACTAATTAGTTACAATCTCGTTACTTTAAGCACAACATACTAATATTATAACATCACTCTGATGGATCCCGAGAATCGATGGATGGCTCATACATGGATGTGAATTTTCACCCGATAATGCTCTCCGTTTTGCTACTAGTATGCCTCGATTGCGCAATTAGAAAATTGTACTATTTTTCCAGCTTAGCCTTTGCTGGAAAAAGGGCACTACCTGCCTGGAAAAAGTGGCTGGTAACCCAGAAGTAGTGGCCGGCTGGCCACTAATGGTGGGTTGTCGTCTAGTAAAAGTGGCCTGCCGGCAACTAATGTTGGTTCTGTCCTGTAGCAACAGAGGACAAACAAAGCACAAACTAGAGTATTCTCAGGGAGTGTTTGTCCACCCTGCCTCTCCTTATCAGCAAACAGGTCAAATGAGAGATAGGCTCACTTCGCAAGCCATCAATTGGTTCAATCGCATTGCATGATGACTTATGAATCAAGGGACACAATTTCAATAAATGTAAAACAAAAGACCAACAAAACCTCCTCCCTATCATGGATTGATCAAGGGAAGTGGTTGACCGTGGAAACTTGAACCATTTTATCACTTAACAAGTATGAAATGACTCAAGTCTCCATGTGTTCAATTAACGCCCGATTGAATACATATCCTTTTATTAACTTGTTCCATTTTAGTCCAAGTTTTATTATTTCATTTTAATTACCTTCCATTCCTTAATTCATTTAGTCCAATAATGAGTTTTAAGTCTTCTAATAGAAAAAAGTACCAAACCAAATGTCGTTTTAGGCATGAGAGAGATGTCATGCCATTGGTAATGAACCATTAAGCACAACAACCTTAATCTCAAGCTTAAACAAACAATCAGTTTGAAACAACTCTCAAAGCAAAGGAGAAGCCAATAAATGAAAGAAGTACAGAAGTGATTAGAGATGAACACAAGTATGGAAAGCTTGAAATAAATACTATCAACTGAAATAGGTTGGTGTTTAATACCTAAAACACCAAGCCTATGAGGACTATTACACTACAAGCATACTATACAAAGCATGAATGAAGCTAACACATAAAAACAGTCCTAAAAAAGTCCAAAAAATTGCTGGAATGAAGATAAAAAAAACTACAACAAATAGCTAAAATATTGAGGTATTAAAACTAGCACATAAGCATAAGGAGGGGAGACTAACCCCTCCATTTTTGAGACTTCAAAACATGATTTTTGCCTCTGAAAATCAATGATAAAAAGCTTAAAAAAAGTTGATGAAAATGTGGGAAGTACAAGGGCAAAGGCCTTATAAGCAAGGTTCAAAGAAGGGTTGTCAACCTCTGTACCTTTAATGGTCTTAAACTACAAGTTTCAACCCAAAATATAGATAATAAACAACTCAAAAATAGCAAAAAAAAAAGATAGAAAACGAGTAGTGTAGAGATAGTACAAAAACACTAGAATGGATACCTCTTGAAGATGCATGATCCCTTGAGTTACAAACCATCAATTTCACACTCTCAAGTGCCTCAAGAGCTAAAATACAAGCTCAAATCATCTCAGCAATGAACTCTCTAGGTTTGGTTTAGAGTGTTTAGGCAAAGGCTATGTAAGTTGCAAGAGAGAGAGAATTGTAAAGAGACTTTCCAAAATTTTGGTCTCCAAAATTATTTTCTCACTTCTAAATTTTTCTAACCTCTACAACCAAAGAGAGGGTCATCTATATATAGAAATATATGAGAGACCCTCGAAAATATCCTTACAAACACAGCTGGAATGGTGCATGCATCTGTAGGGACAGGTGGCAGAAAATATCTGATTTTTTGCACTAGTGGTCAGCCAGCCACATTAGTGGGCGGCAAGCCACACTAGTGGACTGCAGGTCCCTAGAGGCACAGACCTGAAAAATCACTGTTTTGGTCTAAAACAAGGCACAAGTTTTGTAGAATCAAAACTGAGATTTCCTACTGAGGAAGTCAAGCATTCGGCGAGCGTACACATTCATCATTGAGTGATCAATTAGTGACACCCAAGTTTTAAGGACCATAAAAAATGGGGTGTCTACAGGTAGTAGAACGGGCAACAACAGTTTGTTTCTTGCTTTTCCAATAAATGAAAGAATCGCCAAGAAACATATAGAAACCAGAAGTGGACTTTCGATTTATAACATTGCCAGCCCAATTAGCATCAGCGTGGGCTACTAAAGCCAAGGAAAAAATAGAGGACAACAACAATCCTTGGCAGATAGTACCGCGAAGATATCGAAAAATCCGAACCAAAGCAGCCGACTGTGTAGAATGAGAAGCAAAAACGAACTGACTAACCACATGAACAGTATAAGCAAGATCAGGGTGAGTATCCATCAAATAGACTAAGCAACCCACTAGCTCTCGATATAAAGTAGGATCAGGTAGAGGAACACTATCAGTAGTGTTAAGTTTCACATTAAGCTCAATGGGGGTATCAGCAATCTTAGTGTCAGTAAGACCAGCACGGTGAATGCTGATATCCACATACAGTAATAAGGCAATCCCAAAACTTATCTAGCACAAAACAAGTTGAAAACGAAAAAATGTGGCCCAACCTAAGTAATCATCGTATCAATTGCAATAATGATACGTGCACAAAAAAGTGCACCACACCAAAAATGAATCTTGTTTAGTTCATTCTTGTTGATTTTTCACCCAATCATATCTCTCTCAATGTATCGGCGGGTAAAGATCCGTGTACAATGTAACCGAGTAGGGATCAGAACCAGCATTGCTCATTGTATCCCCACTAGGAAGTTGCATGATTTTCACCATCATATACCTCTGCATGTTATTGTGAGATGCATACCGGCTAGTTCTCTGCTTAGCCTTGATTGACATTGTCAAATTCATGTGGTTTGGTTTAGTATCATTAATATTACCCTCCATTTAGGTGTTGCTAGACCCTGGAGTTTCTGAATTAGACAAAGATGAACTCGATGTTGTGCTCTCATCGAACAAGAATTCAGAACATGGGTCAGAGGACGAGCGAGTAGTTTGGCCACTCATAGGAGGTTTAGTTGTTATCCTGGTTGAAAGATTGTTTTGTTTAACCTTCACAGAGTCCAGCTTGGAAAAACTAGCCCTAGAGCCAACAATAGGAGGAGGAGTAGCTTCTGATTCTTCCATCATCCTGATTTCCCATGGCTTACTTGCCATCCAACGCTTGGACCAGGTCAGCCTTGAGATATGCTTATCAAGCTTGTGAGCGGCCACTAGCTTATTTGTTCTTGAATTTGAACCGGGATTTGATTTTAATTGCTGAAAACAAGTTCATTTCAATTTGCTTACTGAAAAAAAACAAAGAAAATCAAAACAACATCAAAATGGTGTTTCAAATTCATTACCTGTTGAGATAGGGAGTGTGCAATTGTCCTCTCCCTCTTGATAGTACCTTCTTGCCTCATTTGAAGCTTTGCCTTCAATTGTTCTCTCCCTCTTGATAGCACTCTGTTTAGCCTTAAGGACAAGCTCCTCAGTGGTGGTGCCAACGATCTCATTAGCACGCTTAAGACTGACACAGTAATATCTTCCAACCGAATCCTGTAATGAAATATTGCACTCTCATCAAAAGAACAAAACCACAAAATATAAATCTAACACAACGATATTTAGGTTAGCGGGTATCAGTTAGGATTTGCATAGAGAGTGCTTTACTAAAACTCTATCCCGCACAAGAGTAATATTATCAACATCAAAATTTCAGTAAAGCAGATAATACTGTAAAAATTATCTGCATTATCCACATAAATTTTGATAATTTGCATAGAGAATGCTTTACTGAAATTTTTACTGTAATATTATCTGCATTATCCACATCAAAATTTCACCTTTCACCAAATTCTTCCTTGATTAGTTCTTCACACCGCAGGTCAAGATCCTATTTCACAATATCACAAGTCATGCATCAATAAGTTTGCAAATAATACTGGAATTAGTAAATGAACATCGCAAAAGGCAGCAAGGAAGTAATGCAAAATACCTGTCGAGTAGCTTTGCCCTGTTCCATCAATATAAAAAATGAAATGATGACCTCATTTACCTGTACATTCAAATAACAAGATTCTATGAGCAACTGGCTTTGTGCAATAACTTACATAAAGGTTGAGAAATTCCTGATTGACTAGCGAGCCTTGTTAAATTCATCCAATGAGCCATATAATTAAAAGCTTCAATGAAAACCTAGTGACGATGGAACACTAATCTAAATTCGCTTTTAAACCGTAGTTCAAACACTGTATATTTATGAACTAGCTTAAGTAAATTTCAGATAGTTCACTAGTCAACTATGTGAAGTACCAGTAATTTTGACACAGGTGATGCAAATTAATTTTGGAGTAAATAACACTTTACTCCCTGTGGTTTGATTTATGACACTACAACCCAGGGGGTAAAAATACCAAATTTGAACATTTGATGTTTTTTGTCTCAATCATCCGAAAAACTAATACTTGATACTTTTTATTTTAATTTGAATTAATTCATATTTAAAATTCAAAAGGAGAGAAATGCGTAAGGGGAATGAAGTGTTATTTACTCCAAAATTAATTTGTATCACCTGTGTCAAAATTACTGGTACTTCACATAGTTGACTAGTAAACTATCTGAAACTTACTTAAACTGGTTCATAAATATACAGTGTCTGAACTGCGGTTTAAAAGGGAATTTAGATCAATGCTCCATCGTTACTAGGTTTTCATTGAAGCTTTTAATTACATGACTCATTGGATGAATTTCTTGAATCTGATTTAACAAGGCTCGCTAGTCAATCAAGAATTTCTCAACCTTGATGTAAGTTATTACACAAAGCCAGTTGCTCATAGAATCTTGTTATTTGAATGTACAGGTAAATGAGGTAATCATTTCATTTTTTATATTGATGGAACAGTGTAGACGCGCCCCGTGAGGCTTCATGCTACTACAGTTCGGACTCAAATGTCACGGTTCTGAATCTGATCTCGCAAAGTGCAATGCAAGACCGATAAATCACCAAAGAGTCTAAATCCGGCAAATCGTTTTGGAAAACTGATTATTGTAAAGAAATGCCAAACATGGACTGCTTTGCCAGATACAGAGTCGCCACCTAAATATTTTATTTGGAGGGAATTTAGGAAACCCTGACTCGTTGCCTAAGGCCACGTGTCCATCATCACCAAAGTTGCCTCGGCTCGGGAACTTGGGTACGATTGGGGAAGGTCATCTATGAGCACCCCCGCTCGCCCGATCAAAGATCGGCCACTACTAAACATGATATCTAATTTTTGAAAACACATGTGTTCTTATTCCGGTTAATTAGCTAGAATTACTATGTGATGCACACAGCAAAACAAGTATAGACTAGATCGCCTAATTTGGAACAAAGCATCGCATATCTGTTTGTTTGAAAAATGGTTTGAAGTTTGCTACTCGTAAGTAGGCTAAAATGTGGATTCCAATGAATTGTTCTAATTCAAGTAATCCAACCTTCACCCACAGGCATTCAGGCAGTTAAACACATAAGCAGTTAGCCTCATGGTAAGCATGCTATCATGGCAATCAATGACACACATATAGTATGCTAAAGCATAAAAGCTTACCTAGTACTCCGAGCCAAAACAAGAGCTAGTTAGTAATCAATGTATGATCCTAATTCATATTAAGATGGCTAATGTAACGCATGCAAAATGCAACTAGAAATAGGCTCGGCTATCCTAAAATGACATATAAGATGCAACAATTGATACATGTATTCAACTTGGAATTGGAATACGACGCAGTTAGTACGATGCACCGAGCCTGGTGCATGCAAGATAGATGAATGGATGCAAACATGCAGGCATAAATATGCTAGACAAATGAATGGATGCAAACATGCAAAGCATAAGTATGTTAATTGAAAAATGACCTAAAACTAACCAACAAAAGCGGGTAAGTAAAAGGGAGAAAGACGTGGGGTTGGAAGACATGCACACACACACTCACACTTATTACAAAATTGGCCCTTTCGACAGAGAGTCCGAATAAATAATATATGCTGGCAAATTAACTAACTAACAAGCTAATTAATTATTACACAACCGAATTGAATAACTAGCTACAACTAATTATTACAAAACTTAATTAATTAACAAATTAACTAATTACAAAATGAAAAGCAAAAAATAAAGCCGCCCCAGCTCTGTTCACAGAAGCAGAATGGTATGCACATTCACATTCGGTTTCTCGCCTCGAAATGCTCTCCGGTTGCTCTTTAGAGGCTCTGTCTGCAGGGTGTCCTCAGGGAATTCCTGCTGAACCTTACCAAAACATGCTGGGGAGTGTATCAGTGGCCTGCCGGCTATGAGGAGCCATTGCCGACCAAAAATGAAGGGGTGCCGGCCATCTGCAAGGCACTGCCGGCCACTGATGTGCTAGGACACCAAGCTGCAGTAGAGCACAAAACAGAGAAAAGGAAAGGTCTCCCAAGGATATGTACGCACTATGCCACCCCATATCATCTCAAAGAATCAATGGAGGCACATAGTCGGATCTACGACCATCAATCATGCATCCCGATGCATGATGGCCAAAGATTCGACTTGTGCAAATCAATATGAAATGAATGCACAAGAAAATCACATAAGTGCCTAGAACTCTATCATGGATCATCAAGAGCATCGGCGACCGAGAATTGAGATACGTTTCATCACTTGGAGTATGAAACCCCCCTTGTTCCTCGTGCTCGGATTAACACTTTAATCCAAACGACAATACAAAGCAAGCATGGAAAACATGCAATATGTCCTAAGGATGCAAACATGCAACTACAAGGCATACTCAAAACAAGGTAAAGCAAGCATGCAACGACAAATAACGGAACTAGCATGCGACAACATGCAATGTACCAAGTATGTAATAAACATGCAACAACATGTAATGGAACTAGCATGCGACAACATGCAAAGATGGAGCAAGCATACAACAATATGCAAGGCAAGCACGCAACAACATGCAAGGGATGGACTTAAACCAAAATAGGCAGACCTCAGATATGCCCAAATCAGTGGCCATAAGGTGCTGAATTGATGGTACAAAATGCTAGACAAGCATGCATGCCAATGGGCCCAAGAATTAAGGCATAAAGATGCAACTCTTAAGCACACTTAAGGAGTGAAAAGCATGCAAGTATGACAATACTACATGCTCTGAAATGATGTTAGGAATGATACCAAATCATACACATAACACAAGCATGGCATGCATGAAGCTCAAAAGCTAAGAACTAGCAAAGGGACTTAAGCCATGGCCATACAAAGCAAAACCCAAAGGGCTAAGGGAACCTAAAATAGTCCCAAGATAGGTCCAAACAAGACCAAAAACAAGCTCGAAGCTAGCCAACGCAAGCTAGAACACAAGGCCAAAAACAAGGAGCATGCAAGGCTACGAAAGAGGGAATGCACTACATCTATTAAAACCAAACATGGCATGACTTGGACAACATAAAACAGAGTTACATCATGGTATAACAAGACCAAAAATGCACTGATATGATGAGCCAAAGGCTTAGGCTTAATGGCATGCACAAAAGTTCATTCTTGAGACATAAAGAGCCAAGCCTCCAAGGGATCAAAAGCATGTCAAATGCAAGTGGATGGCCACATTTCATGGACTGAAATAACATTTAGAATGATGGCAAAGCATGCAAACATCACATGTATGGCATGGTAGGGGCTTCAAAACCCAAGACTAACCTAAGCATTTACACTATAGCTATACAAAGCATGAGTGATATGGCTATGGCAACCCAAAATAGTCCAAGAACAGTCCAAAATAAGGACAAAATGATGCTGGAGCAAAGCCAAAATATGCTAGGATGATGAGTCAAAACATCATGCACATAAAGCTAGTAAGCAAGATTTGTTCTACAAGTATATGGAGCATGCAAAATACGACCAAACCAGCAAGAGATAGAGTCATGACATGCCAAATGATGACCCAATACATGCTGAAATGGACTCAACATAAGCTAGGATAACATGCTAAAGCAAGAAGCATATAAAGCTAGTTTATGGGATTTACACTACAAGTGTATCATACATGCATGGAGTGACAAAACCAACCCAAAACAGATCTAAGACATGGTAAAACATCACCAAAAACCTACTGAAATGGACTCAATACAAGCTAGGAAAACATGCTACTTTGATGAGCTACAAATGGGATTACACTACACATACAAGATGCATGCAAAAGGTGACCAAACCAGCCATCGACAGAGCCAAGGCAGGTCCTGAAAGTCACAAAAAAAGGGCCTGAACCAAGCCTCAACGGTACAGAGAGGCATGCTCCTTTGGAAGGCCAAAAATGTAAGCGAACAAAAACCAAAAGAGAGGGGGTCAACCCCTCTGATTTGAGGCCTCAAAACCACATGCCTACCACTAAAAATCCACTGGATTTCAGTGGTTTGAAGGCCAAACCAAGGCTAGCTCAGAGGCCTTAAGGCAAGGCCCAAAACAAGGCCAAACAAGGCCAACAAGAGGGTTGAAGACCCTCAACAGCCAAAAGACCTTAAACAACCACCAAAAGAACTTAAAAACAAGACTTTTTTCAGTTGAAAGCAAGGCCTAATATGCAAGAATGGCTAAAATGAGGTACAAAAAAAGTGCTAAAAAGGGGAAGAAGCTCACCCTTGAAGATCAACTTCGAAACCAGCAACTTTAGGGGGTAAAACCTCACTTTCAGAGCTCAAGAAGTCCTCCCAAGAACCTCAATCCAAAGATAGTGGTGTATCTCTAAGTGTTGTAGTGTAAAAGTGCAAGGAAAATGGACTTCAAGGCACAAATGAACAACAATATAGAGAGAGAGAGATATTTCTTCTCAAAAAAAGCTGAACCTCTCCTAAGGAGAGAGGCTCTCTCCTTATATAGAAGAAAAGCAATGCAAAGCTTCTTCAAGGAGCTTGGCAAGAGCTTCATCCCTCCATACGTGTATGGAGGGCAGATAAAAGGATTCTAGTTGGCTCAAAAGATCTGGAGTGAAACCTGTTGAGATAGAGATTCTGTCGGCCATCAGGAATGGCCGGCAATGGCTCATTGATGGCCGGCAGGCTCAATCAATGACGGGCAGCAACAAAGTGGGGGCCGGCAGGTCCAAAAGGGAGCCGATAGTGCACCAAGAAACACATTCTGAAAAGACCACGTCATGGTCCAAGAATGGGGTAGAAAGGATACAGGGTCTGGAAAGCTCGAATCTGTGACGTTCCGCCGCAAAAGTCGAATGCCCGCCGAGCAATCGAACTTGTGTCCGGATGTACCTGCATGTACAACCGAGTCTTGAGGACGGTCAAAAATGGGGTGTCTACAGTTGCCCCTCTTTGACAGAACTCAAAAGTCACAAAGTGACGGGAGTGAGTGTCAAAGCCCAAAGACGACCCATTTTTAATAAGGCCGAAGACTCAGGCAGACATTCAATATAAGCATGCAGAGATGCGCCCATAGGCTGGGGCATAATGCAAATGATATGCAAGATGCAAGAGCATAACTTATGATTATGCGAAGGAAAACTGTAATGAAGCAGTTATGCAAAATAAATACAACATTTTAAGCGAATGAATAACAGTCCTACATATTTCAACAGAAAGAATGTAAGAAAATTATGCAATTCTCACCACGTCTATCGTGGAGTGCATACAATACCGTCCGGTTCGTCTGGTCGTGCTGACTCCAAATGAACCGTATATGCAATATCGTGCCTGTAAAAGAAAGAAACTCAACAGGTACAATATTGTTAGAAACATGCATAGCAATGCAAGTGAAAAGTGCGTGACAATGCAATTGAAAGGGTGCAAGACAATGCAATCCTGAGGGTGTGAGACAACACGGGTGGAACATGCGTGACAGCGCAAGTTAAAGAAAGTATGCATAACAGCGCAAGATAGAGACATGTGTGTAACAGTGCAAATAAGACATGCGTAACAGCGCAAGTAAAATATGCAAAACAAGGCAAGTAACGAAGTGCGTGCGTGACAGCGCAATATAAAGAAGTGCGTGACAGCACAAGTAAAGAAATAAAACATGCGTGACAGCGCAAGTTAAAGATATGACATGCGAGACAACGCAGGTTAAAAAAATGCGAAACAACGCAAATAAAACATGCGAGACAACGCAGGTTAAACAAGTAAAACATGCGTGACAGCACAAGTAGAAGAAATAAAACATGCGTAACAGTGCAGGTTAAAGAGATAAACATGCGTAATAGCGCATGTTAAAAGAAGAAGAACATGCGTAACGGCGTAAGCAAAAACATGCGTAACAGTGCAAGTAAAACAGATAAGTGTGTAACAGCGCACATAACCTGCGTAACAACACAAGCTAAGATAATAAGTGCGCAACAGTGCACATAACTTGCGTAGCAGCGCAAGTTAGGAAAATAAGTGCCTAACAGCGTACATAACTTGCGTAACAGCGCACATAACCTGCGTAACAGCGCAAGTTGAGATAATAAGTGCGTAACAGCGCACATAACCTGCGTAACAGCGCAAGTTAGGAAAATCAGTACGTAACAGCGCACATAACCTGCGTAACAGTGCAAGTTAAGATAATAAGTGCGTAACAACGCACATAACCTGCGTAACAGCACAAGTTAGGAAAATAAGTGCGTAATAGTGCACATAACCTGTGTAACAGCGCACATAACCTGCGTAACAGCGCAAGTTAAGATAAGAAGTACGTAACAACGCACATAACCTGTGTAACAGCGCAAGTTAGGAAAATAAGTGCGTAACAGCGCACATAACCTACGTAACAGCGCAAGTTAAGATAATGAGTGCGTAACAACGCACATAACCTGCGTAACAGCGCAAGTTAAGATAATAAGTGCGTAACAACGCACATAACCTGCGTAACAGCGCAAGTTCAAGGAGGAATGCGAGATGCAAAACAATGCAAGTTTAATGAGATGCAAAACAATACAGGTTTGATGAGATGCAAAACAATGCAAATTGGGTGAGATGCAAAACAATGCAGATTCGACTAGATGCAAGACAATGCAAATATAAACTAGATGCAAGACAATGCAAATATGAACTAGAGGCAAGACATTGCAAATATAAACTAGATGCAAGACAATGCAAATATAAACTAGATGCAAGACAATGCAAATATAAAGAATGGGTGTTTAATTTAATAAGCGAATGCAAGGTGACAATAACAAAAACAAACATGCTTAATGAAGACATCTTGAAAAGGGATTTCCGGTTTACTTCCTGAAAGGTTTGTGATGCATCAAAAAGGATACACCTTGTGCGCGTTGATGGGCGACGACTACCGTACATCGAGACCATGATTCTCGGGTTTCCACGGAGGCGTTTTGAACCAAATTTTGAGCATTCCTTGGGATTGTTGGAACCCAGGGACACATACCAAGATCAAATAGGCAGAGGAAGCTGGTGGAGGATTTCTGGCCATCAGAGAGAGCCGCCGGTTGCTGCCGGCCATTATTGGCCACTGTCGGCCATCGATAGAGTTGTGCCGGCCATCGATGTGCCCCTGCCGGCCATCGGTGGCAGATTCGGGCAAAATGGTCTTTTCGGCCATGGGTCTTTAAATAAACCCAAAATTAACCCATCTCCTCACAAATCCTTGCATAGAAATCATTTTCCTTGCCCTCTAGGTGTGCCTTCTCTCTAGATTCGCGCATTTTACGCATTTCCCAACACCTTAAACAATCTTGAATCGTTAAAACCTCTTGGTTTTCTTCGATTTGAACCGATTAGAAATTGCATCTGAGGCCTCTTTCGTCATTTCCCCCATTCGAGGATCATTTCCCCCGGATTTCTTTCGAGGTTAGTTCACTCTTTGCAGGTTTTCAACTTTTCTTGAATTTTCTCTCTCTTAGGGTTTGGTTTGTTCAAAACTTCATTATTTGCTCATTTTTGCATCTATCTCAGATAGTTGTCCCCCATGATGAGGGCTTCCCCGCACTCCCTCCAGTAGAGTTGGCGGCAGACTTTGCGGTTGAGCCAGAGGTTGAGCCTCAGTCTTTACCATTGAGCATTCGTCCCTTCGACCCCGCGAGGTATCACCCGGAGACTCACATTATACCGGTGGCGGGAGGAATCCACACTTTTACTGATTTTGATGAGGGCGCGCCAGATGACCTCTTATTGAGGGAGCCGATGTCTCATTTGTCGGCCATTACTGTAGAGGTACGAACTCTGCTTTTCTGTAGTATTACTTTCAAGTATTTGCATTTCTTGCACTGTTTCGACCTAATCGCATCACATGCTTTGATCTGATTGTATTTCATATATTATTGCTCTGTATTTAACTGTACTTCGCGCATCACTGCCCTATATGTACTGTATATGAGCGCACCTCAGGCGTCACTATTCTGAATTCAACTGTATCTTCGATACACCACTGATTTGCACGTAACCGTATTTTCAATACATCACTGATCTGATCTGAACTGCATTCTCAATACACTGCTGATCTGTCTTGAACTGTATTTTCAATACATTGCTGATCTGACATGAACTGCATTTACTGTACACTGCTGATCTGTCTTGAACTGTATTTACTATTGCAGGATGGATCCCGCTCCTTCAGGTGTTATGGTGCTACGACCGCTCGGGATTGGTACGATGTGCTTTCCTCGAGGGTCCGCCGGGTCATCGACGGGATCGGCTTTGGCGTATTTTGTTACAGCTTGACGCGGGTTACAGTGAGTCGCCCTCTCCTAGGGGCTCTTGTGGAGAGGTGGTGGGACACCACCAACTCTTTCCACTTCTCCACAGCGGGAGAGATGACCATGACTCCTTTCGACTTCGCCATGATCACTGGCCTGGGCGTAGGAGGTGACCCGATTCCCCTTGATCCCGACATGAGGGAATGGGTGGCTGCATGGGACACATTGCTTGGAGCACGTCCACCTACTCTTCGAGCAGGCATGGTTAGATACACTTGGTTTGAGAAGCACTACAGAGGGGAGGATCCCGATACTGATGAGGAGGCAGAGCAGTACGCCAGGGGCTTCCTCTTGTTCCTTTTCGGTACCACCTTGTTTTCAGACAGGTGGAATATCGTGGGTTTGTACTTCTTGGGCGCTTTGGTGGTACTCCAGCGAGTCCGTTTCTACGATTGGGGCGCGGCCGGCCTCACCACGCTTTATGGATACATGAGCTCCACCTCTCGGATGTGTGGGAGGTTGATCGGCGGCCACTGGCGAGCTTGGGAGGTATACAACCTAGTTTTCCCTTTTGATTGCTTTACTCAGCATTTGTACTTTTGCTTTGTTCAACACTTGTACTTTTTGTATTGTCTGTATCTGCTCTTGCACTGTATGCTTTCTGCTTTACATTCTCTGTACACCATACATGCTACACACTATATACCATACATTGCACACACACAATCAAATATTTGCTCTAGGCCTGCAACCTTTATTCATTGTACTGCGTTCCATTTTCTGCAATTTGTTCATACACTGTACTGATCACATCTTTCTCACAGTTGTGGGTGTACGCATACTTCTCGACACTTGCTCCGGAGCCTGTGGAGGAGACCCCAGTGACCATCCCATTTTTTGATGTATACGATGGCCAGCTCCGTCGTAGGACCCGAGAGAGCTTCATGTTCTTCCGGCAGTTTTTCGACACTGTCACAGTGCGTGAGGTAAGTCTGCAATAAGATTATTTCAATTAATCTAATGCATCTTGCTTAATTATTTGACGACTGGTCATCTTGTCGGTTTTCTTTTCTTAGATTACATGGTAGCCATGGGATGCAATCCTATCAGCACTGAGATCAGTACCACATTGCTCAGACTATGTCTCAGTACCACATTCTGCTCGAGGGCCCGATCTGTCGTGCCTGGCTTTTGGGTGAGCGCTTCGTGCATCAGACTTTGGGAGTGCCTGCTCCATTTGTGCCGATGGCACCTCCACCATCGATGAGGGAGATACACGGGTTGTCCGCCGACCAGGTGATTCAGTTCATGGTGGGACTGGAGACGGAGTACTTCCGCGCAGAGGGAAATTACGCGACCTTTATTTAGACACATCTGATGCCTCTTTTGTCCGATATGCGAGGAGGAGAGGGAGCGAGGGCTCTAGCTGCGAGAGGGAGAGGCGGAGCGACCAGGTCTCGTCGGAGGAGAGGTTCTGAGGGGAGACAGGGGACTGCAGGCCCGTGCTGCATGCTATTATGACATGCTGAGGGCGGGCTGGAGAGACTTATCAGATTCCCTTCGCTCCTCCTCCAGCTGGTCACGAGCTTATCGGAGTTTACAGCTCGACCCCGGTATGTGCTATACTTTTTCTTCTACACAGTCATTTGATTTCATTGGATATCCCGCAAAATACTAATGACTTCAACATTTTTGCAAGCTCCCATTGAGTACACTCATCAGTCTCTGGAGATGACGGCTTCGATAATGGGGATGCTGCAGATGAGCATGGACTTGCTCAGTATTTACAGTATTCTGGTGAGTTCTTTCAAACCACACTTCATGCCACACAGTCTTTTCTTGACATGCCATTATTTGCACAGTTGCACACTACACTGATCTGATACATTGCTCCCACACACCGCTCATGGTACACATTCACTGCAAATCATTCACTGCTCATAGTGCATTATTCTTGGCATCTGATACATCTTGATTACTAATGCATCTTGGTGAATTGCCCTTTTTCAGATTCCTTTCTTGACGCCAGGCCCATCCGGTACCTCAGCAGGAGCAGGGGCGGGTCCTTCAGCACCTCCCCGAGCAGCAGGGGGAGCAGGACGAGGGACTAGTTCACGGGAGCCTGCCCCAGATGATGATGAGTCTGATGAGGAGGCAGTGAGTCCGCAGTCAGAGTCGCCTCAGGATGGAGATGGAGCTAGGGATGGCTCGAGTTCGGAGTTAAGTGCTGACGGTGGCGATGTTCCAGAGTCCTCTCGGTCGAGGAAGAGGACGAGGAGGACCCTTCAGTCTTGAGGCGATTGGCGCCGATCCAGACATTTTGCTGATTCAGACGTTGCTCTTCTTTTTACTTTATTTTTCTTTTACTAGTAGTTTGCACATTGTACTGCGTCAGGCAGATTTACTTTTAAAAACTATGCTCTTTTGTAAAAAGAATCTATGATGGAATGAAAGCAACATTTTGTTGAAAAAGTGTTACATTTGTACATTCTATGCACCGCATCGCATCGCATCGCATCGCATCATTTTACACAACAATGTAAATGAGTTCAAACTTTTGTTTTGAAAACCAAACACTCGAATTGCACTAATCAGGTAGTAAGCCGACTAACAATAAAACAACTCGATAAGCAAAACAAAGTCTTAACGAGTTTACAACTCGATAAGCAAATTACAACAACTCGATAAATGAAAGGAAGATGATTACAACCTGACACAGAAAAAGAAACTAATACGCCTTAAACGAGACACGACATAGTCCAACAGGACAAAACAAGACCTTAAAAGACCTAGGTAACAGGACTTCACTGTAGCAGACAACTGGGTCTTCACCAAGAAGGCTAGTGAGCATGAGGGAGAGACTGCCGGCCACATAGGAAGGCCTGCCGGCCATCAGTGTGCCAATGTTGGCCACTGATGAGCTACTGCCGGCCATCGATGGCAGACTCTCCGAAACGACGACATCTGTCCTCCACTCACTGCCTTATCTTCTATATGAGTTCTAGCTTCGGGATTCTCTTCATTTCAGCTCAAATTTGCACCAAATAGAAGCATTCCTTGCTCAAAACCTCACAAATTGGATTGCCAACTTAGATGGCTCGGAAAAGCTTAATTTCCGGGGTTTTGGCATAAGTGCACTATTCACGTTGAGTCGCACCCCACTGAGTTTTCCGTTTCTTCATGCCGCGGCAAGGTTTTGAAATCCGGTGACACACGTCTTTAGCTTTGGCGGGCAAGAGATGTGTCCCACTTTCGAAGACTTTCAATCCTTAATGGAATCTGAGCGCGATAAAGAAATCTTGCCACAATTCTGCTTCGGCCATGTCCAAGCATTGGGGCGGATGTGTGGGTTCACTTTGCATGATGCTCGATCATTGATTCATGATAGAGATTTAGACATTCCGAGCTTGGTTTGTCGGTTTTCTGATGCCGGTGACCGCGGCAATCATCATTGGTAGGGTTATCGGCGGCATGCGCTTTGCTTGTGCATGTTATCTCATTTCTTACTTGCACCAGGCTCCGGTGGCTTTAGCACTCATTTGATTGAAGTTGCTGAGGGCCTGAGGGAGGGCAAAAGCTGCATCGCCATGACACTTGCTGAGACGTTGATAGGCTTGGACGCTTTTCATCGCCGGGAGACGACTAGCTTGGTGGGGAGTCCACTACTATTACAGGTATGTTTCCCATTCTTTCTCACATATGTTTCTCACATCACTCGGCCCTCAGGCTCGGTTTTTTTTCTCTCAAAACCCTTTTTCCCACTTTTCTCTTAACATACACCCCTCTATTCTTTAATCTCTCATTTTTCATCCCTCCCCAAATATGGTTGATGGACAAATTGAAGATTGTGGACTCCTGCACTACATATTCAGTTCGCAGCTACTTCTTCCGGCGACGTCTAGTCGATGCCCTGGATAAGGGATGGTGGTTCAACTGGATGTGCAGTTTATCCGCTTCTGACATTGGTTGGCGCTGCCCTTGGCTTAATCTACCAACAATAAGTTACAATATGACCCATTAGCCCGGGATTCAATTGGTTGGCCTAACACACTGCGTGTTCTACTTTTCGTTCCGATTCCGGCGCCAGTTCGGACATGATCAGACTTGCCCGGAGGAGGGGATGGAGTACCCTATTACATTTCTGGTTCGAGGCACGCAGCTAGCTCGGTATGCCACAGCCTGGAGGACAAGAGAGCTTTTGGCTCCTGCTCCAGCTTTCAGCTGCACCCTTTCTGATGAGTGCCTAGATTGGCTCAATGAAGAGGCACAGGTAGGGCCCATTTTGGCGTCAGAGGCTTCCATAAGCTCTGGGAGGGGAGGCAGGAACACCTGACTTATGCCTCGAATTTATTTGCTTTAATTAGAACTTTCAATTTTTCTTTATGAATGTAATAAAAAAGTAACTTCAATTTGTACTCAAGAGTAAGAGAACTCTGTATTGAAATCAATGAAATTGAAGGTTGTGGATACTAAAATTTTTTCGTTTGGTCTAAAAATGGTCTAAGTTGTAAAAAGATTAATTTGAACAAAATCAACTTTTATTAAAACTTTTCAAAACCATTTTCGATATGGATCAGAACTAGACATGCCCAAGATCTATCACTGAGATGTACAACTCCGGATCCTAGCAACTGCAAAGTTGCCCCTAGTCTGAATAGCACTGCACTGGAGATCGTAACCGAACTCTTGAATGCTGAATAGACAGAGATGACCAAACATGATCATATGGACAAAGTTGATCAGGGAAGTGTTTATGGCTGGATTTCAAGATGAAGTTGCCTACGTATCCCAAAGATAGGAATCAAGCCTTACGTAGTTCGGTTTGGGTTCACTCGTGTATTTACTCTCTCATTTTGCGCTCTAACTTTTGCCAAGGCCGCCCTTTGCGGGTTTTCAACCTTGCGAGCTCAGTTTTTATAATTTCAAATTTTCTGTGCTCTAACTTTTGCCTAGGTCGCCCTTTCGGGTTTTCGGCCTAGCGAGCCACTCAGGGAAAATATTTCTTCAACTTGTCCATGTTGATCGATTGGGAGAACTCTAGGCCATCTAGGTCCATCAGAACTACAGCTCCACCTGACCAAATCGACTTGATGATGTAAAAACCAGTCCAATTAGGTCTGAACTTGCCCCTAGGGTCGTGAATGGGAGCTCGGTTGTCTTTGAGCACTAAATCCCCTTCTTTCAAATTCCTGAACTTAACCTTCTTGTTGAAAGCCCTGGCGATTCTGCGTTGATAACCCTGAATATGGTACAGTGCTTTCAGCCTTCTTTCATCAAACAGCATGAGTTCTTCAAATCTGCTCTGCTGTCAATTTGCCTCAACTATCTGACACTCAGTCAATACTCGCAAAAATGGAACCTCAACTTCAATAGGCGGGACAGCCTCCATCCCATAGACCAAGGAATACGGAGTTGCTCCAGTAGAAGTACGAATTGAAGTTCGGTAGCCCCACAGAGCAAATGACAGCTTATCTGGCCAATCCCGGCAGGTCTCCTTCATCTTTTGCAGGATATGCTTGATGTTCTTGTTGGTGGCCTCAACTGCTCCGTTGATCTGTGGCCGGTATGTAGATGACTTGTGAAAAGCCACGTTGCACTTGTCCAACAAGTCAATCACTTCCTTCTTGAAGTGGGAACCATTGTCTGAAATGATCTCGTTCGGGACCCCGTAGCGACAGATGATGTTGTTCCTGATGAACTTTGCGACATGTGAAGCCTTCAATACCATATAAGATTGGGCCTCAACCCACTTCGTAAAATAGTCTATCGCTACCAGAATGAACTCATGCCCATTGGAACCCTTCGGAGTGACAGCCCCGATCACATCAATCCCCCAAATTGAAAATGGCCATGACGAAGTCATGTTGTATAGCTTCGACGGCGGAATGTTCATGCAGTTTGCATGGATCTGGCATTTGTGGCATCGCCGGACAAAGCCAATACAATTCTCCTCCATGGTGGACCAGCAGTAATCTTGTCTAAGGATTTTCCGGGCTAGCATCACCCCGTTCACGTGTGCTCCGCACTCTCCTCCGTGGATGGCCTTCATCAGGCGTTTCGACTCTTCAGCATCAACACACAATTTATGCATTCCGAGATAACCTCTCCTGTACAGTTTACCCCCGCAAACGATGAACTAAGAAGCCATTCTTCTTATTGTCCTCTTATCCTTGGCGTTTGCCCCTGGTGGATATGCTTCTTTCTCCAAGAAGTTCCATACGTTGTAATACCAGGGGTTCCCATTTTGAACCTCTTCTATAACAGCAATCAGCTTGTAGGCCGGCATAAATTTCTGGTCAATGATGATCGGACGCATCCGAACTCCAAAAGGGATGTTTATCATGGAAGATAGAGTTGCTAGTGAATCGGCAAACCTGTTGTTCTCTCTTAGCAGATGGGCGAAATTCAACTTCTCAAACCGAGGAATCAGCAAGTCTAAGGTTTGGTGGTAACTTCTCATTTTTTCTTCTTTGACTTTCCAATCTCCTTTAGCCTAACATACAACAAGGTTTGAGTCCCCAATGACATCCAACTGTTTTGCCCCTAGTTCTAGGGCAACTTCTAAACCAGCAATGCATGCCTCATATTTTGCTTCATTGTTCGATACTTTGAAACGGAGTTTGAATACTAGGGGGATGCGGGAATTATCGGGTGCTATTAGCAACACTCCTATCCCATACCCATATTGGTTTGACACTCCGTCAAAGTACGTCGTCCAAGTTTCGTCTTCGACATGCAAAATGGCCTCGTCTGGGACTAGATACTTAACTGCTTCATCCCCTTCAAATGGGTGATCGGCAAGGAACTCTGCTACCGCTCTCCCCTTTACTGACTTGCGCGTCACATACTTCAGGTCGAATTCGGAAAGTAGAAGCAACCAACGAGCTAGCCTACCTGTAAGCGCTGGTTTCTCGAAGAGATATTTGATAGGATCTAATATCGAAACCAACATTACAGAGTGAGCTAACAGGTAGTGCCGCAGCTTCTTGGTAGCCCATACCAAGACCAAACAAGCCTTCTCCAGCGGAGTGTAGCGGGTCTCGTAATCCAGCATCTTCTTGCTCAGATAGTAGATGGCTCTCTCCACTTTGTCCTCAGACTCCTGTGCAAGCATGCAGCCCATTGTAGTTTCAGTCACTGAAAGATACAAGATCAACGGTTTCCCCGGCTCAGGTGGTGACAACACAAGTGGGTTCTGTAAGTATTGCTTAATCTGTTCAAAAGTAGCTTGGCATCAGCCATCCCATTGGAACTTCGTTCCTTTCTTCAGGAGACCAAAGAGTGGTTCACAAGTCAAGGTTAATTTTGAGATAAACTGTCTTATGAATTGCACTTTACCCAGAAAGCCTCGCACCTCCTTTTCAGTCCTTGGTGGTGGCATTTCTAAGATGGCCTTGATTTTGGAAGGGTCGCCTTCGATGCCCCTTTGTGTGATCAAGAACCCCAGTATTTTTCCTACCGTAACACCAAACGTACATTTCTGAGGATTCAGCCGCAACCGGAATTCTCTGATCCTTTGGAAGAACTTTTGCAAAGCGGTGTAGTGGCCCTCTCTGCCAATAGGTCCCCCACGAGGTGGTAAAAGCAGGCTTCTCCCGCTCTTCAGGTGCCATTACAATCTGGTTATAGCCCGAAAAGCCATCCATGAACAAAAGCAATGCATGCCCTGCAATAAAATCCACTAACTCATCGATATGTGGCAGAGGAAAGTCGTCCTTCAGACTGGCTTTATTCAAATCCCTGAAATCCACGCATACCAGAATTCTACCATCCTTTTTCGGCACTGGAATGATATTGGCCAACCAAGTTGGGTATTCAGATACCAGCAGGAACTCTGCGTCAATTTGCTTGGTGACCTCTTCTTTGATCTTGATAGCCCAATCTGGGCGAATTCTTTTGAGTTTTTGCTTGACAGGTCGGGCCTCTAGGTCGAGAGGGATCCGGTGCTGTACAATCTCAGGATCGATTCCAGGCATGTCTTCGTAGGACCACGCGAAAACATCTTTGAAATCTTTTAATAAAGCGACTATGCGCTCGCGCTCCTCCGAAGACAACATGGACCCGATCTGGACCAGCTGCGGGTCCTTTTCAGTACCAACATTAATTTGGGTGATTTCATCAACCAGCGGTTTTACAAACCTCTCATGCTCTTGTTCAAGCAAATATTTCAAAACCAGAGGAATTTCTTCCTCGTCATTTTCATCGAAATTTTGAAAGTCCTGATTAATACAATAAATCAAAGGCACAGAAAAGTACTCAGAAGCCACAGTTACTCCATTCTCATTAATCACTTCATCCAGTCTATCTGATTCTTCTGTTACAACAGACTCAAAAGAGAAAGAAAAAGACGACCTAGATAGGACTGTGGCATCTAGGTTATCACCCCTAAGAATACCAGACTCAGACTCAGACGAGCTGGAACCTGATTCTGACGCTACAGACTCAGTGGAATCAGATTCCGGCTCACTACCTGACCCGGTGCTACTCGATAAGAATCCCTCTTCGTACTGCCAGACGAGGGAGGGTGCGACGGATGCATCCAAAATGTTTGAAGGTGGGCTCGCGACCGTTTCATTCCTGATCATAGACACTGAGAGATCATCTCCCAAGCACTCATGGACGATCGGAGGATCTGAAAGTAAACAAGCCAGTGCTGTCCCCATTTCAATCTCGATGTTCTTGGAATCCACTTCCTTACACTACTTAATCTCAGCTGATGGGTCTGTCTGCTCCTCGGCCTCATCATCCTCGGATAACTGCAAGTTGAAGAAGATCTCAAACCCCGGCAAGCACCTCTTCTCTGCGTTCAACCATGGCTCTGGGAAGCCGCAGAATGGAAAGTCTTCCCCCTCCCGGACGAAGCGTCCGTTCAGGGTACCCTGGATAGGCCGATGCATCAAATCAAAATGTTTCCTAGTCTGCTTAGCTTTGGCTCTTCCAGCCATTTTTTTACCTTTCCTCAACTAGTCCTTTTTGGTGGGCAGATAACCCAAGCCAAAGGTATGCGGATTGTGCGGTACTTCGGCCGATGCAATAATGCCCTTCCGGTCACTTTTTCCTAATCCCATCCCAGGGATGTGCTGAAGTTTGTTCATGAGTTACACAGACTGTGCGCTGACATACAACCCCTCATCAACAGCCAAGATGTTTTGAACAACCCGAGCCTCGGCTAGGGTAAATCCTGATAAAAAGACATCCTCCGTGCCATGCTTGATTTCCAAAATCGGTGTAGACACCTCTGGCGGTGGATGAATTGAAGAATTCCCAAAAACTATAGCTACCCCCTTCCTGTGAGGGTATTTTACCATCTGGTGCAGAGTGGAAGTAACTGCCTTCACCTGGTGCAGCCACGGCCGTCCTAGGAGTAGATTGAAGGTTGCGGGAACGTCCAAGACATGAAAGTCAACATCATGTTGTCCTAGACCAACCTTGGTCTGAATCTGCACAATCCCCTTCACCTCTTTGCTTGTATTGTCGTAGGCCCTTATCACTTGGGTAGTTGGCACAAAGTCCGCGGGTTTCAACCCGATTGCATATGCTATCCTCGACGGGCACACGTTAATGGCGGATCCCGTGTCGACAAGAACTACCGGTATCCACTTATCCCTGCACTCCACAGAGATGTAGAGTGGTTTATTGTGATTCGAGCCCTCAGGCGGCATCTCTTTGTCAGAAAAGGTTAACGTCGGGGAAGCTCCTCCCGGAAAGACCAGCCCTACCAGCTGTTCAGGCGTGGTGTCTATTGAGAGTTTAGCCTTGTCCATTGCTGAAAGGACAGCCTGTCTATGAACTCGTGAAGGCATAAGCAGTCCCCAGATGGAGATGTCTGTCTGTATCTTCTTTAGCTATTTCAGCACAGCCTCTTCTTCGAGTAACTGTTCTTTTTGTTTCTCCACCTCCTTGTCCTTCCCGAACGCTTCTGGTTGATCTAAGTGCTGGGGCTTAAAATACCGCCCGCTCCTAGTCATGTGGTCTACCTCGCCCACATACCAGGTATCATCTAGTTGGCTTTGTCCCCAGTTGTCATCTGTGTGGGCAAGACGTAGGTCATCATCTTCCGTCATCATCTTCCCACCACATGCCATCGGCTCCATTACAATTGTTCCTGTGCCCACAGTACCTTCCGTTCCTGTGCTCACCACAAGTTCTGTCCCCTCAGGGGCTTTGGCTTTCCTGACTCTTTCAGAATCCTCGGTCCTTTCTCGCTCGAATTGTTTCAGTGCGGCTTGCTGTTCAATGTCCTCTATACCTGAAATGCTCTGATCCTGAGCAAAATTATTATCACCTGTGCTCACCGGCAGTGCATTCTGATTCTTGGACCTTCTAGCCATTGTTGATGTCTCCATTCCTGGCGGACTCTGCTCTAACTGAGGTTGTTCCACAACATCTGGTTGGTCGTCAAGCCATCCAGTAGTTTCTGCTGACCAATCAAACCAATTAACTGTCACGTCCCCTGAGTCCTGCTCTTCAAAGAATTACAGATTTACAAGGTCTTCTTCCAGATCTGCTAGGTCATCTAGCCCTTGATCAGGTCCATCCTCTCGTGCTACACAAATCTCTGCCCTTATTGGCAATTCCACATTCGGCCTAGCCTGGCCTATTGATGTAATGTAACCGCTCGGGTTGTACTCGAAACTCGCAGACCCCTCAGGTTCTGACTGCTCATCCTCGTCTGTTCTCACAGTTGACCTTGTTCTATCTCCGATAGTTACCACCACCGTTTCTGGTTGGGTTTGGGAGATGTCCAACATGCACAAGTTAGTGCTGTCAGGAATGAACACCTCCAGCTTGGGTAGGTGAGAAGGGGTGATATATATGCTGGGGTCATATGACACAGCTCCAGTTTGGATAAAATTGATGTGTTTGAGAGGTGGAGCTTGGTTATGTGGTGGAGGAGGGTTGGTTGTGACATTTGGTTTTTTTGGGGGCATGATCACCCTGTTGTCGATGAGATCCTGAATCTCATGACGTAATCGAAAGCACTGATCGGTGTCATGACCATGTTGCTGGTGATAGGTGCAGTACTTGGCCGGGTTATGGGAAGCAGGGAGTCTGTCTGGTAGCGGCCGCGACTCTAGGGGCTTTAAGTGCCCTTTCCTTATCAAAATCCCCAGAGCTTTGGACGGGGGCATGTATAGTGGGGTGAAGGTTCTTTGGCTTCGGAGGGAATACTTGGTTGTTTGTGAGCTACTTTTGGACGCACCGGTGAATGGTGTAGCTGCAAGGGTTCTCGGGGTGGTAGTGGTGACCATACTCACATCTGAAGATCTGCCAGCTGCAGCACTGCAAGTGCCTGCATTCGAACTGCGGTTAAATGCCCTCTTGGGCTGCTCTCGGTCTTGGTCAATCAGACCCTGTTTCATAGCATCCTCGATCTGCACCCTTATCTCGTGTAGGTCTGCAAAGGTGGGGAGGGGGAGGACGATCATTTTCTACATGAGCTTGAGTTGGAGGTTGCGTACAACTATCCGTATTTGGTCTTTGTCAACTGGCCTGATGGTCATCATCGAGGCCTTGGCTCTCCACTGGGTTACAAAATCGGAGAAACTCTCCTTTAGCTCCTGCCTGGTTGTCTCAAGATCACGGGGTCGTAATCTCGATTTGTGTATTGTATGTGTATTGAGCTATGAAGGCTTCGGCCATCTCCTCCCAACTCCTCTTGACGAAATCTTCCAATTTTGCATGCCAAATGACCGCTACACCTGACAAGGTCCGGCCAAACAAGGAAAGCTTCTGTAATCTAGAGAGGCCCATCGGCCTTAGAATGTCTGAAAACAGCCGCAAATGTACCATAGAGTCCCCCTACCCGTCAAAGCGGTCAATATGTGGCATCTTAAAACGGTCCGGCAGCGTCATGGCCGAGTCGGTGTACCCATCCTCAATATCCGGAATGGAATGAGCCCTTTGAGACTTTTTGAACAGCTTTTCAAGCTTGCTTACTTTCAGTGCTGTGGGGTCCGTCTCAAACTCAAAGGGAGAATCTGGCAGGTTGGTGGGTGTTTTGGACAGCTGGGGTAAAACCGGGGGCAGAGCTGGCCCGATTGGAATGTCTATATCATCCTGGACGTTAGTTGTCTCCCCGAGTATGGGAACTCTTGGTGGGGGAGGAACCTGGTGTGAAGTAGATGCTCCAGCTTGCTGCTGTAGCCTAGTGATTAATTCTGCCTGTTGGGTCACGATCGCGGCCTGCTGTTTGGCAGATTCTGCTTGACGAGCAGCGTCCTGCTGCATAGTTTTCATGCTTTCTTGGAGATGACGCACCATCTCCTCTAAGCTTGCCATATGGTACGGATCTATCTGAATAACCAGTATATCTGTCCCTGCAATAGAAACTGAGACCTCAGTCTGACTGTTCACTAATGGGGTAGACCACTGATCTGGCGACCGCTGTACTGATACACTGCGCCTGGCTGACCTCCGCCTGGTAACCGGGGCTAAAGAAAAAAAACACTGCTTGTCCGTCTACTAGATCCCTGGATCGATTAAGTCTACGACCTCTAACCCAGAGTGCTCGGGGAATATCTACCTGGTCGGATGCAATTATGCTAAACTACCTTGCAAAAAGATAAATAAAGCATAATAAGGAAATAATGAACAGAAAAACAGACATCATAACAGCTTAAATAAATACAACACACAGTTGGCACGCGCAAGCTGAAAGAACTGTCCTCAACCACTGATCACTTGTTCCCAAATCACTTCCCCAAAACCAAATCTGATACCCGCAGATATGACTGATTCTCAAAATACTGATACTGATGCCTGCAGGCCTGATACCCAGACTTGCAAACTAATATATGCATTCCCTGTAGAGGCACAACTCTAAAAGCACATAACAAGCAAATGAGAGCCAAAACACCCCTATGTTGGGGTAGGATTTCCCTGTCCTATTTTGTCAGGAGCTAGGGTTTCACTACGCACACAGCGGTTTCAAACAACCTACAATCAGGTAAGCAACCTGTCATAGTTTGGAATGGTCACTATAATTTCTGATATGCACTAGGTCGAATGGTCAAAAAGGGTGCCTCGGTAAAAATCGAGGTTTGTGTTCCCGTCGTGGCAGAGCCTGCAACCGGTCAGCCTTATAGCACGCTTCTCAAAGCAAGCCTCTAGTAAACCGTTCAGGAATAAAATACGGCAAACACGGTGTCCTAGGCGCACCAATGCACATGCAATGCAAAGAAACACATAAGTGTAATCAAAACAAGATATCATGAGTTCGAGTCAAGCTCTCAAAATCCCCAGCAGAGTCGCCAGAAACTGTAGACGCACCCCGTAAGGCTTCATGCTACTACAGTTCGGACTCAAATGTCACGGTTCTGAATCTGATCTCGCAAAGTTCAATGCAAGATCGATAAATCACCAAAAAGTCCAAATCTGGCAAATTGTTTTGGAAAACTGATTTTTGTAAAGAAATGCCAAACATGGACTGCTTTGCCAGATACAGAGTCGCCACCTAAATATTTTATTTGGGGGGAATTTAGGAAACCCTGACTCGTTGCCTAAGGCCACGTGTCCATCATCACCAAAGTTGCCTCGGCTCGGGAACTTGGGTACGATTGGGGAAGGTCATCTATGAGCACCCCCGCTCGCCCGATCAAAGATCGGCCACTACTAAACATGATATCTAATTTTTGAAAACACATCTGTTCTTATTCCGGTTAATTAACTAGAATTACTATGTGATGCACACAGCAAAACAAGTATAGACTAGATCGCCTAATTTGGAACAAAACATTGCATATCCGTTTGTTTGGAAAATGGTTTGAAGTTTGCTACTCATAAGTAGGCTAAAATGCGGATTTTAATGAATTGTTCCAATTCAAGTAATCCAACCTTCACCCACAGGCATTCAGGCAGTTAAACACATAAGCAGTTAGCCTCCTAGCAAGCATGCTATCATGGCAATCAATGACACACATATAGTATGCTAAAGCCTAAAAGCTTACCTAGTACTCCGAGCCAAAACAAGAGCTAGTTAGTAATCAATGCGTGATCCTAATTCATGTTAAGATGGCTAATGTAACGCATGCAAAATGCAACTAGAAATAGGCTTGGCTATCCTAAAATGGCATATAAGATGCAGCAATTGATACATGTATTCAACTTGGAATTGGAATACGATGCAGCTAGTATGATGAGCCAAGCCCGGTGCATGCAAGATAGATGAATGGATGCAAACATGTAGGCATAAGTATGCTAGACAAATGAATGGATGCAAACATGCAAAACATAAGTATGCTAATTGAAAAATGACCTAAAACTAACCAACAAAAGCGGGTAAGTAAAAGGGAGAAAGATGTGGGGTTGGAAGACATGCACACACGCACTCACACTTATTACAAAATTGGCCCTCTCGACGGAGGGTCCGAATAAATAATACATGCCGGCTAATTAACTAACTAACAAGCTAATTAATTATTACACATCAGAATTGAATAACTAGCTACAACTAATTATTACAAAACTTAATTAATTAACAAATTAACTAATTACAAAATGAAAAGCAACAAATAAAGCCGCCCCAGCTCTGTTCACAGAAGCAGAAGGGTATGCATGTTCGCATTCGTTTCTCGCCGCGAAACGCTCTCCGGTTGCTCTTTAGAGGCTCTGTCTGCAGGGTGTCCTCAAGGAATTCCTGCTGAACCTTACCAAAAACATGCTGGGGAGTGTATTAGTGGCCTGCCGACCATGGGGAGCCACTGCCGACCAAAAATAAAAGTGTGCCGGCCATCTGTAAGGCATTGCCGGCCACTAATGTGCTGGGACACTAAGCTGTAGTAGAGCACAAAACAGAGAAAATTGAGGGTCTCCCAAGGATATGTACGCACTATGCCACCCCATATCATCTCAAAGCATCAAGGGAGAGGCATAGTTAGATCTACGACCATCAATCACGCATCTCGATGCATGATGGCCAAAGATCCGACTTGTGCAAATCAATATGAAATGAATGCACAAGAAAATCACACAAAGTGCCTAGAACTCTATCATGGATCATCAAGAGTGTCGGCAACCGAGAATTGAGATACGTTTCATCACCTGGAGTATGAAACGCTCCTCGTTCCTCGTGCTCGGATTAACACTTTAATCCAAACGAAAATACAAAGCAAGCATGGAAAACATGCAATATGTCCTAAGGATGCAAACATGCAACTACAAGGCATACTCAATGCAAGGTAAATCAAGCATGCAACGACAAATAATAGAACTAGCATACGACAACATGCAATGTACCAAGTATGTAATAAACATGCAACAACATGTAATAGAACTAGCATGCGACAACATGCAAAGATGGAGCAAGCACACAACAATATGCAAGGCAAGCACGTAACAACATGCAAGGGATGGACTTAAACCAAAATAGGCAGACCTCAGATATACCTAAATCAGTGGCTATAAGGTGCTGAATTGATGGTACAAAATGCTAGACAAGCATGCATGCCAATGGGCCCAAGAATTAAGGCATAAAGATGCAACTCTTAAGCATACTTAAGGAGTGAAAAGCATGCAAGTATGACAATACTACATGCTCTGAAATGATGTTAGGAATGATGCCAAATCATACACATAACACAAGCATGGCATGCATGAAGCTCAAAAGCTAAGAACTAGCAAAGGGACTTAAGCAATGGCCATACAAAGCAAGCCCCAAAGGGCTGAGGGAACCTAAAATAGTCCCAAGGCAGGTCCAAACAAGACAAAAACAAGCTCGAAGCTAGCCAACGCAAGCTAGAACACAAGGCTAAAAACAAGGAGCATGCAAGGCTATGAAAGAGGCAATGCACTACATCTATTAAAACCAAACATGGCATGACTTGGACAACATAAAACAGAGTTACATCATGGTATATGTAGACACCCCATTTTTGATCGTCCTTAAGACTTGGACGTCACCGTTTGAACACTCGATGATCATCCTTGTTTGTGTTCATCTTGAGTTCCCGGAGGTCTCGGCTACGCGCCTTGCCTCAGGATCTCTCGATTCGACTGTTTTGTGTTTGGGTTTACACCAAACACTTGTGTTTTTGCATTGAAGGGCAGGGAATGGCTTGTTGGCCATCCCCACACTCCACCGGCCATGGCTTGAGGCCATCGGCTGTGTTTTGTTGCCATCGGCCAAATGTTTGGCCGACCGGCACTCTAGATGGTCGACCGGCCATCTATTTTGGTCAAATTGCATTTTTGGCTGGCCGACCACTGTTCATCTACTTTTGCAGATATTTTTATGCCAGCTGTGCTAGCTGGCATACACTTTGCTCCCCTCCATGCACGTGTATGAAGGGATCTCTCTCTTGGCTAGCTTGTATGGAAAGCTTTACAAGAGGGATTGTCTATAAGAGGGAGCCTCTTCTCCCTCCATTAGGGTTGAAAATTTTTTCAGAGCTTTGAGTTTTAGGGTTAGGGTTTGTTCATACTCTATCTTTATATCTCTCATTCTCTAGAGTGTTTAGTGTGTGTTTGTTCTTACTATTGCACACAAACACCTACCATTACACCTATCCTTAGTTGCTGAGGCATTAGAAGGTTGATCTTGGACTTTTTGAGCTGGTTTTGATCCAAGAAGAGGTCTGGTCTTGTGATCTTGGAAGTGTTCTTCAAGGGTGAGTGTTCTTGCCCTTTATTCCCCATTTTTGCATAGTTTTTTTGACTATCTTGCAACTATTTTTAGTCTTTGCACATAACATATAAAAGTTCTATTTTTACCTACTTAAAATAGTTGTTTAAGGTTGCTTTGAGCTTTGGGGTTGTTTGACCCCTCTTAGGCCTTGTTTGGCCCTATTTTTGTGCTATTTTGGTGAGCTTCGGGACCACTTTGTTTGGGCCTCCTCACCACTAAAATCTTTAGAGATTTCAGTGGTGAGGATAGTGGTTTAAGGTCCTAAGAAGGAGAGGGCCACCCCCTCTCCTTGTTGTCCTTGAAAAGGGCCATTTTAGCCTCATTAGTGAGCACCTTGTTTAAGTGTATGTTGGCCATGCCTTAACTGTTTTTTATAACTATCTTGCCATGATATAACATTTTCGTGAGTTGACTTAGGCACACCATGCTTGCTTAGCATACATGTCTTGTAATGCCATGAATTGCCTTAACATGCCTTGTGCTTTGAGCCTTGTTTCTAGCATGTTTTTGGCTTAGCTTTGTGAAACTTTTATGCTTGTTTTAGCATGCTAAAGGTCTGTTTTTGGTCATTTGAAACTCTCTTGTATGTCTTGAGCATTGACCCCTCTAGCATGCCATCCTTGCATCATTTCAGTGGTTTGGCACTACTTATAGCACCATTTCAGTCCTCATGGTATGCTTGTATGCTTGCATTTGATGTCCCTTTAATGCCTTGCAAGGTTGTCATCTTATGCTCCATGTGTGGCCTCTTTTGTATGCTTGAATGTTCGGACCACTTATATGCCATCTAGGTGTGTCCTTAGCTTTGTTTAGGTCTGCCTTGGACCTGTTTTAAGTCCTTTTAGCTTTGTTTGGCTTGTTTGACTTAGCCATGGTTTAAGCCCCTTAGGCTTTCCTTGAATCTTGGACCATTATTGCATGTTTAGCTTGTCTTGTTTACCCTGTTTGGAACCTTTATAGCATGATTTTCAGAGCTTTTTGTGCATGCTATGTGTCCATGTTTATCCTCTTTTAAGTGTGCTTAAAAGTTGTCTCCATATGCTTAAGTGTTTAGGCCTTAACATGTGCATGTTTGTGTGTGTTTTGCCTCTCATTCCTTAGTGTGTTGGCCACTATTTTGGGCCCAGTATCGGGCTGCCCAAATTGGTATAAGTCCATTGTTTGCATGTTGTTGTATGCTCACCTTGTGTGTTGTCATATACTTAGCCTATTCCATGTGTTGTATGCTTCAATCGCTTTGCATTTGGCACGCATTCTCTTGGCTAAATTGCCTAACATGTTGTCCATGTTGCACCTTGCATGCTTGTATGGTTAAGCTTGCATAGTTATTCCATGTCTTGCATACTTACTTGCTCAGGTTGTGTGCCTATTGCATGCTTACTTGTTTACATCTCATGTTGCACACTTAGCTCACATGTCTAGGTTGTATATCATTGCATGCATCTTTCACCTCTTGATCAAGCCATGATAGAGGTTGAAAGCCCCTTTGTATGTTTTTATGCATTGCATTTCATTTGAAATCAAAATACACGACTTGGTTCCTTGGGCCATCACGCATTGAATTGCGCGATTGGTGGTCCGAGAATCAAGGAACATACTCCTTTGAGTCACAAACATGATAAGGGATGTGTTGGTGCACACATTTGCTTGAAATACATTGTCATGCCTTGTTTTGCCCTCTGCTGCTATCAAAACAGTTTCTGCAGGAAGCTTTGGCCGGCAGGCCATCCATACTGCCGACTGACCAATTATTGATGGCTGAGAGCCCAACAAATGGTCGATGACCATCCGGACATGGTCGGTGGGGTTTCCACTTGGTCGGTAGTGATCCACAGTGCCCATAGAGCATACCTTAGGAGTCGTGCAATTTTCAGAAGAACAGAGCAGGGGAAACTACGGCAAACTTGTGCATGACAGTGGACTTCCGAGCGGAGCCGAGCACACATTGCATTGGGCCCTCTCCCCGAGGCTGTTTACTGTTTTATTAGATTAGTTAATTTGCTTAACTAGTTTAATTGGTCTATAATATTTAATTAGCTTGTAGGTTAGTTAAATCTGTATTATTCTTTCGGTCTCTCTGAGCGAGGGCAAATTTGTAATAAGTGTGGGTGCGTGTGTGCATGTCATCTAACCCCCACTTCTTTCTCCCTTTTACTTACCTGCTTTGATGGTTAGTACTAGGGCATATTTAATTTAGCATCCTTATGCTATGCATGCGTGCATCATTCATCGGTATTGCATGCATCGGGCTCGGCACATCATGCTAACTGCATAGTATTTCAAATCTAACTTGAATACGTGCATCAAATGGTTGCATTTCACATGCCATCCTAGGATTAGCCGAGCCTATCCTGATTGCATTCGGTATGCGTTACATTAGGCACTTAACATGGACTTGGATCATACATTGATTGCTAACGAGTTCTTTGTTTTGGCTTGGAGTACACTGTAAGTATTTTGTGTTTTAGCATCTCGCACGAGTGTGAATGTTAACATGACAGCATGCTTACTATGCGGCTAGATGCTTATGTGATATGAATTGCCTAAATGCCTGTGGGTGAAGGTTGGATTGCTTGAGTTGGAACAACTCATCAAAATCCATGTTTTAGCCTACTCACGAGTAGCAAATTTTAAAATATTTTCCAAATAAACGGATATGCGATGCTTTGTTCTGAATTAGGCGATCTAGTCTACACTTGTTTTGCTGCGCGCATCACATAGTAATTCTAGCTAATTAACCGGAATAAGAACACATAACGTTTTCAAAATTGGATATCATGATTAGTAGAGACTGATCTTCGGATCGGGCGAGAGGGGGTGCTCATAGCTGACCTTCCCCAATCATACCCAAGTTCCCGAGCCGAGGCAACTCTGGTGATGACGGACACGTGGCCTTAGGCAAACGAGTCAGGGTTTCCTAAATTCTTCCAAAATAAAATAATTAGGTGGCGATTCTGTATCTGGCAAAGCAGTCCATGTTTGGCACTTCTTTACAAAAATCTGTTTTCCAAAACGATTTGCCGGATTTAGACTCTTTGGTTCAGATTAAGAACCGTGACGATTTGAGAGTCCGAACTGTAGTGAGCCCAAAACGAACAGAACGGGACTCATCCTCCCGGGGCGTTTGGGGACGTCTACAGTATAACAAGACCAAAAATGCACTGATATGATGAGCCAAAGGCTTAGGCTTAATGGCATGCATAAAAGTTCATTCTTCAGACATAAAGAGCCAAGCCTCCAAGGGATCAAAAGCATGTCAAATGCAAGTGGATGGCCACATTTCATGGACTGAAATAACATTTAGAATGATGGCAAAGCATGCAAACATCACATGTATGGTATGGTAGGGGCTTCAAAACCCAAGACTAGCCTAAGCATTTACACTATAGCTATACAAAGCATGAGTGATATGGCCATGGCAGCCCAAAACAGTCCAAGAACAGCCCAAAATAAGGACAAAATCATACTAGAGCAAAGCCAAAATATGCTAGGATGATGAGTCAAAACATCATGTACATAAAGCTAGTAAGCAAGATTTGTTCTACAAGTATATGGAGCATGCAAAATACGACCAAACCAGCAAGAGATAGAGTCATGACATGCCAAATGATGACCCAATACATGCTGAAATGGACTCAACATAAGCTAGGATAACATGCTAAAGCAAGAAGCATATAAAGCTAGTTTATGGGATTTACACTACAAGTGTATCATACATGCATGGAGTGACAAAACCAACACAAAACATATCTAAGGCATGGTAAAACATCACCAAAAACCTACTGAAATGGACTCAACGCAAGCTAGGAAAACATGCTACTTTGATGAGCAACAAATGGGATTACACTACACATACAAGATGCATGCAAAAGGTGACCAAACCAGCCATCGACAGAGCCAATGCAGGTTCTAAAAGTCACAAAAAAAGAGCCTAAACCAAGCCTCAAAAGTACAGAGAGACATGCTCCTTTGGAAGGCCAAAAATGCAAGCGAACAAAAACCAAAAGAGAGGGGGTCACCCCCTCTGATTTGAAGCCTCAAAACCACATGCCTACCACTAAAAATCCACTGGATTTCAGTGGTTTGAAGGCCAAACCAAGGCTAGCTCGGAGGCCTTAAGGCATGGCCCAAAACAAGGCCAAACAAGGCCAACAAGAGGGTTGAAGACCCTCAACAGCCAAAAGACCTTAAACAACCACCAAAAGAACTTAAAAACAAGACTTTTTTCAGTTGAAAGCAAGGCCTAAAACAATATGCAAGGATGGCCAAAATGAGGTACAAAAAAAGTGCTAAAAAGGGAAAGAAGCTCACCCTTGAAGATTAACTTCGAAACCAGCAACTTCAGGGGGTAAAACCTCACTTTCAAAGCTCAAGAAGTCCTCCCAAGAACCTCAATCCAAAGATAGCGGTGTATCTCTAAGTGTTGTAGTATAAAAGTGTAAGGAAAATGAACTTCAAGACACAAATGAACAACAATATATATATATAGAGAGAGAGTTATTTCTTCTCAAAAAAAGCTGAACCTCTTCTGAGGAGAGAGGCTCTCTCCTTATATAGAAGAAAAACATTACAAAGCTTCTTCAAGAAGCTTGGCAAGAGCTTCATCCCTCCATACACGTGTATGGAGGGCAAAAGGATTCTAGCTGGCTCAAAAGATCTGGAGTGAAACCTACTGAGACAGGGGTTCTGCCGGCCATCGAGAATGTCTGGCAGTGGCTCATTGAAGGCCGGTTGGCTCAATCAATGGCCGGCAGCAACAAAGTGGGGGCCGGCAGGTCCAAAAGGAGGCCGACAGTGCACCAAGAAACACATTCTGAAAGGACCAAGTCATGGTCCAATAATGGGGCAGAAAGGATACAGGGTCTGAAAAGCTCGAACCTGTGACGTTCCGCCGCAAAAGTCGAATGCCCGCCGAGCAATCGAACTTATGTCCAGATATACCTGCAAGCACAACCGAGTCTTGAGGACGGTCAAAAATAGGGTGTCTACAAACAGGGCAATACTAGTCGACAGGTATTTTGCATTACTTCCTTGCTGCCTTTTTCAATGTTCATTTATTGATTCCAGTATTATCTGCAAAATTGTTGATGCATGACTCGTGATACTGTGAAATAGGATCTTGACCTGCTGTGTAAAGAACTAATCAAGGAAGAATTTGGTGAGAGGTGTAATTTTGATGTGGATGATGCAGCTCAGAAGCTAGAGAAATTAGGCATTGTTGCTCTGGTCATTCTTTTCTCCTTCCTGGTAACGTGGGTGATACTTGAATTAATATGTTTATTCTCTTTTCAATTCAAATGAATTTTTGTTGGTTTAACACTAGTAAGGGGATGCACTGAGCGGAAACCCTACCCTTGCCAAGGGATCTAACTTTGCCAGACATGTGGTTTGTTCATTGAACTGGATGAATTATGGCCCTAGTACGATGTTTTATCTCTTCCTATGGAACACGTATGATGTACGTTTTTGTAGTTGCATATAGATAATTTGATAATATTACTCTTGTGCAGGATAGAGTTTCAATAAAGCATTCTCTATGCAAATCCTAATTGATACCCACTGACCTAAATATCATTGTGTTAGATTTATATTTTGTGGTTTTGTTCTTTTAATGAGAGTGCAATATTTCAATACAGGATTTGATTGGAAGATATTACTATGTCAATCTTAAACGTGCTAATGAGATCATTGGCACCACCACTGAGGAGCTTGTCCTTAAGGCTAAACAGAGTGCTATCAAGAGTGAGAGAACAATTGAAGGCAAAGCTTCAAATGAGGCAAGAATGTGCCATCAAAAGGTAGAGGACAATTGCACATTCCCTATCTCAGCAAGTAATGAATTTGAAACACCATTTTAAAGTTGTTTTGATTTTCTTTGTTTTTTCAGTAAGCAAATTGAAATGAACTTGTTTTCAGCAATTAAAATCAAATCCCGGTTCAAATTCAAGAACAAATAAGCCAGTGGCTGCTCACAAGCTTGATAAGCACATCTCAGGACAGACCTGGTCTAAGCGTTAGATGGCAGGTAAGCCATGGGAAAGCAGGATAATGGAAGAATCAGAAGCTACTCCTCCTCCTATTGTTGGATCTATGGCTAGTTTTTTCAGGCTGGACACTGTGAAGGTTAAACAGAACAATCTTTTAACCAAGATAACAGCTAAACCTCCTATGAGTGGCCAAATTACTTGCATGTCCTCTGACCCGTGTTCTGAATTCTTGTTCGATGAGAGCACAACATCGAGTTCATCTTTGTCTAATTCAGAACTCCAAGGTCTAGCAACACCCAAATGGAAATATTAATGATACTAAACCAAACCACATGAATTTGACAATGTCAATCAAGGCTAAGCAGAGAACTAGCCGGTATGCATCTCATAATAACATACAGACGCATATGATGGTAAAAATCATGTAACTTCCTAGTGGGGATACAATGAGCAATGCTGATTCTGATCCCTACTCAGTTACATTGTGCACAGATCTTTACCCGCCGATACATTAGGAGAGATATGATTGGGTGAAAAATCGACAAGAATGAACTAAACATGATTCATTTTTGGTGTGGTGCACTTTTTTGTGCACGTAGCATTATTGCAATTGATATGATGATTACTTAGGTTGGGCCACATTTTTTCGTTTTCAATAACTTGTTTTGTGCTAGATAAGTTTTGGGATTGTCTTTCCCACATAAGGTATCATCCACATATAGTAATAAGGCAACAAAACTAGCAGAGATGTGGAGAAGAAACAAAGTAGAGTCTTGGGCAGAAGGATGAAGCCCAAGCTCAGCAACAACAGTTTGAAAGCGATCATATCATGTACAAGGAGATTATTTCAGACCATACACAGCACGTCGAAGATTACAAACCTGTCCAGAGGAATGGTGACGACCAGGAGGAGGACGCATGTAAACCTTCTCAGTGAGATGACCATTAAGAAAAGCATTCTTAACATCCATCTAATAAAGAGGCCAATGACAAACAGCAACGACAAATATCAAAGTACGGACAGTAATCATTTTAGCAACAGAGGCAAAGGTCTCCTCATAATCAATACCATACTCCTGTGAAAAATCATTGGCAAGTCTTGACTTCGTAGATCCATTTGCAACCAATTAGATTCTTACCAGCAGGCAAGGGAACCAACTCCCAAGTACTAGCTTTCTACAAAGTATATAACTCATCCTCCATAGCTTGAATCTAATGAAGATCCTGATAGGCCTCCTTGTAAGACTGAGGTTTTGAAAAAGAGTTAATAGTAGACAAAAATGTACAGTATGAAGGATAAAAACATGTTTTAGCAAAACTAAGTTTGACTACCTATTTACAAATGCGAAGGGGATACCTACGGTTAGTAAGATCCGAGTCGTCAAAAGCAGAAGGATCATTAACAGGGGCAGAGACAACTGGTGGAGGGAAAGCCTTGTGACGATAATAGACTAACACCGGAGAAGGAGAAAGAGAATGAGGGGAGCATGAGCAGGAGCAGGAGTAGGAGTAGGCGGGGAAGGATGAGAGGAGGGAACAGACTCATGGGGGTCAGTGGAGATGGACTCATGAGAAGGGGTGGTACAAGGAGAAGAGGGAATAAGCTCATAGGGAATAGCAAAGATATACTCATCAGAAGGGACCTCAGAAGGAAATGAATCAATATGAACTAAATCCTCTTTGGAAACTAGGGTTGTGATAGAAGGAAGCTGAAGGTAAGGTAGACGTTCAAGAAAGGCAACATGGCGGAAGATATAAAGGCGACAAGAAATAGGGTCATAACAGCGATAACTTTTCTGAGTGAGATGGTAACCCAAAAATACACATAGGACAGATCGGGCACTAGGACCAAAAAAGTAAACCCAAACACACGAAGGAGTGAATAATTAGAAAGTTGATAAAATAGAGCCTTATAAGGAGACCAACCAAAAAGAAAGGGGGTAGGCATACGGTTGAGAAGAAAAACAGCAGTAAGAACTTCCTTACCCCAATATGAAGCCAAAACAGAGATAGAGGGAGGAGACCTAGCTGTTTCAAGGAGATGACGGTATTTAAGCTCAACTTGACAATTTTAGCCAGGTGTATCAGTACAGGAAGTTTGGTGAATAGTACCCAAATTGGCCAAATATTCACAGAACTCATTTTTAAAGTATTCCTCGCCCAAGTCAGACCGTAACAATTTAATAGTAGACCCAAACTATGTAGTGACCATAGACTGAAAAGTATGACATATCTGGTAGAAATCAAACTTATGAGTCATAAGATAAACCCAAGTGTAACAGGTACATCAACAAATGAAACATAGGCCCTGTTTGGTAGGGTTTATTTCCAGCTTATTTCAACTTTTAACTTAATTTAAGCTATTTTGATGTGTTTGGTTCAGCTTAACAATACAGTTTATAGCTTTTTGTAAATCAAAAATCAACTTATTCTTTGAGTGGGGGAGAAGAAGCTTAATTTATAAGTCAAAAATCAGCTTATATTTACAGTTATAAGCTATAAGCTGTTAGGCTATAAGTTATAATCACTTTTCCACAGCTCTACCAAACGGGGCCATAGTATGCAGAGCCCCCTTTAGTGAGAACAGGAGAAGGAACCCAAATATTGGTATGAACTAAAGAAAACGGTGTATCAGATTTAAAGGTACTTTTATGGAAATGTAAGGCTGTCATTTTGGCAAGTTTACACCCCCAACACTCGGTAAGTTGACTATGAGAAATTTTATCCAATATACCTAACTAAACTAAAGACCGTAAGCAATCAACAGACAAAAGCCCTAATCTAAAATGCCAAAAATAGAAAGGACTTGACAAAGAATCTAACTGAAAAAAGAAAAAAACAATCGGAGAGGTAGTCATAGGCAGATGTAGACTCTACACCACATAGAGGTCTCCAACTCTACGACTAGTCCCAATCTGCTGCTTGGACATCTGATCCTGCACATAACAGATAGAAGAAGAAAATATAACATCAAAATCGGAGACATTAAGCTAACTGATAGATAATAAACTGATAGATAATTGAGGAACATAAAGGACAGATGAAATAAAAACAGCAGACATAGCAGATGGTAAGACAGACCCAACAAATATAACATACATACCCGACCCATTAGCAACATTAACAGTAATAGAAAAGAGAGGGAGAGTACAATTTTGAAGTAAGGAGAGATGTGGAGTCATATGATAAGAGACACCAGAGTAAAAAATCCACACAGGTGAAGAGATACTTGAAAAAGACCCAAGCAAACTTAAATAAAAAGTAGAAACAATGGAAGCAGACGGGGATGATTGGGAGGTAGATAATGTATGCTGAAGCTAACTAATCTGAGCACTTAAGGAAGCCAAGTCAGGATCAAGAGTCGGAGCAGATGCAGTAGAACCAGCGGGAGGGTGAACAGTACTCAGAGGAAAGGCGCAGAACTGGATCAGAAACTACTGAGAAGACAAGGCAGAAAATGTCCCTTTTTAGGACAATGGTACTTCCAATGACCCTTTTGATGGCGGAAGGCATATTCATCAAAAGCTAGAGACATTGTAGTAACCAGAAAGCTCAGGGGTTCAAGTGTAATAACCCAAAATCAAAACTAGAGGGATCAAACTGTAATAAGCAAAAAAGTTATCCAACGTATCCACAAATTAACAAGGTCGTGAATGAAAGATATAATAACCAGGTGGGGTCGCTTTATAATAACCAGAATCTTGACCCAAAGACCCACAAATATTCCCAAGTCAAATGGACAGAACTAGAAACACCGACCCACAAATATCCCAAGTAAAAACAGAGAGAGAGAGAGAGAGAAAAAGAGAGAGAGATTGAAGCAGAAACAAAGACAGAGACTAGCGACGAAGCTTTCTAGGGCTTCGAACAGCAACGATAGTGAGAGAGAGATAATGCAACAACCAGTGATCTGCGATGACTTGCGTAATCGCAGAGAGAGGCTTTATAATCCCAAAGAACCAACAAAGACGAACCAGACGAAAGGAAGATGAACCAGATGAGTCGACTTCGAATCAGACGAAAGAACCAAACGAAGCACACCCAAACTCAGATGGGTCGACTTTGAATATGATGAACCAAATGATGAAAGGAATCAGAGAGCAAAACCAGAGAGAGATTCGTGTTGGCTGCTAGGGTTTCGAACCAAACTCTAATACCATGTAAGATTTCTGAATATTTTTTGTATATTTAATTGTGTTATAATACAAAGAATACATCTATTCTATAGTAATTCTAACCCTAACACTGCCATATATATAAACACACAATATACACTACCATATATATAAACCTAACCTAATATTCTCACAGCAACATCTAGAGAGTCAACCATCACAAATCTTGCAAACACACAAGTGCTTTGGCTTGCAAATTCGACAAAGCCTTGATAGGTCTAGTTCCTGCTGATAGTCACATGATGGAAACAAAAATCAACCACCAAAAAGTAAAAGTAGCCACTGATTTTACTGAGACAAGAAAAGTGTATTTCGTATATTCAAAATACCCCTTGATATCAAGACCCCAAAATCTAATAAAAAGCACAACATAGAATTTTTTTCCCATAATTTAAGGTGAAAATGTGATATTGAAATCGTCTAATAAGCTATACACGCATATCTAGAGAGAGAGAGAGAACTGACCACAGATCGGATGATGTCTGGTACACTTTTTGGGGAAGCATCAATTGGCCAACAGTGTGCAGCTGCTATGACATCTTAAAGAGAGATCCACATAGAAGCGGAACAAATATCAGATGCGTTTTATGTCACCTGAAGGGTAGAATTAGTGTTACTCGAACACATATTTCTTCAATCATTGATAAGTGAACAGCCTGGGGCAAATCTACTAAAGAGTGTACCCTTTGTTTCTACTCTTCCTCTCTTCTAAGAATGTTTTTGGAAATACTTATTTTTTTTCTACTAAAAATTATTACAAATTCTAATTGATTCAACAATGGGATCATGGGAGTTATTGTGTTATTAGTATCGGCAATGTTAGGCATCATGAAAAATCTTTCATGAAAATAATCATGAAAGTTTTGTGACCCTTGAATTACACTTCGAATAAAGCACCACGCACTAATCAAGGTAATTCAAAAATCATAAATCTTTCATGATCATTTTTATGAAAAAAATTTCATGATCCCTAACTTTTCTCTATTAGTATAAGGTTTATCTTTTTAACATAAAGCAATCCCAAAATATTTTACAACGTGTACTTTATAGTTTACTTTAGCATAAAAAATAAATAAAATATAATAAACTAAAATATAAGAAGAGAGGGGTTTTGGTATCACAAAATGTAAAAGAAAATGGGTCATATTGCTCATACAAACGAGTTGTAACATGACTAATTTGAAAGGGGAAAAAAAAACATTATTGAATTGGGTGCCAAATCAATTTAGAGCACATATGATTTAATTTAATGTTCATGACTCTATTTGTATTTGACCATTTTTTCGTTGAGTAACCGAAATAATTTTTTTTTTTTTGGTATATAATGATTAAAGCTATCATTTGTTATATTTTTTCAAGTACAATTCAAATAATTTTTTATCATTTTTTTATAAATAAAATGGATTAAAACTATTCTCTTATATAATTTTTATAATACTATGATATTCTTATTTTGATTAATTTTTTTAAAATGACGTAGGAACTATGCAAGTATTATTCAAACTATGGAGAATGATTTATACTTTGATATGATATGAGATGATATGAGTGTGTCATTGATTGAGGAAATCAAAGATAGAGAGTTGCTAATATAATCAATTAATGATTTGTTTGAGAAGTTCTTTTTATAAGCAAGGCAACAAACTTAGATTAAATTTTTTTAAAAACTACTTATAAATTATAATTAAAAGTTGATATTTATTCATAATTTGATCCAACAATGATAATATACACCACTAATTTAAAAGTCGAAATAAATTTATAATAACTTTTCTGAGCTTATAGAATTTCTCCATTTTAATGTTTTATTTAGTTTGATACAAGTTATTTATGTTATCAAGTGATTGTAATACTATTATTCTTAACAATTTTTATAATTAATAATTTCTTATGCATATCAAATTTTATTGTAAAATTTTGTAGGTTAATTATTGTTAACATCTACCTAGATGGCTTAATATCATGGCTTGTCGCTATTAAGATATAATTTAAGATTAAGATAATTTATTTATCACACAAAATATATATAGTCTATTTTTTCGTGCATCGCACGGGTTACCGCTAGTATATAAAAAAAGAATGGTTGGCTATGAATAAGAAGAGTATTAATAATTAAATAATGAAAGCTGTATAGAAGAAAGCAATACAAAAATCTCACAAAATTATTTTCCGTCACTATATTTATCCAAGGTAATAATTTGATATTCTTTCTTTTAATTTTTAAAAATAGTTTACATTAGATCATTACTATGTGTTTTTTCTTTTTCTTTCTTTTTATTTTTTTATAAGATTGTCATTTGTTGTAGTATTTTTTCAATCCCATCTCTAAATTTTCTCTTTGAAATTTCTATTTTTTTAATAATAAAGTTTAGAACTAATTTCTTATCAAATTTGTTTTCTTGGTGCTTATTTTATTGAAAGATTGAGACAAGTAAAACTTTCATATGATATATGAAATTAATGAATATAATACAAAGATGGTAGAGAAATACTACATATTTGTTGATATCTCTCTTTTATTATTAGTTGATTTATTAGATTATATTATCAATTTAGAGCCCATATGATTTAATTCAATGTCCACGACTTTAGTTATATTCGACCATTTTGTTGTTGAGTAACCTATATAATTTTTTTTTTTTGGGTACATAATGATTAAAGCTATCATTTGTTATATTTCTTCAAATACAATTCAAATAATTTTTCATCATTTTTTTTATAAATAAAATGGATTAAACTATTTTCTTATATAATTTTTATAATCCTACGAAATTCTTATCTTGATTTTTTTTTTAAAATATTGTAGAAACTATGCAAGTATTATTCAAGTTATGGAGAATGATTACTTACATATTATAATTAAAAGTTGAGATTTATTCATAATTTGGTCCCACAATAATAATATAAATCATTGATTTAAAATAAGTAAATTTATGATAACTTATACAATTTATTTCTTTTAATGCTTTGTTTTTGTTTTTGTTTTTGTTTTGTTTTGTTTTGTTTTTTTTTTTTTTTTTTTTTTTTTTTTTTTTTTTTGCATGACACTGTAGTCTGATACAAATTATTTATGTTAGCAAGTGATTGTAATATTATTATCCTAACAATCTTTATAATTAACAATTTTTTATGTATATCAAATTTTTATTGTGAAATTTTGTAGATTAATTATTGTTAACATCAATCAAGATGGCCTAATATCATGACTTGCTGCTATTAAAATATAATTCAAGATTAGAATAATTTATATATCACACAAAATATATAAAGTTTATTTTTCCGTCGGTTACCGCTAGTATGGATTGAAAGGAATGGTTTTAAGTGGAATTCTCTATTCGATCTTTCCGGATGCAACCTACCAAGAAGATACGGCCTAAACATGATGTCAAAAGTTTCATACTCTGGTGGGGTGGTGGTACCATGCATTTCCTATTATTATTATTATTCTTATTTAGGTCCTGTCCTGTTCTGCAGTGTTCCTTTCTGTGAGGGTCATTTAATTTAATTAATTAAATAAATATATTAGAGAGAGAGAGAGATTTTAATAAATACATAAATCAGTGATTTGGGGGAGAGAGAGGGCTTCGCTCATTCACGTCGGTTGGTTAGGGGAGGGGATGCTAGCTGCTAGGGTAGGAGGAATGACGACTTATGTTGTTTTTTGGACTTTAATGAATGTGGGTGTGGGTGTGGATGATTTGGGGTGCCTATTGTGTAGTCCTATGGATTTATTTTGAAATTCGTTTTGATAATGTAAATTGTTTATATTTTAGAGTATATCGAGTAGAATATACTTGTAAAAAATTAAATTAATCGGATATCGTTAATCCTTTCATCCACTCACATTTGTATTTATTTTAATATTTTAAATCACAATGTCATTTATTTTTCAAGATACAAATGTAAGTGAATGAGAGGGTTAACGATATCTAACTAACTTTATTTTTGGTTGGCACCCCAAATCCGGGTGTGGGTGTGCTTTTCCCACCTTACGTGTTTAGTTTGAATTAGTTTATTATTATTATTATTAAGGAATTTATCAATGAGAGCTAATTTGAAAAAGTTGTTACATATGTATGGAAAAGTTTATAATTTTAATATTGATAAAGTTTATCATTATTTTGTAATTAATTTTCAAGTTTTGTATAAAAAAGTTTATAATTTTAATTATTAATATTGTTGGCACCACATTTGAATCATTGAATTCAAAAGTGACACGTGACATTTTGAGTGTATTCTATGGTATTTGATGAGATATGGAAGGGTGTCACCTTGCAAGTGCTCACCTGAGTTCCAAATGCAAGTTTAACCAGTAAAAGATAATGAGCAACATGTGAGAGGCACGTGAAGAAAGAGTTAACAAGGAGCAGTTGCTAGCAGTTACACATGCACGAAGGGAAGATTATGGCCTTAAGAAGTAGCGAGAAGAAAAGAGATCATGGCCGAAGATAGCAGTCTAACTGCTTCAAAGGCATCAAGAGAAGGCTATAAATAGATGGAAGCAAAAACTGAAAAGGTCCCTGACCAAATTCAGACTCTACGTCTTTGTCAATTTCATTTATCTTTAAATTTTTACACTTTACTTTTATGCATTGCACTTACATTTCGTAGGAGTAGATTAGCCTTGTAATTCCAAAACTCGATCGGTTTAAAAGTTTCGAAATTGTCCTTACTATATGTAACATTTTGTAATTGTTTATTCAGTTAATCAATTGTAATTTCTGCCTAGCCTTTCCCTCCAATTTTGTTACGAATTTGAGTTAAAGCTTTCGTTCATTTTTTAATGTAAATCAAAGTATAAAACATGCAGCGGAATAAAATGTTTAAATCATACCTTTATTGATCTAAAACCTCGTGGATAAATCACGTGCTTCCTGAATCTAGTCAATTAACCCAGCAGTGAAGTGATATTACAATATTGAATATCACCCACACAAACCACAGTACAAATGGCTTTTGATCGTTATTTTGGGAGAGAGTCAGTATCTTGAAAAAAAAAAAAACAAACATACGTTGTTTTTCCACTTAATCACCCATATCCCATATATTAGATATATAATCTATTTATCTCATTTATCCATTTGTTAAATGAGATAATATCTGATATCTATATCATCTATCCATATCATGATATGATAGATATATATCCTGAGTGGCTATCCAAATAGGTTTGAATTCAAACTCAAAACCCATTTGGATGAGGTCCAAAAGGTTCTAAGGGTCATGCCACATGGGCGCCCAATTTCTAACATCTCCCACTCGGACATGAGTTGGCATGACACTACCACGTCTCAATCTCAATCTCCCCAAAAATAAACAATCTCATACTAGCCACTGCACCGTGCGACTGCTGAGAACACCTGCATGTGGGAGCTCTATACTAGAAACTCAAAATGAGCCAGCATAGAGACATCAACCCAAAAAAGAAAAGAAATAGTGTCTCATATACCCCAGACCCATCTAATTACACCGGTCCAAAAAACATCTCTAATCCCTCAAAAAGAGCATGTTTGACCCTCTCAATTCTTGCAATATATTCACACTCAATTCGCCTCTCATACAGAGCAATATGAGTTGCCGGCAGTGAATATACAACAGTGGTGTAATACTAGATAATCTTCCCTTTGCACTCATGCCATTTAGTTTAGGATTGACCGCTTTCCCAGTAATGTCCCTTAAGGCCGAATCATGCATGACCGCAGGCAACATACCAAAGTAGCAGAACATCAACCCCTTACCTTATGACATAGTCAAAAGTCACAAAAGGGTACATAAATGAAAGTCATATCAATAATGACACGTAAGACTCACACGGTGAGGAAGCAGGGATCCATTCTCTCACCTCATTACTCGGTCGCCAAGCACATATAGTATGAATACATGCTACGGTGGAGTAACTCTTCCATAAAGAGTGATGTCATACTCGATACACCATACAGATATTAGTCTAGTCGCTTTCTAGCGCCTAACCCGAATTCTCTATTTGCTCGCCTTCTAGGCGCCAAATGAGATCTCGCATCTGGCTAATCATAACAGGCACAACATGGAAAGTGGGTACTATCATCCATGTTTGGTCCTTAACACGACCTCATCTTGGTTGTAACCAAGGCGACATGCATAGTGGATTATTTAAGCCTCTCTTGGCTCCAAATAAAAATAAGCCACTAGTCTCAACCTTGCTCGCTCCTAAGCGCCAAGGGCGATTGCTCGTGTGAGTGAGCCAATCTTGCCTGCTGACATCATCATTTGCTAATCATTATGACACAAACCATAATAGTGTCAAACATCCCATCATCTCAAAATAAGTGATCGATTTTTAAAAAAATGACCACAGCTTGCGCAATTATAGATTCCAAACATAAGCCTTATCAGCACCTCTTGCGATAAGTATATACAACAAAATCCACCATGTGCGCCTCACATGAAATGATTTAAGATCACTACCTCTTGCGCAATAACCTCTCTAAAGATATTTTGGTGACCAATTTGCGTTCATTCTTAATGCGCCCAACTAGCGCAGATGCGCCCAACTAGCGCATTGAATTTTACAAGGAGCAAATTAATATGCTTCTAGTAAAGCATTTTATCCACAGTCTAATGAGCAAGGTCAATGTCTAAACAACTCAGTTAACCATTTATCAAAGATAACACTTATCATGCCGAATACGCCCACATAGCGTACTTTAGGCTCCCACAACAAAGAAAAGATCAAGGAATATAGGTCATCTGTTTCTCCCAAAGACAATCTGAGGATTCACTCAATAGCTAAGGCTCTGGCTTTTACCGATAGGTAAGTCAATGGGTTTGCAATTTTGCATCTAGAATCGTTCTAGGATATTCCTTATGTAAGTCATCGAAGACAAACTGAGAATTTTCCTAAAACAATCCCTAAGGATCGTACATCCGAGCATATGAATTACATCACCCATGTCCATCATATCTAAAATGGAGGACTGCCTACCCTAGGTGGTGACAACCTTTTAAATTCCTGGCTCATAATGATTAAGTAAGGAAAAAACTTCTTTTGGACCATTGATCATGCCTCAGTGGTCTTCATTGATCATCGTTGGCCTATCATGGCTTGACGAAATCTAAGAACCACTGTTTGGATAACTGCTTTAGGTTGTAAAAGATTTATTGGAACCAGCAACCTTTTTGCGCTCCTAACTTTTCACCATAAAAGCAGAAGGTAAATCCTTACGGATCTACTTATCCAATTCTCTAATGAAAAAACGGGTCACAATGTCCACAAATCAATGTTCCGAACTTATGTCAATCATAGCCTAAGTCAAAATAACCTCACTCCCCAGGAGGAAGTCTTCTCATGGTTTACACTTTCCTCAATGGTGCGACCATTTGGTATCTAGCGAGCCTTATGCCTCAACAATGACTATCCAAATTACGCATAACTTTATAATAGTTTTGCGTCATAATGGAAAGTCAACCAAATTATAAAAATGGTTAATCCTCAAAGACTTTGTCTTAAACTGCGCAACATTGATCCACTTTCTAAAAACAGGGGACTAGAGCCTTTGGCATTATCCTAGGCTCTTTATCATCTTGCGGAGCAATCATGAATGTTTCCCTCTCAGTCACCTAGTGATGACGTGGAAAATTTTCACATTTGCTACCACGCAACTAAGAATATAGAGTATTCTGCTCTAATGGAGTAATCCATTAGTAGGCACATCGCTCCCACTGTCCCTAGGATATTAGAAATTTCTTTCCATTCTCAACTAGGCTACATAGAGCGCTATGCTTGGAATTTTCCATCTTATAGAGTTCCAAAAACTCTATTCACGTCACCTTTACTAATAAAACTTTATGTGACTTAGTTACACTACCACAAAGCTGCTTACCTATATGCACATGACCCGGAGGGTTTGCATGACCGCATACAATAATGCGCCACACGACCCTTTGTGTTTACAAGACAGCATACAATAATGCGCTATAGAACCCTAGGTCTGAACTTCGCAATCTTATGAGAAGTAAAATAAAGATAAGCTGCTTAACGGTTACAGATCGCCCATAGATGGCTCTCCGCTAACCCATTACTCAAATGAAGTGTAAAATCTGATATGGAGGGCACTTAGTTAGGGATATAGGCAACAAACTAGTGCAATTTCCAATTGGGAAACATTTTGCGCCATTATCCACCTAACATTAACAATATTTAATTCCTTATTCTCTACTACACCATTGTGTTGTTGAGTACTAGGAATAATCAATTTTCTAAGCATCCATCTCTCTTCACAGAGTTTTCTAAAGATAACTCAAATAGATACTCGCCACCTTGGTCAAAACTAAAAAACGTGAAAGCTGTTATCTAATTGATCTCAACCTCATATGTGCAATGTCAAAAATCATCTCAAAACTTTTGACTTATGGGAGATCAAATAGTCTTGACTCAGATGCGTATCGTAATCTATAAATGTGTCGAGATTGAGGCTTAGCTATCATACCCTCACACATATCTAGTCACAAATATCATAGTGGACTAAATGTGCCAATACAAATGACCTTCTACGGCTTTCCTACTTACTTGTGCGCACCCATTGCGAACAAAGTTACACATTCACATGAGAGCAGGATGTCATAAGCGAGTGGGCTCGAGAAGGCCTACTCAAACCATCGTGTCATCATCTCATTAATGTGATTAAGTATAATAAGCCACTGGTTCATGACCAATGTCATAAACTAATTCCAATCATCTTAATGTGTGAGTTCTCAAAGACAAGTTTTAAAGGTTTAGGCCCAACTAGGTAATGACTCACGACAAAGTCATATTCACTAGATCATACACTACTACAAAAATAGTTAAAGATCACACTTTGACAAAAAAAAAGATCTCACTTTTATTGGAAGTGTGATAAAAAAAATTAGATTGATATTTTAATCACACTTAATTTGATTGAGTGTGATAATATTTATTTTTTATGTCACTTTTCAATTAAGTGTGATTATATATATATTTTTTTAATCACACCTTGTAATTAAAGTGTGATTATATATACACTACTACTTTTTAATCACACTTTTTGAACAAGTGTGATTATATATATATATTTTAATCACACATTCTAATTGAAGTGTGATTATTTATATATTTTTTAATCACACCTTCTAATTAAAGTGTGATTATATATACACTACTACTTTTTAATCACACTTTTTAAATAGGTGTGATTATATATATATTTTTTAACCACACATACTAATTAAAGTGTGATTATTTATATATTTTTTAATCACACCTTCTAATTAAAGTGTGATTATATATACACTACTACTTTTTAATCACACTTTTTAAATAGGTGTGATTATATATATATTTTTTAACCACACATGCTAATTAAAGTGTGATTATTTATATATTTTTTAATCACACCTTCTAATTAAAGTGTGATTATATATACACTACTACTTTTTAATCACACTTTTTAAATAAGTGTGATTATATATATATTTTTTAATCACACATTTTAATTAAAGTGTGATTATATATACATTACTACTTTTTAATCACACTTTTTAAATAAGTGTAACTTTATATATATATATATATATTTAATCACACTCCCTAAATAGGTGTGATTGTATGAAGTATTTCAATTTGATTTTTATATAAAATATACAATTCCCTAATCGGCATCTCTATTCTACCCATGAATGATAGAGATGACTCACTACTAGAAAATGAGGCTTTAGACACGGAACTTTTTCACCCATTTTTTCATCTTCCTATCTCTCTGTCTCTGTCTCTCTTCTCTCTCTCTCTCTCACTCATCACTCTTCTCTGTCTGTCTGTCTGTCTGTCTCTCTCTTTCTCTCTGTGTCTCTGTCTCTCTTATTTTTCTCTCTCTCACTCATCACTCTTCTCTGTCTGTTTGTCTGTCTGTCTCTCTTTCTCTCTGTGTCTCTCGTCCATCTATTTTCTGTCTATCTCTCTCATCTCTCTTCTCTCTCTGTCTATATTCATATCTCTCTTCTCTTTATCTCTCTCGCTCATCTCTCTCTGTCTCTCTCTCGTTTATCTCTTTTAGCTCTTTTTTTTTCTCTCTCTTTGTCTATATCTTTTCACCTATTTTGTCATCTTCCTCTCTCTTTTCTCTTTCTCTCTCTTACTCATCACTCTTTTCTTTCTATCTATCTGTCTTTCTTTCTCTGTGTATCTCACTGATCTATCTCTTCTCTCATCTCTTTTCTCTCCCTGTCTCTTTCACCCATCTCTCTTCTCTCTATCTCTCTCATCTCTCTCTGTCTCTCTCGCTCATCCCTCTTCTCTCTATCTCTCTCTGTCTTTCTCATTCATCTCTCGTTCATCTCTCTTCTCTCTATGTCTCTCTCGCTCATCTGTCTTCTCTCTCTCTCTGTCTCTCTCGTTCATCTCTCTTCTCTCTCTGTCTCTTTTTCTGTCTCTCACTCTCTTTCTCTTTATCTTTTTGTCTCTCTCTCTCTCTCACTGTGTTCGTGTTGCTCACTCTCTCCCTTCCGTCTTCTCTATTTACTGAGCTCCCTCTCGATTTATCTATCCACTACAAGAAAATACACTTTGAGCGACCACTTGTCTCTCTCTCGCTCATCGTCACTCTGTCTTTGTATCTTTCTCTCTCTTTCTCTCCTCTATCTGTCTCTCACTCATCTCTCTCTCTTTCACCACCCATCTCCTTCACCACCTTCACCGCTACTGCAAACGCCATTCCACTACCACCATTACTACCACTGTCGCCACTTCACCTCTACGACTACCATTACTACTACCATTGCCACCACTACCACTACTACCACTCCTACTACCATTACCTCTCCTTCACCCTTGCCACTTCATCTACTCTACACTACAAGAAAAGTGGGCTTATGAGACGGAACTTCTTGCGACGGCACATTTGCCGTCGCAAAAAATATGACTTTTTGAGACGGCACAACTTGCCGTCGCAAAAAAAATGTGACTTTTTGAGACGATACAACTTGTCGTCGCGAAAAATGTGCCTTTTTGAGACAGCACAACTTGCCGTCGCAAAAAAATGTGACTTTTTGATAAAAAAAAAAATAATAATAATTTTTTTTCATTAAAATAAAAATAAAACAAATAAATTTTCAATCTATAACTAAAAAAAATAATTTAAAAAAAAAATAAATTCATTAACTACAAAAAAAAAAAATATTTTAACAAAAAATATTTTTTTTTGCAACGGCAACCCCCGTTGCAAAAAAAAAAAAAAAAAGGTTAAACCACGTTTTGTTGTTTAAATTTCATTTGTGACCGAAATTTTTTTTTTTCATTCCTGCTATGTTTCCCCCCATTTTTTTTTCCATTCCCATTCTGTAACCCCCCCAACCCAAACAAAAAATCCTCAATCTCAAGCCACCCCGCCCAAAACCAAAAATCCCTAATCTCTTCTTACCCCACTCTCTGTCTCTTTTCACCAATTTTTCATCTTCCTCTCTCTCTTCTCTTTCTCTCTTTCACTCATCACTCTTCTTTGTCTGCCTGTCTGTCTGTCTATCTGTCTTTCTTTCTCTCTATGTGTCTCTCACTCATCTATCTCTTCTCTCATCTCTTTTCTCTCTCTGTCTCTCTCGTTCATCTCTCTTCTCTCTATCTCTTTTGTTCATTTCTCTTTTCTCTCTGTCTCTCACTCTCTATCTTTTTCTCTCTTTGTCTCTCTCTTCCCTTTCTCTTTCTAACTCATCACTATTCTCTGTCTGTCTGTCTGTCTCTGTCTCTCTCTCTTTCTCTCTTTGTCTCTCACTCATCTCTCTTCTCTCTATCTCTCTCATCTGTCTTCCCTCTCTGCCTCTCTCACTCATCTCTCATCTCTCTATCTCTCTCATCTCTTTTCTCTCTATCTCTCTCGCTCATTTTTTTTCTCTCTCTATGTCTTTCTCTCGTTCATCTCTTTTTGTTCTCTTTCTTTCTCTTTTTGTCTATCTCTCGCTCATCTCTTGTTTCTCTCTATTTTTCTGTCTATCTCTCTCTATCTCTCTGTTTCTCACTCTCTTTCACTCATCACTCTTCTCCTTTTCTTTTTCTCTCTATCTGCCTGTCTATTTGTCTCCCACTCATTGTGTTCGCCTTGCTTACTCCCCTCTCCCTTCTTTTCTATTTACCAAGCTATATTTCAATTTATCGAGACACTACAAGAAAATGCACTTTTGGTGACCACTTTGTCTTTCTATCGCTCATCACTTGTCTCTGTCTCTATTTCTCTTCTCTATCTGTCTCTCACTCATTTCTCTCTCACCACCCATCTCCTCTACCACCTTCACCACTACTGCAAATGACATTCCATTACCACAACTACTACCGCTGTTGCCACTCCGCCTCTACGACTATCATTACTACCACCATCACCACCACTTCACTACCACCATTACCATTACCTCTCATCCACCACTGTTACTCTATCTCCTCTACCACTACCACAACTTCACCACTAATCTCATTCGCTATCACCACCACCACCACTATCATCTCTTATCCACCATCTTCACCAGTAATTTCATTCGTTCATCTCTCTTATTTCTCTGTCACTTTTTCTGTGTCCCACTCTCTATCTCTATTTCTGTCTCTCTTTCACTCATCACTCTTCTCTGTCTGTCTGTCTGTCTGTCTTTGTCTCTGTCTCTCTCTCTTTCTCTCTTTGTCTTTCGCTCATCTCTTTTCTCTCTATCTCTTTCTATCTCTCTTCTTTCTCTATCTCTTTCGCTCATCTCTCTTCTCTCTCTGTCTCTCTCTTTTTCTATGTCTTTCTCTCGATCATCTCTTTCGCTCCCTTTATCTCTCTCTTTGTCTATCTCTTGCTCATCTCTTATTTCTCTATCATTTTTTGTCTGTCTGTCTCTATCTCTCTTTCTCTATATCTCTTTCTCTCTCTGTCTCTATTACCTCTTCTTCCCACCGCCACTCAATCTTCTCTACCATTACCACAACTTCACCACTAATCTCCTTTGCCATCACCACCACTACCACCACCATCACCTCTTATCCACCATCTTCACTACTATTGCCGCTCCCTCTTCTCTACCACAAAAAATTAGCTCTTGATTTTTAATAACAAAAAAAAATGGGTCACAAAAAAATATTTTTCATTGACCATAAAAAATTAACTTTATTTTCATAAAAAATATTTTTTATTAAAATATTACATCTACTTCTACCAAATAAAAAAAATTATTAAAATAAAAATAAAACAAATTTTCCTCTTTTTTTCATTGACTCATCCGACGGCCCGCCCAAACTTAATTTCCCCTCTTTTTTTTCCCTCCGCCTTTCCCCCAATTTTTTTCATTTCCTTTCAGGTTTGTAGAGCCCTTAATTTCACAACACTGTTTCAAAACAGTGGGCAAACCTTAATCTGAGAGAGAGAAGATAGAGGGTTTGAAGAGAGGCTGGGGTTGAAGGGGAAGGGTTTCAATCGGCGGCAAGACTGGTTCAGCAGCGGCGAGACTAGTTCGACGGCGAGACGGTACACTTCTTTTGACTCTTCTTTTGACTCTCTCATTCCAGTCGGTTCCTCTATCGACTGGGTTGAAATGGTTCCTCTATCTCTATGTTGCCCCCATCGCCATAGCCATAGCAGCTTATTAGTGGTGGTGGTTGTTTTCTGCGAGCATCGGTAATGTCGCAGAAGCGGCAGCAAGAGGACTCCAAGGGTCGTTCGGAGGGCAATGGGTCTGGTGAAAAGCATCGCAAACATCCTTTTTTCAGAAGGTCTCTCTCTCTCTGTGAAACAAATTGGAACATCATTATGTTTTGGATCATGAGACTCTGGGGTTGGGAAATCCAATATTCTCTCGAGATTTACCCGAAATAAGTTCTGCTTGGAGTCCAAATCCACGATCGGTGTTGAGTTCGCTACCAGAACTCTTCAGGTGAAGTCTCCCCCTACTCTCTGATGCTCTTAACTTTTTTTTTTTTTGGGGTCAATCGGGCTTGAATTTGATCTGTCTAATTTGAATGTTTGTTTACAACATCTGACATTTCTGGGTTTTTTAATTTAATTGTTTAGTCTTAGTTTTTTTTTTTTTTTGTGTGGATCCTCTGCACTTTGTCCTGCTGCAACTATCCCACAAGAGATTTTTCAAAAATATGTTTATGAATATTGCACACATATGTATATAACTTTGTGCCTATGTTTATCTCACATTAAATTCTTTTTAACTATTAGTTGTTGCAAACTTGCAGTATGGCTATTTTCATTCATGTAGATTTACATCTTACATACTCCAAGTTTGAAATTTAATGCTGACACCATGCTGGTTGTAAGTTGTAGCACAATAGGTTTTGGTTTATTTGTTTTTAATAATCGGGTTTCCGGTTAAACCCCAACTAATCCTGAGACCCATGCAAAGTGCGCCCCCTCCATGTTGGTCGGCAAATCTCGGGCAGAAAAATAGAGTGGGTTCAGGGGTCAGTGACGAAAAATTGCAAGTGTGAAATTCTAGTACTGAATGTCAAGAACTCAAGTAGAGTCTTTGGATGGTAAGTTCCACTTTAGGCTTAGATTCTTAAAGTGGAATTCTAGTACTGAAAATATTCCACTTTAAGTGTGAAATTCTTAAAAATCATGTGTTTGAAATTTATTTTTCATAGAAATTGTATTATGTTTAATTGTGATTTTAAAAATAATTGTCATGATACAATCAGGAGGGATACATGCCCTTAAATTTTAAAATTTTAGTTTAGTTTTTTAGTTTCAAAAATATTTTCAATTTTGCCTTTTAAAATTTTATATATGTGCTCCCCTTAATTTTTCTTATTCTTCTTCCAACAAACTTGACACACCATTAACTAGAACACCGACACAATTGACTTCATATTTGTTCCACAGATAAATCAAAGAAAGTTTTTCATTTTTTTATCATGTGTTGTTTATTGGCATTTTCATTCTTATTTTTATTCCATTTCTTATTGCTTGAGAGTTGTATAGATTTGAATGCTATGATGTTTTGTATTGATATATATAATATTGGAATAGTTTTGAAATATTCATAATTGGTTTTTTTATTTTTATTTTTTTTATTATTAAAATGTCAAATTGAGCCTTGTGTCCCAAACCTACTGATCCGATAATTTATCTTAGTATTTGCTACTCTCAATCAAAATCGAGTTGTGCATTAGCTAGTATTAGTCGAGTTGTGCATTAGCTGGTGCGGACACCCGCTTATCAAAACATAATAATAATATATTGTCGGTTAATTTTTATTTTTTTATCGTATTTGAAGAAAATACAATGCTTTTAAAAATTTAAAAAAAAATTGCCAAAAGAAATAAAGCATAAAATGAAGTTAAATGTCTTTCCCTTGTGATTATGCATCAAGGACCTCTTTATGTTAGATACTGGATGTCTCAAAATGATGTGATGAGCTGTTGAGGTATATACTTCATGTTTGAAAGCACAAAATGACTGTTGAGACATTTTTGCTTCTGAAAAAAATGACAAGCCACACATACACACACATGTTACTTCACTTTACAAAGCTTATGGTATAATCTCTTTCTCATAGTTTGTACACAGCTACAAATATCAATGTATATAATACCCTTTTCATCACATTCAAATAGTGAAAAAGAAAAGAAAAGGGGAAAAAATCATATATATCATAGTGTATGATAAACAATGTAGCAAAGGCAACAAAATTGCAGAAAGTTTGAAGATGGTCGGTAGTGATATTTCACATAGTGTATGATAAACAATGGAGGTTTCACCCTTGCTGCTATATACCCATCATGTTCCCATAGCAAGGTGTTAGTTGAGCTCACTTGTCTTGATTTACTATTTTTTCATATGTAGTCATGCTTGATATAGGTCGTGTTACTATTTCTCTTAATTGCTGTTTAATGAGACAGCAAAAGCATATCTAATCACTGTTTCAGATACTGGCATACATAATGGGAGGCTTTGCTTTATTTTTATTCATTCCATTATTATGAGGTTGGATGGATGACTAACAATTTCTATGTTGATGCATTTGGCAAGTCACTAACAATTTCATTACAAGATTTATTCTATATGACTAATATATTGGTTAACATAAGTTGGTTTCTGAGCTAGAAGCAAGAGGTTTGATGCATAAATCTTATAAGAAATAAAATAAGGCACATCCAAAAGCAATTACAATTAGTTTCTCATGTTTCACAGGCCTACTAGCATTGTCATTGTGAGCTAAGCATGCTGCATCAGAACAATTTAATTGACGATTTTGAGTAATTAGGACTGACCTTCTATTTTCAGTGACATAAGTGATATGTCGGGGTTTTAGATTGGTGTATTTTGTTGTCAAGAATTGTTCCTAATGAATAGGAGAACATAGGCTCACTATTAAGAATGAGCAACAAAAGCTAATCACACCAGTTGATTCCGAGGCAGCAGAAGGAAAATCCATAATCACTCCAACAAATAACTGAAAATAATCAGTTACTGCAGATACTCGGTTGTTTGAGCATAGCTATATTTGTAACTTGCTGGTTTTTAATTAGCGAAATAGAAGCATATACTTCTAGAACTTGTTTGTGAGCATCAGAGTATTAGCATCCTCCCAATACATAATTCTTTCGGGATTAGCATTCCCGATGCAAATGACTGATGGTGGAAAGATTCTTGCGTTAAACTGTATGTCTGCTTGGTTGTGGGTTCAACATGTGTCTGTCTCTAGGAAGCAGAAGATAAGGTTTGTCTTCCCTTTGTTAACTTTTCAAATTAGTTTCTTCTTCGAGTAACTGATCTGAGGAAATGAAATGTAATTAGTTTATCATCATCACGCTTAAAGCCTTTTGAACATGTAGATTGAATCTGTGTTGTGTGCAGAATAAGCAATACTACTATAGATAGAAGAAAGAAAAGCAAGTATGTAGCAGGTGAAATTATTCAAATATGTGTGACAGACATATTTCAATTTCTTGGCAAGCATGTATGAATATAAAAATCTGAAGAAAGTGGAAACTAGAGTGAGATAGAGATAGAGAAATACCATCGAGACCCAAAGTTGTTATTCACTTAATTTGATGTGTGTGATGTCTATCACAAATTGAATACAATGGTAAACCAGGAATGTCCTTGTTTAGCAAATATCTTAATCCTTTCCATATGTTTTCATCTAATTCCTTAATATTCATAGCACTCTTTGTATCTCATATTAGTAACTTTGCATCCTTGTTCTCATCTTCATCATAGTCATCGTCATCTGTAAATTAATGCACTGCAGAGAATTTTTGTCATTCTGGTACTTTGATTGTTTCCTATCCTGTCTTCAGATTCATGGGCATGAGAAGTTTTTTTTTTTTTTTGTGCGTGTGTGTGTGTGTGTGTGGCTCTTTTGGCTATTTTTTAACTTCCCAAACTTACCCTGAATATGACTGCCATTTGTGCTCCCCTGTTGGGACGAAGCATACTTCACAAGGTTGATGAAGTCTTCTGCTTACAGCTTGGACTCCTTGGTAAGCAACATGCTTATGTTTTCTGTTTTCTCACAGTCCACATAATTCTAGTGGATTTTGTGGTCGACCGATGACTTTAGGCAATTCTAAGGTTTTTCCTATGTTTAGAAGATTTCTGGGTTGTGATTGTTGAATAATTTATTTTATACTTTAGATTCAAAAATTGCAATGATTGTCCTTGATTTTTTTTGCAGGTTGTAGCATCATATTTTCCTTTGACACAATGTATAGAGGGTTTGAAGGTGCTGGTTGAGTTATTATTTGGTGTGACATTTCGTAGTATCCCTCTTGCACCTAGGGAGTCATGGCATACAGATGTGCTTAAAATGTCCCTTTATCACCCCGAAGAGGTACATATAAGACTTCCTTTTAAAAGTTATAGTGCTTTAATCATTTAAGAAACTACTGAGGTATAAATGAAAAGATTATAAGTAAAATGTTTGTGGCTGGTATATAGGAAAGGAGATTTGTTAATTTAGTGAACCAAATTAATTCCTTGAAGATTTGTTGAGATATTTGGAATTAATTTTGTATGAAATGAATTTAGTGCATAAGTTTCTACCTTCAAACTTAATGTTGAGCATGGTATGATGGAGCTTTCTACCACCATGATAGTGGAATGGCTCAGTTTATTTCCCATAGGCCTTCATAGACAATCTAGTTCACATTTCGGCTTGCAAATCCATGTGAAATGTCCAGTTAGAATTAATAGTCGACAAGAATTTTCCAAAAAAGTAAACTGCTGTTAATTGTGGATGATGTTTAAAATCAAGTCATTTGCTTCTTTTTTTTTTTTTTTCTTTTACATAATAAGAAAACTGGGTTCATTATGCTTATGATTATATTGAGGTGAGCTAAATTAGTGTTGCTTCTCTTTTTTCTTATGATATTTATAACATAGTAGAAATTCATAGAGTGTAATTGCCACAATTAAAGAAATACATAATTAATTGTAATCAAAAGACAAACGGCTAATCAATAAACTAATTATTTTATTCATAATTTTTTTTTTTAATAAAAAGAGACTTTGTAAACAAACAAGTGGGTTTCTGGAGAAGAATCGTGATTTATTACACTTGGATACCATTCAACTATTATCTTCTTGCAAATGCCACCTTCCTCAGGTATTTGCATTGTCTTTGCTTGCTCAATCTGAGAAGCCTGTTGTTGGTGCACTATATAAATCAGGTGGAGCAGACTCCCCAAAGTTAAGTGTTGTAGCAAAATTTAAGGTACATTCACTTTCTAGAGTTTTGTTTGTCCCAAAGACTGATCATGGAATTTCACATTGTCGCCATTTATGCTAATTAGAATAGCATGAATGTCTGAGAGGCATTATGTGACATTTAGGGCACTTAAATTTTATTTCTTCTTTTATTTTTTTGCTTTCTGTGCGTATGTCTTTTGATTTGCAATTGAAGTAGCAAAACAAAGAAAAGGGTGTCTGGGCCATTTACATGGATAGTAATTTTCTTTAACAACCCATTCTATCAAATTAAAGAGGCACAACATGACTTATTTGAGGACATAAAATTTTTAAATACAAGATAGCGAATCAGAAATGTCACCAAGTAATGAGAGTATTAGTAGCATGGACACTTCTAGGGAGGACTTGTTTCCATTTTGACAACAGTTTTTAGAGTCTCTAATAAGACCTATGTGGTGAATCTCTTAGCATGGCAAAGGTTTGACTTTCTTGGGAATGCAACCCACCACCCCAAATATATTTTGAAACATTTCTAAGAGGTGTACATTATATATGGCATTTGTGGGATTTCGTCTTTCATATTTTGCATCAAATTTTTCTTACATTATATGCATCAAAAGTATATGAATAGTAATATGATTTGGTGTCCTTATCGTGTGCATGTCCTAGTTTCTTAGGAATTGTTGTGTTAGCATATTTGTGATGTTGTGTTTGTCCCATGTGTGCGCTACATTGATGAGAGAAAAACAGATAGTATTCCTAAGCTGTACTATAGTGGGTACCAATCCTGCATGGCTAAGACTTTTGGTTTCAACTCTTGTTAAGAATGCTTCAAGAATCGAAAGTGGTGTTAACTCAAAGGCATCATAAACCATAAAAGGAAGTTTTTGGACAAAAGCTTAAGCAGTGGCAAGGATGGATTTGAACTTCTTAGGTGAACTTCAATCATATTGAAAGCGATATTTTACTGAAGTTTAAAATAGTGGTGACTGATGAACCACTTATGGGGTGTATTGTTAATTAAGATCATGTACAAATTGATTACAGAGGTTTGGCCCATGTTTCTATGACTAGTCTTATTTATGATCCAGATGTAGATTCCAAAATGTAGGAATATTTCTTTATAGAATGTGAAATATGAATATTTTTCTATGTACATAAGAGTTGGAGGTTACATATGTTGTAGCCTTGAAATAAATAATCATCAAATTTGTGTCTTAAATTTGGGGTCTCTTGGTTTTTCATATGCACATGGGTTTGTGTCTGATACAAATGATGGATTAGAAAATTGTAGAAAATTTAGGGCCAATTGTTCGAATATCAAGATCTGGCTTTCAAGATGAGTTAGCTTCTTTAATTTGATTCATGTTGTTTGCTGATATTTAGGGCCAATTGTTCCAATTAATGCAACGTTTAGAGAGTACAACACCACATTCCATTCGTTGTATCAAACCCAACAACGTTCAATCTCCTGGAATGTATGAACAAGAACTTGTGCTGCAGCAACTAAGATGCTGCGGGGTCCTAGAAGTTGTTCGAATATCAAGATCTGGCTTTCCTACCAGGATGACTCATCAAAAGTTTGCCAGAAGGTAAAGAAATATGGTGTCATTTTATTTAATTTTTTTAGTTCTATTGACATGCTAAAAATTGTGTAATAAATTCTCAAGCATTTGATTTTTCTTGTCTCAATGATCCTTTTATTTTTATTTTTATAATGCCATCTTTTCATGAATCCTGCATTAGGTATGTGTAACAAGCCCGCGGGGGACCTCGCTACAGCTCGGACTCGACTTTTCGTTAGTCACGGTTCTAAGTCTGAACCAAAGAGTCCAAATCCGGCAAATCGTTTTGAGAAAACAGATTTTTGAAAGAAGTGCCAAACATGGACTGCTTTGCCAGATACAGAGTCGCCACCTAAATATTTTAATTTGGGAAATTTAGGAAACCCTGACTCGGTGCCAAAAGGCCACGTGTCCGTCATTACCAAAGTTGCCTCGGCTCGGGAACTTGGGTACGATTGGGGAAGGTCACTTCGTGAGCACCCCCGCTCGCCCGGTCATAGACCGGCCTCTACTAATCATGATATCAATTTTTGAAAACATTGTGAATTCTTATTTCGGTTTATTAGCCTAGGTTACTATGTGATGCGCACAGCATATAAATATAGACCAGGTCGCCTGGATTGGAATAAAACACTTCTTGTTTGTTTTTGAAAACGATTTGCTACCCGCAGGTAGGCTTGAAACATTTGATGATTTATTCCAATTCAGATAACCCAACCTTCACCCACAGGCATTCAGGCAGTTATATCAGATAAGCACATAGCCTCATGGTAAGCATGCTATTCATGGCAGTCACTCACACGCATGCAAGGATGCTAAAGCATAAAACTTACCGAGTACTCCAAGCCAAAAAAAAGGAAGTTAATTAGAAATCATGCATGATCCTAAGTATACAAAAATGCCTAATGCAACACATGCAAAATGCAACTATAGCAGGCTCGGCTATTCTAAGGTGGTATATGAAATGCTACAACTATCATGTATTCAATTTAGATTTGAAAGTACAATGCAGTTAGTATGATGTGCCGAGCCCGGTGCATGCAATACAGATGGATGATGCAAACATGCTGTCATACTGTATGCTAATTTAAATATGCCCTAATCTAACCATCATAAACGGATAAATAAAAGGGAGAAAGACGTGGGGTTGGAAGACATACATCACACTCACGCACACTTATTACAGTTATGCCCTCACTCGGAGGGTCCGAATAAATAATACAGTCCAAATATTACAGTCCCCAAAATAAAAGAATATTACAGTCCAAAATATTACAGAATTCTAATTAATTAATGAATTAACTAGAAAGCAAATAAACTGGCGTGCAAGCCAGGGACTGCCTTGCTTCTGGTGGATGATGCATGTCCGGACTGTCTTGCGCGGAAATCCACCGAAATGCCCCGATTAGCCTCTGTTTACACCTGTTCTTGAAATGCGTGCCAAGTTCCAAAAAGTTGCTGATTCCTCGTTTTGCTGCAATAGAGAGCAGAAAAGGGGCATAGCAATGTATTTGCACAAATATATGCATGTCTCGATCCTCGTGCCACCAATCACGCATACCGAGGCATGATGGCCGAGGAGTCGAAATGCACAACTCAATATAGGATGAATGCACATGAAACTACAGCTAAAACCTAACTCCATCATGGATAATCCGGAGTGTCGGTGACTGGGGAATTGAGACACATTCCGTCACTCGGAGTACGAAATGTACCTCGTTTCCCGTGCCCGGGCTAACTCTTATTCCGGACACGATGCAATATGCATGATATGCATGAAATGCAACTAAGATACAATCCTAACATACTCAATGCTATGAAAATGAGATGCCTCGAAATACGTGCACACGGGCACGCAAATCGAGAAAATGATATGTCTCGAAATGCGTGCACACAGGCACGCAAACCGAGGCGATAATATGTGTCTCGAAATGCGTGCACGCGGGCACGCAAACCGAGGCGACGATATGTGTCTCGAAATGCGTGCACGCGGGCACGCAAACCGAGGCGACGATATGTGTCTCGAAATGCGTGCACGCGGGCACGCAAACCGAGGCGATGGCGGAATGCAATGTAATGACATGAAAACGTGATGTGGGCTTATACCAACATGAGTGAGCCTCAGCCACACTCACATCGGATGCCGATGGCAGAAAATGAAGTGCCTCGAAATGCGTGCACACGGGCACGCAAACCGAGGCGATGATAAGATGTGATGAAATAACATGGAAATGACAAATGGGCTTATACCAACATGAGTGAGCCTCAGCCACACTCACATCGGATGCCGATGGCAGAAAATGAAGTGCCTCGAAATGCGTGCACACGGGCACGCAAACCGAGGCGATGATAAGATGTGATGAAATAACATGGAAATGACAAATGGGCTTATACCAACATGAGTGAGCCTCAGCCACACTCACATCGGATGCCGGCGGACGAAAATGAAGTGCCTCGAAATGCGTGCACACGGGCACGCAAACCGAGGCAATGATAAAATGATATGAAATGACATGGAAATGATATGCAAGCATACTAATGGAATTTCAGCAACAAAATATGAGGGAAAACAGTCCCGAAATGAAGCGAAATGACATGAAATGCAAGGAAATGTCCCGAAATGCAACATTAGGCATCCGAAATGGCCTATAGCCATACTAAACATGCACAACATGGACATGCAATGCAAAGACAGAAGCTAGACAGTCCCAAAATAAGCACTTTTCCAGTTATAAACATGGCCAAACAGCAAATATAGGTATGGCAAAAATAGCATACAAGAATAGGGGCCAAGATAGGGGTAATGAAGCAAGTGGTATAAGCTAAACCCAAACTGAAAAAATTCCTTCTACAACACTGAAGATGGACCAAAAATATGAACATTTACAGCATATGGCAGCCTCAAAATCAGTATACAAACATGCTAAAAATATGATGCAAAATAAGGCTCAAAAGGTGCTAAAACATGAAGTGTATAAAATAATCACCAAACAGAAAAAAAGTGTGAATGAAACATGAAGTATAGGCCAAAATAAGACCACTTTCAGTTCGGACCAAGGTCCAAAAACAGAAACAAAGAGGGCTACTAATTTATGCAAAAAAAGGGCCAAATAGGGGATATAACTACAAGTGACATATGGAAACACCAAACAATGTTGAGCCCTTCTCCAATGTTGAAGAGGGGCTCAAAATAAGCCCTAAATCAGTTTACCACATGCTCGAAAATAAATTACTCATGGGTCAAAAATAGCATGCAAAATTATGACATACAAGATGGTCAAAGAAGCAAGTGTATTATGGAGGGCTCAAACAGGGTTGAGCCCTTGATGAGAAGTGAAGATGAGCTCAAAATATGGCCCTTTTCAGTTAAGGCCGAAGCTCAACACAAAAAGCATGCATGGCTTACATATTGATTAAGAAAAAGGGTCAAAAGGGTAAAAGTGTAACTTACCCTTGAAGATCTAGACTTTGGTTGCTTCTTGGATGGATTTGCTGCTCCTTTGGCCTTCAAGAACCCTTCTTTGTTGCTGGAAATGAGATAGTGGTGGTAGGGCTTGGTGGTGTAGAAGAAATGAAGGTTAAGGAGTTAGGGTTTTTTGAAGTTTTGAGAGTTATAACAATGGAGTTTAGGGTTGAGCCTTGGAGATGAATTTTTCTAACCTCTATGAAGAAGACCCTCAGCTGGTTTATATGGTCAAGAAAGGGGTGTAAAAGGGGGGTCAAATGGAGAGGAAAACTCTCTCCCAAAATATCCCCCGGATACAGAAAATATCTGGGGGATATTGCCCCACAGCTGGAAAGGGCACAGTGAGGAGAGCACGGCCGGCCGCTCACTTTGGCCGGAGGTGGCCGGCCGGCCACACCCCCTAGCCGGCCGGCTAGGGGTCAAAAGGGTCAACCAGATTTACTGGCCGGCCAGGTATTGGGGAGGTAGCCCTATGTGTGTACAACACAACCATGTAATTGAAATTCCAAGAAAGTGGGCCCAAGGGGTTCAACAATGGCTCGGAAAGAGGGGGTCAAAAGGGTCAAGTTGACTTACTGGCCGGCCATGAACTTTTAGTGGCCTCCCAGGTGTGTAGATCACAGATATGTGGTTCAAAGTTCAAGAAAAAAGGTCCAAGGGGTTCAACATTAGCCCGGAAGAAAAGGGTCAAAAGGGTCAGGTGACCTTAATGGCCGGCCATGAACTTTTAGTGGCCTCCCAGGTGTGTAGATCACAGATATGTGGTTGAAAGTTGGCAACGCTAGCTCTAAGGTATTCAACATTAGCCCGGAAGTGCGAAAAACGGGCGCCGGGAGGCTCGGGAAGAGAGATAACTGGTTGCTGCAACAATTGCTGGCCTCCCACCCTTCAGTGACCTTCCTCGGGATAAAACAGAGGTACCTGCCAAAAATGAGCGAAAACCGTTGCAAAACGAATGTTCCGGAGCCAAAACACGCAGTTCGGGGTCCCGGAAATGGGCTGTTAAGCATCGAAAATGGCATTCGACCTCGAAGTGGGTTTCTCAACCCCCAGTGTCCCTCAACAGGGAGCAAATAGGAATTATGCCGAAAATCAGAGCAAACGGAGGTGGTTAGGCGGTCCCGAACCGAGGTACACGGCCTGACGGCTCCGAAAACCGGGAACCGGACTCCGAAATGGGCAAAATGGCCTACGGCCACCAAATGTAGCCTACGGACATTGAGAGATGGTCTACGGGACCTCTCCCTCCCCTCAGGAATAGAAACAGAGAAAACCGAGTCTGGTTCGCAAACCGAGACAAGGCACAGAAGAGGGTTCGGAAGTCTGGAGGCAGGGCTCACGGCCGCGATTCTGGAACTTCTGAACAAGCACATTATGCAATATCACCCAGCGCTCAATCGGTGACGTCTGAGTCTTAGGGTCGGTCAAAAATGGGGTGTCTACAGTTGCCCCTCTTTGACAGAACTCGGAAGTCACAAGTGACGGGAGTGAATGTCAAAGCCCAGAGACGACCCATTTTTGACAAGGCCGAAGGCTTAGACAAACATACAAGATAAACAGAAATGTGCCCGCAGGCATGCCCGCAGGCAGGGGGGGCAAGATGCAAAATGATATGCGAGAAGATTTTGAAGATTGGACTTATACGCTACGCGAAGCCGATTTTTGAAAGTTGGACTTATACGCTACACGAAGCCGGTTTTGAGAGTTGGACTTATACGCTACGCGAAGCCGGTTTTGAAAGTTGGACTTATACGCTACGCGAAGCCGGTTTTGAAAATTGAGGATTCATGCATGCAATGCACTGTAATGTAATAACTAAAATGCAATGTAATAGCTAAGAGGTAAAGGTACCTCACAGGGGCATTGGCAATGACTTACCTCATGCTGCTGGGGATCTTCCGCTTCTTCTTGGCTGAACTGCAGGTACTACTTTTCTCCCTGACCATGGTCGCAGCTTTCCCTATTCTCCAACGGGGTGACAGACTAGGTTGGTTCAGTATCCAGAATTGAGGTGCATACAGATGCTATCTCAATCTATGGGGCTGCCATACAGATTTCAAGCCGAGGATATACCCCTGGGTATTTAAACCAGACTTTAGTCTCGGAAATCCCGAACCTTTGCGTTCTAGGCATAAGCCATTCAAACTCTAGTTTCCACCGTCTCAGTTGGTCTCCTAGGAACTCCCCGCAAACACAGGCAGGTGGCTATACCAGACCACCGAAAGTCGTTCGGGCACGACAAACACCAAAGGAATTGCACCTTCAGAAGATTTAAGGTCTCCTAGACCAGGGGTGCTCAAGACAGTGCGAATAAAGATGCAGGATTTAAGGTCTCCGCAGACCGGAGGATTTAAGGTCTCCTAGACCAGGGGGTGCACAAGACAGTGCGATGCAGAGTGAATGCACAAAACAGTGCTAAACATATGCACAAAATAGTGCGATGCTAAAGGTGTACAAAACAGTACGAGCAAGGTGAATGCACAAAACAGTGCGATACAAATAAGGTGCGCAAGATAGCGCGATACAATGCACTAACAAGTACAGGTGAGATGCGCAAGATAGCGCGATGGAACGCATGCAAAATGCAAGTAAGGTGCACAAAACAGTGCAATGCGCAAGAAAGCGCGAGTTATTCTGAAATGCACTAAACAGTGCGAGTGATGTGCGAAATGTAAACTACATGAAATAGTGCAATGCGCAAAATAGCACGAATGATAAACTGCACAAAACAGTGCGATGCGCAAAACAGCGCGAGTGATTTTGAAATGCACTAAACAGTGCGATACGCTAAACAGCGCGATTGATTTTGAAATGCACTAGACCGTGCGATACGCTAAACAACGCGATTGAATGCACTATCAGTGCGATACGCTAAACAGCGCGATTGAAATGCACTAAACAGTGCGATACGCTAAACAGCGCGATTGAAATGCACTAAACAGTGCGATACGCTAAACAGCGCGATTGAAATGCACTAACAGTGCGATACACTAAACAGCGCGATTGAAATGCACTAAACAGTGCGATACGCTAAACAGCGCGATTGAAATGCACTAAACAGTGCGATACGCTAAACAACGCGATTGAATGCACTATCAGTGCGATACGCTAAACAGCGCGATTGAAATGCACTAAACAGTGCGATACGCTAAACAGCGCGATTGATATGCACTTAACAGTGCGATACGCTAAACAGCGCGATTGATTTGAAATGCACTAAACCGTGCGATACGCTAAACAGCGCGATTGAAATGCACTAAACAGTGCGATACGCTAAACAGCGCGATTGATTTGAAATGCACTAAACCGTGCGATACGCTAAACAGCGCGATTGAAATGCACTAAACAGTGCGATACGCTAAACAGCGCGATTGATTTGAAATGCACTAAACCGTGCGATACGCTAAACAGCGCGATTGAAATGCACTAAACAGTGCGATACGCTAAACAGCGCGATTGATTTGAAATGCACTAGACAGTGCGAGTGAGATACAACCACAAGATGCACAAGACAGTGCTAGTGAGATACAAAGTGTAAGTGCACAAGATAGTGCGAGTGAATGCATGTTCTATGCAAATGAGGTGCATTTTCTATGCAAATATGGAAGAGTGCATTTTCTATGCAAGTATGGAAGAGTGCATTTTCTATGCAAAAGATACGAGCATTTTCTATGCAAGAAACAAGAGCATATTCTGTGCAATATTGAAAGCAAATTCTATGCAGAATCGAAAGTAGGCATATTCTATGCATGAATCATAACGATGTGTGGCACGCATGCAACAGAAGTGTATATGAAAGTGCACATTCTATGTAGTAGAGGAGCATCAAATATGTACTCTGGTGCCTCTGATTTATCTCTTAGAGGACTTTGCAACACACTTAGCTCAAAGGGGCACACCCTGTTCATACTGGCGAGAGGTAACATCTGCTGCCGCTGCTTTAATTGCCATTCTGACTTGAAGCATGCTTAAGCTTGGAGTAGAGGCACGCTCATTCTTCAGGGCACTGGCAAGGCCTGAAGAGGTACATATGGAATGCAATCTCAGAATTTTCCGAAGGTGAAACACACTCAGATGCTCAAAATTTTCCCTATTTTCTTTTGTTTCGCAGTCCGGAACTTATATAGCTTCAGATAGGTCCTGGTTTTGCTGTTCTAACATGACCTGGGCTGAACCCTGCGGTTTTATGAAAGAATGAATCTTGTTTTGCACAAATGTGGAGAATGGCACCGCACTCTAAGCACAAGATGATTTTTTTTTTGGAAATTGAGAAATGAGTTCTCGACCGAGTATTGAGCCTACAATTGAACACAGCAAGACAACTCAACACGGAAATAAAAGGCACACAACCTAGACACATCGGGTAACACTCGAAACGACTCAAAACGAGAATCGAGATAAAACAAAAAGACACGACACTCAAATGTGCACAGGGAGCCTGTTTCACCGGGTAGTGTTTCCCACCCTTTCTTATTTGTGGTTCTCATATCACTCGGCCCTCAAGCTCTGTTTTTTCTGAAAAAGCCCCTTTCTCACTTTTTCTCTCATCGTACATCTCTCTATTTTTCAATCTCTCGTTTTTCATCCCTCCCCTGGGTGGTTGATGGATAAACAGCAAATTGTGGGCTCGTGCCCTTAGCATTCCGCTAGATTCTTCTTCTTGTTCACAACAGTGAGTTTCTCCCACAGAGGGGTTATGATCAGATCTGTCCAGATAAGGGAGTGGAATGTCTTGTCCCATTTTTGTTCGTGCTTCGCACTTAGCTTGATACCTCGTTGCTTGGAGGATGAGAGAGCTTTCAGCCCTTTGTTGTTAACTTCAGTTGTGCCCTCTTCTGGCAGGTAGAATGCCCTTCTTGGCAAGAATGTTGACAATGGGAAAGACAGGAAGCCTGACTCAACTGTGCCCGTAGTTCATCATTTTGACCATTTTTTGTTTTAGTTTTCTCCTAAAAAAATTTGACCAAAATGAGAGTTAGATTAATCATGCTTGTTCAATTTTCTGATTTAAAATCATGCAAGTTAGGCTATGAGCACTGAAAATTTTCCTCTTTTGGGTCCAAGAAATGGTCCAGTTTTGAAAATGGAATACTTTTCGAGAAGATTAGTCAACCTCAGTAAAAATTCTCAAAAACTATTTTCGTAAACGACCACTGCTCAACGAGCATGGGACCTACTCTTGAGATGCGCAACCTCGGATCCATGGCAATGGAAAATTGCCCCTTGTCTGAAGGACACTGCATGGCAACGGAATGTTGCCCCTTGTTTGAAATGGCACCGCGGCGTTCTGAATGGCAATGGAAAGTTGCCCCTTGTTTGGATAGCACCGCAGCGCATTGAATGGCAACGGAAAGTTGCCCCTTGTCTGAATGGCGCCACGGCGCATTATAATCAGTCCTCGAAGTGATGATTGCAACCGAACTCTCGGATACAGAGAAGGCAAAGATTATCAGAAACATTACATGGACATGATTGAGTTTGAAGTGTTTTACGGCTGGACTTCAGAATGAAGTTGCCTACGTATCCCAAAGATGGGAATCAAGCCTCACGTAGTTCGGGGTTAAGGTACACTCGGGTATTAACCTCTCCTTTTTAGGCTCTAACTTTTGCCAAGGCGCCCGTTGCGGGTTTTCGACCTTGCGAGCTTTGTTCTTCTTTTCTTTTCAATTCTTTTCATTTCTTTTTCCTTTTTTGATTTTTTCGTTCTTTTCTTTGCATCTTTCTTTTTGTTCTCTTTTTTTCTTTTTGCATTTTTTGCTTCTTCTTTTTTGTATTTTTTTCTCTTGCTCTAACTTTTGCCTGGGTCGCCCTTCCGGGTTTTCGGCCCAACGAGCCTCTCAAGGGTAAAAGTATAACAAGTCCATGCCAAATGGTTTTGAGATCCTGGAGTCATCTGAATCCAGGAGAATGGCTGCTGCTTTGCTTTGTAAGCTTCTTCTGATGAGATCTGATCTTCTTGACCTGACTTTGGTGCCTCTTGTTCGAGGGCTGCTTCAAATCTAGCCACACAGGCCTCACATCGTAGTTGACCGTCGAACCTTCTGATTTCAAGTTCAAGGTTTGGAAGCGAAGGGGTTGAGTCTCGAGGCTGAGAGTGATCCTAGGCTGTACAATCTCAAGAGCGATTCCACACAGGTCTTCGCAAGACCGCGCAAAACATTTTGTTTTTGAAAGTTTTTAAGAAAGCGACAAATTGCTCGCGCTGAAGGTAGTGTGAAACCAGTCTGGATCAAGCCAGGGTCCTTCTCAGTACTCACGCTAACAAGCATGATTTCATTCATTAAGGGCTTAGCATGCCTCTCTTTCTCTCAAATGATCAAAGTTTTGCGAATTCCGAGGAATTCCTTCCTCTTCGTTTTCACCGCAGTGTTCAAAAAGTTTTGAAAAATTTAGGTTAAATGCAATGATTTTGGGGTGCAGAAGAGTAGGCGAAAAGTACTGCCATTTCATTCAGATTCCGTCACAACTAGCACACGGCAGAAGCGAACATAGAAGTGCAAAAATTACTGCTGTTTCATTCAAATCTGTTGGTACAACTGGCTCCCTGGCAGAAACAGACTCAAAATAAAACGAAAAGACAAACACAAAACAAAATGGTGACGCCCGAGGTAACACCCCCCGGAATCACCCGACTCTTGTACAACAGGACTGACTCGATACAACAAGACAGATCCAAAATAAAAAGAGACTGACTCAAAACAAAAGGACAGACTCAAAACAAAACAACAAGACTGACCCAATACCCGAGTCGGAAACCGGCATTCGCAAATGCTCAAAACAGTGCATGCCATCCACCATATCTAGAGTAAACTGAGCGCTGCCCGCAGGTGGTTCATCCCTCCAATCGCATCATATTATCCCCTACAAGTTCACTGATCAAGTGCCGATAGACTTCGCAGGACCTGGTATGGGGATGACCCCATTGTCAAATAGATCCTGTACTTCATGGCGAAGACGGAAGCAGGCGTTGGTAGTATGGCCAGTTTGTTGATGGTACGCGCAGTACTGGGTAGTATCATGTGTAGCCGGAAGAGGGTTCGGGAGAGGCCGAGGCTCAAGGGGTTTGAGATGGCCTTGTCCAACAAGGATTTGGAGAGCTTTGGACAAAGGCATATAGAGGGCATGGAAGACCCTCCGACCTCGGGGTTGGTATTTCAAGGTTTGTGGATTTTTACTGGGCGCACCAGCAAAGGGATTGGCAGGCGCTGACTGGGTTTGCTGATCTCTTCCGAGTGGAGGATTAGGGCTGAAAGGAACATTCCTCGTACAAAGGCCCTTCTCTTGGCTTGCCCCTTGATTCAGACTGCTCTCATTCTGAGTGGCGAAAGTGTCATCCACAGCTTTTGCAACAACTGCGAGGACTTGCTCTTTGTTCAGTCCCTCAGCTTTCAAAGCCTCAATATCCCACCGAAGGTGTTCATGGGGACCAATGCCTGCCCCTACCTTGCTCCTCCCACTCGCCTCCACTTTGCCAAGAGATTGGCCTTCCTCAAATGCAGCCCGTCCCAACATCGGGGAGCCTTTTGACATGAAGTTCCCGGTATGTGGTGTGGTCGATGATAGAGCCAATGTCCCGGAGGCCAGATCCGTCACGGTTCTTTGAAGATCTTTAATCATTCCCATCAACTCAGAAGTAGTGGGTTCACGGGTTTGAGATGGTTGAGGTTCGGGTGTACCCATCATGCATAAGTCCATGCTTTCTGGGATAAACACCTCAGGCTTGGGTAGATGGGCCGGGGTGATGTATATGCTGGGGTCAAAGGTGGATGGCAGTATGTGGATGTGATTGAGGTAGGCAGGAGATGTTTGGTCATTGGGGTCCGAAGGTGGAGCTATCGTCCGGTTGTCGATGAGATTTTGGATCTCATGACGAAGGCGGTAGCAACGGTCGGTGCCATGACCGCGCTGCTGATGGTACACACAGTACTTGGCGGGGTTATGTCTGGCTGGGAGTGGGTTGGGAAGAGGTTGAGGATCGAGGGGTTTGAGATGCCCTTTTTCCATCACGGCTTTTAGTGTGCTAGTCAGGCTCATATAGAGGGGAGTGAAAGTTCTACCCTGAGTTCGGGCTGGGCCAGCTGTTTGTAGGCTCGGTTTGCCAAAAGGGTCGGCTATGGTGACCGTATTGATTTCAGTGGGTTTGGGAATGCTACTACCAGCGTTGGTACTCCTTGAAATTGCCTTCCTTGTCAGTTCCCTTGTCCTGGGAATGATCCCGCTGTTGAACGCATTCTCGACTTGAACCCCCAGTTCATGCAAATTTTTGAAAGTGAATAGTGGAACGACTATCAACTTTTGCAACATATCATGCTCGAGGTTTCGGACCATCATCTGCACTTGATCCTTCTCAGAAGGGCGACGATCTGTCATTTGTGCTGCCTTGGCTCTCCACCTTGCAATGAATTCCACAAAAGGCTCTGTTGGGTTTTGGCGAGTTGCTTCAAGCTCTTGGATGGTCATTTCAACTTGGGTATTGTAGGAATACTGATCGACAAAGGCCTCAGCCAGTTCTTCCCAGTTTTGCTTCACTGTATCCTCCAGTTTGGTATACCAAGTAGCTGCTACACCCGACAGGGTTCTTCCATACAGAGAGAGTTTCTGTGGCTTAGTCAGACCCATCGGCTTCAGGACATCCAAAAAAAGTCGGATATGTACCATTGGATCTCCAGACCCATCGAAACGGTCGATGTATGGCATTTTGAATCTGTCTGGGAGCCGGATGGCATCCTCGGTGTGCCCATCCTCAATGCCAGGAATGGAATTAAGGCCCTGTGCCCTTTTGAATTGCTTCTCCAGGTTTGCAATTTTCACTGCAGTCGGATTGAACTCATCAACATGAAAGGGTTGAGTTTTTTCATTAGGCCGCACCAGGGGTCTGAGCACCTGAGCTTGAGCCAAGCCTTCTCGAGGATTCAGACACTGCAAGTCTTCAACTGGCGGAATTGGATCAAAGTTCGGCTGGGGTCCCAAAGCTGGATGTGAGGCAGATGCCCCAGATGGGCGCTGCGTTTCAATACTGGTCTCAGCCTGCATGGCAGTTCCCCGATTTAGCGCTGCTGTCACAGCCGCAAATTCTTCCGAACCTTGTGCCATCACGGTCTGCTGAGTCCGAACAAAGGTGATGTGACTGGCGACTGACGGATTAGATGAACAGATGAGCCCTGCCGGCTTTTCTTTACCTTGCCTCAGCGAAAGAACACTGATTACCCTTGAACTGAATCTCTGACCTGGCAAAGTCTATCAGCACAAGTTCGATGAACCTCGGGGGATATCGGAGCCTTCTGAAGCGACAGTTCCAAGACTACCTAGCAAAAGAGAAAACAGATAGCACCTCAGCCTGATTTCACCTGAACAGATACGAGCATAGTTGAATGAGTGTGCCCTCTACTGAATTCTGCCCAAAATTCGGCCTCAAAATCTGAGTTTGATACCCACAGGTAAAGCTGACTCCCAAATACTGATAGTAATGCCCGCAGGCCTGATGCCCAAACTCGCAAACTGGTGCCCGCAGGCCTGATGCCCAAACTCATATACTGATACATGCATTCCTGTAGAGACGCACTCTAAAGCACATAACAGATAAGTGAGAGCCAAAACACCCCTATGTTGGGGTAGGGTTTCCCTGTCCTATTTTGTCAGGAGCTAGGGTTTCACTACGCACGCAGCGGTTTCAAACAACCTATAAACGGGTAAGCAACCTGTCCTAGTTTGGAATGGTCACTATGGATCCGAATATGCACTAGGTCGAATGGTCAAAGAGGGTGCCCCGGTAAAACCGGGGTTTGTGTTCCCATACTGGCAGAGCCCACAACCGGTCAGCCTTATGGTCATGCCTTGACAAGACAAGCCTCCGGCAAACCGTTCAGGAATAGCAGATGGCAAACACGGTGTCCTAGGCGCACCAATGCAAATGCAATGCAAAGAAACACACAAGTGTAGTCAAAAAGACAGATATCATGAGTTCGAGTCAAGCTCTCTAAATCCCCAGCAGAGTCGCCAGAAACTGTAACAAGCCCGCGGGGGACCTCGCTACAGCTCGGACTCGACTTTTCGTTAGTCACGGTTCTAAGTCTGAACCAAAGAGTCCAAATCCGGCAAATCGTTTTGAGAAAACAGATTTTTGAAAGAAGTGCCAAACATGGACTGCTTTGCCAGATACAGAGTCGCCACCTAAATATTTTAATTTGGGAAATTTAGGAAACCCTGACTCGGTGCCAAAAGGCCACGTGTCCGTCATTACCAAAGTTGCCTCGGCTCGGGAACTTGGGTACGATTGGGGAAGGTCACTTCGTGAGCACCCCCGCTCGCCCGGTCATAGACCGGCCTCTACTAATCATGATATCAATTTTTGAAAACATTGTGAATTCTTATTTCGGTTTATTAGCCTAGGTTACTATGTGATGCGCACAGCATATAAATATAGACCAGGTCGCCTGGATTGGAATAAAACACTTCTTGTTTGTTTTTGAAAACGATTTGCTACCCGCAGGTAGGCTTGAAACATTTGATGATTTATTCCAATTCAGATAACCCAACCTTCACCCACAGGCATTCAGGCAGTTATATCAGATAAGCACATAGCCTCATGGTAAGCATGCTATTCATGGCAGTCACTCACACGCATGCAAGGATGCTAAAGCATAAAACTTACCGAGTACTCCAAGCCAAAAAAAAGGAAGTTAATTAGAAATCATGCATGATCCTAAGTATACAAAAATGCCTAATGCAACACATGCAAAATGCAACTATAGCAGGCTCGGCTATTCTAAGGTGGTATATGAAATGCTACAACTATCATGTATTCAATTTAGATTTGAAAGTACAATGCAGTTAGTATGATGTGCCGAGCCCGGTGCATGCAATACAGATGGATGATGCAAACATGCTGTCATACTGTATGCTAATTTAAATATGCCCTAATCTAACCATCATAAACGGATAAATAAAAGGGAGAAAGACGTGGGGTTGGAAGACATACATCACACTCACGCACACTTATTACAGTTATGCCCTCACTCGGAGGGTCCGAATAAATAATACAGTCCAAATATTACAGTCCCCAAAATAAAAGAATATTACAGTCCAAAATATTACAGAATTCTAATTAATTAATGAATTAACTAGAAAGCAAATAAACTGGCGTGCAAGCCAGGGACTGCCTTGCTTCTGGTGGATGATGCATGTCCGGACTGTCTTGCGCGGAAATCCACCGAAATGCCCCGATTAGCCTCTGTTTACACCTGTTCTTGAAATGCGTGCCAAGTTCCAAAAAGTTGCTGATTCCTCGTTTTGCTGCAATAGAGAGCAGAAAAGGGGCATAGCAATGTATTTGCACAAATATATGCATGTCTCGATCCTCGTGCCACCAATCACGCATACCGAGGCATGATGGCCGAGGAGTCGAAATGCACAACTCAATATAGGATGAATGCACATGAAACTACAGCTAAAACCTAACTCCATCATGGATAATCCGGAGTGTCGGTGACTGGGGAATTGAGACACATTCCGTCACTCGGAGTACGAAATGTACCTCGTTTCCCGTGCCCGGGCTAACTCTTATTCCGGACACGATGCAATATGCATGATATGCATGAAATGCAACTAAGATACAATCCTAACATACTCAATGCTATGAAAATGAGATGCCTCGAAATACGTGCACACGGGCACGCAAATCGAGAAAATGATATGTCTCGAAATGCGTGCACACAGGCACGCAAACCGAGGCGATAATATGTGTCTCGAAATGCGTGCGCGCGGGCACGCAAACCGAGGCGACGATATGTGTCTCGAAATGCGTGCACGCGGGCACGCAAACCGAGGCGACGATATGTGTCTCGAAATGCGTGCACGCGGGCACGCAAACCGAGGCGATGGCGGAATGCAATGTAATGACATGAAAACGTGATGTGGGCTTATACCAACATGAGTGAGCCTCAGCCACACTCACATCGGATGCCGATGGCAGAAAATGAAGTGCCTCGAAATGCGTGCACACGGGCACGCAAACCGAGGCGATGATAAGATGTGATGAAATAACATGGAAATGACAAATGGGCTTATACCAACATGAGTGAGCCTCAGCCACACTCACATCGGATGCCGATGGCAGAAAATGAAGTGCCTCGAAATGCGTGCACACGGGCACGCAAACCGAGGCGATGATAAGATGTGATGAAATAACATGGAAATGACAAATGGGCTTATACCAACATGAGTGAGCCTCAGCCACACTCACATCGGATGCCGGCGGACGAAAATGAAGTGCCTCGAAATGCGTGCACACGGGCACGCAAACCGAGGCAATGATAAAATGATATGAAATGACATGGAAATGATATGCAAGCATACTAATGGAATTTCAGCAACAAAATATGAGGGAAAACAGTCCCGAAATGAAGCGAAATGACATGAAATGCAAGGAAATGTCCCGAAATGCAACATTAGGCATCCGAAATGGCCTATAGCCATACTAAACATGCACAACATGGACATGCAATGCAAAGACAGAAGCTAGACAGTCCCAAAATAAGCACTTTTACAGTTATAAACATGGCCAAACAGCAAATATAGGTATGGCAAAAATAGCATACAAGAATAGGGGCCAAGATAGGGGTAATGAAGCAAGTGGTATAAGCTAAACCCAAACTGAAAAAATTCCTTCTACAACACTGAAGATGGACCAAAAATATGAACATTTACAGCATATGGCAGCCTCAAAATCAGTATACAAACATGCTAAAAATATGATGCAAAATAAGGCTCAAAAGGTGCTAAAACATGAAGTGTATAAAATAATCACCAAACAGAAAAAAAGTGTGAATGAAACATGAAGTATAGGCCAAAATAAGACCACTTTCAGTTCGGACCAAGGTCCAAAAACAGAAACAAAGAGGGCTACTAATTTATGCAAAAAAAGGGCCAAATAGGGGATATAACTACAAGTGACATATGGAAACACCAAACAATGTTGAGCCCTTCTCCAATGTTGAAGAGGGGCTCAAAATAAGCCCTAAATCAGTTTACCACATGCTCGAAAATAAATTACTCATGGGTCAAAAATAGCATGCAAAATTATGACATACAAGATGGTCAAAGAAGCAAGTGTATTATGGAGGGCTCAAACAGGGTTGAGCCCTTGATGAGAAGTGAAGATGAGCTCAAAATATGGCCCTTTTCAGTTAAGGCCGAAGCTCAACACAAAAAGCATGCATGGCTTACATATTGATTAAGAAAAAGGGTCAAAAGGGTAAAAGTGTAACTTACCCTTGAAGATCTAGACTTTGGTTGCTTCTTGGATGGATTTGCTGCTCCTTTGGCCTTCAAGAACCCTTCTTTGTTGCTGGAAATGAGATAGTGGTGGTAGGGCTTGGTGGTGTAGAAGAAATGAAGGTTAAGGAGTTAGGGTTTTTTGAAGTTTTGAGAGTTATAACAATGGAGTTTAGGGTTGAGCCTTGGAGATGAATTTTTCTAACCTCTATGAAGAAGACCCTCAGCTGGTTTATATGGTCAAGAAAGGGGTGTAAAAGGGGGGTCAAATGGAGAGGAAAACTCTCTCCCAAAATATCCCCCGGATACAGAAAATATCTGGGGGATATTGCCCCACAGCTGGAAAGGGCACAGTGAGGAGAGCACGGCCGGCCGCTCACTTTGGCCGGAGGTGGCCGGCCGGCCACACCCCCTAGCCGGCCGGCTAGGGGTCAAAAGGGTCAACCAGATTTACTGGCCGGCCAGGTATTGGGGAGGTAGCCCTATGTGTGTACAACACAACCATGTAATTGAAATTCCAAGAAAGTGGGCCCAAGGGGTTCAACAATGGCTCGGAAAGAGGGGGTCAAAAGGGTCAAGTTGACTTACTGGCCGGCCATGAACTTTTAGTGGCCTCCCAGGTGTGTAGATCACAGATATGTGGTTCAAAGTTCAAGAAAAAAGGTCCAAGGGGTTCAACATTAGCCCGGAAGAAAAGGGTCAAAAGGGTCAGGTGACCTTAATGGCCGGCCATGAACTTTTAGTGGCCTCCCAGGTGTGTAGATCACAGATATGTGGTTGAAAGTTGGCAACGCTAGCTCTAAGGTATTCAACATTAGCCCGGAAGTGCGAAAAACGGGCGCCGGGAGGCTCGGGAAGAGAGATAACTGGTTGCTGCAACAATTGCTGGCCTCCCACCCTTCAGTGACCTTCCTCGGGATAAAACAGAGGTACCTGCCAAAAATGAGCGAAAACCGTTGCAAAACGAATGTTCCGGAGCCAAAACACGCAGTTCGGGGTCCCGGAAATGGGCTGTTAAGCATCGAAAATGGCATTCGACCTCGAAGTGGGTTTCTCAACCCCCAGTGTCCCTCAACAGGGAGCAAATAGGAATTATGCCGAAAATCAGAGCAAACGGAGGTGGTTAGGCGGTCCCGAACCGAGGTACACGGCCTGACGGCTCCGAAAACCGGGAACCGGACTCCGAAATGGGCAAAATGGCCTACGGCCACCAAATGTAGCCTACGGACATTGAGAGATGGTCTACGGGACCTCTCCCTCCCCTCAGGAATAGAAACAGAGAAAACCGAGTCTGGTTCGCAAACCGAGACAAGGCACAGAAGAGGGTTCGGAAGTCTGGAGGCAGGGCTCACGGCCGCGATTCTGGAACTTCTGAACAAGCACATTATGCAATATCACCCAGCGCTCAATCGGTGACGTCTGAGTCTTAGGGTCGGTCAAAAATGGGGTGTCTACAGTATGGTTTTCTTTTAGTGGACAATGTTGCATCGCAAGACCACTAAGTGTTTCAGTTGCAATTCTTCATCAGTTCAATATTCTGCCTGAGATGTATCAAGTTGGCTACACAAAATTGTTTTTCCGCACTGGCCAGGTAAGATGTACACTTTCAATTGACTCTGCAATCTAGTTTATTCAATAAAGATGCAAATATTTAGTTAATCCTACTAAGGCCTTCATCCTAGCAGGGTAAAAGTTGAAAATTTTCTATGCATATGGACGGGTTGGCCCACATTGAGTAAAAACAGCTTGAGTTGAGCTGCCTTTTTGCATAACTAAAGTCAGTAGTAGCTTGATGATAAAATAGATATCACACCTTCAAAAATATCCAAATGGATACGTTGCAAAATATTGGTATTTGCTTTGGAAGACCATAGAAAAATATATAAATATCAAAGTAAAAAATCAATGAAAAAGGATATATTCAGGTCTTGAACGTACAGATATATTGCAAATTTCATGGATTGAATTTTGATTTTTTTTTTTTCTGATTTTTTAGATAACCAAATAAAAGTTTTAAAATTTTTTAAAAATTGAAGTCAGAATTTAAGAATCAAACATGGTGATAAGTTTTTGTTACAGTATTAAAATTTATAATTTTTTTTGTATTTGATGTTATAGTAGTTAAATTTTTATTTTTGTATTTGATTGAGATGTTTAATTATCCATCTGGGATTTGATGACTAACAAAAAAAATATTATATTTGATGCTATAGTAGTTAAATTTTCAGAAAAGATTGGTAGCTCGAATCTGTGGCTCGAAAAATGGCTCAAATTTTATATGCACTCACATATCTTTCTACACCTCCATTGTTCATCTCAGTTTGCCTTTCACATATCTTTAATGCTATGAAATTGTACTTTGTAGTTCTAATTTAAGCTCATTTACTTGACCATGTTGGTCTCATTTATAGGGGCTGCTATGGTTTTCCATGGGTTTTAATACTTTATTGCAAGCCAGTAATGGAAATTTCAATTTTTCATTTATTTCAGTGACAGGACAAAATATTATTTGTTGGCATCCTTTGTTCTACACATAAAGCATAGTGAGTCCAAGGATTCCACTATAAGCCCAAGAATTTTGCTGTCTGGTCCTGCAGGTGAACAAGACCATCTCCTTGTCCTAGAACATTTTACGATCTCTCTTACTCAAAATAAGTTTGAGTCTATGAGTGGAGAGGTTTTTGAGTGATTTTTACCCAAGTTTAAATTTGATATAGGTTTCAGTCAAGGGTTGGAGATGCCATTATATCACTGTGTATTCTATATTTAATTTTCGTTTTGAGACTGAATAGTTATTGTTTGTCTTTTATTTGTAAATATTTTAGATTCATCATGATATGACAGCTCATTTATCTCACTATTTTGTATATACGGGCCATAATTTGTATCTAACGGGAAATCAACTAAGGAGTGACTGCAGTGATGTCCCGATCATACAAGCATTGCAGAGAGGTGTTAGAGTATTTGAACTGGATATCTAGCCGAGTTCCACAAAAGATAATGTCAATGTTCTTCATGGAAGGTAATGGTGCTAATTTGCAAATGGTAGTCAATTCTAATATGGGAATTTTGAACCCCCCAAGTTATACTTTAGGATTATATCTCTATGTGACTTTGTATATGATGGTATCTAGAACATTTTTTTACAAATGTGCAATTACTAGTATGTGTATACCCAAGGAGCTGAGTTTTTTTTCTTCTTTCTAAGGAAACTCTGGCCAACCTCCCAAGCGTTTAGAAGAGTTTCTAGGAGCTCAAATGGAGAAGATGATGAAGAATGGTCGCTGATATTTGAAATGCACTCAAGGTATTTGCACAATTAACATTCAATTGCATTTCTTTTGTAGAACATTAAATATTTGAGATTGGTAGAGCCTCTTAAGCTAAGTCGTTGGTTATAGTAAAATTTCTGTTGAATTTGCAATTTATGTGGGTAAAGTGACATTTTATTTTTACACGCTTCATGTCATGCTAGAGGTATTTAATGTTAAGACATTTGAAGGGGTGTGATCAGTCGGACTTTATCTTTTGTGAGACTAGAACAATCTCTACAAGTAGTTAGTTTATTCATATGCTTCTAGCGGTTTCTGAATTAATTTGTGTTTTCATTTTTCAGGTTAGAAATTTCTTGGAGAGATGCAAAATATGGTCAAAGAATTCAAGAACTTAATTTTTCAAGTTTTTTCATTTTTTAATATATGTAAGCACAATGTAAAACTTTTTATTTAATCCCTCTGTATATAATTTTGAACATATTTAACTTTCATTTATGAAATATATGACGTTATTCCATTCAATATGTGATTGTGATTCAAAGTTTAGTATATAGTGTGTATTACATTCTTGAAATGCGCATATAAAAATAATATTGATTATTCTTCAAATATGTCAAATTCTTTTTTTTATTGCAGATTTTATTAGTTATTAATCACACTTAAAAGATGTGATCTAAATATTATTAATCACACTTAAAAGATGTGATGAAATCATTTTTAATGACACTTAAAAAGTGTGATTAAAAATGACCCCCTTTTAATCACACTCCCAAAGACCACACTTAAAAGATGTGATTTAAATGTTTTTAATCACACTTAAAAGGTGTAATCTAAATATTTTTAATCACACTTAAAAGATGTGATCTAAATGTTTTTAATCACACTTAAAAGATGTGATGTAAATATTATTAATCACACTTAAAAGATGTGATGTAAATATTATTAATCACACTTAAAAGATGTGATGAAATCATTTTTAATGACACTTAAAAAGTGTGATTAAAAATGACTCCTTTTAATCACACTCCCAAAGACCACACTTTAATAAAACTTAAAAGGTGTGATTAAAACACATTCATCACACAAAAAAAGTGTGATCTTTATCTGTATTTGTAGTAGTGATAAAAGGGATGTCATGGAGATATTAAGTGCGCCTAAGTCGCAGATTTAACTAGTAAGTGCTAATTCCCTGCACCTTCAAGTCAATTTTATTCTCCATACACTTTACTGCATCTAGTTGAAAGATGACGATACTCATCTTGCCATATCTATTTCTCGCTTCATAGTTACTTGCAATTAATTCTACTATCCACAAGAAGGAGAGAATAAGCTATCAACTATGACAGCTCCAAAGTAACTTAAGCGCGAATTAGGCTAAAGAGTCTAATTCAACACAATGCTCTCACAAGTGATGCGTCAAATTCTTAGAGTCATAACAACCTTGTCGGCCTTGACCTTTTCATCACTATGCCGCAACGTTTGCGCTTAGTGTTAAACGTTATTAAAAAACGTTAGCCTAGCTAAGGAATTATACAAAGAAGCCCCTCCTCATGTCTCACACTCAAGTGTGGAAACAGTAAGTGTCCAGATTTAGACAAGTTGGCAATGCTAATAGATTTTGCAGCCACTAAGCGCTAATCTTTTCACTTAGTGTTAATAGATTTTGCAGCTACTAAGCGCTAATCTTTTCACTTAGTGTTAATAGATTTTGCAGCTTCTAAGCGCTAATCTTTTAACTTCACGTGATATTTCAATGCACACTATTATAGTGCATGAAATTTTGCTCCATCCAACTCCCAATAATTGGGTAGAGAGCAAAACACTGCTCATACTGGCTACTCGTCTTACACTTAATGACTAATTTATTTAAGCTCGCATTTCTTGGATGACGTGACTCTTAAATGTTACTTCATCCAATGATGTAACATTATTTACAAATCAAATTACAAAGTCAATTCGCGCAGCTCATTAGTCAAGATCATATACTGATCTATTGAGGGCTTACTAATTTCATAACTCCAAAACTCGCCAACCAAAACTACGTAGTATGCCGCTAACCATAGCGCACACATTAGTTTTTATTGTGCCAAACAAGGCACCAAAACCACGGCGACTTTGAGTTATGTTTCCTTACTTTGGCTCAATTAAGGTTTGACCTAAAGTCTCCAAGACTTTTGCTCATCTAAAGAATGGAATTAGTTTGTTCACATTTGAACATCTCTACTAAGTCTAGGTCAATCAAATTATCTTCCATAAGTTAAATCAATTTAGAGAGAAATTCGCATTAGGATTAATTTGATTAGCATAATATAATTTTGCCGCAAAAAACTAAATTAAATAGTGACAATATTACACAAGTCGCAAGATCGAAAATCTGCTATGCTCGTAATCATCTCTTGCGCCACAGGTGACAATTATCTAAAATTTAATTTAATTTATGCGCAAAATATTGGTTTTCGGGAGTTAATCTACAAAGATTTCTCTCAACCGAATAACCTCCCACTGACTATGGCATATACGAAGCATGATAAATTCCATACAATAGCATCTTAATGTAAATTTACAAATAACTCATGCTATATTCATTTAATAATGGAATTCTAATAAATAAATAAATAAATAATCATACTCCTCTAATTACAACATATTACAAATTCTAAAAAAAATATGCTGTATTAAATATTTAAATTATGCCATAACAGAAAGTACATTATCCTGAAATTTTCTGGAATTTTCTGGTATTTTCTGGAATTTTAAATAACTAATAAACACACATAAAATCAGAAATAAATATTCCAGAATCTGATAAAATGCTATAACTATACCAGTAAACAGTAAACTATATCAATAGTCTACAATAAAAAATTCAGCCCCAGAAATTTAATCATGCAACACCAGATGCATTTTAAAACAAAAATAATGCATTATTATTTCAGGAAAAATATTTTTTATTTTCATAAAATTTTCAAAATTTTTCAGAATGTAGAAAAATTAATTCTGAGTCTAACGGTACCAACCATGCTTAAAACAAAGCTATAACGAATAAATTATGGCCAATTAACGCAATTTAGAATTAAAAACAAACAAACAGAGCCTAAGGCATAAGCAGCCAAGCCAGCCAAGCCGCAGGAGGAAAACGGCGCGGCTCAGCACCGGCTCGGAGCGGCTCGACGCACGGCTCAAAAGCGGCTCGGCGCTCGGCTCCAGCACGCGGGGCGCGTGCGAGGCGCGAACGGCGCGCGTACGTGGACAGCGCCGCCGACGCGCGCGTGATGGCGCGTGCAGGCGCGTCAGCAGGGCATCCGGCGCGTGGGAGCGCGTGGCTGCGCGTGGCGCTGCTGGGAGGCGCCATACAGCGCGTGAATCACACGGGCCGCCTTCCCGGGTGTTTTCTGGTCCGATTTTTGTACTGCCGGACTCCTTTTTTCAAAATAAAACCGTTTATGGTAAAAAAAAGACATTAATGAACATAAAAAAAATATTTATGCTCTTAATCTAATCAAAGTAGATTTTTTTCCTCCTTTAAAAACATTCATGTATATAATGTAAACATACACATGTAAAAATATACACATGATTAAAGGAAACACGAAAATATCCATCAATGGCTCTGATACCAATGTAAATCAAAGTATAAAACATGCAGCGGAATAAAATGTTTAGATCATACCTTTATTGATCTAAAACCTCGTGGATAAATCATGTGCTTCCTGAATCTAGTCAATTAACCCAGCAGTGAAGTGATATTACAATATTGAATATCACCCACACAAACCACAGTGCAAATGGCTTTTGATCGTTATTTTGGGAGAGAGTCAGTATCTTGAAAAAAAAAAAAACAAACATACGTTGTTTTTTCACTTAATCACCCATATCCCATATATCAGATATATAATCTATTTATCTCATTTATCCATTTGTTAAATGAGATAATATCTGATATCTATATCATCTATCCATATCATGATATGATAGATATATATCCTGAGTGGCTATCCAAATAGGTTTGAATTCAAATTCAAAACCCATTTGGATGAGGTCCAAAAGGTTCTAAGGGTCATGCCACATGGGCGCCCAATTTCTAACATTTAAACACAACACAGTAAAGTCTTTTCATTGACATTAAGAGAACCTTAATACAATCACTTAATAAAAAGTGGTATTTATTATTTGTAAAAAAAAATTTCAGATTTTCGCTGATATGTTTGAATTATATTTCTAACCTTCGAAATGTCAAAAATAACCAATAAATATTGATAAAGTTTATCATTATTTTGTAATTATTTTTCTAGTTTTGGACTAATATAAATTTCTTCCTATTATTATTATTGTTATTGCAGATCTCAATTCTTATGAATTTGTTTCTTTCTTTTGTTAACAATGTTAGAATTGCCCTATCCCTCTCTTAATTGTATCTTTAATGATATGATAAATAATATTAACTAATTAATTTTTTTCAAAGTCTTTTCTCGTCTTTTAAATTTTTTTAATTAGGAATGATAAAATAAGTGAGGTAGAAAAAGTCTCCCTTTTATTACATGGCATGGCACACAGATTTCCAAAAAAAAGAAAGAAAAAAGAGGCCATTATTTTCTGTTCTAAATCATCATGGGTGGGTTTAGGGTTTATTCTTTATTATCAAGGAAGAATTATTGTCTAGTGCAGAGTATCTTTGGCTCTTTGATATTTGCTTTGTCCAATCTCTTCATTCTTGTAAATTCACTTTTTGTTGGAGAAATATTCTCAACTCAGGTTTTTGATCCACCAAGATTTGCAACATTCTCTAGAATCATCTCAGCTTGGGACACTTCATTACCTTTTGATAATAGTTGACCTTTGTTCATTTGCTTTTTGGTCCAATTACTTATTTGTAATCATTAAAATTAACAATACAAAATAAAAATGCAGAATAAATTAGGGGGTGTTCAAGCAACCGAACCATTCGACAAATTCAACCCGAACCAACTGACCCGAAGACATTACAGACGGTTTCGAGCTTAAATTCGATCGGGGACGAGCCTATTTTCAAATGAATAATGCTTGGGGGGTCACTCCCTCACCCCCTTTTGTCACGTGGCGGGTGGTGATTGGAGGAGCAGAAAAAAAAAGAAAAAAAAAAAGAAAATGTAATCAATGAGAGAGAGAGGGTCAAAGGGGGTAAGGAAAAAGGGGATGAATCATTGTTGTTTTCAAATTTAAACTCAGGTTTCGATCAGTTTTCAGTTTCACATAATTAAAAGTAACTAAACTTGAACCACATATATTACTAATGATGCAGAATTCTGATTCCATTGCCACATGTGTTTATCTAATTGGTTCGACAGATTACACACAACTTCCAACACTCTTATGTCTTTCCCTTCATCACATTTACAGACATCTCTCTCTATCTCAAAAACAAAAATGCTTTAGACCACTAATTAGTGGTGGCTCTAAAGATGTGGCAGTGGATGGGACCCACTGCCACATGTGTTTTGTGCCTTGTTTTTTTTTTTTCTTTTTTTTTTTTCAATTGCCACCTCACTAGTGGTGGTATTAGTGATGGTAAATTAGTGGTCTATGCTCATCTCAAAAAACTCAAAAGACAGAACATGATGATCTCACCAACCTCCCTTTCGTCTCTCTCTCTCTCTCTCTCTGAAACCCTAATGCATCCATAGATTCTTTAATGGTCTCACCTATAAATCTGAACTCAATCTTTAATTTCAAACCCTAAATACTCTATATATTAAAGATCAACTATGAAAACCCTCTTTGATTCAAGGCTATTGATGAAGAAAACCCTGTAACTTCGAAGTTTTGAAGTTTCAAAACGAAGCTTTGTTGTTTTTCCCGACTCTCTAAGATCTTCCTCTGGTGACAGCCATATTTTACGACTCAAAGTTCTTGACTCAATGATCAACCAAACCCCAAGTACAATTTTATGAAAATTTTGTATTTTGTATTTTGTATTTTTTTTGTTAATGGATCATTATTGTTTTAATAATTTTAGTTTTGTGAAGATTTTTCAAATAGATTAGTACTAATTTTTTTTCATTATTATTTTTTTTCTCAAGATTTTGGTTTTTTTTTAGTGCTAAAATATGATAGATATCATATACGTATTTGATTATTGTTTCATGAGAACTGAATATGATGGTGCTAAATTTTTCAATTTCCAATAACAATTTATTTATTTTTGGTTTGTAAGTAATTGGATGTTGCCATATTGGAAGTTGAATCTACTAATCCCTTAATCTAAACACTACTATTTCTAATACCATGGCCACTTGGGAAGAAAACTTGTTTCGGATGTAAAAGGCTGCTTTTTTGTTTTTTGTATTTTCGATCTACTCACTAGACTAGCAAATCATTTTTCCTTCATAGAAAAGACAGATTTAATTACTTAAGTTGACTTGAATTTTGTTTAGATGGTTAGATATTAAAGGTTTAAAATGTTTCGGTTCATATTGATTGTTTAGTTTAATGTGTTCTTTATTCAAATTAAAGTTATTGAAAGTAGAATCTTTGCTCATTTGTTCAAGTTCTGGTTAAAAATACATTCAGCTACAACTTATGCTTACATTGAACTTCATTTATTTTTTGTAATTGGTTTAGACAAATCAAATATATTTATTTGTTGGGTTATGAGTTTTCAAAAAATAGTCTTTGAGTTTTTTGTTTTTTATTTTTTCAGTTTTCAGGAATTGGTTTAAAAAAAAAATTTAATCAAAATGTGTATTGTTTTTTAAATGCTGTTATATTTTTGTTTAAGTTTGTCATGTTTTTGTATCATTGCTTTTAAATTGTTCATGCATTCTTTCACGAGGTTCTTTACTTATTTATTTTTTTAAAATTTCTAATAGATAATAGATCATCCAAATCAACCTACTGCCCAGGATGCTATTGTTATTCCCCCTTCTACTATCCAAGAAGACCCTATTGATAATCCTTCAAAATCACCTAAGGTGCATGCAAAAGGTACTGGGAGAAAACCTTCAAGCGCATGGGATCATTTTGATAAAATCAAGTCTAAAGATGGGGTAACTAGGGTTGTTTGTAAATATTGTCAAAAGGAGTATTTGGCTGATTCAAAGGGGCATAGGACAAGCAACTTATTGAGTCACTTGGCTTTTTGTCGAAAATATCCTCACAGAGATGTGGATAATAATGGACAACAAACTTTCTCTTTTCAGTCCAAAAAAGATGGAGACGAGGGTGTTAATCTTGTGGCAACGAGCGTTAGTGTAGAAGCTGCAAGAAGAGCTCTTGCTGAGATGATAGTGCTTGATGAATTACTTTTTAGGTTTGTGGAAGGTAAAGGGTTTAAGAGATTTTGTGCTGTTTTGCAACCAAAGTTTAACATTCCATCTCGTGTTACCATTGCTAGAGACATAGCAGGGAGTTTCAACAATGAGAGGGATCGGTTGAGGAAAGTATTAAAAGGGCGTAGGATTTGCCTTACCATGAAAGAAAATTTTGAAAAGCATTGAGGTAATGGGAAGAAAATCAACTTACTTGCGTATGTTGTTGTTTTACTTGATCCTAGAAAGAAACTGAGGTATCTGAAATTCTGTTTTGCATAATTACTTGTTGAAAGAGTGGTGAATGAGATAACAGGTTGGGTAAAGGATTGTCTATCTCGTTTATATGAGCATTATGCTTCTCATGATTCGGTAATTATCGAAATGTCTAATGTGTGGAAAGGATCAGCGATGAAGGTTGATGATCCACATCTATTAATTGCTTCTCAATTTAATATTTATTTGGAAAAGGAATGCTCTAGTGTGTGTAAATCTGAGGTTGATAGGTACTTGGCAGACAGGTGTGAAGCTTCCAATGAAGAAAAGTTTGATATATTAAGATGGTGGAAGGTCAATTCTTCCAGTATAGAGTGTTGTCCCAAGTTGCATGTGATGTCTTGGCAATACCCATCTCTATAGTAGCTTCTGAATTAGCCTTTGATACAGGGGGACGCATTCTAGACTCATTTCGTAGTTCATTATCTCCAGTGATGGTGGAGGCTCTGATATGTACACATAATTGGCTTCAAAGCACAGTTCCTATTTCTCTTCGAAAGGTAATGGATAATGTGGAGGAACTTAAACAATATGACCCTACAGGTAATTTTTTGATTTATTTTTATATTTATGTTTTACACTAAATACAACATAACATTGTTTTAAATCTGAATTAATTGTTCTACTGCTTGTAGCTCTTTCTGAATTTGCATCAACCTCAAACCCAAGTTCAAATGTTATCACACTCTAGTATGGCTTGGTAAAGTTACTCAATTCTACATCTTTAATATTTACTTCTTACTTAATTAATAAAATCTATTTGCAACATGTTCTCATCTTCTATGTTTTTTGGATTTGCAAGCTTCAATCTTTTTGGTTTCATGGGGAGTTAACTGAGTTTCTTGACTAATTTTTTTATACAGTTAACATAGATCAGTACTTTTCTTTTTGACTTCATAAACAAATATTTTTGCACATGGATAGTGATTGAGATAACTATACTTGTGAATGTTTTGATGGATGGTGACAAACTAAGTAGTTAACTTATTTTGTTAGTTTTAATGTGGATGGTGACAGCACCTGGAATTTTTTTGGCAGTAGTGCATACTGCATTTGATGTATTTTGGACAGATTCTATTTCCTAATGCTTTAGATTAGTATGCAATTTATTTTTTGTTTTTGGATGAATGCAACTTTTGAGCTTTGGTTGTTTGTTTTTGGATTGATTTTACATAGGTTATTCATTGCCAAATTGTTTTTTATTTTTAGATGAATGAAACATTTTATTTTGGGCTGTTTATCCTTGGACTTATTTTACAAGTTATTTATTTTATTTATAATGGGTTGTTTAGATTGATTTTAAATAAATTATTATTTTTTTTAATGGGCTTATCTCTAGAAAGGGCTGTTTGGGCCATTATCTAAAACAAAACATAACTAAATTATAGAATTGGATTGTTTGAATGTTAAATGGGCTAAAAATAATATTAATTCATAAAGGTCCAAATTTGAAGGCCCAACCCACTCATCTGATCCGAACCTGACCATTAAACCGAAAATCATATAAGAGCGGTTTTGACAACAAATCTGGTCGGCAACGGTTAATTTTTCATCCACCCAAATTATTATGGTTCAATAGTAGTTAGGGATCTAACCCAAACCAAACCAACTCGTATATATCCCTAGAATGAATCACAAAAAATATAAGCAGTGCCCCCGTCCCTCTTCCGTTGGGTTTGTAGTACTACTGTATTATTACCACCACATTGAATGATCAAATCAAATGTCATTCACATTAGAATTAAAAAATAAAAATACTACTAATAATTTCAAAATATAACATTTCACTACACATTTCATATATTTTTAAATATTTATGTATATACATATATTCTTTTTTTGACAAATTTCAATAACTATAAAAACTATTTTTTAACATTAACAAAATTAAATCACTACTTGTAAATGCTGATATGCATAGAACATGTATTAAAAATTTTAAATTTTTTGACATAATCAACATCATGACCCAAAAAACGAATTCCAAAATAAACCAAAAGAAGAATTCCAAAAGAAACCAGAGACCAGCTCACTGAAGGACATGAGATGAGATGCTTTCAGTGGGAAGAGAATGATGATGAATCATCATATTAGTGCTTTGACAAATCTTGTAACAAGTAATAACATACCTCAAAATCCATCACAGTTTCTCATTTTTAGCAAAAAGTTCTTCAGCACACATACCAAACAACAATGGTTCATCCCACTAAAAATATCACCACTAATAGCACTAATGCATTAAAAAAGTAAAAAAAAATAAAAAAAATACAACTCCAACACCAAAACATCACATCATTAATGACGGGACTCACTGCCACCTAATTAGTGGGAGCACTAATTAGTGCTCCCAAACATTTTTCCATACCAAAATTGGCCGACGCAGGAAAATACGAGTAAAGATTCTCTAAAGTTTTTTTTTCTTAAAGTTTTCTAGAATGATGTATTGTGTGATTGAGATTTAATGACAAGTCACATTAATTTTTTAACATTAAATCTCAACCACACAATACACAATTTTAAGAAACTTTAAAAAAAAAAAACACTCTATAATCCTTAGTGGGAAAATACAGCAGCTAGCCCCGACTTTCTAGACTTATCGGATACAGAGGAGAGAGCATTGACTGGTGCAATCAGGTTTCTTTAATGGGTAAAACTAAAGACAGTTCAATGAATAGTCATTAATTTTGGTATGTGTACATTAAATACACATTAAGGTGTTTTTGACAACATAAAAAAAAATATGTAACTTATTAATTTATTGATTTATTTGAGTGAAATCATTTATTTATTTATTTTATACGTCTTTTTATAATAAATAAAAAAATTAAAAAATAAATCATACCCATTTCAAACATATCCAATTCATCCATAATGTCGGTATTTAGGTAAAAAAATTCAATGAACCGATAATGTCGGTTTTATTATTTTAAAAATTGATATAGATCGCTTCTTTCATCAAACCGCACCGAACCAAACCGATTGAAACAATTTGGTTCAGTGCAGTTTAATCAATTTAAAACCTTTCAAACTTGAGTTATTTTTAAATATAATTACTAATCTATGTAAAAAATTAAATTAGTTATTGTACGGGGAGCAAATATTCAGGCAAGGCCGTATTCCTTTCTTCCAAGTTCCTGTCAGTCCGATCGACCTGCGAGCACAACGGCGGTGAGCTATCCGGCGGTGTGTAGCCGGAAAACCCCTCCGACGGTCAAGTTAGCACACACCTTAGGATAAAGAGAGAGAGAGAGGAGTGTTAGAGTGTAGGAGTTCCTTACAAGGTGTTCGTCTCCCTGCGTATGGGGGGCGCAGACATGCTTATATACCCTTTGCGCCCCATATCCACTCCCAGCCATCTCCTGACACGTGGCTCTGCTATCCCATCTGTCAGCATAAACCTTGCTGAACATCACCTAATCTCAACTGCCTGCCTTCTCAGGTGGAGCTCGGCAGTCGAGCTTCTCTATCCACGGCCGTGCTGTGCTTCATACCCAAGCACTTCACTGGCTAAGCCCAAGGAGGACTGAGCTAGGCGACATCTCGGCAAAGCCGAGTCCGGGGCACCTCCTGTGGTCGGCCTTCCTGCTGATCAAACGATTACCTCGGCTGACCATGCCTTTTCGGTCGCCGGTCACTCAGCTTGACTGGCTCCACCATCGCCTGATCAAGCAGCTCGGTCCAACCGAGCACTGCCTTGCCGAGCAGCTTCTTTACGGTCTGGGGCGGCACATACTTGGCCCAACTCGTGCCTGGCCCAACTCCTGGCAGCCCATCTCCGGACGGATCGCCGGTCATCTCGGCCCCATGCACCATTAGGCTCTCAACCTGTTCGGCCGTTACCTCGGCCCAATTCCAGATCATAAATCTCCCTCTCAATTGCCCCTTAATTCCGTCCGCTGAAGTGTGACTGGGATTACCTATATTGACCGGGATAATCTTGTCCTCGGTCCGCGGTTTGCAGAATGGCGACCAGGCCGGTTATTATTCCTGGCTTCAGAACTTGCCCGGTTCAACTTCTCGGTTTTTCATTCCTGTCTTCAAGACCAGCCCGGCTGGTTCCTCGGTCGTCGTCTCGCCTGACCTTCCTGTCGCTTCAACTCTGACGCTGCATTAATGGGAACACGTGTCGTCCTTTTATTCGCCCTCGAGCGGCTAACCCAGCCGTCTTTGCAAATTTGAATTTGGGCGGTTTCTTACCCTTTATAAACATGCCCATGCCCTCTTCCTTCCGTTCTTACTGCCTCTCTTGCTTATCAAGCTTCACAGAGCTATTGCCTATCCTCTGTCGTTCCTGAACTCGAGCTCCAAGGTGGAGAACGCACTGCCCTAACTTGGTAAGTCCTCAAACTCCCCTTTTATTGTCATTTTCTTCGATATTTCACACATTAGGGGAGAGAAACGCAGCTTTTAGGATTCGGGCACCAAAAACCATCCCAAACCCTCCATTACTCATGGTGTTCTTCATTTTTCCTGAAGAACACTGAAGAACGGGGGTGGACCGGGCTCCTGGTCTTCATTTGATCCAAAAAACCTTTGTAACCGAGCAAATAACATGTTTGTCAGAACCCCAGCAAAAATCGAGATAGCAAAAGGAATTGGTCGCTCAACCGGGCTAACATCTGGTTCGCTTGGGCGACCGAACTCCTTAGTTAGCTTAGGAAACCGAGGTGGTTTGGCACTCTTCATAACCGAGCTAAAAAAAAGCTCATTTTGCGCGACCGCGCTCACACTTACACTTGCCATCCTTTTCCTGCAGAGTCCAAGGGGACCACTGTCCATTCCTCAGGCTCTCAAGACCGAGCAACTACCAATTGCCACTGTGCCAAACACCTCAGCCGAGCTACCTTAGTCCGGCCACAAATGGGGAAATTCCACTTCCTAGTGGATACTCCGGCCGCACTAGCTACGTTCAGAGAGGAGTACGGCATCTCGACCGACGTCCATCTCGAACTGGCTGAAGAGGAGACAACACCCTGGGGCAGACTAGACCAATGCCCCTTCACCGTGCTGTCAATAGTAGAAGGTGGCCTCCGCTTCCCAGTCAATCCTCTGATGACCAAGTTCCTACGCCGAACCGGGCTAGCACCAACCCAAGTATCCACCAACACCTACCGGATAATAAACGGCGTGCACAAGCTAAACAACCGGTTAGGCATAAGCCTAGGTTTAGCCGAGATCCTGCGCCAATACACCCTAGGCCACACCGGCGACGGCCTCGCCTATTATCTTAAGATTAGACCGGGCAGAGAGAAAATTGTGACCGGCGCACCAGACAAGGATCTTCACGACGATGATTTCTTCTGGGTGTCAGGCAATTACGAGACAGCCGCGGTACCGGGCTGGATGATAAGCAAAAACTTTGGCAGCACATGTAAGCCGCGCAAATTAGCTCGGTTAATATACTTTCTTCATGTTTCTGTACTTAGTCATTTTCTTTCTTGTTTCTTTTGCAGCAATCCAAGCCTTGCAAGCCAACTATCATTTCCCCAGCGTAGAGGCAATCAGGACCGCGCTCCGCTACCGTGACCGAGATTGCAACCAATTGCTTGGCTACAGTCCCTCATACAGATACTCCGCTCCCCGCCAGAGTAAAGTTACAAACTTCCTCCGCGCTCCAACACCTCCACCAGATCCAACTCTGCCAGACGTTCCACTCATTCGCTTGACAGAGGAGCAAGAGATGGCCAAACGAAGCAGAATCAAGAACCTACTCACCGCTACGTCTGCCGAGATGCCGAGCGTTGTCACCCGCTCGCCAGCCGCCGGTCAATCCAGTGGCGCCGTGGTCGCTCTTGCCTCTCCAGCGACCGGGCAGTCCAGCCGAGAACCTGCTCCTCGCCGTGCTGGTAAAGAGCTCGCGCGAACCCATCTGCCGAACTTGTCGCCGAGCTAAATACCGAGCAGCCATCTGACACTCCTGTCCCAGTGCCGGCCTGGCGTCCACAGCTGAAGCACCAGGGTCAAGACATCCCGGCCACGGCTTCGATCAAGGGCGATAAAGAGCATTTGCTCGCCTTCGATCTTACCAAAGCTCTTCCTCTACCGAGCGACGTGGTCAACAGCGACCACGTCCCTGACACTCGGTTGATAAAATCATCAGTGAAGTCTATGGCTAGGGTAAGTCAATGTGCCTCTGAAATTTTCACAAGTGTTTGCCCGGTTCCTTCTCTAATCAACTTTGCTTCTTGCAGGCCATTCAGAAACAACACCTAGTAATGGAGCGCATCCATAGACTTCGGCAAAAGCCTAATGACACAGCCAGCCAAGTCCAGAGCCTCCAAGCCGAGCTCGGCCGGGCAAAGTCTTCACTTGAGATGGCTAATGCAGACAACAACAGACTGCTCGGTCAGCTGGATGCGGCCGTGAAAAAACAGGATGAGCTCTAGACCGAGCTAAACGCGCTCAAAAAGTCGCGGAAGAAAGACTGTCGGGATGCTAACAACGCCAGCTTCAATGAAGTCGAGGAGAGCTATAAGAAACAAGTCTTTGTAACACAAGACATTTACTTCAAAGCTGGCTGGAAGTCCGCCTACGAGCATCTCGGCCAGGGCTCTAACACCGACGTATTTGCCCATCCTCTTCCTGCGTTCCTACCGGTCTACCTCGTGCCTTACGCAAACGACGTCTTCAGCGGGTTGCAAGCTGAGGCCGAGGAAGGGCTTGAAGAGGGAGACGCCGAGACCGATACAGAGACAGAGGATGCCGAGGTGCAGGAGCAGCCCGGCCATGACGAGCCTGGTACCCAAGACAAAAGTCCAACCATCAACCTTGAGGCCGCCGAGGACGAGTTTACCAATCTCTCCCCCTTAGTTTAGTTTTCTTTTCTTTTTGTATGTTTGATTTCTGCGTTTCTGATGTAACCGGGCTCTGTCCCCACCTTTTGTATTGACTTTCTATCAATGAAAAACTCTAATTTTGCCAAGTGTTTGCACGGTTGTCATCAATTCCATCTTCAGCAAAACATCTCAGTATAAATCATAGATTGAACAACCGGAATACATAACTCGGTTGAAGTACTTAAGCAAAACAAAACAGCAACTTCATAAACCGAAATAACCATCTCGGTTGGTAATAACAAAGTTGAACAAATCACCAACTCTTCCAACCGGAGTAAATCATCTCGGTTGGGAATAACAGTTGAACAAATCACCAACTCTTCTAACCGGGATAAATCATCTCGGTTGGGATTCCCAAGTTGGACAAAACACCAACTCTTCCAACCGGAGTAAACCATCTCGATTGGGAATACTAAGTTGGACAAAACGCCAACTCTTCCAACCGGAGTAAACCATCTCGGTTGGGAATCCTAAGTTGGACAAAACACCAACTCTTCCAATCGAAGTAAATCATCTCGGTTGGTAATCCAAAGTTGGACAAAACACCAACTCTTCCAGCCGGAGTAAATCATCTCGGTTTTTACATTAAAACAACAGTCCAAATGCTAAAGCAAAATTACTTCTATATATTGACAAAAAGAATTACATTTTGAAGCGCAAGCCAAAAAATTCCTTTGCACAAGAAAAGAAAGCAAAAGCTTAGAAATAATACAGTTTCAGGTTGGCCGCATTCCATGGTCGAGGTATTGTTCTGCCCTCTAGATCCTCCAAGTGGTAAGCCCCCTTGCCCGCCAGATCGGTGATCTTGTAGGGTCCTTCCCAATTTGCCCCTAGTTTTCCTTCACCTGGCACCAGGGTGTTGCCCATAACTTTCCTCAAAATCCAATCACCAACTTTGAACGGTCTGGGGTGTACCGTCTTGTTGTACTTCTTTGAGAGCTCTTGTTGGTATGCCGCCACATGGATGAGGGCCTTCTCCCGACGCTCTTCCACTAGGTGCAGCTCCAAGGCAATAGCCTCGGCATTCAGTTCGGGCTCGAAACTCTCACTTCTTAGGGTGGGCATGCCAACTTCCAGAGGTATGACCGCCTCCATGCCATAAGCCAAAGCAAATGGAGTTTCCCCGGTATATCGCTGCGGGGTTGTTCGGTATGCCCAAAGGATGCTGGGTAGTTCCTCAGCCCATTTTCCCTTTGCCTTCTCCAGCCGTTTCTTCAACCCATCCAGTATAGTCTTGTTCGATGCCTCGGCTTGACCATTACACTGCGGGTAAGCCGGGGTGGAGTTGTAGAATTCAATCTTCAAATCTTCACAAAATCCTCTAAATAGGCGACCGTCAAACTGGGTGCCGTTGTCAGAGATCAAGATCTTGGGGACGCCAAACCGCGTGACCACGTTCTGCCAGACAAATCGCTTCACGTCTTTCTCTTTGATTGTTGCTAAGGGCTCAGCTTTAACCCATTTCGCGAAGTAATCTGTGGCCGCAATGAAGAATTTCCGGTTGCCCGGTGCTGTTGGCAGTGGCCCCACTATATCTAGCCCCCACATGTCGAAAGGCCAAGGACTGGTGAGGGGAAGAAGTTCCCTAGCGGGCCGATGGATCTGATGGGCGAATTTCTGGCATTTTTCGCACTTGCGGACGTACTTTTGTGCGTCGACCTGCATGCATGGCCACCAGTATCCCTGTGAAATAGCTCTGTAGGCCAAGGACCTGCCCCCTATGTGGCTGCCACAAATGCCTTCGTGAATTTCGTACAAGAAGGCCTCCACACTACTCGGGTGCACGCACTTTAGATAAGGACCAGTGAAGGACTTTTTATACAATGCACCAGATGGAGAGAGCCAAAACCGCTCTGACTTCACCAGGACTTTGTGTGCTTCTTTCTTGTCAGTTGGTAGAGTCCGGTCTCTGAGGAACAAGATTAAGGGAGCACAGCGCAGAGTACATCTGTCTGCCCGGCGTCTTCAATGCTTGGCCGTGGAAGAAAGTCAATTAACAGGGGGTTTGGAGACGTACCATCTACCATGGAAGCGAGGCCGGCCAGCTTATCAGCTCAGCTGTTTTCTTCACGGCCAATCTGTTGGACTCTGATTGCCTGAAACTGCTTGATGTGGTCCCTGACCAAAGCTTGATACTTCATCATTCTGTCATCCTTGGCCTGGTAGACCCCAGAAACTTGGTTAACCATAAGCTGGGAATCACTGTAAACCATTAACTCTGATGCCTGCATCTGAAGCGCGCTCTTGAGACCGGCCAAAAGCGCCTCGTACTCGGCCTCATTGTTGGATGCAGGGAAGCCAAGGGTGATAGAGTGTTCAATTGTCAACTCATCTGGTGATATCAAAACTATACCCAGCCCGGCGCCGTGACGGTTCGAGGCACCATCAACAAAAAGTTTCCACATCTCCCCTACGAAGAGCTTCCAGCATTCTGAGGGGTCTTGAGAGGCTTGAAGGTTGATGGGGTCACAACTGCTCGGCTGTGCGGTTTCAAGTTCTGTGTTGGATGGTTCCAATTCAGTCCCCCTTGATGATTCGGCACCGGACTCAGCAAGTTGATCTGTAATGCTCAAGTCCATAGGCGAATCATCAGGTTGCGGTGCTACGCCGACCGCAGGTTCTAAGCTGTGTGGTTCCATTTCTTCCCCCTTAGTGATGCGGGACCGGACAGAGCAGATGGGTCGGTGATACTCAACTCCGTCATCGCATCATCGGGTGGTAATACCGTGCAAACTGAGGGTGCTTCAATGGTGCGCGCAAACTCCGCGTTGCTACCTCCACCAACTGGTTGTATCTCGGATGGTCTTGCGTGCATCTCATCATCTGCCACGGTAATATCAACCGGGCATACCGGATGAGTGCCAGGTGAGAATTTTGCGACGAAGTCGGCCAAAGTTTGGGCTTTGATAGCAGTGCGCGGCTGGAACTTCACATCAAACTATCCCAACTCGACCGCCCACTTAAGAATCCGACCGGAGAAGTCTGCTCGTTCGAATAAGGCTTTGAGGGGGAACTCGGTCAAGACGATGATGGTATGTGCATGGAAATAGTGCGCCAATTTTCTTGAAGCCATCATTAATGCCAAAGCAAGCTTCTCCAACGGCAAGTATCTCGACTCTGCCGGTAGCAAAGTTTTGTTGACATAAAAGATGGGGAGGTGCTTGATTCCATCAGCCCGGACGAGCACCGCACTGACTGCATGCTGTGATACGGCCAAATAAAGATAAAGTTCTTCTCCAGGCTCCGGTGTGACCAACAGTGGTGCTGAAGAAAGATACTCCTTGAGCTCAGCCAAGGCTCGGTCACATTCTTCATCCCAGGAGAACTTTGATTTTAAGGACTGAAAGAAAGGGCGACAGCGATCTGATGACCGACTTATAAATCGATTAAGTGTGGCGGCCATTCCGGCCAGATGCTGCACGTCTTTTGCTGAGCTAGGCCGTTTTAACTCTTGCACGGCTTGGATTTGTGTAGGGTCTGCTTCGATACCTCGGTTCGTGACTAAGAATCCCAAAAATTTTCCGGATCCCACGCCGAAGGCACACTTGGACGCATTTAGGCGTAGCTTGTGCTTTTTGAGAATGGCGAACATCTCGGCTAAGTAGGACAAATGATCTGCCTGATGTCGGCTTTTAACCACCATATCATCAATGTAAGGTTCCATTGTCCGGCCGAGCAAAGGAGCAAACATCTTGGTCACCATCCTCTGAAAAGTTGCCCCGGCGTTCTTCAAACCAAAAGGCATGACCCGGTAGCAGAAGAGTCCCCTTGGTGTAGTAAATGAGGTGATTTATCGGTCGGGGCCATGCATGGCAATCTGATGATAGCCGCGATAAGCATCCAAGAAACTTAGCCTATTATGTCCGGCCGTCAAATCCACAAGCTGGTCAATTCTAGGCAAAGGAAAGCTATCTTTTGGACAAGCTCGGTTGACGGTCTTGTAGTCAACGCAAACCCGCCACTTCCCATTCTTCTTCGGTACCACCACTGTATTTGAGATCCACCGAGGATAGTGCACTTCTTGAATTGCTCGTGCCTCCAGCAAATTCTTGACTTCCTCCGCAACTACCTCGGCGTGATGCAGTGCCGATCTCCTTGTCCGCTGAATAACTGGCTTGGCACCGAGGAAGACTTTGAGATGATGGCAAATAAAACTAGGATCGAGGCCGGGCATGTCGTATGGCGACCATGCAAAAACTTCGATGTTGGCCATCAAAAATTCAACCATCTCGGTCCGTTCTATGGCCGTAAGGCTTGAGCCGAGCAAGAAGAACTTGTCCGGCTGTTCTGTATCAATTCGCACCTCCACCAATTCCTCGACGGCTTTGTCTACAGCCTTGGTGCCCACATCATCCAAGACGCCCTGGTCCTCCGGTCTCTCAATCATTTGAACAAATCCTTTGGCAGCCCGGCTCCCGTTGACTGCCACGAAGCACTGTTTTGACATGACCTGATTGCCCCAAATCTCCTCGATTGCCCCCATAGCCGAGGGGAATCTCATTACTTAGTGAAAATTCGATGCCACGACTTGCATGGCGTGAAGCCACCCCTTTCCAAGGATCAAATTGTACGTAGATGGCACCTGTAACACCCAGAACTCCACCTGTTTGACCACGGATCCCGCTTTGACCGGCAAGATAATCTTTCCCAAAGGCTACTCCGATTGTGAGTTAAAACCAACCAATGGCGAAGTCGCCGGGGCCAAATCCGTATCTCGGAGCTTGAGCTGTTTGAAAGCGTCATAGTACATGATCTCGACCGAGCTTCCCTGATTGATCAAGATCCGTTTGACTTCAAAATCTTTGACGTGGAGTGTAACTACTAAGGCGTCATTGTGCGGTGTCTGAATGCGCTCCAGGTCCCTTGAAGAGAAGCTGATCACATCTTTCGCTTCTGTCTTCCCCCTCTTGAGCGCAGGCTGAACTGACAAGACTTCCCGCATGTGCTCTGCCTTCTTGATCATACCACGGAGCTCGCAAACACGCGCCGGTTCCACTATGCCGTGGATGACATTTACAACCCCTTGAGGAGGTGCATCTCGGTCATCCGGTCCCCGCGGATCAGCCGGAACCTGGTTTGCCTTGACCCCCTTATCAATGTAAAGATCCAGGTGCCCAGCTGCGACTAGCTCTTCCAAGTGTTGCCTCAAAGGAAAACAGTCCTCTGTTCGGTGGCCCCGCTCCCGATGAAATGTGCAACGATACCGTGGATTGTAGCCCTTTTGTCCATCGCCCAACTTAGCAGGAAACCGGACATATTCCTCGTCTCGGATTTCGCTAAGTATGCGATAGATTGGAATCTTGAAGACCGTGGTTACACCAGTTCGTGCCTTCAATCTTCTGTTCACATCCGCTACGTCATCTCGGGGGTAGTCATCCCAGTCATTTCGACGTCCTCTACCCCGGTTTTTGCGATTCGAGCCACGGTCCGATTCCTCTGCTCGGTCACTTGAGCGACTGGACTCTTGTCCAACTGCGTGCACTTTGCCTGCTGTCTTCTTGTCCGTTGCTACCGGAGTTGCCTTCACGGTAGATACTGACGCGGCATCCTCTACTCGGATGTGCTCATTGATCCGCTGCATGAGCTGGCCCATGGAGGTCGGTTGGTGCATGGTAAGCGAGTCCCGCAGTCTATGGCCGACCGGGAGACCACGCTTATATTGCGTGATTGCGAGGTTGACCGGGCAATCCAAGATCTCGTTGAAGGTTTCCCAATACCTTGAGTTGTATGCCTTCAGTGTGTCGCCCGGTTCCATCTTGACACTTAGTAAGTGATCGACTTCCTTTGGTGTTTTTGTGTTGGTTTTGAAGCGTGTAACAAACGCCTCAGCCAACTGATGCCACCTTTGTATGCTCCATTCCGGCAACCTCTCGAACCACTTTAAGCCCAGTTCGCCTAATCTTGACGGGAAGATTAAGTACATGAGTCCGTCATTTCGCCTATGTCCAGCCATAACCTGTCGGAAGTGGCTCACATGCATGTAAGGATCGGTTTTTCTGTCGTAGAGTGTGAACTTAGGCTGGTGGAAGCCTGCCGGAAGCGGTGTTGTTTCTATTTCCAGGGAAAAAGGGGTGGCACTCAGCCTGGCCAAGTCCGTATCTTCAAAGAGTGGCACTTCTTGGCGGGGTGGAGGCATTCCGACCTCCTCGCTGGCGTGAACCCCGTAGGATAGCCGCTGGAACGCCGGTATTCTCTGAGCTTCGCGTCGGCGAGCCCGCTCCTTTAAGACCGCCCGCAAATCATCTGAATGAGCGGAGTAAGAGTACCTCAACGTCGTCACCGGACGTGAGGGTTTGTAGGTGCTGTGTTGCGCGCTAGACTTTTCTGCATACGCGTCGGAATCACCAACCTGGTAACTTCTGGTAATAGATATGGACTGAGTGCGTCGCTGACTCTGACTGCCTGAACGGCGGGATGGGGTGCGCTCACTGTGGTCACCCACTCCAGCTACACCTTTACCTTTGACATGCCGCTTCAGATCCTCCATCTCCGCCGCCATTCGCCGGATGACAGCGTCTTGGTCCCTCAACTTATTTTCCAGACGTCTGGCGTGTGAGTCTCTCCTCCGCCGGTGACCATCTGGACTCCGTGAATGACCATGACTTCTTCCGCGCTTATCCCGCGCTTCTCCTTACTGTCCTCCGGTGGGCGTCCCCAAGTCCGCCATTGGATGGATGGCGGGAGGGCCTTCTCTCCTTCGGGTGAACTCCGGGGTGGCTCCGTCTATGGCAGACAACGGAAACTCGTCGTTGTTCACCATGGACGGCGATCAGATGAACCTGGAAGACAAGGTTTTGTCTGTCAAGCTTCCCACAGACAGCACCAATTGTAGGGGGAGCAAATATTCAGGCAAGCCCGTATTCCTTTATTCCAAGTTCCTGTCAGTCCGATCGACCTGCGAGCACAACGGCGGTGAGCTACCCGGCGGTGTGTGGCCGGAAAACCCCTCCGACGGTCAAGTTAGCACACACCTTAGGATAAAGAGAGAGAGAGAGAGGAGTGTTAGAGTATAGGAGTTCCTTACAAGGTGTTCGTCTCCTTGCGTATGGGGGGCGCAGACATGCTTAGATACCCTCTGCGTCCCATATCCACTCCCAGTCATCTCCTGACACGTGGCTCCGTTATCCCATCAGTCAGCATAAACCTTGCTGAACATCACCTAATTTCAACTGCCTGCCTTCTCAGCTGGAGCTCGGCAGCCGAGCTTCTCTATCCACGGCCGTGCTGTGCTTCATACCCAAGCACTTCACTGGCTAAGCCCAAGGAGGACCGGGCTAGGCGGCATCTCGGCAAAGCCGAGTCCGGGGCACCTCCTGTGGTCGGCCTTCCTGCTGATCAAACGATTACCTCGGCTGACCACGCCTTTCCGGGCGCCGGTCACTCAGCTTGACTGGCTCCACCATCGCCTGATCAAACAGCTCGGTCCAACCGAGCACTGCCCTGCCGAGCAGCTTCTTTACGGTCTGGGGCGGCACATACTTGGCCCAACTCCTGCCCGGCCCAAGTCCTGGCAGCCCATCTCCGGACAGATCGCCGGTCATCTCGGCCCCATGTACCATTAGGCTCTCAACCTGCTCGGCCGTTACCTCGGCCCAATTCCAGATCATAAATCTCCCTCTCAGTTATTTATACACCATTTCAAACATATCCAATTCATCTATTTAATAAATACTTTTCAATTCCTAAATTAACAAAAATAAAAAATAAAAACAAAAAGTTAAAAAATACTAAAGTTTCAAAAATAATGAGTTAGAATTAAGAGTTATAAAGATGATAAGATTAATTAATTAATGTTAATAATTTATTATACTTATTAATAGCATTATATTATTAGATTATATATATATATATATATTATAAAACCAAAGCAAACCAAGCCTCAAGTCTCATCAAATGGGATCAACTCGATTATATATATATATATATATATATTACAAATACAATATATGTTAAAACGGTCGATTTCGATTTAGTCCGGTACACAAGGTGCTTGAATCGATACCGAATCGAAAGTCAAAAGAATCAAATTTAAAAACCGCATAGACCGATTATTACTAAAAAACATATCAAATATAACTAATTTAGTCCGATTCAATCAATTTGGTTGATTTTTACAATTTTTCATGCATCCCTACTTTTAGTAATAATAATAAAAAAACCAAAAAATAACATTACAACTTTGCTTCTCATCACATGTCTTTTCTTAGCTTCACTTCCCCAAATCAAAAGCCCATAAACAAATTCATACAATAACTTTACAGCTTTTTGATGCCACGTTGATTTGGTTGCCTTAATTAAGTTGCATGATATCTGTATATTGTGATCAGTTAAGCCCCAATGCAGTATGTGTCTCTCTCTGTAGAACACAACAAAGTCAAACCTTAACAGATTGAAGATATTCTCATCAAACACCAATTTCAAGCCTTGAAACTATATAGCATGTCCTCATGTTGTGAAATGGACTCTGTGAAGGTTAAACGGAACAATCTTTCAACCAAGATAACAGCTAAATCTCCTATGAGTGGCCAAATTACTCGCTCGTCCTCTGACCCGTGTTCTGAATTCTTGTTCGATGAGAGCACAACATTGAGTTCATCTTTGTCTAATTCAGAAACTCCAGGGTCTAGCAACACCCAAATGGAGGGTAATATTAATGATACTAAACCAAACCACATGAATTTGACAATGTCAATCAAGGCTAAGCAGAGAACTAGCCGGTATGCATCTCATAATAACATGTAGAGGCATATGATGGTGAAAACCATGCAGCTTCCTAGTGGGGATACAATGAGCAATGCTGATTCTGATCTCTACTCGGTTACATTGTGCACGGATCTTTACCCGCCGATGCATTGGGAGAGATATGATTGGGTGAAAAATCGACAAACTAAACATGATTCATTTTTGGTGTGGTGCACTTTTTTGTGCACCTAGCATTGTTGCAATTGATACGATGATTACTTAGGTTGGGCCACATTTTCCCGTTTTCAACAGCTTATTTTGTGCTAGATAGGTTTTGGGATTGCTCTTTACTGATATGATGCATATACATATAAAGTTAATTTCAAAAGAATTAGAAATTGTTAATTAAATTTTGGGGCAACTACACAACAATGGAGATTAGAAAAATTATTTACAAAAAAAGTGATAAACATTATAAATATTAATATTTAAAATCATAAATTTTTTAATTTTTTAAAAATAATTTTCTCAATCACACTAATGTGTAATTCTCCCTTAAAATTTTCACTTTATGTACTTACTTGTTTAGAAGAGCATGAAAATATATTTTTTGAAAAATCCAAAATAAAAAAATTGATTAAACACCAAAAAAAAGTTAATGTAGCATTTTTATGGATTGTTTTTCAATTTATTATTATTTTTTTTATTTTGAGAACTTTCAAATCTAGAAAAACTTTAAAAGAAAATATTGTTAACACAAATTTCTTTAAATTTTTTTTAAAAATTACGATTTTTTTATCTTTGCCAAACAAAACCATAATATGAAGAAATTTTATATATTTTAAAATTTTAAAGCATATTTATAAAAATTTCAGAATACTTGTGTATGTAAAATTAATTTTTATTAAACTAAATAATTTAGATATAGTGATGAATATTTTTACTTATAACCATTGGACTGAACCTAGGGGTGCTACTTGGGTGGGCTCAACTCGAGCAACCCAAGCTCAATCCAAAATTTTTTAAGACTTAGAAAAAAATATTTTTAAATTCGGTACGAGTTTGGACAAAAATTAAATTTGAGTGAGTTTGGGAAAAAATATCAAATAACCTGAGTAACCCAAAATCCGAATTATATATATAATTGTATAAAAATATTGATTATACATATAAATTATTGTAGGCATTAGATGATATTTAGATTGTTAAATCATATTAAATATGTTATGCACATATGTAACATAATACAAAATTTTATTTATTTATTTTTTCTCACTCATAAATTGTAAATACCATCATAACGGTATCTCTCTTACATTATATAAATTATTTATTTTGATGTTATTAATGATTTTATATTTAAAAAAATGTAAATAGTCTAATTTTAACAAATTAATTAGCTTAGCTGCACTAAAAAAAAAAAATTGAAATTTATATGCAATTTAGGTAATTCGGGTGTCACGACCTGCTCCCCATACCCAAGGGTTAAGCAGCGTAATGGCCAGTAACTGAGGTTACCTCCGGCCAATTCTTGAACAAATAAATAAACGCGAGCGGAAGTAATATTTAAATAAAGGTACCAAAATAACCATCGAAACTTTTATTATTTTTCCTTTCTTTCTTCCTTCCCTTCTCTCTTTCTTTTCCTTTTCTTTCTTCTTTCTTTTTCATCTAGGTGAAACGCCTCCCTATTTATAGGAAAATAAGGCGCATACGTGGCCTTGAATCTTCCAATAGATTCGATTATCAATTATAAAGATTCAATCTTATCTTTAATAGATATTTAAGATAATTATATTTTGGCCCAATTTTTTAATATAATTACATAAATTAATTAATTCCTAATTAAATTACACTCTATCTTATACTAATAGAAAATTAATTATTTATTTTACTACTACACCCATTATTATTATTATTATTATTATTATTATTATTATTATTATTATTATTATTATATTTTGACCCCTAAATTCATAATAATTATATTATTTTACAAAATTACACATAATAATACAAAATAAATCGTATATTTTCCCAACTATAATTAAATAATATTAGTATAAATTTTACAAAATAATTAACAATCTGGGTTGTTACAATCTTCCCTCCTTTTAAAATTTCGTCCTCGAAATTTGTCATGTGTGTAAACTATCCGCTACGCACTCTGATAAATATATATTAGATTATTAATCTAATAGAAAATATTACCTCAAAAAAAAAAAAAAAAAAAAAAACTTACCAAAACAACTCACTGTGTAGTTTTCAAAAATTGTTTTGGGCCAAAATGAGAAATAATCAGTAACTTTAAAAACTTTTCACTCGTTTTGTTTACGATAAAAATAAATAAAAATAAAATGAGAACACAATGACAAAATCATATGTAAGAGTTGAAAAAAAAAATTTGAGGTGAATTTTCATTGATGAAAAATAGTTTCAAAATTCGTATCTTTATGATTTGAACCCACTTTCAAAAAACATCGAAATAATTTTTTTTTTTTTGAATACTGAACTGAAAATTATATATATTTAATTATATTATAATTTTGGTGGGTGCTTGAACCCGACATCCTTTGTTTCTTTTCCTTCTTTTGCTATAACAAATATAAGTATATCTATTATCCTTCACCAATTATGCACAAAAAAAAATAAATTAATATATATATAATCATATAAAATTATAATATAATTAAATCGACTAACAAAATATAATATTTATGTATTAATTACCCGTTATCCCACTTCTTAAATGTGCGTGTGTCATATGCTCCAATAATGAATTTTTTTTTTTTTGACAAACCATTGCTCTGATACTATTTGTCACGACCCGCTCCCCGTACTCAAGGGTTAAGCATCGTGATGGCCAGTAACTAAGGTTACCTCCGGCCAATTCTTGAACAAATAAATAAACGCGAGCGGAAGTAACATTTAAATAAGGATACCAAAATAATTATCGGAGCTTCTATTATTTTTCCTTTCTTTCTCTCCTTTCTTTCTTTCTTCCCTTCTCTCTTTCTTTTCCTTTTCTTTCTTCTTTCTTTTTCCTCCAGGTGAAACGCCTCCCTATTTATAGGGAGATAAGACGCATACGTGACCCCGAATCTTCTAACAGATTCAATAATCAATTATAAAGATTCAATCTTATCTTTAATAGATATTTAAGATAATTACACTTTGGCCTAATTTTTTAATATAATTACATAAATAAATTAATTCCTAATTAAATTACACTCTATCTTATACTAATAGAAAATTAATTATTTATTTTACTACCACACCCATTATTATTATTATTATTATTATTATTATTATTATTATTATTATTATTATTATTATTATTATTATTATTACTTTGACCCCTAAATTCATAATAATTATATTATTTTACAAAATTACACATAATAATACAAAATATATAATATATTTTTCCAACTGTAATTAAATAGTATTAGTATAAATTTTACAGAATAATTAAAAATCTGGGTTGTTACATCAGGCAACTCGGATTTAATTTGGATTGAGCTTGGACAAACAAGCTCGAGTTACAATTCAGGCTTGAGAATTAAAATTTGATGAATTAAGGCTTCATTTAGCATCATAGGTTGGGCCTAATTTAGCCACAAAAAAAGAAAATAAACTAAAAAGTTAATGACAAAATATCATATCCAAATTATAATCATTTCATTTTTTCTCTCATAAAAATTAAAAAATCAACACAAACGAATTTTTTAACCAGAGCTAAAATAGCCAACATGTCAAAAAGTCAAAAAAATTAATCCACATGCCAAATGACAACTAAATATCCAAATAATATGACCTATTGAAAAATAAATATATGTTATAAACTAATTAAAATATAAGTACTTGAAAAAAGTGCTTAAAATTTTTTTTCTAATAAATTTCTCTATATATAATAATTATAGCATTAATATTATTTTTTGATACTATGAATTGTTTGTTTTTATTTTAACTTGGACTTTCACTATGGAAAACGAGCAGCATCAGCATCAATTCACATCATGTGAGGATCTTGACATTTATGAGTGGTAGATCCCACGTAATTTACATGGACATGTCAAATAGGCATTCGGTCATCTCCTCGGTAGTTTATCCGAGGCCCATAGCATTATTGTTCAAATATATTTTAAACAAAAATGTTAGAGGTCCCAAATATTCTATTAAAAATTTTACCAAATGTCTCACATGGGGTGAGACCCACATGGGACTCACATTGTGTGGGTCCTACACCCATGTGAGACATTTGGTAAAATTTTTGGTAGAATATTTAGGATCTCTAGCATTACTCTATTTTAAAAATTTTATATAATTTAATAGTTAACTGTGCATAGAGATATTAAATAGAAAAATTCAAGTACAAAAAATCATTAATCGAGGAAGCCAATTACCAAAGTAATTTTACGTTGGATAACTTGAAGATTTTCGGTGTAGATTTTAATAGGATGAAGTATCAATAAATCTTAAAATGTGATCTTGTAAATTGTTTAATCTTTTATTTTTTCTTATGAACCCAACTATCTCATTAAAGTGAAAATTACATAAAAGAGTAGTTACTTACATGTATGGGTTTAATTTTTTAGGGATAAAAGTGGATTTTTCTAAATGTAAAATTACATATTTAGGTAATCCGTACTACAGAGATTTTGAATTTTTCCTCATTTTGGAACAAATCTCTCATTACGCACAATAATGTAACACTCTATGTAACACTTCAATAATGTAACAACTCAATATAACACACTAAAAAATTTCTTTGTGTATTTTTCTCAAACGTAACAACATAACACTTCAAAAAAATCCCATGGTGTATTTTTCTCAAATGTAACACTTCAATGTAACACACCGAAATGTAACACTCTAATCAATGTCTTCTCAAACGTAATACTCCAATATATCACACAAAAAAACACTAAAAAACTCTTCATGTACTTTTTTCAATTGTATCACTTACAGTTTGAAATTATACATTTGCCCAAAGGTCACTACGGAATTTTGTACTCCTTTTGGAATGGTTTAAAGAATCCCACATCATTTTTTTGAAATGTTACATTTGAGAAAAGTACACTAAGAAATTTATTTATGTATTACATTGGAGTGTTACATTAACGTTGTGTTTGGTTAGAAGATTTTGGAAGGGATTTGAAAAGAGAAATGGAAAAAGTGTGTGAAACTAAAATGAAGATATATTTTATTCACATTTCACCTAACTTTTCCCTTTTCATTTTCAAATCTCTTTCCAAATCCCCCAACTGAACATAATGAGTTTTTTGTAGTATTATATTAGAGTGTTACGATTGAGAAAAGTATACCAAGAATTTTTTTTGGAGTGTTATGTTTGAGTGTTATATTATAGTGTTCCAGTTTGAAATTATACATTTGTCTAAAACTTACTAAAGAGTTTTTGTACTCCTTTTGAAATGTTTGAAGAATCGCACATTGTTTTGGAATGTTTAAAGAATTTCATATTTCAAGTCATTTTGTACTCCTTTTGAAATGTTTTCCAAATAAAAAAAATTCACATATAAAAATTCATCCCAAATTTGATTTTCATATATTATGTGCCTTACCTTTCTAGTACAAAAGGAAAATATATATATATATATATATATATAATAGAAATAAGGGTATAACCGTAAATCTAATTTTTAAATAATATATTAAATCTACCTTTCCAAAATCAATGGGACTAATTGATCTAAAAAAAAAAAATCTTTAGGGTTAAATAAATCACCATTACTCAAGATGAAATTTATAAGTAAATTTTTCATTTTAATAATTACTTATAACCAAACCAAATCAAATGGAATTAAACTTTGTGTATCAATCAATTGGGTCTACTAATTCGTATATTTTTTTTAATAGTTATTTATATTCTTAAAAAAACAAGAATATAAAATGCAAAATTTAGTCAGAATTTTTTAACAAAAAATAAAATCTAAAAACATCCCACTTTCTTAAATATTATAATTAAAAAAAATAAAAAAATCTCACCATTTCCTGGGACATACTTTTTTAAGTTTATTATAATGAGATTCACTTATTCCTTCTCTATAATTCTTGTCATCCAAACATAATCAAATAGAAAGAATTGGTCCATGAAAGAGATATCAGATAAATTCGTGAACTTATTTTTATCCATTCAATGCTATTGTTGGCTTATTTTTCCTAAGAAGGAAAATATCATAAATATGAGCGTGCCAGCAAGGATTGAGAAATCCTTACAGATTAAATTCAAGCCAATTATCAAGCAATTGTGTTGACGGTTCTTTTGCCTCAACAAAGAAGACTTCAAAATTGCCAAAGTGTAGAGAAAAGAAAAATTAAAAGAAGACTAAGGGAGACGAAGAAAAACGATTGAGTGAACAATCAAAGGAATAATTACTTACCTCTACTCCTATGCTTTGAAAAAGAAGTACTGAAAATAAATGCTTCGAACTATAAATCTATGTTAAACTACTCCTAAGATAAGGAAAATGACAAGAAATATTGAAATCAATTGTCTTTGATTTGAATTCTAGATCCTTTACAATGTAGTCATGAATGACTATTTATAGGCAAATATTTGTAGGAAATAACTACCCAATAACCACCTTAAACTACCCACTTTTCCATCTTCATTCCCACAATGCCATATATCCCTCCATGTCTTCATAACTTCCTTTAACCTCCAATTCATTCTCCATGTTCTCTATTTAATTCTCCATCATCTTTTCATATTTCATAACTTCTCATAATCTCTAAATGAGTAAAAGGATGCCACATGTCCTACAATTATATAAATAATAATAAAATTACAGATTTATGGTGCTAACATTACCCCTCGCGGCCCTTAAAAATGATGTTTACTTGAATTTTTGAAGGGCCGAACCAAGCACATGACTAACCTAAACAGCAAAGTGCTTTGAATGATATAACAACACCAATATAAGTGCTTCGAATGAGCATGAAATTATGGCTAGATGACCCACCAATAAAGTGCTTCGAATGAGCATGAAATTATGACTAGATGACCAATAACAAGTTTCAAAGGTGGTATAAAAGACCAAATTAATCGTTCGAAGGTCTTGCGGTACAACTTTGAAGGAACAACATCACCCCTCGAAGGTTGGAAGCATTGATATAGGATGATAATACTTACAATGAAGTTTCAAGGTTAGGCTTGATACTTTGAATGTATCTTCGAAGCTTTATATAGTTTCGAAGGTGAAGTAATCAACCTTCGAAATAACTCTTGATGCTTCGAATGTATCTTCAAAGCTTTATACAACTTCGAAGGTGAAGTAATCAGCCTTCAAAGCAACTCTTGATGCTTCGAATGTATCTTTGATGCTTTGATTGTGTACATACAAACAACTGGCCATCAATTTGAAAAGATAAGTCATTCTCAACCACTTATTTAAATGCATAGGCTTTTCCTAGCCTAGTTCATGCATTTTAAATAGTCATCCCCTATTCTTAGTGCTTCAAACTCATAAGAACAATTTGTTAATTTTATTAGCCATATCATCAGAATTATATTTTGGTGTGATCCACAAATCCAAAGCAGGTTTTGAACAACACGAACCATAGTATAAGATGGCCTTAAAAATACAAACAACTTGACATTTTGAACAATTTCAAAAAATTCAAATTCATGAACATTAAATTGTTCATCATTCTTAGCCATGTTTGGGTTGAGAACATGTTCTTTAGCCAAATAATTTTCATCATTTATTGACAAATGGGGCTGTTTTTCCATTTTAGCCACTAAAGGCTTATGATAACCCTCTTTGTGAGTTTCATCATTTTTTGGCCTAATGGGTTGTTCCATTTTAGCCATTAATGGCTTATGAAAATCCTTCATAGACATGTTGTTTCCATGATTTGACTCTCTAAGAATGATTTTTTCAACCCCCCGAGCTCTATATGGAACATCATTTTTAGCCATGTTTGACTCAACAACATACTTTTTATCAAAGTTATTTTCATAAGTTGGCTTTTTTAAAATGGGTTTTTCGACTCCCCGAGCCATTGATGAAATTATATTTTCACTAATTTCAGTCACAAATGACTTAAAAACATTTTGTAAAACCCCACAAAATTCAGTCATTAAAGACTTGACAAAAAGGGTTAATAACTCATGTCTCTATTGGCAAATTTCTACATCAAGTTGATAAGTTACTCAATTTAAGTGGTGTATTTTTTGTTTTACCAAATAATATGGTAATGAAGAAACAACTTGGAAATTTTTTTCATCGAGAAAATGGATCTTTTCTTGAAGATCCAAAATTTTTCTTTCACGCCAATATATTTCATATTGACAAGTTCGAATGGCGAAATCCAAATCGTTTGTCATTTCTTACACTTGGCAGTCCCACCGGGCATGCCAAAAATTGTTGGCTTATTTTTCCTAAGAAGGAAAATATCATAAATACGAGTGTGCCAGCAAAGATTGAAAAATCCTTACAGATTAAATTCAAGCCAATTATCAAGCAATTGTGTTGACGGTTCTTTTGCCTCAACAAATAGGACTTCAAAATTGCCAAAGTGTAGAGAAAAGAAAAATTAAACGAAGACTGAGGGAGACGAAGAAAAATGATTGAGTGAACAATCAAAGGAATAATTACTTACCTCTACTCCTATGCTTTGAAAAGGAAGTGCTGAAAATAAATACTTCGAACTATAAATCTATGTTAAACTACTCCTAAGATCAGGAAAATTACAAGAAATATTGAAATCAATTGTCTTTGATTTGAATTCTGGATCCTTTATAATGAAGTCATGAATGACTATTTATAGGCAAATATTTGTAGGAAATAACTACCCAATAACCACCTAAAACTACCCACCTTTCCATCTTCATTCCCACAATACCACATATCCTTCCATGTCTTCATAACTTCCTTTAACCTCCAATTCATTCTCCATGTTCTCCATTTAATTCTCTATCATCTTTTCATATTTCATAACTTCTCATAACCTCTAAATGAGTAGGAGGATGCCACATGTCCTGCAATTATATAAATAATAAATAATAATAAAATTACAGATTTATGGTGCTAACAGCTATACAATTCAATTTGAGAATATTCCTAAAATTCAAGTCTCTTCATTTCTTTAACCATTGAAAAAAATAAAAATAAAATAAAATAAAAAACCTTAATTTTTACTTCTTCTATCTCTTCATCTCCTCTCATTTGTGTCATACTAAAGAGCAAAAAATAAAAAAAAAGATAAAAAAGCAAATATAAAAAAGAAAATAGAGCAAAAGTTATATATATTATGTGAAGGAATTCATCATTCATTGGGAATCAAAATTGTTTGTCTCAGTTGATTCCAGACTTTGTTTGGGAAAGTCTCATGGACCTTGACTTCAATTCCACACCAGTGGTTCATCATCGTCTATTGCACACTTTGCACAAAAATTTATATATTATAAACATTTAATATACTATTTATAAGCTTCATACTTAATGTTTCATTTTCATGTTATTTAGGTTATAAATTTAAATATAGATTTAAAAAATAAATAAAATTAACTTATATTTCATTCATATTGTTTATATATTTTCTCTTTTTCTTTTTAAATTTCTAGTAAAATTCATAATCTAAACATAACATTCAAGTGTTCTGGCATTTATTGACGTTTCATTTGGCTTGTTTTGACCAAAAATATTTTCGAACTAAAACTATATTTTACAGAATTGATTTTGTCAAAAAATATCTTTCGAAGAAAATATTTTCATGTGTTTGGCTATGTGATGGCAGTCGTGGTGTGGTGTTAGGGGGTATTTACAATCGGAAAACCATAGCACCAATTCTTCTCCTCCTCCTCCTCCTAATCTTTATGTTGTTTTTCAACGGGGCTAACAACCCTTTGATCTACATATATATAGATATATATAAATCCTAAGGATATGAGATGGGACTGGGCCTAAATAAAATAACTACTAAAACGGGCCTAAATAAAATAACTACTAAAACAGGCCTTATACTTCCATATCACATGTTCACCTATAAAATAATAAACACACCAAGATAGACCATGGCCCAAAACTTTATGAATCACAATCATAATTTTGGACTCATACCAGCCAATCTTTCTGAATCACTTTCAACCTATTTTTTACAAACCAAACAAAATATAATCAATGACTGCCTAATTAAGAACAAATTCTTGCATTACCTTCTCTCTAACTGGAACTGGAATTGGAACCCTAACTCTAGCTCTTCTTCTACCAACAACAACAACAACAACAACAACAACCATTGCAACTGGTATGGTATCCACCGCGACTCTACCTCTGAAAGAGTTATTGCTATTAACATCACTTTCTCGCGTTCCCTTATTTCCCTCCCTCTTCGAAACCCTTTCCATTTGTATTGGAAACCTACCTGAGCTTCACACTCTCTCCCTTCCCCACAATCTACTCTCCGGTTTGATTCCATCTCAAATCGACAACATTCGGTCTTTGCAAATCCTTGAGCTCCAAGGAAAGAATTTCTCCGGATGCATTCCTTATCAGATAACATACCTCTCCTATCTCCACTTCCTTAATTTATCTTATGATACGTTCTCTGATCTTATTTCGGATACTTTGATTGGTTTCGCCAAAGTAAATACTCTTGATTGCTCCAATAATCAGCTTTCAAGTCCAATTGATCTCCATAAATTTGATGCTATATCTAAATATGAGTCTCTCAATCATTTGAAGCTCTCTAATAACTATTTTGTCAGAGTTGTTCCTTCTATTATCGGCAAATGCTCCAACTTGAGAACCTTTTTGCTCGATGGAAACATTTTCCAAGGTCCTATTCCTCTCGAGTTAGGCCAAATTCACCAACTCCAAATTCTTAACGTTTCCATAAATAGTATCACCGATAGGTTTCCTACACAACTAGCCAACTGCTGAAAGCTTTCTTTTTTCATGTTGACCAATTTGGCTGATCCCCAATCCGACCAAAATAGTTCCTCCGCTGCCAATGGTGGTTGTAGTGTTGGAGAATTCAATGCCTTTGACCATGGTATACCTTATGAGGTGTTGTTGCTTCCAAACCTTCATATATTTTGGGCGCCAAAGGCAAATCTCAAGGGTAGGTTGCCTGATAACTAGAGGAGCGATAACAACAATAATACCTTTTATTGATCCCTGAGCGTAGTCAATCTGGAGCAAAATTATTTTACTGGTGACCTACCTCAGAATATGGTAGAAGCGTGCAAAAATTTCACTGGTATTTGAGTTAAAATGGTTTACAAGGGTACCTTCTTTGGCAGCTACAAGTTCTATGTATGGTGTATTTCAATATCAGCAGAAATTCATTGTCAGGTCTTCTTCCAAGATTTAGCAACAACACTAGTTGTGATATTAGCAAGATTTCATGTGGGAAAGATCCTAACTTGTTATACGAGGAAGATGTTTAGAAAGCCTACTCTAACATACCTATTTGAGGTTCTTAGATGAACATCTTCTTCGAATCCGACTTAGATGATCATTTATCTATGGTCGTTCATGATTTTAGTTGGAATGGCTTCTCTTGTTCTCTGTCTTTCTTCTCATTTACGAATAAGTTCTTCCTGGCCATTGGTAAGACCTCATACAGATTGTTGGTGAACAATAATATGTTTAATGGGTCTCTTCCAGGATTACTGTTTTCAAACTGTAATGATCTGCAGAGCTTTTTAGTTAACTTGAGTACTAACCAAATATCTGGTGCACTATGCCCAAAGTTGCTCCTTGATTGCATATATTTAACTGTTTTTGAAATAGCACGGAACCGTATTGGTGGGTCAATACCTCCCAAGATTAGTATCTTGAAAGATGCTTCAATTTCTCAATTTAAGTAGAAACTTGCTGTCTGGATCCCTTTCTATTCAGTTGGGAGAGTTTAAGGATTTGGAGTTGATTTCTCTCCAAGACAACAATTTGACTGGAGAAATCCCAACTCAACTTGATCAATTAACTTCTCTTATGGTTTTAGATCTCTCTCAAAATGCCCTAACTGGATCCATCCCTGGAAGCTTAGCCAATGCTTTCAAGTTATGTTGCTGGATCACAACAGGCTTTCTGGGGAGGAACTTGCATCTTTTTCAAAGCTTCTTATTCAACTAGATCTTTCTTTCAATAACCTTTCAGGTCATATACATCATCTTTAGCACGCAAATGATTCTAATTGTTTTGGAAGGAAATGATTTTTAAGTTTGTGCCGAACTGGTACTCAGCACCACTAACTGGGCTTCTAGTCCCACTTTAAGTTCAGAAGTGGCACAATCTAAGTAAACTGAAGTCTTTTGTAATAGTGATGGCCATTTCTGCATCTTTTGTGCTTTTTGTCTTAGTAGTTATAGTTCTTTTCCTCCTTATTGGAAGGGGAAAGCTTAGTAGACTCACTAGCCTGAAAAAGAAAGTTGTAGTGACCTTTGCATATGCTCCAACTAAACTAAATTACGACAACGTGGTTAGAGCAATTGAGAATTTCAGTATCCGCAACCTAATTGGCACAGGAGGCTTTGGGTCAACTTACAAGGTAGAATTGGACCCAAGCTTCCTTGCAGTTGTGAAGAGGCTCTCAATTGGTAGATTTCAAGGCATTCGGCAGTTTAATGCAGAGATACGACCTTTAGGAAGAAAATTCGGCATAAGAACCTTGTGAATCTCATTGGGTACTACGTGGGAGAAACTGAGATGTTCTTGATTTACAACTATCTTTCTGGTGGAAATCTTGAAACCTTCATACATGAAAGGTCAGGCAACAATGTAGAATGGTCAGTGATCCACAAGATAGCTATTGACATGGTCCAAGCTTTGTCTTTCCTTCATTACTCTTGTGTTTCCCGCATAGTTCATCGTGACATCAAGCCTAGCAACATCTTACTTTATGAGGAGTTTAATGCGTACCTGCTAGACTTTAGATTAGCTCAGCTTCTAGAAGTTTTTGAGACCCATGCTACCACAGTTGTAACAAGCGCATTTGGGTATGTTGCACCAGAATATGCAACCACTTGCAGGGTTTCTGACAAGGCAGATGCTTATAGTTTTGGGGTTGTGCTCTTGGAACTGATGTCATGAAAGCAATCCCTCAATCCATCATTTTCTAAGTATGGTAATGGGTTCAATATTGTTGCATGGGCTAAATTGCTAATCAAGAAGGGATGTTCTTCTGAGCTCTTCTCCCTAGAATTGTGGGAAGCTAGGCCTAAAGAGAGTTTGTTGGGGATTTTGAGACTTGCATCATTTGCACAGTGGAATCGCTTTCTATTCGCCCATCAATGAATCAAGTCCTTGAGAAACTAAAGCGGCTTAATTCCTAAAAAACGATCACCTTTTTATCAACTCCTGGTATTGGACAATAATAAGAAGGTCATCATGCGTTGTCTATTGTAACAACCCTGGCCTATGATTAGCATTAATTCATGATTAAGCATGCTAAGTAAATGATTAAAATGAAATCTCAAATTGATTATGTGAGTGTGTTGTCTAATTGTATTTCTATTTGTTCGATATAGAATGATCTGTTCATGTTTTAATTTCGAGTTGCGAATTGAAAACCTTATCAGCGACAGATTCAGAAATTGATTGGTGTTATATGATAATTAGGAATTATAGAATTTTATGGTAAGTATAATTGAAATTCGATTTGGGATGATTAAATTAAAATTTATAATGCTAATTAATTTAAGTTAAGTTAAATTACATGGTTACCATTAGTGGGTCTTACAAGACCATTTGTCTTCATGCTTATTTGACACACCATTAGCCTCATTTTTCTTGCACAAACCGTGAGAGAGAGAGAGAGAGAGTAGAAGGAGAATTGGATTCAACTACGCAATTGTTTGAAACTTAGAAGAAATTGAAGAGGACTTGCAAAATTGAGCTACTACACTTGGGAATTCAAGACTTAAGGTAGGAATTCACCCTCTTAATTGTGAATTTAAATTGTTCATGCATGGTTCATGGAGAAATTGGAGACTAAAGTCAAGAAATAGCCTAAGGAGTAGATTTGAGAATCAATTCATCCATGCATGTCCATGGAATGGAATTTTGAAGTTGTTTTCATGAAATTCACACATGCATGTTCATATTATAGTTGTAATCTAAGAATTCATCATGATTTTGGAAATAATAGCTCATATGATCATGTGTTGGAAGTCATGAATTCAAATAAGTACATGCATGACATAATTACACCATGTTCTTCCATCTCAAGTTGATTTTGTGTACAATTGGCATACTTTTGGGCTTTGATTTTATGAAATGATCTTCAAAACATGTTGTGTTATGAGTTTTTAAGTATTTTCCGGAGAATTGGCCTAAAATGATGAGTTTTGGCATATTAAACCCATGGCTTGAGGTTTGGGATCAAATCTGGAAAACCCAGAATTTGGCTTCCTCGCTCAAGCGAGGGATTCCACGCTCGAGCGACCACCCTTGTTTTCAGACTTGCGCTCGAGCGACGGGATGCTGGCTCGAGCATAAATTGCAAGCTCTCAAGTTTTTGCGTGTGCAGAAGCAGGCTCGAGCGACAAGACTTGCGCTCGAGCGAAGAACTGTGTCTCACGCTCGAGCGAGCATCGAGCGGAGATTTTCAACAGCCAGTACTTTCCATATTTTTGCAGATCGCTCGAGCGAAGGAGTCTACGCTCGAGTGACCAAGCACATTCTGCATGTCCACTCGAGCAAAGGAAGCCACGCTCGAGCGAGACCCCTGTTTTCAGCAAGTTTTGAAAAATGTGTTTGAGTACATCTTCGTATCCGCATTCCATCCTAGGCATTCCTAGGCTATGTGTAAGACATCATAATGAGGATAATGATTTAGAACCACACCAAAACAAGCAAGGCACTAAGTTATTAATTCCGGATGTGTGATTAGGTGTGTGTCCATCCTGTAACTGTGTAGGGTGCGCACCTCAAGGAAGCTGAATAGCCCGCTTACAGCCCTATTATCTGTGAGTAACATTGTTGTAAAGATATGTTCAATCGTATTTATTTTCTGATTGATAAATCATATTGCTTTCTGAAATGATACTTTTTATTGATTGAATGATGATCCTATTTTGAACTGTATTCGTGGCATCCATAGTATATTGCTATTGTTATTGATATTGTTATCGTTATTGTTGCAGAGATCTCTATCAGTTCCAAATCTTGGAACCATTGTTATTGTATGACCGCCATCAATTGATTGTTCGGTCTTTTAAGACCTAGTGTATTGTTGCTATTGGATGTACCACGTATAACTTAACGAATATGATGGATCAACTTGATCGAATGGAGTGATTGAATGACAAATGATATTGATTGAAAATGTTCTAATGCTAATCGGTTGTTTTAAAGATTGTAAGGACATCATTTTGAACCTCTTTATACATTTGTTATTCACTGGGCTTTAGCTCACAGTTTATATATATATATATATGTAGGTGGCCACTGACCAGACCAGAGCTAGAGGCGCCGACTTAGATTCATGTTTTGTCAAGCCAACCATCGCACCTTATGTCGAGGCTCCGAACCTACACGAGTCAAGGCTGTTTTGCGGTGTTTCAGATTTACCCTTTTTGTCCCTGTTAATGTAAAGAATGTTTAAGACTTTGACTGTACAATTATTTCAAAGGGGTTATGTCCCTAACCCGTATGCTACAATGTACATGTATTTTTGGCATATGTCTATAGCTATGTGCATGGAAGCTTTTTCCCATTCAGGTTTTCACAGCTCATTGGACATCTTTTTTTTATTATTGATTGGCTTCCGCCAGCCCCATTATACTGTATTATTTTCATTACTGTTAAGCAGGCCTTTGGTAATAACGGATTACTGGCCGGTTACGATGTTAAACCCTTAGGGGCGGGTTTGGGTCGTGATATCTATGCTACTGAGGTCAGGTCATTCGTTGATGGGTTTAATCATTATCATATCTTTCTTCTGATTCTAGAATTGCAAATATATTTCTTGGCTTCAGCTTAATACTTCATTATTCATATCATCAAACTTCATTTTCAGAAATATAATCTTGCATATTTATTTTTTTTGGTTTCAAAATTTCTGCAGAATTTTAAAGTGTGAAACACAGTTAAATGCATCTTCTTGGTCAATAGCAGAGAATCAGAAATTTGCATCTTTGACTGGAACCTATAACTTGAAATCCATTTCTGCAATAGTGCCCATAGATATGATAATTAATGTATTACATCCAATTACTCTGGAGACTACGCAATTTTCTCAATCTACCAAACAACTATTCTTGACTTGTCCTGTCCTCAATTTTCATGTTTTGCAATCTATATATTTTGCAATATACGTAATGTGTATGCATGTGACCTCATGGGCATGCTAGCTAGAATGTTATCTGAGAAGCATGGCTAACCTCCAAGAATGCAACATTTAGTGTAGTGTTAATCTAAAGCCCTGCTTGATGGCTTTTACATTAATCATTGATATCTTGTTCTCTAGTAACTTTTTGTTTTTTACAGGTAACGTAACTCACACACATGGAGCTTTCATCACTAAGCATCATGGTTTGGTGGTTCTTCACATGACTTAAAGTTGCACACAATTTGCATTAAACTTTCCCATTTTCTTTGCTTTTGATCAAAGTGATAAGCTACCTCATGCACCTTTTTCCTTTTGCAGAATCAATCAGCATGTTGTTGACGCAGCAGAGCATATAGGAAGCCTTATGTCGGTATTGGCAGTGTAAAACCAATTACTAGTTGGACATTCTGTTGTCATGCTGAATTCAGTGGGGCTATAAATATACTGCACTTGTTCGTTGCTGCTTAATTTGAGCTGCCAATTCATGTGGTTTAGCAATTTTGAATTGATAGTACACTGGAAACATTGTATATAATAACACATCTTATATTATTCAATTTGCATAACTTTCTTGGTATAATTTATGAGTTGGAAAACAATACTCTCTCAACACCATCTCTAAACCACCAGAGCAATAAATATGGATGCTGGCACCTACAATCCCTCTCCATAATAAAACCTCAGCTTTGAAGTTTGAGGGATGGGATTGTAAGAAACTGGACCTTTTTACTACTACCAACTCAATCACCACCATATATCAATATCATTAACCATCTGACAACAGGATTATGAATCCATTAGGGAAAGCTTGGTAGTGGGCCGCATAATACTTGATACAACTAATTAATTTACTTCCCAATAAAAACAAGAAAAGAAGACTATATTTACACCTTGCAGGTAAAAACTTAATCAAATGCTCTTGAATCTGTGTTATTGAAAAGGTTTTCCCATAAAATGGCAACATAAACATTTACATTATTTAGGACACCTTGGAAAGTCAAGTAGACAATGTAAACGAAAAATTAAATGATAAATAAATTTATAAAGAGAAAAAGGAACGAAAAGCTCACTCTAAAAGCCTTACATATACTAATGGACTAGTGAAAAAGAAAACAAACCCTAAGCACACATCCATCTGGTGCTCGAGAGCAGGATGATTGTTGCATTGCATATGGAGATCTTAGGTAGAGAATTTCAAAGCACTCTCTCAGCCAAACATGGGAGCAGCAGCAGTAGCAACAACAACTTAGGTTCCCAAAATAACATCAAGGAGCAATAGCACTCTGATTACCCTTAAGAACAAGGTCCTCAACGGTGGTGCCAATGATCTCATTAGCACGCATAAGACTGATACAGTAATATCTTCCAATTGAATCCTATATTGAAATATTACACTCTCATCAAAAGAACAAAACCACAAAAAAAAAAAAAAAAAATCTAACAACGATATTTAGGTCAGCAGGTATCAATTAGGATTTGCATATAGAATGCTTTACTGAAACTCTATCTTGCGGAGAGTAATATTATCAAATTATCTGTATCTAACTACAAAAATGTACATCGTACGTGTACCATAGGCAGAGATAAAGCATCACACTAGGGCCATAATTCATCCAGTTCAATGAACAAATCACATGTCTAGCAAAGCTAGATCCCTTAGGAGGGTAGCGTTTCCGCTCAGTGCATCCCCTTACTAGTGTTAAACTAACAAAAATTCATTTGAATTGAAGAGAGAATAAACATATTAATTCCAATATCACCCACGTTACCAGGAAGGAGAAAAGGATGATCTCACCCGAGCAACAATGCCTAATTTCTCTTGCTTCTGAACTGCATCATCCACATCAAAATTACATCTCTCACCAAATTCTTCCTTGATTAGTTCTTCACACCGCAGGTCAAGATCCTATTTCACAGTATCACGAGTCATGCATCAACAATTTTGCAGAAAATACTGGAATCGGTAAATGAACATTGCAAAAGGCAACGAGAAAGTAATGTAAAATACCTGTCGAGTAGCTTTGCCCTGTTCCATTAATATAAAAAATGAAATGATTACCTCTTTTACCTGTACATTCAAATAACAAGATTTTATGAGCAACTGGCTTTGTGCAATAACTTACATCAAGGTTGAGAAATTCTTGATTGACTAGCAAGCCTTGTTGAATCAGATTCAAGATTCATCCAATGATCCATATAATTAAAAGCTTCAATGAAAACCTAGTAATGATGGAACACTGATCTAAATTCCCTTTTAAACCACAGTTTAGACACTATATATTTATGAACCAGCTTAGGTAAGTTTCAGATAGTTTACTAGTTGACTGTGTGAAGTACTAATAATTTTGACACAGGTGATGCAAATTAATTTTGGAGTGAATAACACTTTACTCCTCGTGGTTTGATTTGTAACACTACAACCTAGGGAGTAAAACACCAAAGTTGAAAATTTGATGTTTTCTATCTCAATCATTCGAAAAACTAATACTTGATATTTTTTATTTTTATCTGAATTACTTAATATTTAAAATTGCATTTTTTCCCTTACGCATTTCTCCCTTTCTGATTCTTTTTTTCTCACTTTGCTCTCTGTAACTCTGTAGTCTCAATGTGCACTCTGTAGCCAAAGCTAGAATTTGAGTTTTGACTTTTCTTTTCTTTTTGATTTGGGTTTTGATTTGTACTTTTATAACAATATGAGTTGAGGAGGAGGGAGGGAGGGAGGGAGGGAGGGAGGGTGGGGTGTGGGGGTAGCAACAGGGTGGGGGAGGGGAGAGGGAGATACACAGGGCCGGAGAAGGGGAGAGGAAACTGCGACAGAGCTTGAGAGGAGGAAGGGGGAAGCGACTGGGCTATGGAAGGGCTATGGCAACGAGGGTGGAGGGAGGAAAGGGAAATGACAAGGTGAGGGGAGGATGGGGGGAGGGCGATGCTGGAGGGGGAGAGGAGGGTGGTCCTACAGTAGGGGAGGGGAATCGATGGGGTGAGGGAAGGAAAAAGAAAGGTGGAGCTGCAAGAGGAAATCAACAGGGGTTGGGAGAGAGAAGGGAGGAGGATGGTACTGCCGGGATGTGGATCTAGTGTCATGGCGGTTTCAAGTGATGGTAGTGGTTGTAACAAGCCCGCGGGGGACCTCACTACAGCTCGGACTCGACTTTGTAGTCACGGTTCTAAATCTGAACCAAAGAGTCCAAATCCGGCAAATCGTTTTAAGAAAACAGATTTTTGAAAGAAGTGCCAAACATGGACTGCTTTGCCAGATACAGAGTCGCCACCTAAATATTTTATTTTGGGAAATTTAGGAAACCCTGACTCGGTGCCAAAAGGCCACGTGTCCGTCATCACCAAAGTTGCCTCGGCTCGGGAACTTGGGTACGATTAGGGAAGGTCACTTCGTGAGCACCCCCGCTCGCCCGATCATAGACCGGCCTCTACTAACCATGATATCTAGTTTTGAAAACTTTGTGGGTTCTTATACCAGTTATTAGCCTAGGTTACTATGTGATGCACACAGCATATAAGTATAGACTGGGTCGTCCGAATTGGAACAAAACATTTCATGCTTGTTTATTTGAAAATGGTTTGATGATGCTACTCGCAAGTAGGCTAAGACGTGGATTTGCCACCCTCAGGTGGGCTTAGAAAACATGATTTTGCCACTATCTAGTGGGCTTAAAACACACATTTAATGAATTATTCCAATTCAAATAACCCAACCTTCACCCACAGGCATTCAGGCAGTTATATCACATAAGCATATAGCCTCATGGTAAGCATGCTATTCATGGCAGTCACTCACACGCATGCAAGGATGCTAAAGCATAAAACTTACCGAGTACTCCAAGCCAAAATGGAAATTACATTAGAAATCATGCATGATCCTAAGTATACAAAAATGCCTAATGCAACACATGCAAAATGCAACTATAGCAGGCTCGGCTATTCTAAATATGGCATATGAAATGCTACAGCTAACATGTATTCAATTTGGAATTGAAAATACAATGCAGTTAGTATGATGCGCCGAGCCCGGTGCATGCAATACATATGAATGATGCAAACATGCTGTCATACTGTATGCTAATTTAAACATGCCCTAATCTAACCATCAAAAGCGGATAAATAAAAGGGAGAAAGACGTGGGGTTGGAAGACATACAACATACACACGCACACTTATTACAGTTGTGGCCCTCGCGCAGAGGGTCCGAATAAATATACAGTCCCAAATAAAAGAATATTACAGTCCAAATATTACAGTCCGAATATGAGAATATTACAGAATCCTAATTAATTAATGAATTAACTAAGAAAGCAAATAAAACTGGCGTGCAAGCCAGGGACTGCCTTGCTTCTGATGGATGATGCATGTCCGGATTGTCTTGCGCGGAAATCCACCGGAATGCCCCAATTAGCCTCTGTTTACACCTGTTCTTGAAATGCGTATCAAGCCCCAAAAGGTTGCTGATTCCTGGTTTTGCTGCAACAGAGAGCAGGAAAGGGGCATAGCAATGTATTTGCACAGATATATGCATGTCTCGATCCTCGTGCCACCAATCACGCATACCGAGGCATGATGGTCGAGGAGTCGAAATGCACAACTCAATATAGGATGAATGCACATGAAACTACAGCTAAAACCTAACTCCATCATGGACAATCCGGAGTGTCGGTGACTAGGGGAATTGAGACACATTCCGTCACTCGGAGTACGAAATGTACCTCGTTTCCCGTGCCCGGGCTAACTCCTATTCCGGACACGATGCAATATGCATGATATGCGTGAAATGCAACTAAGATGCAATCCTAACATACACAATGCTATGAAAATGAGATGTCTCGAAATGCGTGCACACGGGCACGCAAACCGAGAAAATGACAGAATGCACTGAAAATGAGGTGCCTAGAAATATGTGCACGCGGGTACGCAAACCGAGGCGATGATAGGTGTCTCGAAATACGTGCACGCAGGCACGCAAACCGAGGCGATGATAGGTGCAATGAAAACGAGATGCCTCGAAATGCGTGCACACGGGCACGCAAACCGAGGCAATGGTAAATGCTATGAAAATGAGGTGCCTCGAAATGCGTGCACACGGGCACGCAAACCGAGGCAATGCATACGCAATGCAAATGACATGGAAAATGAAGTATGGACTTATACTAACATGAGAGAGCTTCAGCCGCACTCACATAACATGCCGATGGCAGAAAATGAAGTGCCACGAAATGCGTGCACACGGGCACGCAAACCGAGGCAATGACGGAATGCGATGAAATGACATGGAATGGATAGCAATCATTCTAATGGAATTTCAGCAGTAAAATATGGGGGAAAACAGTCCCGAAATGAGGTGAAATGACATGAAATGCATGGAATTGTCCCGAAAGGCGAATTTAGGCACCCGAAATGGCCTATAGCTATGCCAAACATGCACAATATGGACATGCAATGCAAAGACAGAAGCTAGACAGTCCCAAAAGATGCACTTTCACAGTTATAAACATGGCCAAACAGCAAGCATAGGTATGGCAAAAATGGCATGCAAGAATAGGGGCCAAAAGAGGGGTAATGAAGCAAGTGATATAAGCAAAACCCAAACTGAAAAATTTCCTTCTACAACATTGAAGAAGGACCAAAAATATGAATATTTACAGTATATGGCAGACCTCAAATCAGTATACAAACATGATAGAAATGTGATACAAAATAAGGCTCAAAAGTGGCTATAACATGAGGTATACAAAATAATCACGAAACAGCCAAAGACCCTTAATAAAACATGTAGAATGGACCAAAATAAGCACTTTTCCAGAACTGTAAAATGGCCAAAAACAAAATCATGGTAGGCTAACTAAACATGCAAGAATGGGGAATAAAAGAGAGATATAACATGAAGTGACCTATGGAGACCCCAAACCATGAAAGGACCTAAATGAAACATGAATTATGGACCAAAATAAGAACTTTTACAGAACTGTAAAATGGCCAAAAACAAAAGCATGGTAGGCTGCCATTGCATGCAAGAATGGGGAAGAAAAGAGGAGTATAAAGGTAGGTATAACATGGAAACCCCAAATGGGGTTGAGCCCTTCTTCAATGTTGAAGAGGGGCTCAAAATAAGCCTAATATCAGTTTACAACATGCTCGGAAATAAATTGCTCATGGGCCAAAAATAGTATGCAAAATCATGACATATAAGAGGATCAATGAAGCAAGTGTATTATGGAGGGCTCAAACAGGGTTGAGCCCTTAATGAAAAGTGAAGATGAGCTCAAAATAGGCCCCTTTTCAGTTTTGGTCGGAGCTCAAATTAATAAGCATGTATGGCTTAGAGATGGTGCAAGAATGAGCTAGAAAAGAGGGAAATTGGACTTACCTTTGAAGACCAACACTTTTGTTGCTTCTTGGACCAGATTTGGTGACTCTAAGCTGCTGGAATTCTTCCCCTTGCTACTGGAATGGAAGGGTGGTGGTAGAGCTTGAAGATGATGAAGAAATGGAACCCAAAACTTGAAGGAAATGGGGTGCTATGTATGTATCTCCTCCAAGCAAGCCTTGTAACCCCTTTTCTTGAGTTGGGAGGCCAGCAAAATTTAAGAGAGAGAGAGAAGAGCCTCCTCTAAAGTGTAGTGAAAAATGAGCCTTTTTCTTCTTTCAAAAGGGGCCCCGGATGTAGATATTTTTTGGGGGAAAACCAAGGCACAGCTGGAATGCACTCAACCTGAAGAAGCAGGCCGGCCAGTTACTTTTTCTGCAGATGGCCGGCCAGCCACTTAACATAGCCGGCCGGCTAGGTCAAAGAAAAAAACGGCCGGCCGGCCAGAAAAAATGGCCGGTCACCCCCTAGGATGAAGCCCCAGAAGTTATCTTTCCAATGGCGCAAACCTTGCATTAAAATTCCTCCTGTAGAAAAAGTTATGCCCTTTTCCGTGAAGCCGCGCAGATTCAGTCCAAGCGGACTTCAACCAACCACATCTCTCCCCCCCAGACTTGGACTTGGGAGATTCTTGAGTGCAAAATGAAGCCCCGGAAGTAAGCTTTCCAATGGTGGTGGCCTCATATCTTAATTCTTCTTGTGCAAAGAGTTACGCCCGTTTCGGTGAAGCCGCGCAGCTTTTTCTCCTTCCCGGATTCATGCTGAACCACTTTTGACCAAAAAGAAGTTGGCTTTTCGACAAAATTACTGGCCTCCCACCAACTTTTGGTGTCCTCCCATGTGTGTAGATCACATATATGTGGTTTGGGGTTGGCAACAGTGACTCCAGGGTGTTCAACATTGGCCCAGAAGAGGAGGGGCAAAAATGGAAAGAAAAATTAATGGCCGGCCATAAACTTTTAGGATCCTCCCAAGTGTGTAGATCACAAATATGTGGTTGAAAATTGGCAACACTAACCCCAGGGTGTTCAACATTGGCCCGGAAGAGAGGGGTAAAAAAGTAATTTTACAATTACTGGCCGGCCATGGGTTTTTAGGGTCCTCCCAGGTGTGTAGATCACAAATATGTGGTTGAAAGTTGGCAACACTAACCCCAGGGTGTTCAACATTAGCCCGGAAGTTGGAAAAACGGGCGCCGGGAGGCTCCGGAGGAGAGATAACTGGTTGCTACAACAATTACTAGCCTCCCACCCTTCAGTGACCTTCCTGGTGATAAAACAGAGGTACCTGCCAAAAATGAACGAAAACCGATGCAAAACGAATGTTCGGGGGCCAAAACACGCAGTTCGGGGCCTCGGAAACTGCCCGTTAAACACCGAAAGTGGCGTTCGGCCACGAAGTGGGTTTCTCAGACCCCAGTGTCCCTCAAAAGGGAGAAAATAAGATGTATGCCAAAAATCAGAGCAAACGGAGATGGTTAGACGGTCCCGAACTGAGGCACACGGCCTGACGGCTCCGAAAACCGGGAACCGGACTCCGAAATGGGCAAAATGGCCTACGGCCACCAAATGTAGCCTACGGACATTGAGAGATGGTCTACGGGACCTCTCCCTCCCCTTAGGAAAAGAAATAGAGAAAATCGAGTCTGGTTCGCAAACCGAGGCAAGGCACCGAAGAAGGTCCGGAAGTCTGGAGGCGGGGCTCGCAGCCGCGACTCTGAAACTTCTGAACGAGCACATTATGCAATATCACCAAGTACTCAACTGGTGACGTCTGAGTCTCAAGGTCGGTCAAAAATGGGGTGTCTACAGTGGTACAACAGTTGTGTTTTGACTAGTGGTGTGGTTTCAGGTGGTAACTATAATGATTTTGGCTAGTGGTGATGCTATGGTAGATGAGAGAAGAAAGAGAGAAAAAGAAGACATGAGAGAAATGAGAGAATAAAAAGGTCATTGTTGTCAATTCTTCAAGTAGAGGAAGGCAAAAAAAAAAAAGAAGCAAATTTCTAGCTAGCGCCTTACTTCCTGCTGAATCACGTCATCATATAAATGAAGAAGAGTGCCCTTTCCACTATCCAGTTGTTTGTCATACATGGACTGAGTAATTAAGTTCTGATATGTAGCCATATTTTGTTGAAACCTACAGGCAGTTGAAACATTTGGTAAATTAATACCTATGAGATCAACAGACTTTAAAGGACAAAGAACAAAGCAATGACAAAGGAAAAAGCATGATTATTATGTAAATACAGGTTGCTTGTGGCATGTACAGAGCACATGCAATCACAGCTCCAAGCCCAATGCATGAAGCAGTGGCTCTAACCAAGAAGAAATCCTACAGCAGGAGTTTCCCTGATCTGACTCACTCGTCCACTATAACAGTAGGTGGAAAGAACATGAAATATATAGAAAACTAAATATGCATTTGACTAGATCAACTTGTTATACAAGACAATTCTCAAGCAGATCCATCACATGGTAGATCACGCAGACAACATGCACGTTTGCTCAATGAACAATACATATCCACATGAATCAAAATCAAATACTGCAAACACTTTATGTGAAGTATGTCTTAGCACAGTAACCAATCACAGTTCAAAGGATGGTAAATATGGCCCAAAGATCAGCTTTAGGCATGTCGAGCGAACCCACAATTGCAACTTGTAGAAAAACATGGTATGTTTATCTAAACAAAATGGATAAAGGATGAGTAGGAAACAAGTTCCATATATCACTGCTAGAAAAAGGACATTTAGCGGCGTTTAAAAAACGCCACTATAAGTACAATAAACGTCGCTAATTCTTTTTGTGACGTTTAGTACCTAACGCCGACAATGCGACCGTCGCTATAACTTTATGACGTTTAGAAAACGTCGCTATATTACTATAGGCGGCGTTTTTAAAAATATCGCCAAATGTCCCACCCTAACGGTATTATGACGTCATTATAATTTTAGCGACGTTTTTAAAATGCCGTCACATCCTCTCTTTTTTTTTTTTTTTTAAAAAAATTATGCTAATTTTATGTGATTGAACTAAAAAAATACCTGTAATAAAACTAAATAGCACTAATATGAAATAATAATTCCCATTCAAATAGTAAATGCAACATTAATTCACTTTCCCATTCAATTTAATATCCAATCACCATTATCCACAAAATAACATATTCACAAATGATGTTTTAACATTGCCCCACAAAATAACATATCCAAAAATTGAATTCACAATTCTCAACCAAAAAATCAAATGGTCCATAAGCAAAGGACCTGATCCTTGCTGTATTTAACAATAATGTTTTTATGTGTGTAAAGCACATGCTTCTTGTTATCACTATTCTTGTCAGGATGCAACTCACCAACAAAACCTATAACATCAACAAGATGATAACATAAAGCATTGAATTAAACATCTGAAAAGACTTAAAAATTAAAAATAAGTTTAATAATACAAGAAGTACAATACAAAAAAAAAGTGAGAAATTAAAAACAATGTGACCCAATTCCAAAGATATGTTTGAAAATGTCAAAAGAAACTTCTTGTCAATCAAAAACAACAATATAAAAAAGCTTGAGCAAACATGGTGAATAATGTGGGCGCATTATAACTCAGTAACATGGAAGTCAAGGATGCTTGGCGTGTTCCAAAAATGCATTTTGTCACATGAAAATAATAGTTTTGCATTCAGGCAATAAAAAGAAAATTTATCAGGAATGAGCAGGGCAACATCCAGCTGGCAAGATCACCCAATATATGCCACCACGTGTTTGTGTAAATCCACCTTCATCAGCATTAACTTGGATTGCCTCCACCTGCATATCAAAGTATATGAGAAAACATCTAAATGATGCAAAGCCGGAAGAAAACCAACACTTCTTCAACAGGGGCATCTCAAAAAAATTGCAAATGTTGCACCAATATTCACCAAGAAAACCAGCACTTCTTCAACAAGTTCCTCTAAAGTGTAGGAGCAAGTTATTAATGAAAATTGGATTGTTCAAGGTTTCTATGTTTGGTTGCATAATCATTTTTATCATTAAAGAAGGCAACTCAGAGTTTCTGGGATTTGATCTTTTAATCATAGACCCTTGCATATCAGTGTATTGCCTATCCAGACATAGATGAGATCCATTTACAATATCAGAGTTATGTCATGAAAATATTCCATTTTTGGAAGTTAATAAGTTAATGATATCATTAACTTCCATAGATGAGATCCATGTTTGGTTGCATAACCTTCTAAAAGTGACATACAAAATAACCTTCTGTAGGTATCCCATATACTAAAATCATTGAATTATGTTGTTTTTATAACAAAACTACAAAAGTAGAGACTTCTCGGATTCCCTAGGCTCGGACGAATGCTTCCATGAAAATTATTGATTCTTAAAACAAATATACTTAACAAACTCAGATTCCCTAGGGAAGAGGGAATGTTACCAGACAATGAATTATTGTCGAGATTCAATCTGTATAGATTTTGAAGCTTTCCAATCTCACTTAGAATAGAACCACTGAATTGGTTAAGCTGCATATTCAAACTCTGCAAGCCAACAAGATTTACAATCCCGGGTGGAATGCTTCCGAATATATGATTGTGGTCTAGATTCAAATATTCAAGGTTTCTCAAGAGATTACCGATGTATTCTGGAAACTTGCAGCCAAAATTGTTGATGTTCACTTCCAAAAGATGTAAATTGGTGGCATTGATCAAAGAAAATATAAAGTTCAAGTCATCAGAACTCATATTCATATACATTGTAATATTCTACAAATTTTTTGTCCGCGGAATACAAATCCTCCCTCAGTGCTGCCTCTTCCCTCTCAATCTTCTCAATAATTACCTTTACCCTATTTAGATGATCAAAGAGAAGCACACAAGCTACAGGTAAATGAACTCCTCAGAAAGTCATTTCTGGCTATTAAAGTACACACAAAGCAAGTGATATATGGTTGCTTTAGGTAGTTTGGAAAAGTAGGTATAGACAGTTTCAAGAAAGAATAACCACCTCGACATCTAAAGAAAGCTTTCATAGTTCATGTTTTTAAGAAGAAAAATAAGAAAGGGGGAAAAAATCTTTTCCATCTTGAAGGGTAAGATTTGAGACTCATGAATCTATATTTGAGTATCCATTTTGAACTGAAATGACAGAAAAGGAAAAGCAGCAGTAACCGTTTCCAGAACAAGAAGGTCTGAGTGAATAAAATTCAAGAAAAATTTTTGTAATGCTCTCCACTCAAATGAAAAACTTGAAAAAGAAAAAATAATAGGTAAAAGAAGGATAAAAAAATGAAGAAACAACTTTAAAGCTTAAATTTTTTTAAGTGTCTCTTTGCACAATCTAATCTGCAAAAGCTTCAAATCATGTTCAGCTAAATGGCAACAAGCATACACAACATGGTACCATCATGACAAGTATATAGACCATACTGCTTTATATTGAAATTTCAAACAATCAAAAAAAAGTATATCATTATAGCCTTGACATTCAAACAGACCTTGCACCATTAATGATGACAAAATGAAACAAGAACACAAACCTTTTTGGAAGCCAAGCACTTCTACTTTGATTACCAGATGAAATGTCTACAACACCAAACAATGGGTAATATTATGCACACAATATCTCTTCATCTGTGCACAGAGAGAATAGAGAATAATTACGACTAACCAATATCATCTATTTCAAAGGCATCTGTTAACCTATCACATTTAGCTTTTAAACAACCACCAATTTCACGGAAAAGTGGCATCTGGTACTCAACCATGCCCTACAATTAAAAGGAAACTATAAGTTTTTTTTTTTTTTGGCCTTCTATATCAAAATTATTAAAGGGTTTACTCATAAGAACAGGAAGAGAAATAAAAATTGATATAAATATGGATCATAACTGTGAACAACAATCTAAACCACAACACATACATTTTACATTAAAAAATATATATATATATATATATATATTTAAAAAAAACACGTGATAATTTGTCTAAAACATGTTTTATCCTATCACCATATAAAGAATCATACCATGGATAATGGTGCTTGTTGGAGCTGAGTTTGCCATAAAAAAGCAGGCGTTGTTCCAAGGTATCTACTAAAAACACCACAAACTCCAGGTTCAGCGCATCAGTAGTGCTGCTAGAGAGTGCATAGTTGCACCACCAGTGGTGCTAATTGCAGAAACTAGAGATTTTTCTCTAGAAATATTGGCTTTATAACTAGCATATTTTCCATGAGATGAATGTATGTGGCACCGTTTTAACAGGGTGATTGTCCTAAGCTATTGATTTGCAAAGATCAACTAAAATGCTCACATGATCCCTCTATATTATATCAGCCCATTGTTTTACTTATTCCAGCCGCATCCTACTTCGTATTTATCATGAACTCCAATTCAAAGATCAATTAAACTTTTGATTTGTCTGGTCTGAGACAGTTCCTAGTGAAATAAAACCATAATGCGACATCTCCTTCTAGAGATGTAGTAAGAAATTAATGTTATCTTGTGAGCAAAATTAATATGGCAGAAACAGTAAATTCTAGGCCATGAGAAGAAACTGCAGCTTACCTTCTTTGCTCGTTTTATGGCAACTACCTGACCACCTGGTAACAGGGCCTTGTAGACAGTTCCAAAGCCTCCTTCACCAATCTTCATTGATGGTGAAAAATTTTGGGTGGCTCTAGCAACTTGACTCAGATTTAGATAAATCGATCCCAAGAGGAAACTGAATCCACTGCAAGAACAACGTGGTTTATTTATCAATAGGCATTAAAATTCACCAAGCCAAAATGTATCAGTACTAAGATCATGAAAAGAAAGTGAAAAAATTTTAAAAAATAAAGTTGTCTATGGGGCATGAGGAAGCCAAATAGAGCCAACATTTTGACTCTTTGAATTACCTTATACAACATTTTGCTATCTGGCCTTACAGGTGATGTCCAAAAATAAAAATTTTTGCATGGTTTCTCTAAAACATGATTGTTTCCAATTTCAGTTCTGTGCCATTCCTTTGACAACTCCAGAGAATATATTATCAACTTCTTCTTGGAAAATGTTTTTAAAAGCCCAATCACTTCAGTCTCAAAATCTTCTTGTTAAGAATAATATTGTAATACTGAACATCTATACTGTTAGATTTCCAATCAATCATTTCTTCATAGAAAAAAAAAATGCTAAGCACGAAGAGGTGATAAATGAGGAGCTTAAGGAAATAAAAACTTTACATATCATAAGGTTAGAAAAAATGTAACTAAGATTTCAGGTAAGCTAAACAGTGACATAGTGGGGGGAAAAACGAAGAAACAAAACATTTTTATATATACATATACACACACACACACACTACACAAATAAACAATAGATCTCAATAATCAAATCGAGAGAGAAGAGAAGGAAGAGCTTGAGAGAGAGAGAGAAACCAATACCACACGGTGAAGCTTCGAAATCGAGAGAGAGAACTTCAAAATCGAAATTGCTCTGAGATGAATCTCAAAATCGAAATCGCTCAAAGACCGATCTAAGAAATCAAGCACAGCCTCTCTTGAGATCACTTCCTTTGCGATCAAATCCAACCCCTCTTCTCTCTTCGCAATCTCCCAGAGCTTCAGAGCTTCAGATCGATATCATAGAGAACAAAGGATGAATCGCGAGAGAGAGAGAGAGAGAGAGAGAGAGAGAGAGTGGAGCTTCAGAGTTTCAAATCGAAATCGCTTTGATGAATCTGTATGAATCTCAAAGAAAATCGCTTTGAATCAAAATCGCTCTCAAGGTATAGATACAATTGGGGGTGAACAAGAGAGAGGCATGAGGATTCAAAATAAGGGTTTACAAAGCCTTAAAAAGCCTTAACAAAGTAATTTGAGATTAAAAAATAGGCACATGAGGCACAACGTGTTTGGAGGCGTTTAAAAACGCCTCCTATTCCAAAACGGCATCGTTTTATTAAGAGAATATGCGACGTTTTTATAAAACGTCATTAAATATGAATAAAAATGACGTTTAAAAAAACGTTGTTAAAAAAATGCCGCCTAAATCCATTTTTCCTACAGTGTATATTAGGTAACTAACTAGTCCAACAATAGCAGAACCAAGAAATATGACCCAGCCCATTGGCGTTAAACCTGGATTTTTCTTTACTGGCTGTTAATGAGTAGAAGTTCACGAGTTCATACATTAATAAGTAGGTACAAGGTTTTAGAAAAGTTAAAATATCACTGAAAGAGAAAGAGACAGTCAGAGCAGCCAAAAACATAGTCAGAGCAGCCAAAAATTGACAACGACAAATTCCATATCAGCCATTGGAATGTTTTTGAAATGCTTCACAAATATTCCTTGTCCTGTTCTATTTGTAGTTGCTCGCCTGCATGGTCATCATGGTTGTTAGAAATAACAAATCCATGACAATAATCAATGGATGGTTTCCCAATGTATAATTAATCCCTTCTCAAGTGCCCTAATTTTCCCATATTTAAAGTGGCAGTGAAATTTTGAAGGTGGACGCACTTTTCAAACATTGTATAACAAAACATCATATATGCTCAACTTTGTAGCAAAAAACAACTTCCAAAATTGGTGGTGAATAGAAGATCTTTTCAACAAAAACATCTAAAACACTGATCGAAACAAGATTTTAAATTGGAAAATGAAAGCTTGTACCTGTAAACAACAATTATCCTATCAAAGGTAGGTTCTTGAATGGTGATCTTGCCCAGAAGATCGTGGAAACTGGGATAAAATAAAATAAAAATGTCACAAACTTCTCATAAACATTCAAGAATTCAAGTCTGGGAGTAAAATAATACATAGGTCCATTTCTAATAGATTCACACTGATATGCATGCATGCACATGGATGTCTATGTACCCTAATGCTGCTATGCATGAGTATGCAACTGGAAGATTTTCCTGGTTTTGTGATTGTGCTAACAAAAAACATAAGAAGTGCAAGATTTTATTCTTCTATAATCAGCTTCCTTGAATTCATTCTATTTTTCATAGTAAAAATGTGATGCGCACTAACAAAGTATCAAAAACCTTGAGAACTCCATGCCAATTCAGGATGAGATTGTAGATACTGAATACCAACATTCAGGACTCATTCAGTATTAGTCAATACATGGGATGTGTTTGAGTTTCATTTTTTTCATAAACAACTTCGAATAATGCATTTTAGAAGCCCAAGAGAACGGTGGGGGAAAGAATCTTTTATATTGTTTAGACTGGAAACAAATGCCCCAAAGCAAAGACTGTCAGCTATCAAACTGCAAGACCAAGATGATGATATTCAAAACCTGAGCTACCTGCGTTCCATGTTTTGAAAACGGATCCGTTCCACGTATAAGTCATCCTGCTCTGTTTCAGAAATAAATTCATCAACTTTTTTCGGATCTTTCTTGCGCCATGTATTTGACTTACTGGACAAAACTCTTTCTAGCCTGCAAGCATTACAACCCCAGAAAATAAAAAAAAAAAATTAAAAAAAAGGGTATGGCAGCTTATTCTAACAGGATGAGGTACATTCAAGGGCATTTACAGACAGCCCTGAACTCTCTGACATCTGGTCACGATTAAACATGTGAAAGTTGCTTGCACAAGGATCAAGATAATGGCCAAATACTGCTGATGTGTCCCAGCTGTTAACTCACCTAGTCTTTCTCAAAAGCGATGCCCACAAGTGTGCAATGAGCATGTCCACTTTCTCCATGAAGAAGTAGTTAGTTGTCCGATCAATTCCAATGCCACGGCGGAATATTACGTACTACAAAAAAAAAAAAAATGACAAACTTACCATTTATTATATTTCTCAATACAAAACAAACACTTTTGTTAGGGGTCAGCAATGCTGCCAACACACATCTGCTCTACCATTCTATCACAACAACTATATGACTAATGTCAAATTTATTAAAATCAGATACAAGCCATCATCATAAGCTTGTTGAGTCATATTGTCAAAGTATGTGTAACATCATTCAACAATTGAGATTCTGAAGTTTTAATTGGAAAATAAAATAACCTCGTATTCTAAGATTTTTTTTTTTTTTGAGGGAATCATATTCTAAGATAATTAAGATGGTTAAATTATCTCTAGTTTTTTTGTTAACTGGAAATTAAAAGATATCGCTTGGTCGTTAGAAACACTAATCAAATTATATATCCTAATTAACTTGTAACACTACATATATCCTCTCCTTTCTATTACATTTCTTAATAAAATTTATTGTTACACACACTTTGACAATATGACTCAACAAGCTTAAAAGGTCAATTATCATTGTTGGTTCTTGTTTGTTTGTTTGTTTGTTTTTTTTTTTTTTTTTTTTTTTTGGTTAATGAAAAGTTAGTTATAGAGTTGCGTATTATTGTGAGAAATTTGGTTTAATGTTGGAACATTCTTCGATCTACATTCATGGTTTAGAATAAACAAAACAAACCCATCACACCTGGGCCTGTCATGATTCATTGAGCTTATTATTAATAATATATTTGTGTGGGTGATGCATGATTGTGAATTTGGGGGGTACAAATATGCATATGTGTGGGTTTGGGGAAAAGGTAATACGGGGAAGGGAAGAGTAATATATATTTTCATTTCAATGCGATGTGGTGGTTGCTCTGCTCTGTTGTGGTGGTGGTGTCTTTGTGGTGGTGGTTGTGATTTGGGCAACCAACCAACCAGGTCAAGCAAGAGAGGATATATATATATATATATATATATGTATATACATCTTGCCATATATCCGGATGACAGAAATGAATATATATAAACAAACAAAAGCAAAATAGGGAAACCAATAAACTAAAAAAATGGCAACCTTTATTAGTTCAATAAACTAGAAAATCCCAAAGAAAAAGGAACTATATTTATGACTGACTCACCCCTTGATACTAGAAATCCCTTGATTCTTTCCACTATCCTCACAACTCACCTCCTCCCCGTCTATAAAACCTAGATATATATACGGTGTTGGATTGGCTCTCCTGTATGTATGTACAAAATTCCATCAGCTACTAAGAAAACCCTGATTGACCCTTAGTCCTAAAAATTATTAGAGCCCAAAAACTCCTGTCACATGCATCTCGTGTTCAGCATCTGTGTGCATCCTAACTCCCAACCAAGCCCTAAATTGGAAATCCACCTGTCTGGGTTGGGCCAACAGCATTAGTGTCCAAAGTGGACCAGCCACCACGGACCCGATGCTCCCCTGAAAACCAATTCCGACCCAACTCTCCACCATCCAAATGAGACTGGAGAGGTGCTGACATGTAGGTGGTATTGGTATTGATAGCCCAATCCTGAACATTGGTATTGGCATTCGAGAAGTGTTCTTGCCTTGGAATAGTGTACCAACTTCCATCAGTGAACATCTTCCCCTGAATGTTTTGATGCATATGTATATCATTCGATCTCTTCTACCTCAGTTCTAAGGGCAGCGAAAGATGCAGATGCTCTCTGAAAAGTCCAGAAAACTGACCCATCTCCATTGAAGCATTTGACGCTGGCTGTAAATCTAACCGTGTCTGTTTCTGCTCGTGATGAAAAGGTAAACCCCACTGACCCTTGTAGAAATGTTGTAGTACCTCATTTTGGCCTTGGACTTCTTGGTCAGCATACGGATTGAAGAACGACCCATCATTAGATTGTCTGTGCAACAGATCTTTCCTTGTGTCTTCTTCACAATTGTCAGATTCCAGATCAATCAGTTGGACCTATTGCTGTTCAAAAACTTGTGAATGCCCGAGTGACAACTCACTGGCAAAAGCATATTCATGGTTTAACGTAGACCAATAATAAGAATCTGGCATGCTAACTGGTGGCCAAACATCACCAGTAGAAGAGAGAGGATCCCCCTGACTAACAGCTATGTCAACATTCTTCGAGTTTTCTGAGTATGCTACATTATTAGGATGAATATCATCTGTGTCTATAATTACGCGGTTATTAGAATCCAAATCCACTGAGCAGAAATTGTGACTGCCACTGAGTGTAGGAATTTGCTGCAGATGCTGATTCTGTGTGGAGACATCATCTTCTATAGTGGGTTCATGTTTTGCTGCCCCATCATCCATCATCTCCTGAACCAAGCTATCAGGGTTCTCTTTCTCTTCATCCTGATCACCCAATAACAAACTCATTAAGTCCGAAATATTATATCCTGTAAAGATTGTCACAACTAAGACACATGTTTTGCTAGGATCTGATGAACATTCAAAAGATTGCTTTCAAATGCTTCGATACCCAATCTAACAAAAACACAGAAAATTTAAATAGCACAAACCTCTAATGCAATGGCAGGTTTATCCCGACTTTGTGCAGATACACTAGAGGCCCTAACACGAGTCTGGGCTTGAACAAGAGCTTGAATACGCCTTAGCGTTACAGCAGCTTGTTTCCTGACTTGCCTACCTCGGAAAATCGCTTGTACCCTCACTATTGCTTTCAATGCCCTGAAAGCCTGTCTTGCCTTCAATCATCAATTCATTGTATAAACATGAATCAGCAAAAAATAGATTTCACAAAGAAGAAAAAATCAAAAAATGGAACATAATCATGATTCATAAAATATCAGAAGTGAACAAACACAGATAAAATATGCAAGTTAATACTGGTTGTTTTGTGGTGGTTATTAAATGATATATATTAACAAACCAACAGTGAATAATTAATCTTTAACACTGCAAATCCCATTACCCCTTCTTGTTTGTAAATACTCATTTTTTCCATTTTTTGAAAGTAGAGTAAAATGTGGAAAGATGCAGAATACAAGTTGGCTTTCTTTTCTTTCTTTCCTTTTTTTTTTTTTTTTTGCAAGTCAGGTTTCCAACCAAAAAAAATTCAAATCAGTGGTAAATCATACCAACTTTAATAATTAAAGTTATAAATTTTTTCATAAATTTGTAAAAAAAAAAAAGATTTAAAAACATTACTGATTCACAGTTTTTCCTCCCAAAAAATTGGAATCTTCTAGTGTTTGGTCAGACGGAAAACCAAATCTAGGAAAAACAAGATTATTTAGGCAGATTAAGACCTTACTAATGCAATCACACCACCACCACCACTACCCATCACCACTGTAACCACTACTATCACCATCACCACCGCCATCTAAATTTTCTCTAGGAAAATGTTTCCGACCGAAACAAACAGCATATAGGGGGGAATAAAAGGGGTTTTGTCAAATGATTGAATTCGATTTCATTCATCAGCAATTGAAAACTCAATCCCAAACAAACCCATCAAATACATATAGCTAAGACATGTATAGCTTTGAAACAATTGACTAAACAGAGAGATAAAGAGAACAAAAAATTTAAAAAAAAAAATAGAGTTACCAGAAAAGCCCGAAACATTGTTTGGATTCTGATCGCCGCCCACTCTTGCGTGACCACCATGAAATCTTTGGTCGTAGCTCTAACCACAATCGCCACAGCTGCACTGAACACATCATCAACCCCCAACGAAGACGAATCAGACACAGCCACGTGACCTCCTTTGTTACTCCTCCATAGCCTCCACTTTCGACCCTTACCACTACTGCCAACATTTTCCTACAAAAAAAAAAAAAAAATTGAAAACACTTTCTAAAAACAAAGAAAACAAAAAAATCAAGCAAATGGGTCAATGATGGTTGAGAGTATGGGATTACTAGGTGCCTTGATTGGATCTTCTTGAGACCAATCAGTGATTTCAGCCATTTCTCTAAAGCACCCATTGTAGGTTTTTTTTGTCAAAGGGAAAACTATTTTTTGCTTTGAGTGATCTCAGAAGTGAGAGAGAGTGTAATTAAAGGACACTTCGAACGACAGTGATAGGTAGCTCGAAACCGAGCGGCTCGAAATGGCTCGAATTCAAAAACGGCCTCGTTTTTGAGATGAAGGTGAAGCAGAACCAGAAGCAGGGGAGGGAGGAGGAGGAGGAGGGGAGGAGGAGGAGGAAGGAGGAGGGACTGGAGGGGCCCCAACATTTGGGGCTGGAAGCGGGGGTCGGGGGGCGGAGGCGAGGAAGAGCCGGCGATCGCTGTGCTGCGACGATCGGCGGTGGCGAGACGAGCAGCGACGATCCTCTCTCCCTCTTTCTCCTCTGTTCTTCCTCCTCTCTTCTTCCTCTCTTCTGTCCATCTTTCTCCTCTACTTCTTCCTCCTCTCTTCTCTCCCTCTTTCGAGCCAATTCGAGCCATTGGATTCGAGCTACAGCTCATTTCCGCACTTCGAAATAATATGTCAAGTGCAGAATAGGGGAGGTTTGAATTTTTTGATTCCAATTAAGAAAAGGAAAAAAAGGATTTAAAAAAGTGAAAGTTGACATGTCATTGTTTAATTTTTTTAAGGGTAAATTATAAATATATTTTGAGGTTTATTTAAATTACAAATTACATTATGTAATTTTAAAAATTATATTATGTCTTTTAAAATTTCTAATTTCATAATAAACAGATCCTTTTATTAATAAATTATCAAGTTAATTAACAATTTTTAATAATGTTAAAATTTTATTTCAATTAATAATTTAGATAATCTTATTATTGTATAGGTGAACAGTTAGTAATTTAATTTTTTTCAACTAATTCTGTTAAATAAAAAATTCTGACAATGGGTATTTATAATTTTCCAAACTACAAAGGGTAATTCGTATTTTAAGTAAAGTTTAGAGAGTGTATTTATAATTTATACTTTTTTAAATATTAAAATATTACTTATATTTAAATTTTTATTTTAGTATGATCTTACACTTTTTAAATTTGTGCCCTTATAAATTATTATTTAATAATCAATTCTACAGTTATAAGGTTTGTTTGTTTTCAGAAAGAATGAAAGAAATTGATAGTGACGAAATTAAGTAAAATTATATTTGTTTTGATAATAGTTGTTAGTGCGGAGATTATTAAATTATTTTTATATAAAATAATAAAATAAATAAAAAATCATGGTTTTTACTTAACAAAAAAATTAAATATTAATGTTCAAAATGTACTGCCCAAAATGTAGTAAAAAAAAAAAAACTGCACTTGGCCGGACGATTAGCCGGTCGTTCGATAACACTGTAAGCCGAACGGATTATTTTCTAATATCATCTCCTCGCCCAAACTATCAATCCGCTCATGTGAGGCCTTTTATAATCTGAATGGATTACAAATTTGAACCACCATAAACAAAACAAATACGATACAAATTTACAAGTATGGGGTTGCTAATGTGCCTCAATTTGAGGCTTATTATGGACTTATTTTTAAAATCTGAATTGCTCATTTTGTAGGGTTCACCGAGTACTTCATGCATATCAAAAATTATATTGATCAGATATTGATATCTACATGATCAGATTGCATATTTTTTATAATATTTCTCAAAAGAAAAACTTTGTTTATTTTTTTTTTAACGATAAATGTAATTCGATCGTATGGTTATCGATATTCAATTAAAATAATTTTTGACATGCTTAAAGTACTCGACGAACCGTACAAAATGACGGTTTGATTCATAAAAATAAACTCATAATAAGCCTCAAATTAAGACATAACAATTGTTGTTATGTCATTAATACAGTAGCAACCCCTCATCCAAATTAACTATTCACCACTAGCAATCCACCCCGGAGAGAGCAAAACAAACGGGCCGTGAAATCAAACCGTCGCCAATGTTGATTTGTTCCTACTCACTTGACATGTTGTCATCCACAAACTATTAGTTGAGTTTTTAAAAATTAAAAATTATTTTGATAAAAACAATATTTAAAAAAAGTATTCATTACTTTCATTTATTTCTTGTCTTTTGAGGTTTATTTTAAATAAATTAATTTTAATTTTTTTAAAAAAGTTTAAAATAAAATTTAAACATTCAACCAATAGGCTGATTGTCTTTCCATTAATAAGGAATAATCCAACAAAAATATTAGAGGCCAAATATGTAGCAAAAATTCTACCTGGGGTGGATTCCACGATGATGGCAAGAATATTTGAAACATAATCAATCGATAGTTTGGTTCCATATGGGAATAATATTTGAAACATAATCAATCAATGGTTTGGTTCCATGAAATTCCAAACAAACCAATCGGCTGATTGTCTTTCCATCAATAGTTTTTAAAAAAATCTCATACGGAACCAAACAAGCCATTTTATTCTTTCCATCATTGATTATGTTTCAAATATCAATAATGTAGAGGCTCCGAGTAAATTACCGAGCAAATAACCATATACTTATTTTGCTTGTCGATGTAAATGATGTGGGGCCTACATCAAAATTCTCACGTCATGATGCTGTGGCTCGTTTTTCCTAGTGAAAGCCCAAAGTTACAATAAAAAATAAAATATTAATACCAAAAAATAATATTAATATTATAATTATTTTATTGCACTTTATAAAATGTTTATAATCTCATACATTATTATTATTATTATTATTATTATTTTATTAATTAAAAAAATCTCATATCTCATATATATTATTTTTATAATAGTAATTTATGAGCTGATAAATACGTTATAATACTCAAATTAAAGGTGTTAAAAATGGAAAAAATTTCCAATAAATGACAAAATATTTTCATTTTCTTAAGGAGCAAGTCTTTTCTGTGTATAGTGTAGGGGTGCAACTCGGGCGGGCTCAACCCGAGCAACCCGAGCCCAGCCCGAGTTTTTTTAGGGCTTGGGCAACTATATCTTGTAATCTGGACGGGCTTGGGCAGATTTTTGATGCCCGAATTGCAATTCGGGCCGGGCTTGGGCAGAACCAATGGCCAACCCGAGCAACCCGAACCCGAATTCAATTTAATATATTATATAAATTATATAATATATAATATATAATATATATATAATTTAATAAATTATGTAATATATATAAATTAAGTAAAAGAGTTAGTCTTAATTTTTATTTTTATTTTTTTTTTGGTTAGTCTTCTATTAAGTAAAAGAGTTAGTCTTAATTTTTATTTTTTATTTTTTTTTGGTTAGTTTTCTACCATTAGATTAGCATCTTTTATGTCTACCCTTAGATCTACCTACAGGTTTCTGAACTCGGGCAATTCGGGCAACCCGAGTTCAAAATACAAAGCTTGGGCCGGGCTTGGGCAACAATGTTCGGGTTCATGGTCGGGCTTGGGCGGGCTTGGGCAGTGCCAAATACAATTCGGGTCGGGCTTGGGCAGACCCCCAACCCGACCGAACCCGCCCGAGTTGCACCCATAGTATAGTGTGAGTCTTTTTCTATATATGTTGCAACTCTTTTTATATATGTCAGACTTGCACCAAGAAAGATTTCATTTATAATGTAATTATTTTTTTTATTATTCCACTAAAATGGTATTACCCCTCAAAAAAAATAAAATTTCTTTTCAACTTGTCCAAATTCTATTTTGAATGAACAATTTGGTTTCAACTTCAAAAGAATTACAAATTGTTGACTAAATTTTGGGGCAACTACACAACAATGGAGATTAGAAAAATTATTTAAAAAAAATTGATAAACATTATAAATATTAATATTTAAAATCATAATTTTTTAATTTTTTTAAAAATAATTTTCTCGATCACACTAATGTGTAATTTTCCCTTAAATTTCACTTTAAGTACTTCCTTGTTTAGAAGAGCATGAAAATAATTTTTTTGAAAAATCCAAAATAAAAAAATTGATTAAACACCAAAAAAAAGGATAATGTAGCATTTTTTTGTATTGTTTTTCAATTTATTATTATTTTTTATATTTTGAGATCTTTCCAATCTAGAAAAGCTTTAAAAGAAAATATTGTTGACACAAATTTCTTTAAATTTTTTTTAAAAATTACGATTTTTTTGGTCTTTGCCAAACAAAACCATAATATGAAGAAATTATTTTATTTTTATATATTTCAAAATTTTAAAGCATATTTAGAAAAATTTCAGAATGCTTGTGTATGTAAAATTAATTTTTATTAAACTAAATAATTTAGATATAGTGATGAATATTTTTACTTATAACCACTAAACTGAACCTAAGGGTGCTACTTGGGTGGGCTCAACCCAAGCAACCCGAGCCCAATCCAAAAAATTTTAAGGCTTGGAAAAAATATTTTTAAATTCGGTATGGGTTTGGACAAAAATTTAAAAGTTCAAAAATTAAATTTGAGTGAGTTTGGGCAAAGATATCAAACAACTTGAGCAATCCAAAATCCAAATTATATATATAATTGTATAAAAATATTGATTATACTTATAAATTATTGTAGGCATTAGATGATATTTAGATCGTTAAACCATATTAAATATATTATACACATAAGTAACACAATACAAAATTTTATTTATTTATTTTTCTCACTAATAAATTGTAAATTCCATCATAACGGTATCTCTCTTACATTATATAAATTATTTATTTTGATATTATTAATGATTTTATAAAAAAAAATGTAAATAGTTTAATTTTAACAAATTAATTAGCTTAGCTACACTAAAAAAAATTGAAATTTTTGTGTAATTCAGGCAATTTGGGCAACTCAAATTTAATTCGGATTGGGCTTAGGCAGACAAGCTCGAGTTACAATTCAGGCTTGAGAATTAAGATTTGGTGAATTAAGGCTTCGTTTAGCATCATAGGTTGGGCCTAATTTAGCCACAAAAAGAGAAAATAAACTAAAAAGTTAATGACAAAACATTATATCCAAATCATAAACATTTCATTTTGGGCAATGTACTCCAGTAATCCCTATAGTTTAGGGCTCATGTCACTTTGATCCTTAACTTTTCAATTGCAATGCATTTGATCCTGAATTTTGAATCTTGTTCGAAATAAGGACAATTGAATATACGATTACTAAATTTCAAGGGCAAAGTCGTTAATTTAATAAAATATAAGCTAATTTGACAAAAATAAATGTCAAAAAATATTTTTGAATTTTAAAAAAAAATTTTACTCTCCAAAGATAAAATTATGTAAAATTGATAAATCTTTTATACATTTATTTATTTACCAAATTAATTTTTGTTATGTGTTTGGATGATGATCATGTAATAGGTGGTTGTTTTTATTTTCATTAAATTAGTTTCTAATTTTTCAAAAGTCAAATATGGTGACAACTTTGATATCATTATTAAACCGATCCATTAAATTAAAAAATTCAAAAGTAAAAACATTTCATATATTAAATATATTGATTACAAATTAAAAACCTAACAACCACTCATTACATGATCATCATCCAAACACATAATAAAAATTAATTTGGTAAAAAATAAATAAATAAATGTGGAAAAGATTTATCAATTTTACATAATTTTATCTTTAGTGGGTAAAAATAATTTTAAAAATATTTTTTTTGAAATTTATTTTTGTCAAATTAGTTTATATTTATCAAATTGACGATTTTGCCCTTAAAATTGAGCAATAGTATCTCCAATTGTCCTTATTTGGAGTAAGATTCAAAATTTAAGGTTAATTGTGTCACAATTAAAAAGTAAGGGATCAAAGTGACATGAGTCCCAAACTATAATGACTGTTAGTGTAATTCGCCCTTTCATTTTTTCTCTCACAAAAATTAAAAAATCAACCCAAACAAATTTTTTAACCAGAGCTAAAATAGCCAAAATGTTAAAAAGTCAAAAAAACTAACCCACATGCCAATTGACAATATCCAAATACAATCCCGCTGCATACCCCCAGTGGGGGTCGCGCCCCCAGTGACGTGGCGCGCCCCCACTGGCTGAAAACTCAAAAAAAAAAAAAAAAAAAAAACAATTTTTTTTTTGGCCAATCCCGGAGTGACACCTCACTGGGGGTCGACCCCCAGTGGGGGTAGGAAACATTTTTGTATCCAAATAATATGACCTACTGAAAAATAAATATATGTTATAAACAAATTAAAATATAAGTACATAAAAAAATGCTTAAAATTTTTTTTCTAATAAATTTCTCTATATATAATAATTATAGCATTAATACTATGAATTGTTTGTTTTTATTTTAACTTGGACTTTCACTAAGGAAAACAAGCAACATTAGCATCAATTCAGGTCACATGAAGATCTTGACGTTTATGAGTGGTAGGTCCCACATAATTTACGTGGACATGCCAAATAGGCATTCGGTCATCTCCTTGGTAGTTTATCCGAGGCCTACAGCATTATTGTTCAATTATATTTTAAAAGTTTTATATAATTTAATAGTTAAGTGTGCATTAAGATATTAAATAGAAAAATTCAAGTACAAAGAATCATTAATCAAGGAAGTCAATTACCAAAGTAATTTTACCATGTATAACTTCGAAGATTTTCGGTGTAGATTTTAATAGGATGAAATATCAATAAAATGTGATCATATAAATTGTTTAATCTTTTATTTTTTCTTATGAAATCAAATATCTCATTAAAGTGCAAATTACATAAAAGAGTAGTCACTTACATGTATGGATTTAATTTTTTAGGGATAAAAGTGGATCCTATAAATGTAAAATTATATATTTAGGCAATCCGTACTATAGAGATTTTGAATTTTTTCTCATTTTGGACAAATCTCACATTACGCACAATAATGTAACACTTCAATAACGTAACAATTTAATGTAACACACTAAAAAAATTCTTTATGTATTTTTCTCAAACGTAATAACATAACACTCCAAAAAAATCCCTTAATGTATTTTTTTCAAACATAATACTCCAATGTAACACACCGAAATGTAACACTCCAATCAATGTAATCTCAAATGTAATACTCTAATGTAACACACAAAAAAAAAACACTAAAAAACTCTTGATGTACTTTTTTCAATTGTAACACTCACAGTTTGAAATTATACATTTGCCCAAAGGTTATTACGGAATTTTGTACTCCTTTTGGAATGGTTTAAAGAATCCCATATCATTTTTTTGGAATGTTACATTTGAGAAAAGTACACTAAGAAATTTATTTATGTATTACGTTGGAGTGTTTGGTTGGAGGATTTGAAAAGAGATTTGAAAAAGAAAATAGAAAAGGTGTGTGAAACTAAAATGAAGGTATATTTTATTCACATTTCACCTATTTTTTCCCTTTTCATATTCAAATCCGTTTCCAAATCCCCCAACCGAACGTAAGGAGTTTTTTGTAATATTATATTAGAGTGTTACATTTGAAAAAAGTACACTAAGAATTTTTTTTGGAGTGTTACGTTTGAGTATTACATTAGAGTGTTCCGGTTTGAAATTATACATTTGTCCAAAACTTACTAAGGAGTTTTTATACTCCTTTTGAAATGTTTGAAGAATCACACATTGTTTTGGAATGTTTAGAGAATTTCATATTTCAAGTCATTTTTGTACTCCTTTTGAAATATTTTCCAAATAAAAAAAATTCACATATAAAAATTCATCCTAAATTTGATTCTCATATATTATGTACCTTATATTTCTAACACAAAAGAAAAAAAAGAAAGAATAAAAATAAGGGTATAACCGTAAATTTAATTTTTAAATAATATATTAAATCTACCTTTCTAAAATCAATGTGACTAATTGATCTATAAAAAAATCTTTAGGGTTAAATAAATTGCCATTACTCAAGATGAAATTTATAAGTAAATTTTTCATTTTAATATTTATTTATAACCAAACCAAATCAAATGGAATTAAACTTTGAGTATCAATTAATTGGGTCAACTAATTCGTATATTTTTTTTAATATTTATTTATATTCTACAAAAAACAAGAAGATAAATGGAAAATTTAGTTAGAGTTTTTTCACAAACAATAAAATCTAAAAACATCCCACTTTCTTAAATAATATAATTAAAAAAAATAAAAAATCTTATCATTTCCTAGGACATACTTTTTAAGTTTATTGCAATGAGATTCACATATTCCTTCTCTATAATTCTTGTCATCCAAACATAATCAAATAGAAAGAATTGGTCCATGAAAGAGCTACCAGATCAATTCTTGAACTTATTTTTATCCATTCAATGCTATACAATTCAATTTAAGAAAATTCCTAAATTCAAGTCTCATCATTTCTTTAACCATTGAAAAAAAAAAAAAAAAAAAAAACTTAATTTCTACTTCTTCTATCTCTTCATCTCCTCTCATTTGTGTCATACTAAAGAGCAAAAAAAATAAAGAAAAAGATAAAAAGCAAATATAAAAAAGAAAAGAGAGCAAAAGTTATATATATTATGTGAAAGAATTCATCATTCACTGGGAGTCAAAATTGTTAGTCTCAGCTGATTCCAGACTCTGTTTGGGAAAGTCTTATGGACCTTGACTTCAATTCCACTACTGCACACTTTGCACAAAAACAACACCAACTATTTGATGTACTGTTTATAAGATTCATACATAATATTTCATTTTCGTCGTATTTAGATTATAAATTCAAATATAGATTTAAAAAATATAAAAAAAATAACTTATATTTCATTTGTATTGTTTATATATTTTCTCTTTTTCTTTTTAAATTTCTACTAAAATTCATAATCCAAACATAACATTCAAGTGTTTTGGCATTTACAGATGTTTCGTTTGGCTTGTTTCGACGAAAAATATTTTCAAACTAAAAATATATTTTACAGAATTGGTTTTGTCAAAAAATATCTTTCGAAGAAAATATTTTCATGTGTTTGGATGTGATGGCAGTCGTGGTATGGTGTTGGGTATAGCGATCCCGGTTTTCTCTTCCTTTGTTTATTGTATTCCGGACTTGGTTTCGTGGTTATGTTGTTGTCTTATTCTCATTTTTCATCCTTTACTCTTTGTATTTGAGTCTTGGGTTGTGTTGGGCAAGTTTGGAACAGGTTGGTTGTGTCTAGAAACCAACAGTTGATGCCCAGATTTTGGCCTTCACGCTCGAGCGGGGCTTTTGATACTCGAGCAGGCCCTTTGTTGTTTCTTATCCGCTCGAGCAGGCGTTTTGACGCTCGAGCGTGAATATTCATCTCCCAGTATTTTCTCTACAGGTCATCGTACGCTCAAGCGGTAGTTTTGACGCTCGAGCGGGCCCTTTCGTTTTTGTTCCTCCACTCGAGCGGGGAGTCTGACGCTCGAGCGGGGACCATGGTCTGCAAAACTTCTGGTAGTGTGCATCCGGAGCTCGAGCGGCGCTTTTGACACTCAAGCGTGAGTCTGTGTCTGACGCTTGAGCGGGGAGTTCCACGCTCGAGCAAGGCGACTTTTATATCAGTCTGAAAAGTGACATTTTGGATCACTTTTTGATTTTCTTTCTCTTTCTTACTTTTTCAAAACCTCCATTAGAGAGCACCTCACTCTAAAACTCCAACTTCTCTCTAGGGTTTGATCTAGTAGGAGTGATCTTTTATCCTTGGGCCTTTGTAAAAAGTGTGGAGCTTGTTGAGAGCTACATTTTGATCCGAAAATATTGGGGTTTGGAGCACTTTCAAATTTCTTCATCTTCTCCTTTGAGCTTCGAATTTGAGGTAGGGATAACTACTCATTTTTATGCTCTTTGACATAAACTATTGGCCATTTTGATGTAATATTGAAGTTGGGTAATTTTAGGTGTTAGGGTTTCAAAATGAATAAAGAGGGGTTTGGTTATTTTGAATCGTAAATGTGTATCTTGGGTCTTAAAATGATGGTATTGATGTTGTTGACGATATATGGGACCTTTGTGTCATTGTAGAGAAAAAGGGGGAGAAAGCCCTAAATTGTTGTATGAATTAATTTATATAATTAATTTGGGAATGTTACGGAAATATGGAACTGAGTTGGAAATAATGAAATTGGCTCATTATAAGAGGGAATGGTGGAGTTGGATTTATTAATTGCTCACTTATGAAATTGTTGTCAAATTATCTGTTGATGCATTTATTATCTGTTTAGAAATAAATTGCTTTGGGCTATCGGTGGAGGATAGTCTTGATTGTTGTAGACAATGCATGATGATTAGGCGAATTAAAACTAATCAATTGATTATGTCATCGAATATGACGGTTGGAATAATACATCAAATTTATGTATTGACTGCTCATGTATATGATATGTGTTTATATACATTGTGTTGTGTGGGAGGAGATAGGGGATGAACTCTGTAACAGCGCCCGCGGGGGACCTCGTGCTACAGTTCGGACTCGATTTGTGTCACGGTTCTTAATCTTGAACCAAAGAGTCCAAATCTGGCAAGTCGTTTGAGAAAACTGATTTTTTGAAAAGTAGTGCCAAACATGGACTGCTTTTCCAGATACAGAGTCGCCACCTAAATATTTTTAAAACGGGAAATTTAGGAAACCCTGACTCGGTGCCGAAGGCCACATGTCCGTCATCACCGGAGTTGTCTCGGCTCGGGAGCTTGGGTACGATCGGGGAAGGTCAGCTATGAGCCACCCCTTTCGCCCGGTCCGAAGACCGGCCTCTACTAACCGTGATATCCAATTTTGAAAACGTTATGTGTTCTTAATCCAATTATTAGCCTAGCATTACTATGTTATGCGCGCGGCAAACAAGTATAGACTAGATTGCCTAATTTGGAAATAAACATTGCATATCCGTTTGTTTTGAAAATGCTTTGGAATTTGCTACTAGCAAGTAGGCTAAAATGCTGATTTCAACGAGTTTTTCCAACTCAAACAATCCGGCCTTCACCCACAGGCATTCAAAACAGTTTAACACATAAGCATCTAGCCACATGTTAAGCATGCTGTCATGGCAACATTCACACTCATGCGATATGCTAAAGCATTAAAATACTTACATAGTACTCCATGCCAAAACAAAGAACTTGTTAGCAAACATGCATGATCCAAGTCCATGTTAAGTGCCTAATGCATCGCATACAAAATGTTACTAGAATAGGCTCAGCAATCCTAAACATGTCATGTGAAAATGCACAATTATCACGTATTCAGTTCGGAATTGAAGTACTGATGCAGTTAGCGTGATGTACCGAGCCTAATGCATGTAATACAAATACATGGATGCACACATGCATAGCATAAGGTATGCTAAATTAAACGTGCCCTAATCTACCATCGTAAGCAGGTAAGTAAAAGGGAAGAAAGACGTGAGGTTGGAAGACATACACACACTCACGCACACTTATTACAAATTTGCCCTCGCTCGGAGGGACCGAATAAATATTACAAATTAATTAACTACACTAGCTAATTAATATTACAAATTAACTAATTTAATTAACAAATTAAATAAATTAAATAAAGCGGGAAAACGCCTCGGGAAGCGCGCCACCATGCGCAAGCTGCCTCTGTTTTCCTTCCTTTCTTCCTCTGGAGGCTGTCAAAGCCTCAGGACTGCATCCTTGGACAGAGGGGGTCATCACCGGCTGATTGAAATTTCCACCGGCAGTGTAGTATGGCCATCGGCACAAAATAGGGTCTGTCGGCAGAGAAAATGGTGCCGGTCGGCACATTACACTGCCGGTCGGCAGAGTATTCCTGCAGAACCTGCAACTCACAGCAACAGAGGGCAAAACAAGGCATGGCAGCATATTTCAAGGCATGTATGCATCAACCATGTCTCTTATCATTGTGATAACTCAAAGGGACATGTGCCTCGGTTCTCGGACCACCAATCACGCATTTCTATGCATGATGGTCCAAGGAACCAAGCGTGCAACTTTGGTTTCAAATGCATGCAAACCAATCAAACAAATTAGGCCCAATTCCTATCACCAATTCAAGGAACAAGGCATGCATGCAAAATGCAATGCAACCTAGCCATACAAGCTAGGAATGCAACATGGCATGGCAATTAACTTATGCAAGCATGCAAGCTTACAAGCAAACATGCAAATGGATGGCAAGATGGACTTATACATGAATTAAGCAACTCTAAAAAGGCCTAAAACAGTAGCCAATGTGCTAAAAGGTGAAGGCTAAATGGCATGCACACACACATGCACATAAGGACCAACACTTAAGCATAAATCAAACAACATTCAAGCACACTTGAAAGAAGGAAACATGGACAAATTAGCATGCATTATGAGCTCTAAAATCATGTTATAAAATGATGCCAAATCAAGTTATAAATCAAGCCAAGCATGCACCAAAAGGCCTAAATGTTCAAAGCAAATCAATGAGGCATTGAACTACACTTTAACAAGACCAAACATGGCATGCATTAAACAACTAAAAACAGATTTTTAGCATGTTAAAACAAGGCCAAAGGACTCCTTAGATGGCATCTAAGTGGCCCAAATTCAAAGGCATACACCATGGCCAAAACATGGAGCATTGCAACACATGCTTATGAGGCATTAAAGATGCATGCAAGGCAATCAAATGAGCATGGAAATGGGACTGAAATAGCATGTAGGATGATCCCAAATCACCAAAACAATGCAAAGATGGCATGCTACACATGCACATACTCAAGGCCAACAAGCCCAAATACAAAGGAGCTATATAATGCATGCAAAGATCAACCCAAACGACTATGGACAGAGCTAAAACATGGCAAAATAAGCACATAAACTTCACAAATGCAAGCCTAAAACATGCTCCAACAAGGCTAACAACCTAGAACATGTTAAGGCACAAATAAGGCATTACATGGCAACTATGCTAAACATGCATGAAGTTCCAAAACCAACTTGAAATCATGTTATATCATGGATATATAAGCATGAAAAACAAACCAAATATGCTCAACACACACTCAAGCATAGGCTTCCTTAAGAGGCCAAAATGTGTCCCTTTCAAGGACAACAAGGAGAGGGGGTGGCCCTCTCCTTCTTGGGACTTCAAGGCATCATCTTCACCACTGAAATCCCTCAAGATTTCAGTGGTGAAGAGACCTCAACACCAAAATCCCGGAGCTAGCACAAAATGGCTCAAAATGAGGCCTTTTGAGGCCTAAGGGTGGTCAACAACCCTCAAACAACAAAACACTCTTAATAAACAATAAAGAGGGCTTAAAAATAGAACTTTTTTATGTTATACAATAATCACAAAAACAGCTCTAAGACTAGTAGAAAATTGATGCAAGAATGGGGAAAAAAGGGACTAGTTTCTCACCCTTGTAGTCCTCTTCAACAATGGTGCTCCAATGGCCTCCTTTGGCTTGAATCCAACACCAAAACTTCAAAACACACTCTTTAGAACCTCAGCTCCAAGAAGAAGGTGAAACACTAGGTGTTTGTGTGCAATAGTGAGACACAAAACACCTAGTGTGCAAAATGAGAGGAAAAGAGAGATAGGTGAGTGTATCTAACCCTAACCCTAGGAAAAACCAGAGCTCTCCTCTGTCTTCTCTCCTCAAAAATGTCTAAAAGCTCTTTTTTTGCCTTAGAGAGGGCTTCTCTCTATATGCCTCTTGTAAAGCTTACAAGACAAGCTTTGCAAGAGGGAGATCCCTCCATACACGTGTATGGAGGGGAGCAAAAGCAATACAGCTGTCCAAAAATATCTGCAAAAGCAGATGAACAGCAATCGGCCGGCAAAAAATGCCATCTTGGCCAAAAATAGTGCCGACCGGCACAAAAGAGTGCTGACCGGCAACAAAGAGTGCCGGCCGGCAAACTATATTGCCGGTGGCAGCTAAAACCAGCCGGTGGCATCTAGCCACTGCCGGTGGTGGGTAGGGATGGTCTACAAGCCCTACCCTGCCTCTCAAAGGCAAGATGCAAGTGTTTGGTGCAAAACCAGACACTAAACGGTCAAGTTCGGAAATCCTGAGGCAAGGCGCGCGAGCCGAGGCCTCCGGGAACTCCAAACGAACACAAACATGGAAGATCACCGTGTGTTCAAACAGTGACGTCCAAGTCTTGAGGAAGGTCAAAAATGGGGTGTCTACAAACTCCACGATTTAGGAAAAGATAGGGGATGGACTCCTAAATCGGATTTTATTTGGGAGGAGATAGGGGATAAACTCCATTGATACAGCGAATCTGTGTATCATTTATGAAGTATGGAAGTGTTTTGATGTGGTATTGATACAGCAAGTATGTGTATCTATTGTGAATTATAGAAGTGTTTTGATATGACATATAGTCTCATTAAATTATTGGCCAGGTTCTAAGCCTTATTCATAAATTGAGAACTAGATAAGTAATGGAAAGTGGAATGGAACATGGACATATTTGTCATGGAATTGAAATGTGTTATAAGTTGGTATATACGAGTTAAACATTTATCAAATGCTAATGTTTTAGTTATTGCTCATATTATGTTTAGCATATCTCTACTGGGCGTTGGCTCACCCTATATGGGACATCATTTTTCAGGTTCAGGTATTATGCCACCTCCAAGGACATAGCTTGGGAGGTTTTGGGAGTTAAAGACTCATTTTTGTTGTTTTGTTATCTTTTGATGTATTACATGTAAATTCAAGCCACTGGCTTAATATATATTTGAGTTAGTACTCTCTTCTTGTAACCAAGTATTGGCTTGGAAAGTTGTAAGCCCGTAGGGTATTTACTTTTGTTGTCAACATGTAATACTTTTGTAATGAATACTCTGATAAATGGAAAGATGTTTATTTCTCTTATATCTATGCATGTCAAGATTGTTGGGTTTTATGTATTATTTTGAGGGCGTTACATTGGGGGTATTCACAATCGGAAAACCTTAGCACTAGCTCTTCTCCTCCTCCTCCTAATCTTTATGTTGTTTTTCAATGGGGGCTAATAACCGTTTAATCTATATATATATAGATATATGTAAACCCTAAGGATAAGAGAGGAGACTGAGCCTAAATAAAATAACTACTATGCCCTCCCATGAAGAAACCCAAATAACTTAAAACAGGCCTTACACTTCCATATCACATATCCACCTATAAAATAATAAACACACCAAGATAGACCATAGCCCAAAACTTTATGAATCACAATGATCATTTTGGACACATACCCGTTAATCTGTCTGAATCACTTTCAACCTGTTTTTCACAAACCAAACAAAATATAATCAATGACAACCTAATTAAGAAGAAATTCTTACATTATTTCTCTAACTGAAACTGGAACTGGAACCTTAACTCTAACTCTTCTTCTACCAACAACAACAACAACAACCACTGCAACTGGTATGGTGTCCACCGCGACTCTACCACCGAAAGAGTTATTACTATTAACATCACTTTCTCGCCTTCCCCTATTTCCCTCCCTCTCCGAAACCCTTTCCCTTTGCATTGGAAACCTACCTGAGCTTTGCACTCTCTCCCTTCCCCACAATTTACTCTCCGGTTTGATTCCATCTCAAATCGACAATATTCAGTCTTTGCAAATCCTTGAGTTCCAAGGAAATAATTTCTCCAAACGCATTCCTTATCAGATAACATACCTCTCTTATCTCCGTTTCCTCAATTTATCTTATAATACGTTCTTCGGTCTTACTCTGAATACTTTGATTGGTTTCGCCAAAGTAAATACTCTTGATTGCTCCAATAATCAGCTTTCTAGTCCAATTGATCTCCATAAATTTGATGCTATATCTAAATGTTAGTCTCTCAATCATTTAAAGCTCTCTAACAACTATTTTGTCAGAGCTATTCCTTCTATTATCGGCAAATGCTCCAACTTGAGAACCTTTTTGCTCGATGGAAACATTTTCCAAGGTCCTATTCCTCTCGAGTTAGGCCAAATTCATCAACTCCAAGTGTTGGAAATGGTTATAAATTCTGGGTAAAACCAAAATTTTATCCTAAGTTTGGTCTATTTTTTAGGTGGGCCCCGTGCGTCGTTTTTCACGGGTCAAAATGGTAACGCGTTCTATGCCACGTTGTGATTCACGTGGTATATTTGGTTGTTCAAAACCATTACCGAGTGAATGGGAAATTGAAGCCAAAGTTTGCTCCATGAAAATGGAGTTTTGGTAGAAATTCCTTAAGGTTGTAAAATGGCTTGTCCCACATTGATTTGATGGGAAGTTTTTAATGGGTTTATAAAGCTTGGGTTTGGTACTTGGGGTGTGCCCCAAGAGGTACCCAAGTGTTTTAGAGGGAGAGGTTATGGGCAAAAATGGACTAGACCCATTGGACCCAAAAATCACCACACGCGCGCGCCGCCGTCCGTCCGGTCGGGCGGGCTGGGCTGGGTCTGGGCTTGGGTGCATGGTGTGTGGTTGGGTTGGGCTTGTTCGGCCCAATATTAATCTTTTTGGGCCAAAAATATTTGAATTTAATTTTATTTTTGGTAAAATAAAATCCAGAATTCAAAATTAAACTGGTTTGGTTTTACTGTACATCCAAACAGGGCCCTTCTCGATTTTAAACCGGAATTAAACCTGGTCCGGATTTACTGTACACCCAAACAGGGCCCTTCCCATTTTTGTTATCTGTTTGAATTGTAATCCAACAGATTCAAATCTGTTTGAATTCAAAACCAACAGGTTGCATACCTATTCAATTCAAAACCTACAGCCACCATTACATCTATAAATAGGACAGCCCTCATTTGGATTTTGTAACTCTAATTTTCGTCCTTCATAATTCTGCAAACATCCTTTTCATTTTGCTGCATTATTTTCTTATCAGAGAGAGTATAAACACTTAGTGTGTTCGTTAGGCAAACAATTTGTAGTGCTGCTATTGTTTGTAGTAGATCATTTTATCCTGGGAGATAGACGTCCAAATTCTGAAAGCACCATGGAGAGGACGAATCTGTCTTAAGGACACAGTGTCAAACACTGGACTTGATCAGATTATAATTCGAAGAAATTAAATCCAGTAAATTATTTAATTTATTTCTAGTCTTTTATTACTTATTTAAATCAGATTTTAATTTTATTTTTGTAACAAAATAAAATCTGTTTTTATTTATTTATTTTTATTTTTATTTCGAGTTTGATTTTTGTAATCAAAAAAATTCTCTCATTTCCTTTATTTCTTTTATATTTTGTTTGTTGTTAAGTACACAAACTTGATTAATTAATTACAGTGAAGATTGTCCAACAATCTTAAGACAGAATCGTATTTTGTTTTTGGTATCTTCATTGTATTTAATTTTCTGTGTTTTCAAGGTAATATTCTAGTTGGAAAAACAAATAGTGATTTATGCTATTTGATAAATGGTAGTAATATACTGTCTCTTTTCTTTGACAACTAGTAGTAATATACTGGTGTCATTAACAATTGCAGAATATTATTTGGTGTTACAGAAAATTATTTTGGTATTTTATTTTTTTAGTTTTAGTAACAAGGAAAATAAAATTATTTTGTGTTTTAATTTATTTTCTGGTTTTGGTAACTAGAAAATTATTTTGTGTTTTTTTTTATTTTTGTAATCAGATAGTTTTGTGGTATTTTATTTTCTAGTTTCAGTAACAAGGAAAATAAAATTACAGTATTTTCTAGTTTTAGTAACAAAAAAATAAAATAATTTTGTGTTATAATTTATTTTCTGGTTTTAGTAACTAGAAAATTAATTTGTGGTTTGTTTTTCTGATTTTTTGCAATCATATATTATTTCGGTATTTTATTTTACTAGTTTAAATAACAAGGAAAATAAAATTATTTTCTGTTATAATTTATTTTCTGATTTTAGTAACTAAAAAATTAATTTTGTTAATTTATCATAATTCTTTTGACTTTATCGTAGTACATTGGAGAATTTGTTTATGGAGTAAAATATTAATTTACAAACAAATTTTATTTTTATTACAAAGAAACCTTTGTGGCAAGTTTAGTTTCTTTATTGGTTTTTTGAATCATTTTTAAATTTCTGTGTGTGGATCTGTAGTCGTGAATGGTTTCTGCATTTGAGTCGGAATAATATATATATTCACAAGGACTTTTGCATGCATATTTAATTAGTTTATTTATGTACAAATCAAACTTATTAAATGAAGGTATGTTTTGTCATTTTGGAGTTTAGAATTCAAAACGCATTGAATTTTATTTATGAGTTGAGAATCTTTTTATTTCATGATGCAAATTTTAGGATCATGCATGATTAATTTATTTTGTTAATTCATTATTTTTTAGTTAATGCATTTGATTTGCATGTATGATGTCAACTCAAGTTATTTCTTAACAAAAATTTCATGTGATTAGGAATGTTAAATTGATGTGTTGATTAATTTGAGTTTTTTCAATCAATTTTGAATGGGTGTTTAAACACCAGAGAAATTTAACACATGAAGATGTATGTAGTTATATAGTTCCATTTAATTGGAAAGTAAATTAAAGAAATCTTTTATGTTGATTTTTAGTTTATTTTGAATTATGTGACATGAGATGTCATTAATAATTATTTTACTTGCGTAGTAGAATTTGTTAAACCATAAAACATTTTTTTAATATGGGGGTGTATCTCTTGCATTAGTTGAGATAATTTAATTTTCTTCTCTCACAAATATTTTTATGACAGTGACATTTATTTGTTATTGAGTTGCAAGAATGTATACAATGAAATGAGTTTTTGAATTGTTTGATTCTTAGGCAAATTTTTTATGAGGATATGATTTTGTCAAAACATTAATTCTAACTTGAGTAGTCATAATTATTTTGGTTTTTTCTTAAATTTGTTTTGAAATTCATTGATTTATATCATAAGTAATAGGGGTGGCGAATATGATGCACCATTAAATGAATTTTGTGCACAACATGGCATTATTCACCAAACTACAGCCCCTTATTCTCCACAACAAAATGGAATTGCTGAAAGGAAGAATAAAACCCTAAAAGAAATGATGAATGCCATGCTACTAAGTTCAGGCTTACCACAGAACTTGTGGGGGGAAGCAATATTGTCTGCTAATTATGTTCTTAATAGAATACTCCACAAGAAAACAAACAGCACTCCTTATGAATTGTGGAAAGGTCGACCGCCTTTCTACCAATACTTAAAAGTATGGGGGTGTTTGGCAAAAGTTGAAGTTCCTGTTCCTAAAAAGACTAAAATTGGACCAAAAACAGTAGATTGCGTGTTTATTGGTTATGCTCAGAATAGTAGTGCATATCGGTTTCTGACTTATAAATCAAAAATACCTGATATATATGTGAATACTATTATAGAGTCAAGGAATGTTGTGTTTTTTGAACATGTCTTTCCTTACAAGAAATGACAGGAATTAAGTTCACAGAAAAGAACTTATGATTGTACACAAAGTCAAGAGACTAATGACAATCAAAACACAAGAGACTAGTAATGGTCTCGACCAACAGGATTTAACTAATGATAAACCAAGACGAAGTAAGAGAGCAAGAACATCAAAATCCTTTGGTCCAGATTTTCTAACATACCTGTTAGAAACTGAACCTCAAAGCTTTAAGGCAACAATGACAGGTCCTGAAGCACCTTTGTGGAAAAAGGCTGTTAAGAATCCATAATGCAAAATCATACTTGGGAATTAGTGGACCTTCCACCAGGTTCTAAACCTCTTGGATATAAATGGATATTCAAGAGAAAAATGAAAGCAGATGGTTCAATTGACAAGTATAAAGCAAGACTTGTAGTTAAAGGTTACAGATAAAAGGAAGGTCTGGACTATTTTGACACATATTCCCCTGTGACAAGAATAAAATCCATTCGCATGCTTATTTCTATAACAGCGTTGTTTAATTTAGAAATACATCAAATGGATGTTAAGACAGCTTTCTTAAACGGTGATCTAAATGAAGAGATCTATATGGAGCAACCCAAAGGGTTTGTAGTATCAGGGCAAGAAAAGAAAGTTTGTCGACTTGTAAAATCCCTTTATGGATTAAAACAAGCACCTAAGCAATGGCATGAAAAATTTGATCATGCAATGCTTACTAATGGTTTTAAGATAAACGAATGTGACAAATGCGTCTATGTTAAAAACACTGACCAAGAATGTGTCATAGTTTGTCTTTATGTGGATGACATGCTTATCATTGGAAGCAGTCAAAACATGATCAAATCAACTAAGCAAATGCTTAACAAAAGATTTGATATGAAAGATATAGGGGTCGCAGATGTTATATTAGGAATGAAAATTACTAAAACATCTGGCGGATATGCATTATCTCAATCTCATTATATTGAGAAATTTCTTGATAAATTTATCAAGGATGATTTGAATTTAGCTAGAACACCTGTAGATATCAGTTTTTATTTATCGAAAAATAAAGGTGATGCAGTGTCTCAGTTAAAATACTCCCAAATCATTGGAAGCCTAATGTACCTAATGAATTATACTCGTCCTAATATAGCTTATGATATCAGTAAATTGAGTAGGTACACTAGTAACCCCGGAGAAGACCATTGGAAAGTGATCATTCGGGTTCTTAGATATCTAAGATTCACCTATGATCATGGTTTGAACATTACTCGATATCCAGCAGTACTTGAAGGTTATTGTGATGCAAATTGGATATCGGATACTAAAGATTCATAATCCACAAGTGGATATGTCTTTACTCTGGGAGGCGCTGCTGTTTGTTGGAAGTCCACGAAATAAACATGCATCGTACGATCCACAATGGAATCCGAGTTCATTACTTTAGACAAAGCAGGAGAAGAAGCAGAATGGCTTCGTCACTTCTTAAAAGACATTCCAATGTGGCCAAAACCTGTGCCAGCTATTTGCATTCATTGTGATAGTCAATCTGCAATAGGCAGGGCACAGAATCATATGTATAACGGTAAGTCACGACATATTCATCGTCGACATAATACCGTAAGGCAATTGTTGTCAAACGGAATAATCTCAATAGATTATATAAAATCTAAAGAGAATATTGCGGATCCGTTAACAAAAGGTTTGACAAAAGAGCTAGTGTATAGTTCATCGAAGGGGATGGGATTAAAGCCTATTACATAAGAGTCATCATAATGGTAACCCTACTTATATGACTGGAGATCCCAAGAACTAAATTCAAAGGGACAACTAAGTTATGTATGGCTCGCCAGAAATCACCAAGGGATTAAAATTCCTACCCATTCCTATGGTGAGAGTGATGTCTGCAACATATGTTGTCTGCAGGGGTATAAGGATAAGCTTTGCTTTTAATGATTACTTATATCTTGATTAAGGCATAAAATCAAGATGAGTATAAGGAGATACTCACAATAAGAATCACCTATATGAGTATTGAACTGGGGCCGGTTCTATGAAAATGAAAGAGGCTACATTCTCTAGTAACACTCATGAAAACCAGGAGCGTTCAAGGCCAAAATGAACACAACAGTGAGAACCACGATGTGTTAGAAGATATTTTGTATGAAATCTATTGCCTTGGCTTACACAAACGGCTGAACAATTCAAAGCATCGCGTCCATTGGTTAACTAGTAAGTCTGATAGGTTATCACTAGGGAAGGTTCAAGACCGAAAACTACCTATCCTGATGCAAGATATTTTCGACTTATACTCTTTCGATAAATCTGCATATTGTTGCATTTCCGTTGTTATCAAATTCCATTCATGTGGGGGATTGTTGGAAATGGTTATAAATTCTGGGTAAAACCAGAATTTTATCCTAAGTTTGGTCTATTTTTTAGGTGGGCCCCGTGCATCGTTTTTCACGGGTCAAAGTGGTAACGCGTTCTATGCCGCGTTATGATTCACGTGGTATATTTGGTTGCTCAAAACCATTACCGAATGAATGGGAAATTGAAGCCAAAGTTTGCTCCATGGAAATGGAGTTTTGGTGGAAATTCCTTAAGGTTGTAAAATGGCTTGTCCCACATTGATTTGATGGGAAGTTTTGAATGGGTTTATAAGGCTTGGGTTTGATACTTGGGGTGTGCCCTAAGAGGTACCCAAGTGTTTTAGAGGGAGAGGTTATGGGCAAAAATGGGCTAGACCCATTGGACCCAAAAATCACCACACACGCGCGCCGCTGTTCGTCCGGTCGGGCGGGCTAGGCTGGGTCTGGGCTTGGGTGCGTGGTGTGTGGTTGGGTTGGGCTTGTTCGGCCCAATATTAATCTTTTTGGGCCAAAAACATTTGAATTTAATTTTATTTTTGGTAAAATAAAATCCAGAATTCAAAATTAAACTGGTTTGGTTTTACTGTACATCCAAACAGGGCCCTTCCCGATTTTAAACCGGAATTAAACCTGGTCCGATTTACTGTACACCCAAACAGGGCCCTTCCCATTTTTGTTATCTGTTTGAATTGTAATCCAACAGATTCAAATCTGTTTGAATTCAAAACCAATAGGTTTCATACCTATTCAATTCAAAACCTACAGCCACCATTACATCTATAAATAGGACAGCCCTCATTTGGATTTTGTAACTCTAATTTTCGTCCTTCATAATTCTGCAAACATCCTCTTCATTTTGCTGCATTATTTTCTTGTCAGAGAGAGTATAAACACTTAGTGTGTTCGCTAGGCAAACAATTTGTAGTGCTGCTATTGTTTGTAGTAGATCATTTTATCCTGGGAGATAGACGTCCAAATTCTGAAAGCACCATGGAGAGGACGAATCTGTCTTAAGGACACAGTGTCAAACACTGGACTTGATCAGATTATAATTCGAATAAATTAAATCAAGTAAGTTATTTAATTTATTTCCAATCTTTTATTATTTATTTAAATCAGATTTTAATTTTGTTTTTGTAACAAAATAAAATCTGTTTTTATTTATTTATTTTTATTTTTATTTCGAGTTTGATTTTTGTAATCAAACAAATTCTCTCATTTCCTTTATTTCTTTTATATTTTGTTTGTTGTTAAGTACACAAACTTAATTAATTAATTACAGTGAAGATTGTCCTACAACAAGTGGGTCTACAAAGTTTTGAAATGGAATTTCCCATTGTGCTGCATCTGTTATTGCTTCTACTATTGCCAGAAACAGTCGTCAACAACCAGGAAGCAATGTGAAAACACAACAGTGTACACTCCATGGAGCCTCTAATAGATTGAATAATAGTTCTTTACGAAATTATTAATATAATGCAGATTGCAGACCCGCAAAATACATTGTGTATGTCCTCTGTTTCCTTAATATACATTTTGAAACTTATATCCTTTTCAGAGTACCGTAATAGGTACAAGCCATCAAGGAAGAAGATAAAGTATAAATACAAAGGATGCTCTCATGATATCTGGCAAAGCCAAGGAATCACAATTTTACAGTAGATAATTATAAATAAATAAATACAATTAAACATGTAACTGTAGCTAAAAAAACCAACAACAGTGCTGCCTTGATAAACTACAGCTGATAGTCAAACTAGCACAAATGGACTCAAAACTTGAAGCAGTTATTTTAGAGATTCTAAAGTCAGGAATACACACACTTGATGCTATAACATCTATATTACCTTATACATGCATGTTCTAGGGATGGGAGGGAACTTGTAGTTCTTTTTGTGTGTATTAAAATGAACTTGTACTTGTAATTGGGATAATTGTAGTTGTGTATAAATATATTCAAGAACCAAATTTTAAACAAGCAATGTACGCATGTATGTAGACATTAGGGTGAACAAAGAGGGAACCATCTTCCTTTTTAGCAAAGAGGGCCGGTGCTCCCCACGGCGAAACACTAGGGCGAACAAAACCCTTATCTAGCAATTCTTGGAGCTGAACTTTCAACTCAACCAACTCTGTTGGGGCAAAACAATAAGGTGCCATAGAAATCGGCGCTGTGCCGGGCACTAAATCAATAAAGAACTCAATCTCTCGGTGAGGTGGCAAACTAACGAGATCCTCGGGAAAGACATCCGAATACTCACAAACCACCCTCGGCAAAACAATCTGGGTCTCGTCACACTCACCACTCATAAAGCTAGCAAGTAGACCACTAAGCTTATTCTGCCCTCGCGGATCATACATCGGTGGTAACACACTACCGACCCGATCTCCCAAGAAATGGAAACACTCCCTGCTCAAGGTACAAACCGTGACCCTCTGGCGGTAGCAATCAATAACAGCTCGGTATGACGATAGCCAGTCCATACCCAAAATAACATCAAAGCCCTTCATGGGCATGACAACAAACGGAAAAGGAAGCCTATGGTCGGCGACCTCTATATCACAACCCCTAACACCTTGTTTCAAGATCAACTCACCACCAATAGGCGATACCACACATATAGAAGATGCTAACTGTGCTAACTCCAATTCCAAAACAGATGCAAATGCAACAAATATAAAAGAATGAGATGCACCCGTATCAATCAATACATTAGCAACCGAGTTGCAAAACAAGAAGGTACCTCTCACAACAGATGGAGCCGGTACTAGATCCTGCATGGTAACAGCATACACGCGCCCTGTAGGCCCCTGATCCACCTGCTCACCTCTAGGAGCAAAAGACTGCTGCACCGATTGGGGTGACGAAGCTCCCGGATTGGCCCTCGAGGCCTGCACAGACTGAGCTGGCTGATAACTCTGCGTCTGCCTAGAACCAGACGCTTCTGAAGTAGCACTCAACTGTGGGCAATACCTCTTCAGGTGCCCAGGCTGACCACACTGATAGCAAGACAAAGGCTGGCCCCTACCCTGACTCTGGCCTTGAGGTCTAGCTGAATAAGAAGCAGCTCGCTTACCCCCTCCCTTCTGCGGGCAAACTGAAGACTTGTGACTCAGCTGGCCACACGCAAAACAAGTCAAGCCTCCCTGACTACCTCTCCCAGAGCCCGTACCCGGCACTAGAAAGGTCGACCTGGCCAAACCACCCTGAGACTGTTGAGGGTTAGAACCCCTATGTCTCCTGCCGTCACCCTGACCATCTTGGCTCCTCTTGGAGCCTTTCTGCCCCTCGTCTTCCTCCTGCATCATAATCTCCATATGAGCAGCAGCATCAACCAAACGTCTGTACTCTCGGATGAAAGATCCACCAACCCTCAACTTGAGGCCTCGCCTCAACTTCCGCTCAAACTCAAAGCAACGGCGTTCCTCAGACGCCACTAGTTCAGGTGCAAACCTGGACAGACTAGTAAAAGTAGTCTCAAACTCGGCCACTGACAAGCCCTGCTGTCTAAGATGGCAAAACTGCTCTCTCAGCTTCTCCCTAGCAGCTGCAGATAAAAACTTCTCCTGGAAAGCATTCACAAACGCCTCCCATGCACCACCAACACTGCCCTTCTCGTACTTCCACCATTAACCCTCATCTCCCTTCAGCTGGAAGGATGCCAGGGTCACCTTCAAAGCCCTGTCCTCAATGCCCAGCATCTCGAACGTCTTCTCCATCTGTTCCAACCACTCATCAGCCTTAAGTGGCTTCTTTGGATCCCCAACAAACTCATCCGGATTAGACCGGAAGAATTCCTTCTTCAAGAAAGAAGGCCCTGCCTCAGCAACCTGATTCTCAGCTCTAAGAATACCCAAAGCTCCCGCTATCTCTCGGGCCAAGGCACCCATAGCCTGCTGACCCGTTGGCTCGGCCACGTTGGCCTGACCAACTCCCTCCTGCACTGCCGGAACGTCATCCGGTAAAGGTACTTCCTGCCTACCATGCCTGCCACGCCTACCACGCCCTCGTCCTGACATCCTAATGAAGGTAACCAAGACTATTAGCACATTCACAAATGTGCCGAAGCTATAACACTCGCGTCCTAATGCATGGACAACTGTAATTCACTCCACGTAAGCACATAAACACATAAGCACTTACGAATTTCATTTCCGGATAATGATAGTCCCGAGGCGTTACTAGAGTTCCGGCTAGAAACAACATTGATCAAGTGCCTTTCCAACAAGACTCACAAAAACCCAAGGATCCAATCAACATCCTAGAAACTAAATCCCATACCCACATAGTCACATAAGCATGTTATCAATTAAGCATATAGCATATGACACTACATCTAAGTCTCTATCAAGCGAGACAAACCCATTGTGATCCTAATCACTTCCCACGTACCCAAAGTATTCGAACCCGGTACGCTCTGATACCAAGTTGTAACGCCCTCAAAATAATAGATAAAACCCATCTCATTAGACATGTAATGATATAAAATAAACTAACCATTTCTATTTATCAGAATAATTCTACAACTGTATTACATGTTAAAAACAAAAGCAAATGCCCTAAGGGCTTACAGCTTTCCAAGTTAACACTTGGTTACAAAAAGAAGAGTACTAACTCAATACATATTGAGCCCTTGGCTTGAATTTACATGTAATACATCAAAATAAATAAATAAAAAAAGAGTCTTAAACTCTCATCAACATCCAAGCTATGTCCTTGGAGGTGGCATACTACCTGTACCTGAAAATAATGTCCCATAAAGGGTGAGCCAACGCACAGTAGAGATATGCTAAACACAGTATGAGCAATAACTAAAACATTAGCAATTGATAAATGTTCAGTTTCCATAAACCAATTTATAACTCAGTCTCATTTCATTTCAGTTTCCATTTCTTATCAATTTCATAATTCACATCAACGGCTCAGAACCTGGCCAATCCTTTATATGAGACAAAGACTCATATTAAACATTTCCCATTTTTCAATAGATGAACATATTAGTTGTATCAACATTTCAACAGATAAGCATACAAGCTGTATCCACATTTTAACAGATATGCATATTAGCTATATCAACACTTCCAATGACAAGCATATGAGCTGTATCAACACATTATCTGACAAGCATATGAGCTGTATCAGTGGAGTCCATCCCCTATCTCCTCCCAAACAACATCCGATTTAGAGGTCCATCCCCTATCTTCCTCTAAACCGTGTAGTACATCCCCTATTTTCTCTCCCACACACACAATGCATATATACACAAAGGTCATATACACAATCAATCAATACATAACGTTAATATATTCTGTCAACCGTCATACTCTATGACATATCCAATTGATTAGTTTTAGTTTGCCTAATCATCATGCATTGTCTACAACAATCAAAACTACCCTCCACCGGTAGCCCAAGCAATTATTTCTAAACAGATAATAAAAGCTCCAACAGATAAAATATCCATGTTTTCAAAAGTGAGCGATTAACAAATCTAACTCCACCATTCAACCATATAATGACGCAATTCCATTATTTCCAACTCAATTCCATATAACCACAATTTCCTCAAATTAATCATACCAATTAATTTATACAACCAATTAGGGTTTTCTACCCCATTTCTCAATATTGACTCAATTTCAACAACCAACAACAATAACACCATTTTGAAACCCAAATACATATTATGAGCCCAAAATCACAAAATCCTCTTTAACACATTTTGAAACCCTAAGTTCCAAAATTTCCCAAATTCAACACTTTATCAAAACAACTAAAAATCTAGGTCAAAGACCATAAAAGTGAGTAGGAACCCCTACCTCAAAAGATAAGACCCAAAGAAGAAGATGGTGAAACCGAAGTTGCTTCAAACCACGAGTTCCTCGGACCAAAAAAATCGCCCTCGACGATCAACAACCTTTTTGTAAAGACCAAAGGTGAGGAAAACACCCTAGCTAGATCAATATCCAGAGAGAATGCAAGGTTTTAGAGTAAGAGGCTCTCAAATGGCTTTTTCGGAAAAGTAAGAGAGAGAAAGGATGAGAAAAAGTGATTTAAGACTGCCTCACAGCCAACTGATATACGACATTACCGCTCGAGCGGAAAACACAACGCTCGAGCGTCAAGAACAAAAACTAGGCTCGCTCGAGTGCAAAAGGACCTGCTCGAGCGCCAAGACACAAGAATAAATTAAACCCGCTCGAGCGCGAAAACCAGTCCGCTCGAGCGTAGATTTCCTCCTCCCAGAACTTACACCCAAAGGTACTACCCGCTCGAGCGCCAAAGTACCCGCTCGAGCTCCACCGCTCGAGCGTATAAATCACACCTGCAGAAGTTTTGCAGGGACACGGAATACTGGGGGTGTGCAATCCCCGCTCGAGCGCAAGAAGACCCGCTCGAGCTAACCTCCTAAAAACTGGGTAACAAGGAATTGAAACCAAGGCCTAACCAACCTTTAACAACCTTGCCCAAAACATACTAAAACTCAATCAAGCGGAATTAAAGGATGACAACATGATAGATACAACTACCATCATCACGGAACCGAGTCCGGAATACAACAGAACAGTAAAGGGACAACCGAGATCGCTATATTAATTATTTTCATATGATTTTCTCTTGAAATCAAATATTTTTTAAAATGTTAAAAATATTTATGTGCAGTGAGTGACCTCCATGCGATGCTTGCCACCTTAATTAGTGTTTAGGTTTTTGTTTGTGTAGCAAAAAATTAATGATATAAAATTTATTTTTTTTTTATTTTTCTTTCATTACAAATATATTTGAGTATATTGTTAGGCCCCATTTGTTTTGGGTATAGAGGGAGAGATGGGATTAGGATAGAGGTACGACTTATTTAATGTTTTGTTTGTTTGTAGATTTGGGAAAGGGATTGAGATAGAGGAGGGGATTAGGTTGGGCCTTGGAAGGGGGATTAGGATGGAGGAGGTGGAGGTGGTATTAGAAAAATAGTTTGCTGGACTAAAAATTTTTTATTTTATTTTTAATTTTTTACATGTTGGGCATTTTTTTTAACATTAATGTTTAATTTTTTGTATTTTTTGTTAAGTAAAAATTATTATTTTATTTGTTTTATTTTTTTCTGAAAATTTTTAATTTTTTAAAATGTTTTACATGTTGGGCATTTTTTTTGAACATTAATGTTTAATTTTTTGTATTTTTGTTAAGTAAAAATCATTATTTTATTTTTTTCTGGAAATTTTTTACATTTTGGCCTTTTTTTTTGGAACATTAATGTTTAATGTTTTTGTATTTTTTATTTTTTTTATTATTTTATGTTTATTTTATATAAAAATAATTTAACAATCCTACACTAATAACTTTCATCAAAACAAATACAATTTTACATAATCCTTTCACTAACAATTCTCTTACTATTAATCTCCTCGTTATAAATCTTCATATTCTACCTCTGAAAATAAACAACATATTAATATCTTCTATCCATCCACAACTTCATTATTACATTGTTAATATCTTTTCTTATATTATGTAGTAGTTTAATGAGTTTTTGACCTTCCATATATTTTTTATCTTCTCATATATATATAAGTATTTTCTTCATTCAACTGAAGGTCAAAGGTTTGAGTTTCACGCATCCTATCTATCTATTTTTTTTTTTTTTTAATATTTTAAATAGAAATATGGACACTAAACAGGAGCAACATAAGAAACCAAGGGTTCATGACACCATAAAAAGTGTTCACTTTGTATATAGTATAGATATATATTGTGAAAAAATCATAACCACCAGACTCGAAAATTTATTAACATCATTGAGAGTTTAATTTTATATAATAATACATGTATTTTGATTGATTGAAAATAGTAAGGACGTATTATTTTATACGGGATCACTACAATTTTTCAACATAATTTTTGAGAAAAAAATTTAAAATTTGTTTAGTTAAAATTTTTTGAAAAAAAAAATCCAAAATAACTTTTTTAATCAATCACTTTTTCTCTCCCTTTTCTCTTTCTTTCACATTTTATACATCAATCAATTACTTTTTTCTTTTACACCCATCTATTCAATTAAAAAAAAATTAAATCATGCCAAACTCCAAAAATATTTTCAAAATATACAACTAAAAAAAATTTCAAATTTTATAAACTTTTCTAAAAAAATACTTTTCAAAACTGTTTCAGAAATACAAACTAAACATGACTTATTTACAAAAATAAAACTTATTGATAAGTGCTCATATATACTTCGATCAATCACATGTTGTATATTATTCATATATTAAGTAGGTGTTTGACATGTATTAAAAAAATGTATTTTTTTTTTGTATACATATATTTATTTAGATTACATTAATCAACATTTTCTCTTTATTTTTCTAATAATTTCCTTTATTTTTTTACATATTTTTTTTATAAAAAATTTAAAAAATACACTTATTTAAAACCTCCCAAACCACCCTCGAAAATTGTGTGGAACCAAATTCATTCTCCATCCCGAACACCTTGTTTGGTGGCGGCGGCCCCCAATTAGACTTTTTATAACCCTTTGCCAACAACAATAAAAAAGAAAATGAAACAAATCCTAAATTACTCATAATAATAATAAGGGTAAATTATAAATACACTTTTTAAAATTTACTTAAAGTATAGATTATCTTTTGTGATTTAAAAAATTATAAATATCTCTTTATTAATATTTTTTATTTATCAGAATTAACTAAAAAATAAAATTCATGATTGACTTGATGATTTATTAATAAAATAGGTGATTTGTTATGAAATTAGAAACCTCAAGAGGTGAAATGTAATTTCTAAAATCACAGGGAGTGATTCGTATTTTAATCAAACTTCAAGGAGTGTATTTGTAATTTACCCTAATAATAATAATCTATATTATATATTAAAAAAATAGAATTTTAATGAGAAAAATCTTGTGAATTTTCAAACCCATATATTATTTTTTAAGAATTTTTATTTTTTAAATCATTACAAAATCTTCTATTGATTAACTTTTATTGAATCAATAAAAAAAATCTTATTATGCCTTGAACATTTCAAAAGGAAAATTAATTCATGCATTAAGAAATTTGAAAAGAAAAATTAACTCAACAGTTTTAAAATTTTAAAAAAATTCTAATTTTTATTGAATCATTTAAAAAATTAAAAATTTTGAATTAATATTACTTTTTAAAATTATGTACTACAAACTTTTATCATATTAGTTGGTATCTCAAAGATTAGTGATAGAGTCAAAGAAAATGTGTACGTCATTAAGTTTTAAAGTAAAAATTTTATGTTACAAAATTTTATCTCAAAGATTAGTGATAAAGACAATTTTTAATGTTTTGGTGAATGACATTGACGTAAATATTGAGTCAACTAGATTCTAACTCTCTTCTAATATTTAGTCAAATACCACAAGTCAATCCTAATTTATTTTCACGAAAGAGTTATGAGATAAGATAATTTATAATTTTAAGTAGATAAATTTTTAGGCTTTACAAAAAAAAGAAAAAATTAGTATATTAATAAATGTAATTTACTACTATCATATGCAGTGGCAGAGTTAGGAATTTGGCATAAGGGCCACTTTCTAATTAAAACTTTAAATTTTTGAGAAAATTATAAATCAATGTATAAGACAAAAATAATTTTAAACATATGGGATACAACTTTTTTCCATGCAAAAGAAAAACAGGAAGAGTTTCACTCCTACCTTTTAGTAAATAATTTTCTCACTTCCCACTATCTTGTAATTTTTCTTATATTTTTTTCCTCATTATCAGCAACTGGATGTTACTAAACTTAAACATTTATTATTAAGAGCAAAACTCAATAAATACTTACAAATGAATTTAATTTTTCATATATTTTTTTCCTCATTATCAGCAACTGGATGTTACTAAACTTAAACATTTATTATTAAGAGCAAAACTCAATAAATACTTACAAATGAATTAAATAGAATTACTTTTGATTAGAATATATGTTTGGATTTTTTTTATTTTATTACAAGATAGATTAAAAGAAACCCACAAACAAAAAATTTCAAATTTTAATACTTGAACAAAAAAAAAATAGCAGAAAAAATTGAATGTAAGGAGAATGGATGAGAAATACAAAGAGAGTGCAAATGTATTTGAGATAGAATCCACTAGTAAGAGTAAAGAATATTTTCACATTTTTCTTAACAAAAGTGATTTGCAAACATAAAGTTCATATAAAAAAATTCATCAGAATGATGTGTCAATATCATTTGTGAAATTATAAAGACAATAATAGATGTTTTAATTAAAAATAAAGGAACCATGATGTAACGCCCCAAAAAATGCAATTAATTCAACCATAAGAGAAATGAGTATAATAGAGTTGGTATGCTTTCATTCATCAGAGTTCGTATTACAAAAGATAATACATGCAATATACATTCATAAATGTTCATTATGAATCTATAGCATGTAATACTAGTTAATAATCAACAAAATAAATGCCCTATGAGCTTACATCTTTCCAAGACATTGCTTGGTTACAGCAAAAGGAAGAGTCCAACTCAATACAACTTAGCCCTTGGCTATACAAAATATAAAAAACAAAATGAGGTTCTTGCTCTAAGTCTCCCCAACTACCGTCTCAACGGAGGCATGTCTCCAACACCTGAAAATCGTTCCCAAGTAGGGTGAGTCAAAGCCCAGTAGAAATATACCAACACAATATATGAGAATTAACAAGATGGAAGTATGATGAACATGTTCATTGTCCTACGACAAAATCTTCATAACTCTTTCCAAAACCATGTTATGCCAAACTCGCATCTCAATTTATTCATTTTAGTTCAATAAACACATCCACTGCATTTAACCCATCAAAAAAGGTTACATCTCACAAGTTCCAACAAATAAAAATCACCATACAAATACATTCACTTTTATTTGCCATTTTATGGAAATTTCGTCCGCGGGAATCAACATCCATGTATACCAATGGTTTTTGGGACTTTCACCCATATGGGTGTTCTGCATAAGTCATTCTATATGAATGTTTTGCATGGTATTTTGATAAGTGAAATAAGGGTTTTGCGTACTATAAGATGTATTAACTTTTGAAAAGTTTGACGAATTATAGGCGAACAGAATAGTATGAGTCTGATGACTCAGGTGCCCAAGTTTGGAGAACCAAACATCCTAAGGAAGAGAGAATGTGACAACCACCACCTTAATTAAGTAAATTAATTATACATTGATTACGTGCTTAATTTTAATTTTGCGATTATGTATTGTTAAGTGTTATTGATTGTCATGTGATTTATTGAATTGTGTTATTGAGAACAGATATGTTAAAATGAGAAATAAACATGTCTAATTCGAAAATTTTAACAGGTTAGAATTAAATTATTGGATAGGCAATTAGAGCCTAATTTACACTTATATAATTAAATTTAGTGTAATTGAGATCATAATTTGATGAGGAGTAATTTTAATTTGAGTGAATATAATTTAATTTAACGTAAAGAAAAATTAGAAATTAATTAAAGTCTTAGACAAATTAATTAGTGACTAAAATAAAATAAAAATAGAAGTATCCTATTTATAATTCAAGATTTAATTAAGTGTGGTATGTATTGGGACATTTAACGATGTTGAGTGTAGGAGATTATTTTCTGGTGGGTGTGCTGAGAATCTGGGTGTGTGCAGAGAAATCTGTGTAGATGTGTGTACGCTGAGCAATCTGGTAGATGTGCTGAATAACCAGATTTGAATGTATAATTTAGTGTAGTGAGAGAAAAAGAGGGAGAGAGAGAAGCTCGGGTGGAAGAAGAAGAGAGCTAGGGAGATTCATCTCCTAATCTAAAATTAAACTCTTGGTATGTATTTATCTTTGCATTTTGTATCATCTAATCCATGGAATTAAAGAGATTTTGGGAGTAATTGCATGAACTAGCTTGAAGATGATGAATATGGAAGTTTTGTATATATATATATGCATATATGTATATGTGTGTGTGTGTTGAATCACCATTTGTGAGCATGAATATGTAATCTATGCTGAATTTCAGAGTTTACTCTTACATGTATCCTTGATTTAAAGAGTTTTGAAGTCTAATCTCAAGTTTTGAAAGCCATTGTTGTGAGTTTGAAACTAATCGTTGCATGCATGAACATTTGAGACCCATTTATGAAAGAATCATGAGATTTGAGCAAGAGACTTAAGAATAATTATGTATTTGAATTTCCTAAAGTGTTTACAAATTTATGCAAATGTTTTCATGGATTAATGTAAGGCAAACTCCATTTTTGAAGCTTGGACCTAGTTTTGGAAAAGCCTCTTAGGAAGGAATGAAGTAATTAGAAATGGATTGTTATAAATTGATGGTCGTAAAGGTGATAGAAACCGAAATTAATTACTTTATTGTGATTAGTGTAATTTTTAGAGTCTATTGTAAAATTTAATTAAAAAATTGATTCAGATCAAATTGAGTAGATTAAATTCAATTTACTTAAGTTATAATTATTTAACTTAAGCTTTGATTAATTAAATAAATTGATTGAGCCTATATATATAATAGCTTATATTCTTGAGCTCAAAATATGAGAGAATTAGTGGGCTTTGTAGAGAGAGAGATACAACTTGAGGAATAGAGGTTTTTTTTCAGAGAGCTTAAGGAAGATATTGAAGAATAAGCTTAAAGCTTCATAATTCAACAAGTTAAGGTAGGAATTTCTTCAATTCTTGAATTTAAGACATCTACATTCATATCTTCTTGAAAGTAAGCTTAATTGAGAAAGAATCATGAATGATTAAGATTGTTTTGTGATGTAAATTGAAATAGGACACCTACATGATTTTGTATGGTTGGATTTGAATAAAATGGTTCATAAACATGACATGCATAGTATAAATTGTTGGAAATGGTAGAAAAATTCTGGGTAAAACCAGAATTTTTTCTCAAGTTTGGTCTATTTTTTAAGTGGGCCCCGAGCGTCGATTTACTCGGTCAAAGTGGTAACGCGTTCTATGCCGCGTTGTGATTCACGTGGTATATTTGGTTGCTCAAAACCATTACCGAGTGAATGGGAAATTGAAGCCAAAGTGTGCTCCATGGAAATGGAGTTTTGGTGGAAATTCCTTAAGGTTGTAAAATGGCTTGTCCCACATTGATTTGGTAGGAGGTTTTGAATGGGTTTATAAGGCTTGGGTTTGGTACTTGGGGTGTGCCCCAAGGGGTACCCAAGTGTTTTAGAGGGAGAGGTTATGGGCAAATGGGCTAGACCCATTGGACCCAAAAATCACCACACGCGCGTCGCCGTCTGTCCGGCTGGGCTAGGCGTGGGTGCGTGGTGTGAGGTTGGGTTGGGCTTGTTCGGCCCAATACTAATCTTTTTGGTTGGCAAAATAAAATCCATAATTCAAAATTAAACTGGTTTAGTTTTACGGTACATCCAAACAGGGCCCTTCCCAAAATAAACCAGTCTGGTATTATTGCACACCCAAACAGGGCCCTCCCCGTTTTGTTATCTGTTTGAAATATAACCCAACAGATTCAAATCTGTTTGAATTCAAAACCAACAAGTTTCATACCTGTTCAATTCAAAACCAGTAGCCACATTTACATCTATAAATAGACTAGCCTCCCATTTGAATTTTTTTTTGAATTTTCGTACTCCATCCTCTGATATAAATCTCTGCATTTTGCTGCATTTATTTTCTGAAAGAAAGAGTGTAAACACTTAGTGTGTTCGTAAGGAAAACAATTTGTAGTGCTGCTATTGTTTGTAGTAGATCATTTCATCCTAGGAGATAGACGTCCAATTTCTGAAAGCACCGTAGAGAGGACGAATCTGTCTTAAGGACACAGTGTCAAATACTGGACTTGATCAGATTATAATTCGAAGAAATTAAATCAAGTAAGTTATTTAATTTATTTTCAGTGTTTTATTATTTATTTAAATCAGATTTTAATTTTGTTTTTGTAACAAAATAAAATCTGTTTTTATTTATTTATTTCTATTTTTATTTCGAGTTTGATTTTTGTAATCAAACAAATTCTCTCATTTCCTTTATTTCTTTTTATTCTGATTGTTGTTTAGTACACAACAAATTTAATTAATTTAAATACAGTGAAGATTGTCCTACAATCTTAAGACAGAACATTTTTGGTATCTTCATTTTATTTAATTTTTTGTGTTTTCAAAGTAATATTCTGGTTGGAAAAACAAATAGTCATTTATGCTATTTGATAGATAGTAGTAATATACTGTCTCTTTTCTTTGACAACTAGTAGTAATATACCGGTGTCATTAACAATTGCAGAATATTATTTGGTGTTACAGAAAATTATCTTGGAATTTTATTTTTCTAGTTTTAGTAATAAGGAAAATAAAATTATTTTGTTGTTATCATTTATTTTCTGGTTTTAGTAACTAGAATTTATTTTCTGGTTTTGGTAACTAGAAAATTATTTTGTGTTTTTTCTGATTTTTGTAATTAGATATTATTTCGGTATTTTATTTTTCTAATTTTAGTAACAAGGAAAATAAAATTAATTTATTTTCTAGTTTTAGTAACAAGAAAAATAAAATTATTTTGTGTTACAATTTATTTTCTGGTTTTAGTAACTAGAAAATTAATTTGTGGTATTTTATTTTCTAGTTTTAGTAACATAAAAAATAAAATTGTTTTGTATTATAATTTATTTTCTAGTTTTAGTAACTAGAAAATTAATTTTGTTAATCAATCATGTAACTTTGTGTATCGGTCACAATCTGTAAATTTTGTACGTGACTTACGATTTTGTTTGAAAGATCACTTAATTTTGAACCTTTTGTGAAAAGGTGTTAATTCTTTTGACTTTATCATAGTTCATTATGAGTATACATGGTAGAATTTGTTTTTAGAATAAAATATTAGTTTTACAAACTAATTTCACTTTTATTACGAAGAAACCTTTGTAGCAAGATTATTTTCTTTATTTTTCTGAATCATTCTTTATTTTCTGTGTGTGGATCCGTAGTCATGAATAGTTTCTGCACATGAGTCGGAAAATATATATATTCGCAAGAATATTTGAATGCATATTTAATTAGTTTATTTATGTATAAATCAAACTGATTAAATGAAGGTATGTTTTGTCATTTTGGAGTTTAAAATTCAAAACGCAATGAATTTTATTTATGAGTTGAGAATCTTTTTATTTCATGATTAATTTATTTTGTTAATTCATTATTTTTAGTTGATGCGTTTGATATACATGTATGATATCAACTCAAGTTATTTCTTAACAAAAATTTCATGTGATTTGGAATGTTAAATTGATATGTTGATTAATTTGAGTTTTTCCAATCAATTTTGAATGGGTGTTTAAACACCAGAGAAATTTAAACATGAAGATGTATGTAGTTATATCGTTTCATTTAATTGGGAAGTAAATTTAAGAAATCTTTTATGTTGATTTTTAGTTTATTTTGAATTATGTGATATGAGATGTCATTAATAATTATTTTACTTGCATAGTAGAATTTGTTAAACCATGAACCATTTTATTAATATGGGGGTATATCTCTTGCATTAGTTGAGTTAATTTAATTTTCTTTTGTCACCAATATTTTTATGACAGTGACATTTATTCGTAAATGAGTTGCAAGAATGTATACAATCAAATTGGGTTTTTTGAATTGTTTGATTCTTAGGCAAAATTTTTATGAGGATAAGATTTTGTCAATTCTGATTTGTGTAGTCATAATTTTTTTTTTTTTTTTGGATTTTTCATTTGAAATTTATGAATCGTGATTTGAAATTTCTGAATCCAGCACATCATAGACAACAAATGATGAATGCCATATTACTAAGTTCAGACTTACCACAAAACTTGTGGGGGGAAACAATATTGTCTGCTAATTATGTTCTAAATAGAATACCCCACAAGAAAACCAACAACACTCCTTATAAATTGTGGAAAGGTCGACCGCCTTCCTACAAATACTTAAAAGTGTGGGGGTGTTTGGCAAAAGTTGAAGTTCCTGTTCCTAAAAAGACTAAGATTGGACCAAAAACAGTAGACTGTGTGTTTATTGGTTATACTCAGAATAGTAGTGCATATCGGTTTTTGACTTATAAATCAGAAATACCTGATATAAATGTGAACACTATTATAGAGTCAAGGAATGCTGTATTTTTTGAACATGTCTTTCCTTATAAAAAAGGATAGGAATTAAGTTCACAGAAAAGAACTTATGATTGTACACAAAGTCAAGAGACTAATGACAATCAAACATTAGAGACTAGTAATAGTCTAGACCAACAGGATTTAACTAATGATGAACCAAGACGAAGTAAGAGAGCGAGAACATCAAAATCCTTTGGTCCAGATTTTCTGACATACTTGTTAGAAAATGAACCTCAAAGCTTTAAGGCAGCAATGACAGGTCCTGAAGCACCTTTGTGGAAAGAGACTATTAATAATGAAATTGAATCCATTATGCAAAATCATACTTGGGAATTGGTGGATCTTCCACCAGGTTCTAAACCTCTTGGATATAAATGGATATTCAAGAGAAAAATGAAAGCAGATGGTTCAATTGACAAGTATAAAGCAAGACTTGTTGTTAAAGGTTATAGACAAAAGGAAGGTCTGGACTATTTTGACACATATTCCCCTGTGACAAGAATAACATCCATTCGCATGCTTATTTCTATAGCAGCGTTGTTTAATTTAGAAATACATCAAATGGATGTTAAGACAACTTTCTTAAACGGTGATCTAAATGAAGAGATCTATATGGAGCAACCCGAAGGGTTTGTAGTATCAGGACAAGAAAAGAAAGTTTGTCGACTTGTAAAATCCCTTTATGGATTAAAACAAGCACCTAAGCAATGGCATGAAAAATTTGATCATACAATGCTTACTAATGGGTTTAAGATAAACGAATGTGACAAATGCGTCTATGTTAAAAACACTGACCAAGGATATGTCATAGTTTGTCTTTATGTGGATGACATGCTTATCATTGGAAGCAGTCAAAACATGATCAAATCAACTAAGCAGATGCTTAACAAAAGATTTGATATGAAAGATATGGGAGTCGCAGATGTTATATTAGGAATGAAAATTACTAAAACATCTGACGGATATGCATTATCTCAATCTCATTATATTGAGAAAATTCTTGATAAATTTGTCAAGGATGATTTGAATTTAGCTAGAACACCTGTAGACATCAGTCTTTATTTATCGAAAAATAAAAGTGATGCAGTGTCTCAGTTAAAATACTCCCAAATCATTGGAAGCCTAATGTACCTAATGAATTGTACTCGTCCGGATATAGCTTATGCTATCAGTAAATGGAGTAGGTACACTAGTAACCCTGGAGAAGACCATTGGAAAGCGATCATTCGGGTTCTTAGATATCTAAGATTTACTCGTGATCATGGTTTGAACTTTACTCGATATCCAGCAGTACTCGAAGGTTATTGTGATGCCAATTGGATATCGGATACTAAAGATTCAAAATCCACTAGTGGATATGTCTTTACTCTAGGAGGCGCTGCTGTTTCTTGGAAGTCCACGAAACAAACGAAACAAACTTGCATCACACGATCCACAATGGAATCTGAGTTCATTGCCTTAGACAAAGCCGGTGAAGAAGCAGAATGGCTTCGTCACTTCTTAGAAGACATTCCAATGTGGCCAAAACCTGTGCCAGCTATTTGCATTCATTGTGATAGTCAATCTGCAATAGGCAGGGCACAGAATCATATGTATAATGGTAAGTCACGACATATTCGTCGTCGACATAATACCGTAAGGCAATTGTTGTCAGACGGAATAATCTCAATAGATTATATAAAATCTAAAGAGAATATTGCGGATCCGTTAACAAAAGGTTTGACAAAAGAGCTAGTGTATAGTTCATCGAAGGGGATGGGATTAAAACCTATTACATAAGAGTCGTCATAATGGTAACCCTACTTATATGACTGGAGATCCCAAGAACTAAGTTCAAAGGGACAACTAAGTTATGTATGGCTCACCAGAAATCACCAAGGGATTAAAAATTCCCTGCCCATTCCTATGGTGAGAGTGATATCTGCAACATATGTTGTATGCAGGGGTATAAGGATACGCTTTGCTTTTAATGATTACTTATATCTTGATTGAGGCATAAATCAAGACGAGTATAAGGAGATACTCACAATAAGAATCACCTATCTGAGTGTTAAACTGGGGTCGGTTCTATGAGAATGAAGAGGCTAAATTCTCTAGAAACACTTATGAAAACCAGGCGCGTTCAAGGCCAAAATGAACACAACAGTGAGAACCACGATGTGTTAGAAGATATTTTGTGTGAAATCTATTGTCTTGGCTTACACAAACGGCTGAACAATTCAAGGCATCGCGTCCATTGGTTAGCCAGTAAGTCCGATAGGTTATCACTAGGGAAGGTTCAAGGCCGAAAACTACCTATCCTGATGCAAGATATTTTCGACTTATACTCTTTCGATAAATCTGCATATTGTTGCATTTCCGTTGTCATCAAATTCCATTCATATGGGGGATTGTTGGAAATGGTAGAAAAATTCTGGGTAAAACCAGAATTTTTTCTCAAGTTTGGTCTATTTTTTAAGTGGGCCCCGAGCGTCGATTTACTCGGTCAAAGTGGTAACGCGTTCTATGCCGCGTTGTGATTCACGTGGTATATTTGGTTGCTCAAAACCATTACCGAGTGAATGGGAAATTGAAGCCAAAGTGTGCTCCATGGAAATGGAGTTTTGGTGGAAATTCCTTAAGGTTGTAAAATGGCTTGTCCCACATTGATTTGGTAGGAGGTTTTGAATGGGTTTATAAGGCTTGGGTTTGGTACTTGGGGTGTGCCCCAAGGGGTACCCAAGTGTTTTAGAGGGAGAGGTTATGGGCAAATGGGCTAGACCCATTGGACCCAAAAATCACCACACACGCGCGCGCCGCCGTCGCTGTCCGTCCGGTCGGTCGGGCTGGGCTGGGCCTGGGCTTGGGCGCGAGTGCGTGGTGTGAGGTTGGGTTGGGCTTGTTCGGCCCAATACTAATCTTTTTGGGCCAAAAACATTTGAATTTAATTTTATTTTTTGGTAAAATAAAATCCATAATTCAAAATTAAACTGGTTTAGTTTTACGGTACATCCAAACAGGGCCCTTCCCGAAATAAACCAGTCTGGTATTATTGCACACCCAAACAGGGCCCTTCCCGTTTTGTTATCTGTTTGAAATATAACCCAACAGATTCAAATCTGTTTGAATTCAAAACCAACAGGTTTCATACCTGTTCAATTCAAAACCAATAGCCACATTTACATTTATAAATAGACTAGCCTCCCATTTGAATTTTTTTTGAATTTTCGTACTCCATCCTCTGATATAAATCTCTGCATTTTGCTGCATTTATTTTCTGAAAGAAAGAGTGTAAACACTTAGTGTGTTCGTAAGGCAAACAATTTGTAGTACTGCTATTGTTTGTAGTAGATCATTTCATCCTGGGAGATAGACGTCCAATTTCTGAAAGCACCGTGGAGAGAACGAATCTGTCTTAAGGACACAGTGTCAAACACTGGACTTGATCAGATTATAATTCGAAGAAATTAAATCAAGTAAGTTATTTAATTTATTTTCAATGTTTTATTATTTATTTAAATCAGATTTTAATTTTGTTTTTGTAACAAAATAAAATCTGTTTTTATTTATTTATTTCTATTTTTATTTCGAGTTTGATTTTTGTAATCAAACAAATTCTCTCATTTCCTTTATTTCTTTTTATTCTGATTGTTGTTTAGTACACAACAGAATTTAATTAATTTAAATACAGTGAAGATTGTCCTACATAAATTTATAGCTAGCATGTTTAATTGAGATTTTTTGGGTGTAAATTAATGTTAAGAATTCATATGAGCATAAAATTGAAGAATTGAAATAATTGAGTTCGCATTTTGCACACTGTCCACTCGAGCGGCCAAGCCTTTTCAGCATATTTTGACATGTTGTTCTGTGTTTACATCTTTGCTTCTGTCCTCTTCTGAGTATTTCTAAGCATGAATTATGACTCATTAAGGTGCTGATATGTAAGGAAACAACATGTATAATTGAATTAGAATTAGAATGAGAAGATAAAGTGTGTGATTAGAACAATGTGTTTGGCATATGTGATATGTAGGCTTGAACGTTGTGTACGGACACCAACCTACTCGAGGTGAGTAATCCCTTTGTAATGATATTTTTTGTATGAATTACTTTGAAATTAGTTTTGCTAGACGAAGAGTTATGAAATGTGATGAAGTTTACAAATAAGTCCTTTAAAACTAAAAGTTATGCTTTGACATACCGAATTGTGTACAACGTAATTTGTTTCCTGAAAAGGAAATTTGCTAAGGAGTGAATGAGTTCCCTTTGAACCACTAATAAGAAAATATGTATTGATCATTCAATAATCATTGTTTTGTCTATGATTCGTAAATGACGTTCTATATAAGTTAATGGACCGTTGTAAACGTTTTGTTATCAATGACAAGTTTTCTGAGAAATTATGTTTGATAAGAATGATGAGCTTTCCTATTCGATCAACAAATGTGACACCATGAACATGTGTTGTGATTATCGGAAACTTCCGTTATGTTTATGTCGATCCCTAGTGGTCGTTATGTCTATGTTGACCCGTTGCGGTTGTTATGTCTTAAGTCGATCCATTGCGATCGTTATGTATATGTCGATCCCTTGCGATCGTTATGTATATGTCGATATGTTGCGATTGTTATGCCTATGTTCTCGTTCCATCGTGGACGTTCTGCTAATTTGCTAACCAGTACTATTGGATCATATCACGAAATGAAAGTGACACTGAATGGTATGAAGAACTTTATGACTTCTAAATGTATATGTTTCATAAATACTTCGTTTCGTCATGAACGTCTTGTATGGTATTTTGCCAAAGGTCTAGGAACACTTTTGACAACGTACTGCGCTATGTATTGATCTATGGAAATTTTACTGAAGGTTTATGGAACTTTATTCATTAGTACAAGTATCCAAAAAATATTTTGAACATTGTTTTGCTTATATAAGCTGTGAATCTTTACATTGGGATTATTCATTGGACTCTAATTCACTGCTTAATATATGTATGTAGGTGATCAGGCACCGGATCAGAGTTAGTGGCGCCGACCTGAACTCTCTTTTTGTCAAGCCAACTATTGCGCCTCACCGTGAGGTTCCAAACCAACACGTGTCAAGGCTTTTTAGGTGGTTCAGATTCATCCTTTAAAAATCAGTCTAGTGGCAAGAGTGGTCTATGACTTTTGATTGTACTGTTTTGATTATGGGATTTAATTCCCTAACTTGTGTTTCATTTTGTATGTAAGTGTTTATGGACTTAAGTGTTTGAGCATATATAAATATTTGAAAGTAGGTTTGTGCATTTACGTCCTCACAGCTCGTTGGACGTTATTTTCTATTATTGAATTGGCTTCCGCCAGCCCATTTTATTGTGTTATTGTTATTATTGTTAAGTAGGGCTTTGGTAATTACGGATTATTGGCCAGTTATGACGCTAAACCTATAAGGGTGGGTTTGGGTTGTGACAGGCACTAATATATTTTTATAAGGGATATATTTGAAATACTCTTAACATTTATGGGTACTAGCATAAATTTCAAAAAATGAGAGGAGTCACATGCCCCCTAGTCCTTCATTGTCTCTGTCACTGATCATATGTGAAATTAAAATTTTGAAATTTATAAAATGAAATGTATTTATATTTTATTGTAAATATAATTTTTATAATTTTTTTTGTAATTTTTGCCAATTAAATTATAACATGCAATTTTTTATTAAGAAATTATAACACATAATGAATGACATCAAAATAAAAACTTTCTCTTATGTGTAACTCTGATAAAAATAAATAAAATTTAATTGATTATAAATTATTTTTACTATATATTTTAAACAAATTTTATATTGGAGGTGTTTGGGAACTTGGTTTTTTGAGTTTTTTTTTTGTTTTTTTTCACTACAAGACAAATGTTTTACAAAACTAAAAACAATAAATCCAAACAAAATATCACATCAAACCCCATAATCATTTCATTTTTTCTCTCACAAACATTATATCCAATCACAAAAAAACCCAACTATCTTCCCAAACACACAAAAAAAAATAAAAATAAAAATAAAAATAAAAATTCAATAATATCCTACAATTAAAAAAACTTACAAAAAAACCCACTTCCTGTGTGTACCAGATTCCGCACTAGATGAAAGTGGATCGGGGCTCCGCACTCGGTTGGACTATCCAAGGACTGAAGTTCCTGCGAAAAGAGGCACCGTTAGAGCTACCCAGCCGGGGTTGGCCAGATGACCCCTCCGGTGTGGGAATTAGTGATCGGAGAAGGGAGTTGAGTATGGTTTTGCTTGGAATAGTTCAGTTCTATTCAGTTACCTTTAATGTGAAGTTCATGTAGTATATATATGTTGTTCCTTGCTTGCTTCTCAAGGTGGATTCATGGAGCTTAGATGCTACCAGGTGTCCTTTTGGCATTGCTCATGGTGAGGGACCACCTGTTAGTTGCCAATAAATGCATATACTCATTTTAGTCGTGCTGATAACAAACCACATTCCTTTGGCTCAACAACTTCCGTGATTCTAGGTGTAGGGGACCAGCTGAGGTGGCAACCTGCACATGCACACGTTCACAGCTTCCATGTTTCCTTGCAAGGTTTCCTCAGCTTGGTACCGATGTTCCTCAGCTCGGCATCATTGTGCCTTGTCTCAGCCTTTTACAGGATCACTCATGGAGATGGGCTTGTCCATTCAGGTACCTTTGCATGGGCTCGGCCTATTTTCTGTTCGGCCCGTAGATTCAGTTTCGCAGCTCGGCCCAGCCCAGCACCACGGCTGGACTGGCCTTTCCACTGCGGGTTGGACCCAAGTGCTTGAGGACTTGGGTGGACTGTTGGTTATGAAGTTGGGCTTAATTGGTTTGCCCATATAGTCATCCAACCCACTTGGATTTGGACTTCAATGGATCAGGCCTGCCCAAGGCTTGGACCCGACCCATTTCACGTTTAGCCCCTTCATTTGCCCCATAGCTCACGCTAAGGTTCCCCTTGGGGGGAGCTATTGTTCTGCTTCCCAAGTGTCGCGTCGTTTCGGTTTTCCTCAGCTCGGCCTTGGTGACAGTTCAATCCTGACACGCAATTCCTGCATGTGTCCTTTCATAATGACACGTGGCGATGTGAGATTGGTGTGCAGAGATAGTGCGTCGATCCCATACTGAAGGTCGTGCTCTGTGTACCTGCGCGCCGGCTAGTGCAATTAATGCTCTGGCTGTCAATACAAATCCCTTCATCTGCTTTTTCGTTCCTCTAGAGAGTTTCAAAAAGAGAGAAAGGACTCTTCTCGTACCTCTGAACCAGTCTCCTTGGTGTTCTGCTCAGACTTTTTCACCGCTGATCTTGCTCTGCTACCACTATTCTAATCTCTGTAAGTCCTCTTGCGACTCTTCTTCTTTTGCCTCTTTTTGCCTTAATCATCTTGTTTGGTCTACTCGCTATCTGTATTCCATACTCTGTTATCTGAGTCCTACCTCTGTCCCATTAGGTTTGTTGAATGGGGAAATTCCGTTCGCTGGTTGATACCCCCGAGGCCATGGCTATGTTCCGCCTGGACTATAATATTCCCAACGACATTACCCTCTCGTTGGCGAAAGTAGACGCCAAGCGTATGGGCACAAGGAATATCGTTGCTTTTACCATCGCGGCCATAGTCGAGGGAGGGGTTCGGTTCCCTCTTGACCCGTTGGTACGCCGGTTTCTACATCAAGTCCAGCTAACCCCAATGCAAGTATCTGTGAACCTTTTCCGTGTTGATTGGGTTTGAACCTTGACATATGGGATATCTTAGGTTGTTATACTCTTTCTCATAACAAAGACCACAGCACATATTACTTGCGTGTTCGCTCATTTGATTGCCATTTGGTTACCGGGTTACCTGATTCGGATAAACACAATGATGATTTCTTTCAAGTCGGTGGAAACTGGGAGTTCCCCGCCGGTACTGAGTTTCAGTCTGAGCGGATGCCCCAGAAAGACGGCTACCCAAGTTCGGGTCTTCCCTTCTAATGCCTTTTGTATTCCTTACATTATTTTGGGTATTGCTCTGAGGTGTCACTTCTTTTTTGCAGAGTCCTCTCGTTTCCAACGAAGGCCGAACCGAGAGAATGCTAAAGCCATAAAAGCTACCCTAAGGTATAAAAAGAGATCTGCACCTGAGTTATTGGACTACCAGTCTACTTACCGCTCCATTATTCCAAAGAAGACGAGGCTCACTGCTGCCCTTCTGGATTCCGATACTAAGACTGACACATCTCTCACTCCTTTGGTCACAAGTCGTCGCAGGAGTCAGGGTGCACTTTCCAAAAGAGCGCCTTCCCCTGCCCCCAGTTTCGCAGGGAGTGGATCTGTGGTGAAGAGAAAGGTGTTGGTGGATTTAGAGGCCGAGGCCTTCGGAGCCTCCGATGCTTTGCAAACCCCTCTGGAGAAGACCGAGGTGAAGAGCCTCATGGAGGTGAAGATGAAGGTTGGAGCTTCTGGAACCCCTGCGACTGCTGCCGAGCCCTCAGCTTCAGTCACTGCGCGAGCAAAAAAGAGGAGAAGAGAGGCTGGCAAAGCAGTGGTGGGAGAAGCTTCTGAGGATCCTGCTGAGGATGATGCTTTTGAGAAATGGGAGCCGCCAATATCGCATGAAGGCAGGCCTATTTCCACTTCTGATTCAGTTGTCGCTTCACAAGATTTTGCTTTTGATTTGACTAAGTTTTTGTTGATGCCGGTTGAAATGGCCGACCACAATTGGCCCCGTGATATTCCTATCCTGAAGGGAACCCTTCAGATGATAACCGCTGTAAGTGTTTCCTGTTTTACTTGTCTTTACTGTTGCGTTGCTGTCTTCCTTTTTCTTAGTTCTTCGTTGTCCTTTGCAGTGTATCCAGAGAATGCATCTGTCTATTACTCGTGCTGAAGAGCTAGAAAGGGCCGTGCTGGAGGCCGCAATGAACGCTGAAAGACTGACGGTAAGCTTGGAGACAGAAAAAGAAGGACGCCAAACTGCGGAGAGGGAAGCATTTCGTTTAAACAAGATTGTCACTTCAGTTGAAAAATCGAAAGAGGCTGCTATAGGGACACAGGCTTAACTCGAGGGAAAAGTGGCCGAACTGGAGACTGTTATTGCTGTGATGGCTGCCGAGCGCTCTGCGCTGGAAGCCAAACACTGGCAACAGGGTTGGGACGAAGCTGAGGCTGCCTATAAGGAAGAGGTGCTAGTGCTGCGAGATAAGCTCTTTGTGAAGAGTTGGACAAGTGCCTTGGCTGCTACGCTGGTTCCTGAAGGCTCTTCCCAGTTTCAGGATGTCCCCGTTCCTTCGAGATCCTTGGGTTTGAAGACTATTTCCACCCCTGCTGTTCTGCCGGCTGAATGTAGACACCCCATTTTTGACCGACCTAAAGACTCAGACGTCACCAACTGGGCGCTCGGTGATGTTGCATATTGTGCTCGTTCTGAGGTTTCAGAATCTCGGCTGCGAGCCTTGCCTCCGGACTTCGGAGCTCTTTTTTTTTTGTGCCTTGCCTCAATTTGCGAATCAGGTCTTGTTTTCTCTGTTTTCTCTTCCTGAAGGGAGGGAGAGGTCTCGTAGATCATCTCTCAGTGGCCGTAGGCTACGTTTCGTGGTCGTAGGCCATTTTTCCCGTTTGGAGCTCGGTTTTTAGTTTTCGGAGCCATCGGCCGTGTGCCTCGGTTCGGGACCGCTTAACTACCTCTGTTTACTCCGATTTTTGGCACACATCTTATTTCCTCCCTTTAGAGGAACACTGTGGCCCTGGAGACCACCTTCGTGGTCATACGCCACTTCCGGTGCCTAACAGCCTGTTTTCGGGGCCTCGAACCGCGCGTTTTGGCCCCCGAACCTTCGTTTTGCATCCGTTTTGATCCATTTTTGGTAGAGACCCTATTTTCATTGTTAAGGAGGTGGTAGGATGCTGGCCAGCCACCTCTTTCCCTGAAAAGTCAGTTTTCTCATTTTCTCTCTCCAAAATTCGATTTTTCTGACAGAAAGCTGGTTTGTCTCACTTTTGAGCCACATTTTCTGGCTTTTCATACCACCATTGTGTTGTGCTCATCTGGGAGGCCACCAATATGGGTAGGCCGGCCAGAAATTCATCTTGACCCTTTTGAACCTTGCTTAAAAGCTAGCTTTTCTCTCTCCCAGGTCACATTTTCTGATTTTTCTTTACATAGCTCTGTTCTACTCATCTGGGAGGCCACCTTTCTGGGTAGGTCGACCAGCAATTTTGCTTGAACCTTTTGACCCCTGTTCGGTCGACCAAGGGGAGCGGCCGGACGGCCACTTGAACTGGCCGGCCTGCTTTTTGCTTTTTGCCCTCTCTGAATGCTTTACAGCTGTGCCAGCTGGGGGGCATTTGGTGCATCTTCCATACACGTGTATGGAGGATCTTTGAAGCTTCCAAGAGAAGCTTTGGCCTCTCTTCTCTATAAGAGAGGCCCTCCTCTTCATATGAGGGGGTTGAACATTTTTGCTTAAGGCATATAACCTCCCTCCTCCATTGTCACTATTCCAAGCTCCAAAACCCTAATTTTCTTGGTCCATTTGCACTACAACCCTTAGCACCACACCTCCATCATCCATTCCAGCACCTTGGAAGTCATTTGCAAAGGTTGAAAGCTCACCAGCTTGGTCCAAAAGCTGCTGTAGGTCGGCTCTTCAAGGGTAAGTGTCTATTTCCCTTAAACTTGCATTTTTTTGCTTCATTACTTAGCTTCACTTGCAAGTATTTCTGAACTTTGTCATAAATTAGAAAGTGTCATATTTTGAGCTCCTCTTCAACTTTGTTTAAGGGCACTTTGCTTTTTGAGGTCGTCTACTTCCCCTTACCCTCTATCTCTCTTTTAGGGCTATTTTTGCATCATACTTTAGCCTTACTTGTGAACACTTTCGTGATTTGTTATAAACTGGAAAAAGCCTTGTTTTGACCTCCTCTTTAAGTTTACTTGAGGTCACTTTTCTGTTTGGATTCATCTCCTTCCTTGCATGCTTCATTCCTTCATATTTAGGGCTATGCATTAGAGCATTTGCATTGGACTTGTTTTGGCCTCTTAGCTACTAAAATCCAGAGGATTTTTAGTAACTTTGATGAGGTTTTGAGCTTTGAAATCATAGAAGGGTGACCCTCTCACCCCTCATTTTCTTTACTAGCATCATTAGCTTTAGAAAGGGGCTTTATTTTGCATGTATCGAAGTCACTTTTTGGGCCCAATTTTGTGGGTTTTAAGGTCTGCCTTAGGTCTTTCTGGGGCCCTTTTGATCATATTTTATGTCTATAGTGCATGTGTAGAACAATTCCATTCAAGGCCTTTTGAGGGGGCCTTTCATCGTATGCTTCCTTGACTGATTTCAGGGCCAATTTTGTGAGTTTTAGGGCTTTCATAACTCATTTCCAGAGTTGGTTTGATCATGCTAAGTGTCTATCTTATATGTGCTTAACAACCCCTTGAATGGCCTTCCAAAGAAGCCCCTCATTTTTGCATGCATTGGCTGTATTTCAGTGATTATTTGGGAATATTTTGGCATGTTTTATTCACTGTTTTTTTCTGGTTTGATGAGTTCTCATTTTCTTCATATACATGCCATGTAAACCATGCTTGCTAGCCAATGTTGCATGCTATTTTAGTCCATCATGTTAGCATCTTTTGGTCATGCTCTAAACTAGAAATGTGCATGTTTTGGAACTGCCTTGGCTCTGTCTTTTGACTTCATGATCAAATAATGCTTGATTTGTATACTTGTGGTTCAATGCATGTGCCTAGTATTGAGTTTCGGGGCTTATTCCATGCATCGGGTGCCATATCTCCATGTTTCGGGATCATTTAGCATCATATTTTAGTGTTGGAAATTACATGTTCATAGGCCATCTTTCATCCCTTGCCATGCTTTGGTAGAGTGACATTTGATGCCTTAGGTTCGGTCCTCGGTATGCGTGCATGTGTGCACGCATTTCGGTTGTCTCATTTTCATCTTATGGCCACTGATGTGAGTGTGGCTGAGGTCTGCTCATGTTGGTGTAAGTCCATTATCCATTGTGCATGCCTTTTCAATTCATAGCATTGCGTATGCTAGGTTGCATGTTAGAGCATTATGTATGCAATGTTACATCGAGCATTGTGTATGCCATTTCATAGCATTGCGTATGCTAGGTTGTATGTTAGTCGCATTGTGTATGACTTCTCATTTGCATTGTGTTTGGGATAGGAGTTAGCCTGAGCACGGGAAATGAGGGACGTTTCGTACTCCGAGTGACGGAACGTGTCTCAATTCCCTGTCGCCGACACTCTGGATTACCCATGATGGAGTTTAGGTCTTTTTGTGTTTTTATGTGCATTCATCTCATATTGAGTCGTGCAATTCGGCTCCTCGGCCATCATGCATCGATATGCGTGATTGGTGGCACGAGGATCGAGAACTACACTCCCTGAAGAGTAGTCATGCATACATATGTGAAATACTTTGCCATGCCCCTTTGTTGCTCTCTGTTGCAGTAAATCAGAAATCAGCGGCCTTCTAGAGCGTTGCGCAATATTCTGAAAACAATTGCAAACAGAGGCAAACCGGGGTATCGTAATGGATTTCTGCGCAAGGCAACTCGAGCATGCATCATTCATCATTTGGAACAGAGCTGAGGCGGTCCATGGATTTGCGTGCTAAGTTACCTGCTTTCCTAGATTAATTTGTTAATTAATTAGGATTTTGTATTTATTCGGACTGCACTATTTATTGTACTATTTATTCGGACTGTATTATTCTTTCGGACCCTCCGAGCGAGGGCACAACTGTAATAAGTGTGCATGCGTGTGATGTATGTCTTCCAACCCCACGTCTTTCTCCCTTTTATTTACCAGCTTATGATGGTTAGATTAGGGCATATTTCAATTAGCATACTTATGCTTGCATGTTTGCATCATTCATTTGTCTTGCATGCACCGGGCTCGGCGCACCATACTAACTGCATTTGTATTTCAATTCTAAATTGAATACGTGTTAGCTGTAGCATCATCATATGCCATGTTTAGAATAGCCGAGCCTATTATAGTTGCATTTTTGCATGTGTTGCATTAGGCATTTCTGTATAGTTAGGATCATGCATGAATTTCTAACATAGCTTCTGTTTTGGTTTGGAGTACTCGATAAGTGTTTATGCTTTAGCATCCTTGCATGTGTGTGAGTGACTACCATGATAGCATGCTTACCATGAGGCTATATGCTTATATGATATAACTGCCTAAATGCCTGTAGGTGAAGGTTGGGTTATTTGAATTGGAACAATTCATCAATTGCGAGTTTTAAGCCCACTTGAGAGTGGCAAATCATCATGTTTTCTAAGCCCACTTGAGAGTGGCAAATCATCATGCTTTCTAAGCCCACCTGAGGGTGGCAAATCCACATTTTAGTCTGCTTGCGAGTTGCACCATCAAACCATTTTCAAATAAACAAAAATGAAATGTTTTGTTCCAATTCAAGCGACCCAGTCTATACTTGTATGCTGTGCGTACCACATAGTAAATCTAGGCTAATAACTGGAATAAGAACGTATAATGTTTTCAAAACTAGATATCATGGTTAGTAGAGACCGATCTTTGATCGGGCAAGCGGGGGTGCTCACGAAGTGACCTTCCCCAATCGTACCCAAGTTCCCGAGCCGAGGCAACTTTGGTGATGACGGACACATGGCCTTAGGCAACGAGTCAGGGTTTCCTAAATTTCCCAAAATAAAATATTTAGGTAGCGACTCTGTATCTGGCAAAGCAGTCCATGTTTGGCACTTCTTTCAAAAAAAATCTGTTTTCAAAAACGATTTGCCAGATTTGGACTCTTTGATGATTCATCGGTCTTGCATTGCACTCTGGGAGATTAGATACAGGACCGTGACACAAATTGAGTCTGAACTGTAGTAAGGCCCAAGGGTGCGTCTACAGTTTCTGGCGACTCTGCTGGGGAGTTAGAGAACTTGACTTGAACGCGTGATATTCGGTTTTGATTACACTTATGTGTTTCTTTTCATTGCATTTGCATTGGTGCGCCTAGGACATCGTGTTTGCCATCTACTATTCCTGAACGGTTTGCCGGAGGCTTGCTTTGTCAAAGCATGCCGTAAGGCTGACCGGTTACGGGCTCTGCCAGTATGGGAACACAAACCCCGATTTTTACCGGGGCACCCTTTTTGACCATTCGACCTAGTGCATATTCGGAATCCATAGTGACCATTCCAAACTAGGACAGGTTGCTTACCCGTTTATAGGTTGTTTGAAACCGCTGCGTGCATAGTGAAACCCTAGTTCCTGACAAAATAGGACAGGGAAACCTTACCCCAACATAGGGGTGTTTTGGCTCTTACTTGTTTATTATGTGCTTTTAGAATGCATCTCTATACGAATGCATGTATCAGTTTGCAAGTCTGGGTATCAGGCCTGCGGGCACCAATTCAGTATTTCTGGGTATCAGGCCTGTGGGCACCAGTTCAGTATTTTCGGAATCAGTTATCTGCGGGTATCAGATTCAGCTTCAGGGACAGTGATTTGGGAACAATGATCAGTCTTTGAGAACAGTGTATCAATTGTGTGTTAATTATACCCGACCGTGTGTTGTGTTTATTTACGTCGTTATGCTATCTGTTCGTCTGCTCGTTTATTTCCTTAATATTGCTTTATTTATCTTTTTGCTAAGTAGTTTAGCACAATTGCTCCAGACCAAGCAGATATTCCCCAAGCACTCTGGACAAGAGGTCACCGACTCAATTGATCTGAGGATCTGGTCGACAGACAACCAGTGTTCCACTCTTTACCCCCGATTATCAGACGGAGGTCGAAAAGGCACAGTGTATCTGAGCAGAGTTTGCCAAAGCAGTGGATTACTCCATCGGTGGACAGTCGGATTGAGATCCCAATTGTTGCTATAGAGATAGACCTGCTAGTAGTTCAGACAGATCAGGGCAGTATGGCGGGACCGACAGGAGTTAAGGAAATGATGCGTCAGATGCAGGACACCATGAGAGCCATGCAGCAGGATGCTGTTCGCCGGGACGAATTTGCCAAACAACAGGCCGAGATCATGGCCCAGCAGGCAGAGTTAATTGCCAGATTGTAACAACAAGCCGAAGCATCTGCTTCACACCCAGTTCCTCCCCCACCAGGAATCCCGGCACCGGATGGGGCACCAAATGCCTGGGTAAATACGAACATACCAACGGGGCCAGCTCCGCCCCCAATTCTGCCTCAGCTATCTAAGGCACCTACGCCTGTTAATCAACCGAACTCTCCCTTCGAGTTCGAAGTAGACCATACAGCACTGAAATTGAGCAAGCTTGAGAAGTTGTTCAAGAAATCCCAAGGGGTAAAGGCTATCCCGGATATCGAGGACGGATATACCGACGTGGCTGTGACGCTGCCAGATAGGTTTAAAATGCCGCAAATTGATTGCTTTGACGGATCTGGGGACCCCATGGTGCATCTCCGGCTATTTTCAGATATACAACGGCCAATGGGCCTCACCAGACCACAAAAGCTTTCACTATTCGGCCGGACCCTGTCGGGTGTGGCCGCTATCTGGTATGCGAAGTTAGAGGATGATGTCAAGCGGAGTTGGGATGAAATGGCCGAGGCCTTTGTCGCACAATACTCTTACAATACCCAAATCGAGATTACGACCCGAGATCTCGAAACAACAAGGCAGGAGCCTAAGGAGAGCTTCTCGGATTTTGTAACTCGGTGGAGGGCGAAGGCTTCGATGATGACCCTGAGGCCTACCGACAAAGACCAAATCAGGATGATTGTGCGCAATCTCCAGCCAAAATTGATGCAAAAAATGATTGTGCTCCGCTTTCCCACTTTTTCAGATCTACATGAAATGGGGGTACAAATTGAAGATGCAATGAAACAGGGTCTGATTGACCAAAATAGAGAGAAACCCCAAAGAACTTTCAACCGTAACAACAACACAAGCACCAGCAATGCCACAAATGCTAGAGCTTCAGAAGTAAGCGTGGTCACCACCATTCCCCCTCCCCTTCCAAGACCCATGGCAGCTACACCTTTCTCCGGCGCGTCCGGAAGTAACACACAAACCACTCGATTCCAACCCAGAGGCCAAAGAACCTTCACCCCACTGTATATGCCCCTGTCCAAGGCTCTAGGGGTATTAATCAAGAAATGGCACTTAAAGCCCCTGGAGCCGAGGCCATTGCCAAATCCACTCCCTCCTTCACATAACCCGGCAAAATACTGCGCATATCACCAACAACATGGTCACGACACTGACCAATGTTTCAGATTGCGTCATGAGATTCAAGACCTCATCGACAAGCAGGTGATCGTACCTCCAGAAAAATCCAATGTCACAACAAACCCTCTCCCACCACACAACCAAGCTCCACCTCCCAAAAGAATCAACTTCATCCAGACTGGGGTCGTGTCTTACGATCCCAGTATATATATCACTCCTTTCTACCTACCTAAGCCGGAGGTGCTCCTTCCTGACTGCACTAACTCTTTGTGCATGTTGGACATCTCCAGAACCCAACCTGAGCCAATGGTAGTGACTGGCAGAGATAGAACAGAGGAGATTTCAGAAGAGGATGGAATTGTTCAAACAGGGTTTGAGCAATCTGGGAGTGTCGCTGGGGAAGCCTACGATCCGAGTGATTACATTCTGCCAGCAGGCCAGTTTGAGCCTAATATTGAATTGCCGGAGAGGGCAGAGCTGTGTGTGATCCGAGGGGATGGATTTGAGCAGGGGACAGATGGTTTGATGGCTGTGGAAGAGGACTTGGCCAACCTCCAGTTTTTCAACAACCAAGATGCAGGAGGCGCGGCAGTCAACTGGTTTGATTATGAGAAATCGGCAGAGGCCACTGGATGGCTCGATGACTTGCCAGATGTTGTTGACAAAGCTCAATTGGAACAAGGCCCGGCAGGAGCGAGCATATCAGTGGCGGCCGGAAGGGCCGGAAATCAGAATGAATCGCCGGAGAGCACCAGTGCTGAGAATTCCGCTCGATACTTGGGCATTATGAATGCGGGAATTGTTGAACAGCCAGCTGTACTGACGCAGCTGGAACAAGAAAGGTTTGAGGATGCCGAGAGAATTAGGAAAGCTAAGGGCCCTGAGGGGATTGAGAGTGTTGTGTGCACAAAGATAGAGAATGCTGCGAGCATGTGGATGGAGAGTACTGCGTGTGCAATTGAACCGGAGCCAGACAGGTGTCCGTTGGCTGCCGACGGAATGTGGTGGAAAGACGATGATTTATGTCTCGCCCACACGGATGAGGATTGGGGGAGTAATCAGCCAGATCATACCTGGTATATCGGTGAGGTCGCTCATATGACGAGAAGCGGACGGTATTTCAAGCCCCCTGCACCTAGACCAGCCAGAGGCATCTGGGAAGGATAAGGAAGTTGAGAGACAGAAAGAGAAGCAAGTCGAAGAAGAGGCTGTACTAAAGCAGTTAAAGAAGATACAAGCAGACATCTCCATCTGGGGACTGCTTATGGCATCGTGAGTGCATCGACAATTTGTCTTATCGGCCATGGACAAGGCCAAGCTCTCTATAGACACCACGCCCGAACAGCTGGTGGGCTTAGTTTTTCTGGGAGGAGCTACCCCGATGTTGACCTTTTCGGACAAAGAACTGCCACCTGAGGGTGCGAACCATAACAAGCCACTCTACATCTCCGTGGAATGCAGAAATAAATGGATACCCGTGGTGCTTGTCGACACAGGGTCCGCCATCAATGTATGTCCAGCGAGGACTGCCTATGCAATTGGCTTGAAGACCGCGGACTTTGTGCCAACAGCCCAGGTGATTCGGGCATACGACAACACAAGCAGAGAAGTCATGGGCACAGCGAAAATTCAAACCAAGGTTGGGCCGGGGCAACATGAAATTGACTTTCACATCCTAGAGGTGCCCACCACTTTTAATCTACTCTTGGGGCGGCCGTGGCTGCATCAAGTGAAGGAAGTTTCTTCTACCTTGCATCAAATGGTGAAATACCCCCATGGAAAGGGAGTAGCCATTGTTTTTGGGAATTCATCGATCCATCCACCGCCGGAAGTATCTACGCCAGTTTTGGAAATTAAGCACGGTATGGAGGATGTGTTCTTATCTGGTTTTACCCTAGCTGAGGCCCGGGTCGTGCAAAATATCTTAGCTGTTAATGAGGGGGTGTATGTCAGTGCTCAATCGGTATACCTCATGAACAAGCTTCAACATATCCCCGGGATGGGATTGGGAAAGAGCGGCCGGAAAGGCGTCGCAGCATCGACCGAGGTGCCACATAACCCACATACCTTTGGTTTGGGTTATCTGCCCACCAAAGAGGATTGGATAAGGAAGGGTAAGGAGATGGCTGGGAGAACCAGAGCGAAGAAGGCGAGGAAGCCTTTTGACTTAATGCACCAGCCCATTCAGGGTACCCTAAACGGACGCTTCGTCCGGGAGGGGGAGGACTTTCCGTTCTGTGGCTTCCCAGAGCCGTGGCTGAACGCGAAGAGGAAGCGCATGCCGGATTTGAGATCTTCTTTGACCTGCAGTTACGCGAGAATGACGTTGTTGAAGAGCAGACAGACCCATTAGCTGAGGTTGAGCAGAGCAAGAAAATGGAGTCTGAGGACGTCGAAAGTGAAATGGGGGTAGCGCTGGCGTGTCTACTTTCAGATCCTCCGATCGAACAGAAGTGCTTGGGGGATAACTTCTCGGTATGCATGATCGGGAACGGAACGGCTGCGGGCCTACCAGCAAACATTTTGGATGCATCTATCGCACCCTCTCTCATTTGGCAGTATGAAGAGGGATTTTTGTCTAGCAGCACTGGGTCAGGTAGTAAGCCAGAATCTGATTCCACCGAATCTTGTAAGTCGAAATCAGGTTCCAGCTCGACTGAGTCTGAGTCTGGTAATCCTGGGAATGATAACCCGGATGCCACAGTCTTGTCCAGGTCATCTTTTTCTTTCTCTTTTGAGTCTGTTGTAACCGAAGAATCGGACGATTTGGATGTGCTTAATGAGAATCAAGTAGCTGTGATTTCTGAGTACTTTTCTGTGCCCTTGATTTATTGCATTAATTCAGACTTTCAAAATTTTGATGAAAACAACGAGAAAGAAATTCCTCCGATTTTGCAACGCTTAATTGAACAAGAGCAGGAAAGATTTGTTAAACCCTTAATGGATGAAATCACTACCGTGAATGTCGGTACTGGGGAGGACTCGCGGCTAGTCCAGATCGGGTCCACTTTGTCTTCGGAGGAACGCGAGCGCTTAGTCACTTTATTAAAAGATTTCAAAGATATTTTCACGTGGTCCTACGAAGACATGCCTGGAATCGATCCTGAGATTGTACAGCACCGGATCCCTCTTGACCCCGAGGCCCGACCCGTTAAGCAAAAACTCAGAAGGATCCGCCCGGACTGGGCTCTCAAGATTAAGGAAGAAGTCACCAAGCAAATTGACGCAGATTTCCTGCTGGTATCCGAATACCCAACTTGGTTGGCAAACATCATTCTAGTGCCGAAGAAGGATGGCAGAATCCGAGTATGTGTGGATTTTAGGGATTTGAACAGAGCTAGTCCGAAGGATGACTTTCCCTTGCCGCACATTGATAAGTTAGTGGACTTCACAGCGGGGCATGCTTTGCTTTCGTTCATGGATGACTTTTCGGGCTACAACCAGATAGTGATGACACCTGAAGACTGGGAAAAGACTGCATTTACCACCCCTTGGGGGACATACTGTTACAGAGTGATGCCGTTTGGGTTGAAGAATGCTGGAGCTACATATCAACGGGCCGCGACCACGATATTGCATGACATGATCCACAAAGAGGTTGAGATGTACGTGGACGACATGATTGTCAAGTCCAAGGAAAGAGAGGGCCACTACACCGCCTTGCAAAAGTTCTTTCAAAGGATCAGAGAATTCCGGTTGCGGCTGAATCCGCAGAAGTGTACGTTCGGTGTTACAGCAGGGAAAATGCTGGGGTTTCTCATTACACAGAGAGGTATCGAAGTCGACCCTTCCAAAATCAAGGCCATCCTAGAAATGCCACCACCAAGGACTGAAAAAGAGGTGCGAGGCTTTCTGGGTAAAGTGCAATTCATAAGACGGTTTATCTCAAAATTAACCTTGACTTGTGAACCACTTTTTGGTCTCCTGAAGAAAGGAAATAAATTCCAGTGGGACGGCCGATACCAAGCTGCTTTTGAAAAGATCAAGGAATATTTACAGAACCCACATGTGTTGTCACCACCAGAATCGGGAAGACCGTTGATATTGTACCTTTCGGTAACTGAGACCACAATGGGCTGCATGCTCGCGCAAGAATCAGAGGACAAAGTGGAAAGGGTCATCTATTATCTGAGCAAGAAGATGCTGGAGTATGAGACTCGCTACACACCATTGGAGAAGGCTTGCTTAGCCTTGGTATGGGCTACCAAGAAGCTGCGGCACTACCTATTAGCTCACACTGTAATGTTGGTTTCGAGATTAGATCCCATCAAATATCTCTTCGAGAAACCGACACTTACGGGTAGGCTAGCTCGTTGGTTGTTGTTGCTTTCCGAATTCGATCTAAAATATGTGACGCACAAGTCAGTCAAGGGAAGAGCAGTTGCAGAATTCTTAGCCGATCATCCAGTGGAAGGGGGTGAAGCAGTTGAGTACTTATTCCCAGATGAGGCCATTTTGCATATCGATGACGAGTTTTGGACGATGTATTTCGACGGAGCGTCCAACCAATATGGGTATGGAATAGGAGTGTTGTTGATAGCACCCGACAATTCCCGTATCCCTCTAGCCTTCAAGCTCTGGTTCAAAGTCTCGAACAACGAAGCAGAGTATGAGGCATGCATTGTCGGTCTAGAAGCAGCCCTAGAATTAGGGGCAAAACGGTTAGACGTCATCGGTGACTCGAACCTTGTTGTATCTCAAGCGAAAGGAGAGTGGAAAGTCAAAGAAGAAAAGATGTTGATGTATCATCAGGCCCTAGATTTGTTAATTCCTCTGTTTGAAAAGCTAAACTTTGCTCATCTAGCAAGAGAGAACAAGAGGTTCGTAGATTCACTAGCAACTCTATCTTCTATGATAGACATCGCGTTTGGAGTCCGGATGTGTCCAGTCATCATTGATCAGAAGTTTGCGCCGTCTTACGAGTCAATTGCTACTATAGACGAGGGTCAAGATGAGAACCCCTGGTATTACGACATTTGGAACTTCTTGGAGAAAGAGGTGTATCCACCAGGGGCAAATGCCAAGGATAAAAGGGTAATCAGAAGAATGGCCGTTCAATTCATCATCTACGGAGGTAAATTATATAAGAGAGGTCATCTGGGAATGCATAAGCTATGCGTTGAAGCTGAAGAATCAAAACGCCTGATGGAGGCCATCCATGGAGGAGAATGTGGAGCACATGTGAACGAGGTGATGCTGGCACGGAAGATCCTCAGACAGAGTTACTACTGGTCCACCATGGAGGAGGATTGTATCAGCTTTGTTCGGCGATGCCACAAATGTCAGATCCATGCAAACCGCATGAACATCCCGCCGTCGAAGTTGTACAATATGACTTCGCCATGGCCATTTTCAGTTTGGGGAATCGATGTGATCGAGACTGTCACTCCAAAGGGGTCTAACGAGCATGAGTTCATCCTGGTCGCGATAGATTATTTCACGAAGTGGGTTGAGGCCCAATCCTATGCGGTGTTGAAGGCTTCGTATGTTGCAAAATTCATCAGAAACAACATCATCTGTCGTTATGGGGTCCCAAACGAGGTCATTTCAGATAATGGTTCCCACTTCAAGAAGGAAATGATTGACTTGTTGGAGAAATACAACATGGCTTTTCATACGTCGTCTACATATCGGCTGCAAACCAATGGAGCGGTCGAGGCCGCCAACAAGAATATCAAACACATATTGCAGAAGATGGTGGAAACCTACCGGGATTGGCCAGACAAGCTGTCGTTTGCTCTGTGGAGGTACCGGACTTCAATTAGAACTTCTACTGGGGCGACTCCGTATTCGTTAGTTTATGGGATGGAGGCCGTTCTACCTATTGAAATTGAGGTTCCGTCTTTGCGAGTGCTGGCTGAGTGTCAGATAGCCGAAGCAGATTGACTACAGAACAGATTTGAAGAACTCATGCTTTTTGACGAGTGCAGACTGAAAGCACTGTACCATGTTCAAGGCTATCAGCGCAGAATTGCCCGGGCTTTCAACAAGAAAGTTAAGTCCAGGAATCTAAAAGAAGGAGATTTGGTGCTCAAAGACAACCGAGCTCCGATCCACGACCCAAGGGGCAAGTTCAGACCCAATTGGACTGGTCCCTACGTCATCAAGTCAATCTGGTCAGGTGGAGCTGTGGTTCTAATGGACCTAGATGGCTTGGAGTTCTCACAACCGATCAACATGGACAAGTTGAAGAAATATTACCCCTGAGAGGCTCGCTAGGCCGAAAACCCGAAAGGGCGACCTAGGCAAAAGTTAGAGCATTGAAAAATTGGAAAATATAAAAACTGAGCTCGCAAGGTTGAAAACCCACAAAGGGCGGCCTTGGCAAAAGTTAGAGCGTAAAAGGAGAGTGAAAATACTCAAGTGAACCTAAGCTTGAACTACATAAGGCTTGATTCCCATCTTTGGGATACGTAGGCAACTTCATCCTGAAGTTCAGCCATAAACTTTTCCCTGATCAACTTTGTCCATTTGATCATCTCGGCCATCTTTGTCTATTCAGCATTCAAGAGTTCGGTTATGATCTCTGGTGCAGTGCACTTCAGACTAGGGGCAACTTTCTGTTATTGTGCAGTGCTGCGGTACTCTTCAGACTAGGGGCAACTTTCCAGTTGCTGGGATTCGGGTTTGTGCATCTCAGTGACAAATTTCAGGCATGCCCAGTTTTGATCCATATCGAAAATGGTTTTGAAAAGTTTTAATAAAAGTTTACTGTGTTCAAAATTAATCTTTTTACAACTTAGACCATTTTTTGACCAAAGCGGAAGATTTTCAGTACCCACAACCTTCGATTTCATTGATTTCAATACAAAGTTCTCCTGCTCTTGCATACAAATTGAAGTTGCTTCTTATTACATTCATAAGAAAAACTTGGAAGTACTAATAAAGCAATAAATCCGGGCATAACTAAGTCAGGTGTTCCTGCGCCCCCTCCCAGAGCTGGTCGAAGCCTTTGATGCCAAAGTAGGCCCTTCCTGTGCCTCTTCATTGAGCCAATCCAAGCACTCATTAGACAAGGTGCAACTGAAAGTGGGAGCAGGGGCCAGGAGCTCTCTAGTCCTCCATGCTGTGGCATATCGGCCAAGCTGTGCGCTTCTAACCGGGAATGCAGCAGGATACTCTATTCCCTCTGGCGGGCAAGTCTGATCATGGCCGAACTGGCACCAGAACCGGAATAGAAAGTAGAACACACAGTGAGTCAGACCAATCAACTGGATCCCGGTCTGCCGGGACATGCTATAGCTCATTGCCGGAAGATTGAGCCAAGAACAGTGCCAAGCAATGCGATCCGCAGAAAAATTGCACATCCAGTCGAACCACCACCCCTCATCAAGTGCATCGACTAGTCGTTGTCGGAAGAAGTAGCCGCGAGCTGAGTAGGCTGGGCAAGAGTCCACAACCTACAATTTATCCATCAGCCATACCTGGGGAGGGATTGGAAAATGAGAGAATAAAGAATAGAGAGATGTACGATGAGAGAAAAGTAAGAAAAGGGTTTTGTGAGAAAAACCGAGCCTAAGGGCCGAGTGATGTGAGCAATATATATGTGAGAAAGGGTGGAAAACATTACCTGCAGCAGTAGTGGACTTCCCGCGAATCTGGTCATCTCTCGGCGATAGAAAGCATCCAAGCCCATCAGCGTCTCGACCAATGTCATGGCAATGCAGCTCTTTCTTTCTTTCAAGCCTTGAGCAACTTCAATCAGACGGATGCTAGATCCGCTAAAGCCCGGGGCAAGCAAAAAGTGAGATAGCATGCACAAGCAAAGGGCGTGTTGCCAAAACCTTGCCAATGATGGTCGCCGCGGTTACCGGCATCAGAAAAGCGATGAATCAAGCCAAGGATATCCAACTCCCCGTTGCAGATCAGAGACCAAGCATCGTGCATGGTAAGCCCACATATCTGTCCTAAAGCTTGGGCGTGACTGAAGCGAAGCTGAGACAAAATCTCTTCATGGCGCTCAGATTCCATCAAAACTTGAAAATCTTCGAAGGTCGGACACATCTCTTGCCCGCCGAAGCTAAAGAAATGTGTTACCGGATTCCAAAACCTCTCCGCGGCATGGAGGAATGGAATGTGCAGCGAAGTACGGCTCAGCGTGAATAGTGCATTCAAGCCGAAGCCCCGAAAGTTCAAATTTTTTGAGCCATCTAGAGAAGCAATCCAAGCTGTGAGATTTTGCGTGAAAAATGCCTCCATTTTGGTGCAAAACTAAGATGAAATGAGAGAACCACAAGGCTGGAGTTTTTAAAGGGGATAAGGCACTGTTCGGAGGACACGTGTCGAAAATTTGGTGGTTGCCAAGCTAGGTGGCCGGCCAGCCACCTTTTCTGGCAGGCCGACCACCCCTCTACCCTCCAATGCAAAAAGCTGGTCGGCCAGCTCCCTTAGGTGGTCGGCCATCAAGGGGAGGGTGGCTTTAATCTAGTTCTAGCCTCTAGAAGAAAGTTTCAAGCATTTCCATGCAATGGGGGCGTTAAAGGTGCGAGTTTTCCTCTGTTTCGGATGCGTTCCGTCACCCAGATCGTCCGAAATACATTTGTTTATCGAGTTGTTGTTAAATCCTGCTTATTGAGTTGTTGTTTTTGCTTATCGAGTTGTTGCTTTGCTTACCGAGTTGTTAAGCTTACCAAGTTGTTAAGCTTTGTCGAGTTGAAGAGTTTTGTGTATTGAGTTGTTACTCTCTATTTAATCAACGTTGCTGTGTCTTGTTTATCGAGTTGTAAACTTGCTAAGGTTTTGTTGTTTCTTAGTAAAATGAGTTGTTTTGCTTGTTGCGTCGGTTCACTACTTGACTTGGCAAATTTTCGATGCTCAATTTTCATTCAAATCTCATTTTGTGCAAAATAATGCGATGCGATGCGATGCAAGAACATAAAATGCAACACTTTTTGAACAAAAGCTGTTTCATTCTATCATGCTTCCTTTGTTACAACATTTTACAGCAAGGGTACAAGTTTTATAGAAAATAAAACTGCCTAATAATGTACAATGTGCTACAATTACTAGTAAAAAAGGCAAATAAAGCAGGAACATCTGTGCTCTCAAGCGTAAGAAAAAGAGGCCCTCTTTGTCCTCTTCTGCGGAACAGCCTCTGTGCCATCTCCATCAGCACCACTATTCGAATCGGAGCCACTGTCCTCGGAATCCTCCTCGGTATCACCTCTGCCCTCAGAGCCAGATTCAGAGTCATCCTCTCTGCCAGCAGATGTCTCTGACTGACAATGCGTGGACTCCTCCTCCTCACTGGACTCCTCCTCAATGATATGTGCTCTGCCCCCGCCTCGTCCGCGAGACGACTCCCCTCTCCCGGCTCTTCGAGAAGGCCTAGATGGCCAAGCTCCTCCGGAAGGCCCAGATGGCCCGGCCTGTGGTCCGGTATATATCGGAGTCATCTGAAAAGAAAGAGTGCAATTTGAATACATCAGCCAAAATATGTATATCAGATGTACAGATAAAAAGCTACATGGAGTGGATGTATGCAAATACAGTACATAGATGTGGTGTGTGTCAGATGTGCTCTCCGCATACAGTCGGTCAATCAATGCAGTGAAATGTTCAAATTCAGCATGTCATCAGAAATATGATAAATGCAAGAAAACTGAACAGTACCGAGACGCCCATGATGGACAGATGCGCGTCTCTCCGCAAGACCATGCCTTCGAGCGAGGCCACTAACCCGAGTAACCCCTCAGCATACTCCGTGGTAGGCTGCAGATGCAAGTGCAAATCATCAGTGAATGAATGAATGTCCAAGTATCTGAGTGATAAAGCAAAGCTGTAAAACATACCGATGGTGAGTCAGGGTCTCTGGTGTATAGATGATCTAGCATAGGAGGCTCTAGCGGAATTGGGTAAGAAGCCCTGTATCTCCATCCCGTCAACTCAGTCGGGATACCTGGCCATCCGGCATGATGATAAGTCGGGGGAATCGGAGGGACCAGTCTAGCCCCACCTCTAGATGTGCCAGCCGTACTGGCCGAAGGAATATCTCTGGCTCGGGTGCGACTCAAAGACGCCATGCCGGTAGACCTCCTCGAGGGAGTACGAACACCTGTCAATGGAGGCATCAAGTAGGTGTGACGGTAGGTCGCGTACTCCCCGTCCTCCAAATGCAGCAGTGCATCAATGCCCAGCCTGGCATCAATGACACCCTGGGGAGTAAGCCTATCAGCAAGCCGCATATCGTCTGGGGGTGCTGAAGGGACACTCGGCTCAGGGAAGCCCATAGTCTGCCGAAGAAAGCGTTCCCCCAAGAACCAGGCCCTACCAACTGGCCCCTCGAACAAGATCCTATACCGGGAGGAGGCCCATCCTCCGGCAAATTGGGATCGAAGATCCTCACCCAAAGGCACCTAGGGTTGCCATAAGATCTGCGGATAGCCAATGCATAAGCCGATTAGAAATCGCAAATGTTCAAGCATGAATCAAAGATGAACACGGGAAGAACTGAGAGTTCTGACATACCTCGGTCGCCCGCACCGTGTCAAAATACCACCGCAGGTAGGGGAGAGTCTCCCGGGGCCGCGACCGGTACTGGCCCTCGAAGACGAGTGAATAAGGGGTCATGAGAGGGGCCTCCACCTCGAGCTCCGGGGCTAGCGTTGGAAAGTACGCGAGACCCATAACTGTGGAAAACAGGGCAAAAGCCATCAGAATACAGAATGCTGAGTGTAGAATCTGAATACAGAATGCTGAGGGCAGAATGAAAATACAGAATGTAAAATGTGCCATGTTTGCAATATACAGATAATGAAAAGCAGAAATGTGAATCAAGAGGGCAGAAGGTACCTCCCAGGCTCTCCAGTAGCCGCCGACTATGTTTCCCCATCCGCGGGAGGTCGCACTCATATAGCAATAGAGGGTAGCCAAGCTAGCGCCACCCCAGTCATACTGACTAACCTGTGTGAGGTCTACCAAGGCACTCAGCAAATATAGCCCAACGGTGTTCCCCCTGTCGACGAACAGAGTGGTCCCGAAGAGGAACATCAAAAACCCGTGGGCGTACTGTGCAATCTCCTCAGGAGTCTCGGGCTCAGTCCCCCTGAACTGTGTAGAAAACCAAGTATATCGGACTCGGCCCGAAGATCGGTCTACCGGTAGGCGAGCTCGCAACAGATGAATCCAAGCAACCTCCCACTCGCCCATGTCCTCGTCGTAAGGGATCGCCCAGCCTCCCACGTCAAGGCCCGTCAGCACGGCGAAGTCAAATGGGGTCATGGTCATGTCCCCGGCGGCTGAGAAATGGAAGGAGTTGGTGGTGTCCCACCATCTCTCCACCAGGGCGCCCATCAATGTCCGGCTAGCTGGGTAGCGAGATATCCCGGTACAAAAGGTTCCGAATCCTGCCAGATCAACCCAATTGCGGACAGCCTGCGGGAGCTCCGCGTACCAATCTCTCGCAGCAATAGAACCGTATCCCCATGTAACGCGGGAGGATGTCTGCATTCATAACGAACACATGTATTCAGTTTCAGAATGGAATGAATAAACTGTGTGCAAATCAAATCAACTTTCAATTAAATGTGGGTTGCGTGTTCACCATCAAATTTGGGCTGTGTTTCAGATTTCAGAAATTTAAAGTTTGGGCTGCGTGTTCAACTTTCAATTAAATGTGGGTTACGTGTTCACCATCAAATTTGGGATGTGTGTTCAGATTTCAGAAATTTAAAGTTTGGGCTGCATGTTCAACTTTCAATTAAATGTGGGCTGCGTGTTCACCATCAAATTTGGGTTGTGTGTTCAGATTTCAGAAATTTAAAGTTTAGGCTGCGTGTTCAACTTTCAATCAAATGTGGACTGCGTGTTCACCATCAAATTTGGGCTGTGTGTTCAGATTTCAAAAATTTAAAGTTTGGGCTGCGTGTTCAACTTTCAAACAAATGTGGGCTGCGTGTTCACCATCAAATTTGGGCTGTGTGTTCAGATTTCAGAAATTTAAAGTTTAGACAGTGTGTTCAACTTTCAATCAAATGTGGGCTGCGTGTTCACAATCAAATTTGGGCTGTGTGTTCAGATTTCAGAAATTTAAAGTTTTGACTGCGTGTTCAACTTTCAATCAAATGTAGGCTGCGTGTTCACAATCAAATTTGGGCTGTGTGTTCAGATTTCAGAAATTTAAAGTTTGGGCTGCGTGTTCAACTTTCAATCAAATGTGGGCTGCGTGTTCACCATCAAATTTGGGCTGTGTGTTCAGATTTCAGAAATTTAAAGTTTGGGCTGCGTGTTTAACTTTCAAACAAATGTGGGTTGCGTCTTCACCGTCAAATTTGGGCTGTGTTCAGATTTCAGAAATTTAAAGTTTGGGCTGCGTGTTCACCATCAAATTTGGGCTGTGTGTTCAGATTTTAGAAATTTAAAGTTTGGGCTGCGTGTTCAACTTTCAACAAATGTGGGCTGCGTGTTCACCATCAAATTTGGGCTGTGTGTTCAAATTTCAGAAATTTAAAGTTTGGGCTGCGTGTTCAACTTTCAACGAATGTGGGCTGCGTGTTCAAAATTAAATTTGGGCTGTGTGTTCAGATTTCAGAGATTCAAGTGATTGAGCTGTGCGTTCAAGACAGAGTATTGTGTTATAGACTACGCATGCAGAACAAGTTGTGTACTAGAATGAGCAGAAGTATGACATGCAAATGTGTTCAGAACGAGCAAATAAGCATAGATAGCATGAAATGCACGGAAAATGCAGAATTAAGGCAGGAAATATAAAAAGGTGAAGTACACACCTCTCGTGCCTAATGAGAGAGATGGGACTCCGGCTCCCGCAATAGCAGGTCCACAGGAGCTCGAGGGTCGAAGTCGGTAAAGTGGTAAAAAATTGCCCGAGGGAGGACATGAGTCGGAGGATCGTATCTCTCGGGGATGAAGGGGCGAACCCTCGAATGCAAAGACATGATGTCAGGCTCGCCTCCGGCGCTTGGAGAACCTCCGCCGTGGGAAAATTGACCTGCCATTTCAAGAAATTTGCAAAAAGGAGCAAAAATGAGCGAAATGAGCCAAAATTGGAAAAAGTCAACAAAAGTCAACTCTCGGAAATGAAAAAGTCAACAAAAGTCAACTCCCGAGAAAATCTTCTAAATATTGAGACGAACTTACCTCAAGTGGTGAAAATGAGAAAAGAAGCTCCGAAATCAAATTTTAATCGGTTCAAAGTGAAGAGAACTGAAAGTTTTTGCGAAACAACTTGGCGTGGGGCGTTGGAAAACGCGTATAAAGCGCAGATCTGAGAAAGAAAATGGTCTAGGAAGGAGGAGAAGGTAGTTTCGGAGCTGAAGCTATGAGCAAAAGGTGTTTGGCTTGGTATATTTAAAGAAATGAGAGCAAAAAGACCAAATTGCCCCGGATTTGGGCTAGGTGGTCGGCCGGCCACCTTTTCTGGTAGGCCGACCACCCCCTGCACTCAAGCCTGGTCGGTGGCCTCCCCTGGTCTCCAAACCTGGTCGGTGGTGTTCCCAAAGTGGTCTACAAGGTCTCTGCAAATTTTGGTGATGATTGGAGTCCCCGGGACCCGAGAAAGTACAAGAAAAGTGCACTTTTTGTCACGAAATCCCTCCGCGAGAACTCCAACTCCAACTTTCGATGCGTGTCTCATCGTCACTCGTCAAGAGCAAGATGTATCCTTTTTGAGCACGCTATGACCCTTCCGGGAGGTAAACCGGAGGTAGCGATTGAATTGCACTCGTCGAAACTTGCATTTCTTTGCTCGTTGTTTCGCGTCAAACACGCATTCGAATTTGCACTTATCCTGCATTGTTATGCACGTCACTTGCATTCTCATGCATACCACTTGCATTGTTGTGCACGTTTCATTGGTATTGTTATACCCTCATGCTTAGCTTGTGTTGTTATGCGCGGGTCTCTCGCATTGCGATGCGCTTTCCCATCGACACCCTATTTGTCTGCATTCGATGTAGTATTGAACATGTGTAGCGAATGATATTGTATTTGTTAAGTTTCTCTCTTTTACAGGCACGATATTGTATGTACGGTTCATTTGAAGCTGGTGCGACCAGACGAATCATGCAGGTATTGTATCTTCTCCGTGTGAGACGTGGCGAGAATCGAACAATTGTCCGCATTTTTAAACTGCATAAAATGTAGTTGTTGCTTTGCATTCTTGCTTAAAACTGTTGCGTGTACGCTTCATTACAGCTTGCTGCTTTGCATAATCATGAGTTATATCCGGCTTTGTGCATACCATTTTGCATTTTGCCCCTCCATGCGGGCATGCCTGCGAGCACATCTTTGTTATCTTGTATGTTTGTCTAAGTCTTCGGCCTTGTCAAAAATGGGTCGTCTCTGGGCTTTGACATTCACTCCCGTCACTTATGACTTCCGAGTTCTGTCAAAAAGGGGCAACTGTAGACACCCCATTTTTGACCGACCTTAAGACTTAGACATCACCAACTGGGCGCTCGGTGATGTTGCATATTGTGCTGGTTTTGAGGTTTCAGAATCTCGACTACGAGCCTTGCCTCCGAACTTCAGAGCTTTTTTTTTTGTGCCTTGCCTCGGTTTGTGAACCAAGTCCTATTTTCTCTATTTTCTCTTCCCGAAGGGAGGTAGAGGTCTCGTAGATCATCTCTCAGTGGCCGCAGGCTACGTTTCGTGGTCGTAGGCCATTTTTCCCATTTGGAGCTCGGTTTCCGGTTTTCGGAGCCGTCGGCCGTGTGCCGCGGTTCGGGACCGCTTAACTACCTCCGTTTACTCTGATTTTTGGCACACATCTTATTTCCTCCCTTTAGAGGAACACTGTGGCCCTGGAGACCACCTTCGTGCTCATACGCCACTTTCGGTGCCTAACAGCCTATTTTCGGGGCCCCAAACCTTCGTTTTGCATCCGTTTTGGTCCATTTTTGGTAAAGACCCTATTTTCATTGTTAAGGAGGTGGTAGGATGGTGGTCGGCCACCTCTTCCCTTGAAAAGCCAGTTTTCTCATTTTCTCTCTCCAAAAGTCGATTTTTTTGACAGAAAGCTGGTTTTTCTCACTTTTGAGCCACATTTTCTAGCTTTTCATACCACCATTGTGTTGTGCTCATCTGGGAGGCCACCAATATGGGTAAGCCGGCTAGAAATTCATCTTGACCCTTTTGAACCTTTCTTAAAAGCTAGCTTTTCTCTCTCCCGGGTCACATTTTCTGATTTTTCTCTACATAGCTCTGTTCTACTCGTCTGGAAGGCCACCTTTCTGGGTAGGCTGACCAGCAATTTTGCTTGAACCTTTTGACCCCTGGTCAGCCGACCAGGGGGAGTGGCCGGTTGGCCACTTGAACTGGCCGGCCTGCTTATTGCTTTTTGCCCTGTCGGAATGCTTTACAGCTGTGCCAGCTGGGGGGCATTTGGTGCATCCTCCATACACGTGTATGGAGGATCTTTGAAGCTTCCAAGAGAAGCTTTGGCCTCTCTTCTCTATAAGAGAGGCCCTCCTCTTCATATGAGGGGGTTGAACATTTTTGCTTAAGGCATATAACCTCCCTCCTCCATTGTCACTATTCCAAGCTCCAAAACCCTAATTTTCTTTGTCCATTTGCACTACAACCCTTAGCACCACACCTCCATCATCCATTCCAGCACCTTGGAAGTCATTTGCAGAGGTTGAAAGCTCACCAACTTGGTCCAAAAGCTACTGGAGGTCGGCTCTTCAAGGGTAAGTGTCTATTTCCCTTAAACTTGCATTTTTTTGCTTCATTACTTAGCTTCACTTGCAAGTATTTATGGACTTTGTCATAAACTATAAAGTGTCATATTTTGAGCTCCTCTTCAATTTTGTTTAAGGGCACTTTACTTTTTGAGGTCGTCTACTTCCCCTTACTCTCTATCTCTCTTTTAGGGCTATTTTTGCATCATACTTTAGCCTTACTTGTGAACACTTTCGAGATTTGTTATAAACTTCAAAAAGCCTTGTTTTGACCTCCTCTTTGAGTTTACTTGAGGTCACTTTTCTGTTTGGAGTCATCTCCTTCCTTGCATGCTTCATTCCTTCATATTTAGGGCTATGCATTAGAGCATTTGCATTGGACTTGTTTTGGCCTCTTAGCCACTGAAATCTAGGGGATTTTTAGTGGCTTTGATGAGGTTTTGAGCTTTGAAATCATAGAGGGGTGACCCTCTCACCCCTCATTTTCTTTACTAGCATCATTGGCTTTCCAAAGGGGCTTTATTTTGCATGCATCGAAGTCACTTTTTGGGCCCAATTTTGTGGGTTTTAAGGTCTGCCTTAGGTCTGTCCAGGGCCCTTTTGATCATATTTTATGTCTATAGTGTATGTGTAGAACAATTCCATTCAAGGCCTTTTGAGGGGGCCTTTCATCGTATGCTTCCTTGATTGATTTCAAGGCCAATTTTGTGAGTTTTAGGGCTTTCATAACTCATTTCCAGAGTTGGTTTGGTCATGCTAAGTGTCTATCTTATATGTGCTTAACAACCCCTTGAATGGCCTTCCAAAGAAGCCCCTCATTTTTGCATGCATTGGCTGTATTTCAGTGATTATTTGGGAATATTTTGGCATGTTTTATTCACTGTTTTTGGCTGGTTTGATGAGTTCTCATTTGCTTCATATACATGTCATGTAAACCATGCCTGCTAGCCAATGTTGCATGCTATTTTAGTCCACCATGTTAGCATCTTTTGGCCATGCTCTAAACTAGAAATGTGCATGTTTTGGAACTGCCTTGGCTTTGTCTTTTGACTTCATGATCAAATAATGCTTGATTTGTATACTTGTGATTCAATGCATGTGCCTAGTATTGAGTTTCGGGGCTTATTCCATGCATCGGGTGCCATATCTCCATGTTTTGGGATCATTTAGCATCATATTTTAGTGCTGGAAATTACATGTTCATAGGCCATCTTTCATCCCTTGCCATGCTTTGGTAGAGTGGCATTTGATGCCTTAGGTTCGGTCCTCGGTATGCGTGCATGTGTGCACGCATTTCGGTTGTCTCATTTTCATCTTATGGCCACTGATATGAGTGTGGCTGAGGTCCGCTCATGTTGGTGTAAGCCCATTATGCATTGTGTATGCCTTTTTAATTCATAGCATTGCGTATGCTAGGTTGCATGTTAGAGCATTATGTATGCCATGTTACATCGAGCATTGTGTATGCCATTTCATAGCATTGTGTACGCTAGGTTGTATGTTAGTCGCATTGTGTATGCCATCTCATTTGCATTGTGTTTGGGATAGGAGTTAGCCCGAGCACGGGAAATGAGGGACGTTTCGTACTCCGAGTGACGGAACGTGTCTCAATTCCCTGTTGCCGACACTCTGGATTACCCATGATGGAGTTTAGGTCTTGTTGTGTTTTCATGTGCATTCATGTCATATTGAGTCGTGCAATTCGGTTCCTCGGCCATCATGCATCGATATGCGTAATTGGTGGCACGAGGATCGAGAACTACACTCCCTGAAGAGTAGTCATGCATACATATGTGAAATACTTTGACATGCCCCTTTGTTGCTCTCTGTTGCAGTAAATCAGAAATCAGCGGCCTTCTGGAGCGTTGCGCAATATTCCGAAAACAATTGCAAATAGAGGCAAACTGGGGCATCGTAATGGATTTCTGCGTAAGGCAACTCGAGCATGCATCATTCATCATTTGGAACAGAGCTGAGGCGGTCCATGGATTTGCGTGCTAAGTTACATGCTTTCCTAGATTAATTTGTTAATTAATTAGGATTTTGTATTTATTCGAACTATACTATTTACTGTACTATTTATTCGGACTGTATTATTCTTTCGGACCCTCCAAGCGAGGGCACAACTGTAATAAGTGTGCGTGCATGTGATGTATGTCTTCCAACCCCACGTCTTTCTCCCTTTATTTACCAGCTTATGATGGTTAAATTAGGGCATGTTTCAATTAGCATACTTATGCTTGCATGTTTGCATCATTCATCTGTCTTGCATGCACCGGGCTCGGCGCACCATACTAACTGCATTTGTATTTCAATTCCAAATTGAATACGTGTTAGCTGTAGCATCATCATATGCCATGTTTAGAATAGCCGAGCCTATTATAGTTGCATTTTTGCATGTGTTGCATTAGGCATTTCTGTATAGTTAGGATCATGTATGGATTTCTAACATAGCTTCTGTTTTGGCTTGGAGTACTTGGTAAGTGTTTATGCTTTAGCATCCTTGCATGTGTGTGAGTGACTGCCATGATAGCATGCTTACCATGAGGCTATGTGCTTATATGATATAATTGCCTAAATGCCTGTGGGTGAAGGTTGGGTTATTTGAATTGGAACAATTCATCAATTGCGAGTTTTAAGCCCACTTGAGAGTGGCAAATCATCATGTTTTCTAAGCCCACCTGAGGGTGGCAAATCCACATTTTAGTCTGCTTGCGAGTAGCACCATCAAATCATTTTCAAATAAACAAACATGAAATGTTTTGTTCCAATTCAGGCGACCCAGTCTATACTTGTATGCTGTGCGTACCACATAGTAAATCTAGGCTAATAACTGGAATAAGAACGCATAATGTTTTCAAAACTAGATATCATGGTTAGTAGAGTCCGATCTTTGATCGAGCGAGCGGGGGTGCTCACGAAGTGACCTTCCCCAATCGTGCCCAAGTTCCCCAGCTGAGGCAACTTTGGTGATGACGGACACGTGGCCTTAGGCAACGATTCAGGGTTTCCTAAATTTTCCAAAATAAAATATTTAGGTGGCGACTCTGTATCTGGCAAAGCAGTCCATGTTTGGCACTTCTTTCAAAAAAAATATGTTTTCAAAAACGATTTTCTAGATTTAGACTCTTTGATGATTCATCGGTCTTGCATTGCACTCTGCGAGATTAGATATAGGACCGTGACACATATTGAGTCCGAACTGTAGTGAGGCCCAAGGGCGCGTCTACATTGAAGTTTCCCCAGAAGCTGATTCCGCAAACAAGACCCCGGACAAGAATGTTGCCGCTGAAACGGTGGATGTTGAAGGGATTGAAGCCCTAGAGACTAAAGCCACGGGAGATGTGGTTAAGGAGGCTTCTACTTCTCAGGAAGTTGGAGCTTCCTCTACTTTTGCTCCTGCCGATGGCCTGGACAAAATTACTGATGTTGCTCTTGAGTTACCCGCTGTTAATGAAAATTGATGTTGAAAGAATTTGAACTTTTTTTGCTTTGATGTACTGTGGCTCGGTCTCCATGACGAGTTTTCTTTCTGCATTTGCCAAGGCAATTTTTCTTTTCTTTTCTTTGCTGCTGGTTATGAGGCCATCTGTGCCTTTTGTTAGATGATAGAATTTTCTTTTTGAACTTGCAATATGTTGTTGTTTATCTTCTATGTTTGAATGTTTCCTATATTGCCTGCCTCCGACCGAGCACTGTTGGGACCTCGGGGCTGAATAGATGCTCGGTCTGGTTCTGTATTGCCTTTAAATGGATGTTCTGTCTGATTCTGTACTGCTTGCCCCCAGCCGAGCATTGTTGGGGCCTCGGGGCCGAACTGATGCTCAGTGTGGAACTGTACTGTTGCCCCCGACCGAGCACTGTTGGGACCTCGGGGCCAAACTTGTGCTCGGTGTGGCTAACGGATATGTGGTATGGCGGTGCTGGAGTTCGTAAGTAGGTCTTACTTAGGTCCAGGTTGGTTTTGAAAGAAAACAATTGTTTGCCCCCACCTGGAGCTAAGTAAGATCGGCGCTGAAAATTATGCTCTGAGGTAGGACTGCTGAAGTTTGTTTCAACTTTGATAGCATAAGAGCGTCTAAACGGAGTAAAGGCATGAAAAGGTGTCTTACTCAGGTCCAGCTTGGTTTGAAAAAATAATCGTTTGCCCCTAGCTGGAGTTGAGTAAGACTACTGCTGGAGGCCTGCTCCGGGCTGAACTTGGCCAAGTTTGTTCCAACTTTGTTTGTTCGCGTCAGTACTGACATGTTGACGTGTTGACACTTAAAAAGCTCTGTGGATGCAAAGATGTTTACTTAAGATATGTCAGCGTGGTTTCCACCAAGCAACTCCACTTGGATAAATAGAGATGTTTACTTAAGATACATTAGTGCGGTTTCCACCAAGCAACTCCACTTGGCTAAATAGAGATGTTTACTTAAGATATATTAGTGCAGTTTCCACCAAGCAATTCCACTTGGCTAAAGTCCAATTTAGTTGCCAAACATAATTCCACCAAGCAATACCACTTAGCATGTTTGAGTGCTAACCAAATTTAAATGTCGTTCAGTCGTTCTGAAACTAAGTCCGTTTGGGTAAAGGCCAAAGCTGATTCCGTTTAGGAAGTACCAAAGCTAATTCCGTTTGATAAACATCAAAGCTATTTCCGTTTGGTGAGAACCAAAGCTAATTCCGTTTGGTAAGAACCAAAGCTAATTCCGTTTGATAAACATCAAAGCTATTTCCGTTTGGTAAGAACCAAAGCTAATTCCGTTTGATAAACATCAAAGCTAATTACAAGAATTTGATAAATTTGAGAAAAGTGCCTTTACAATCTGATAAAGAAAGTGGGACCATCTTATTGATAGTATTTCTTGAGATTTGCTACGTTCCAAGGCCGAGGTATAACTCTGTCACTCAGATCCTCGAGGTAATAGGCTCCATTTCCAACGACGATTGTGACTCTGTAGGGACCTTCCCAGTTTGGCCCCAGTTTGCCCTCGCCAGGTACCCTTTTGTGATCCATAACCTTCCTTAAGACCAGTTCTCCTGGTATAAATTGTCTTAGGAAAACCTTTTGGTTGTAACTCTTGATGAGCCGCTGCTGATACGCTACAAGTCTGATCAGCGCTGCCTCTCTTCGGCCCTCTGCCATATCCAGTGCTTATGCAATAACTTCCTCATTACTGGTGTTCTCAAACAGTTCAGATCGAAGGGTTGGGAGGCCGACTTCGAGTGGGATGACGGCCTCCATTCCATAAGTTAGGAAGTAAGGTGTTTCCCCCATTGAGCGTCGTGTGGTGGTTCGATATGCCCATAGCACGTGGGGTAACTCTTCAACCCATTTCCCTTTGGCATGCTCAAGCCATTTCTTGACTCCGTTGATGATGGTCTTGTTTGACGCCTCTGCCTGTCCATTGCTTTGCAGGTTCACTGGAGAAGAGTTCCTGTACTCAATTCTGAGGTCGGCACAAAACTTTCTGATGATCTTTCCATCAAATTATGTTCCATTATCCACAATCAGTACCCGCGGGATGCCGAAACGCACCACCACATTTCTCATAACAAACCGCTTTGTATCTGCTTCTTTGATATTTGCCAGTGCCTCAACTTTAACCCATTTAGTGAAATAGTCGGTTGCAACAATGAAGAATCACCTGTTCCCAGTGCCTCGCGCCAATGGTCCTACAATATCCAGACCCCATTGCGCAAAAGGCCATGGGCTGGTGAGTGGGGTGAGAGTTTTGGCTGGCTGATGGATGAGTGGAGCAAATCTCTGACATTTATTACACTTCTGTACGTATTGTTGTGCATCTTTTTGCATCCGTGGCCACCAGTACCCGTGAGTGAGGGCTCGGTGTGCCAGTGACCTTCCGCCAACGTGGCATCCACAAATCCCATCGTGAATTTCGTAGAGAACATTCTCGACAAGATTTGGATGTACATATAGGAGGTAGGGGCCAAGATAGGAGCGTCTGTAAAGCTTCCCAGATAGTGAGATCCAGAACCGAGCTGACTTGTGTCTGATCTTGTTGGCTTCCCTTTTGTCTTCGGGGAGTGTACCAAATTTCAGAAAAGCAAATATTGGATCCATCCAGCTCAGCTCTAAGTTATTGCAGAGGACTGGAGATGCAATACTTGGTTCTGGCACAAACTCAACCCGAACTCTTCTGGCATCCTTTGTATCCACTGATGAGCCGAGGCATGCCAGAGCATCGGCGTGGCCATTTTTGTCCTGACTGATTCGTTCTACTCGTATGGATTGAAATTTTATGAGCAGGTCCTTGGCCTTGCCTGCATACATAGCCATTCTTTCATCTCGTGTTTCATAGACCCCAGAAAGCTGGTTGACCACTAGTTGTGAATCGCTGAAAACAAGAAGCTATTCTGCACTGAAGTGTTCAACGCTACGTAAGCCAGCCAATAACGCTTCGTACTGGGTCTCGTTGTTTGAAGCTTTCTAACCGAGTCTAAGTGCCTATTCCCAGATAAACCCTTCTGGTGAAATAAGTACTACTTCTGCCCCCGAGCCTCGGTTATTGGACGATCCATCAACATAGAGCTACCAAATGTTTCCAATAAAGAGTTTCCAGGCTTCCGAAACGCTGGGCTTTCCTTGTTCGGTGGTGCATGGCACCTGTGCCGAACTTGGATCCCCTGGTTCGGTACTCTGGGTTAGAGCAAATTCTGCGACAAAATCTGCTAAGACCTGGGCCTTGATCGCTGTCCTGGGGTGATACCGAATGTCAAACTCACCAAGTTCTACTGCCCACTTTGCTATTCTGCCAGAGAAATCGGCTCGGCTGAATACAGATCTGAGGGGAAATTCAGTGAGGACATTGATGGTATGCCCTTGGAAGTAATGCTGCAACTTTCTTAAGGCGATAAGCAGCGCGTATGCTAACTTTTCCAACGGTAGATACCATATCTCGACATCTAGTAAAGTCTTGCTGACATAATAGACAGGCCTCTATTCCTTGTCAACTTCTCGAACTAACACTGTGCACACGGCATGATCTGAGACTGCTAGATAGAGGTACAGCTCTTCTCCCGGCTCTGGAGTGCACAATAGAGGAGGTGTGCTGAGGTATCTTTTGAAACTCTACAGTGCTTCGGTACATTCGCTACTCCATTCAAATGCCGCTTATTTCCTCAAAAGTTGAAAGAAGGGCTTCATTCGATCTGAGGATTTACTAATAAACCGATTTAGTGCAGCTGCCATTCCGGCTAGTTTCTGCAGTTCCTTAGCCTTTGTTGGTACTTCAAGATCCTGTATCGCTCTGATCTGATCCGGATTCGCTTTAATTCCTCTGTAAGTGACCATGTATCCCAAGAACTTCCCTGTTCCTACCCCGAAGGCGCATTTCGAGGCATTGGGGCGAAGCTGGTGGTTTTTCAGGATGCCAAAAACTTCTCTCAAGTCTGCAAGATGGTCTGTCGCGAACTTGCTTTTTACTACCATATTGTCTATATATGCTTCCATGGTTTTTCCCAGTTGGTCCTTGAACATCCATGTAATCATTCGCTGGTATGTTGCCCCAGCGTTCTTGAGGCCGAATGGCATTACTTTGTAGCAGTAAGTTCCCCTTGGAGTGATAAACGTTGTCTTTTCTTGATCCGGACCGAACAGTGGTATCTGATGATAACCGCTATAAGCGTCCAGAAAGCTCATGCGCTCATGCCCTGCTGTTGAGTCCACTAGTTAATCAATGCGAGGCAGCGGAAAGCTATCTTTAGGACAGGCTTTGTTCAAGCAAGTGAAGTCAACACAAACTCTCCATTTTCCGTTCTTCTTCTTGACTACAACCGTGTTGGACAGCCATTACGAGTACTGAACTTCCCTGATTGCTCCTGAAGCCAGGAGTTTTTCGACTTCGGCAATTACTGCTTCGGTGTGCTCGACTGACGATCTTTGACTTTTTTGCACAATGGGCCGAGCTGAAGGGTTGATGTTGAGCTTGTGGCAAGCAAATTCTGGGTCCAACCCTGGAGTATCATATGTTGACCATGCGAATACCTCTATATTTTCCCTTAACAATTCCAGCAGCTGAAGTTTCTCATCAGCGCCTAGCGAGGTACCGATAAGGAAGTACTTTTCTAGATCGTATTCTTTTACCAGAACTTTCTCCAAATCCTCCACCATCTTTTCCTCTGGGGTTCCCCCTACATCTTTCAAGACTGGCTGTTTGACCACTTCTACCGTCTATACTCGATTGCAGAGCTGTTTTGCCTTTAATGCTGCCATAAAGCAATGTTTGGACGCAACTTGATCCCCTGAAATCTGCTCTACTCCGTGTTCCGTTGGGAAACGGATGAGCTGGTGATAGGTTGAAGGGACTGCTTCCATTCGATGAATCCACGGACGGCCAAGTATGGCGTTGTAAGAGGATGGTGTATTAATAACCAAGAACTCTATCTGGAGGGTTTTTGTCCCCGCCACGACTGGCAACACTATTCTGCCAAGCGGTCATTCTGACTGTGAATTGAAACCGACCAACGGGGCTGCCGCTGGGGTCAGGTGCTGCTGGGAGAGACCAAGCTTTCTGAATAAATCGTAATACAGTATGTCTGTTGCACTGCCCTGATCTACTAGGACTCGTTTTACGTCAAATCATTTTCCAATTCCCACAGTTATAATTAATGCATCAGTATGTGGGTGCTGTATGCCTTCTAAATCTTTGCTAGTAAATGAAACTGTGCACAAGGGGGATTTAGGTACTGTACGTACCTTTTTTGATACAGCCTCCACTAACATGACCCGCTGAATTTGCACAGCCTTAGCAATCTCTTCCTTCAGTGCCTCCTCAGATTCCTGAATCGTTGTCCCGTGGATCACATTTATTATCAGCCGAGGTGGATGCTCAATGTTTGCTTCTGGTGGTGGGTTCCCTAGTTCGGTCATTTCCTTATCCTGATCAATGTAATCCCTTAGGTGTCCAGCTGCCACTAGGTCTTCCAAGTGTTGCTTCAGTGCCCTGCAGTTTTGAGTCATGTTCCCCCTATCTTGGTGGTAAGTGCATCTGAGCTTCTGATTGCGCCGAGCTGGATCTCCTAACATTTTCGGCGGCCAAACAAAGAACGGCTCTCTTTTGATCTTTTCCAGAATTCGATAGATTGGCTCTTTGAATACAGTCACAACGGCTTCATGGGATTTGGACTTATCCACCTCATTTACTACAATCCCTCGGTGTTCTCCTCGATCTGTTCTCTTCTTATGCCGAGTTGTTTGTTCTGCTGATGCTACCACGATGGGGATCTGATCGTCTTCGAGACGAGCGTACTGCTCAATCTTGGCACACAAGTCTTTCAAAGCTGTGGCCGGGCGCTTGGTAAGTGATTGTCTCAGCTTACTTTCCGGGCGCAGACCATGTTTAAAGGACATAACGGCCATTTGCTCGCTGCACACATTTTCCTCCAGGTTATTGTATTCTTCCCAGTACCTCCTAGCATAATTATGCAGCATTTCCTCCTGCTCTTTTCGGAGGCCGAACAGTGTATCCGACTCCTTCAGGATCTTAGTGTTGAAGACGAACCTGGCTAGGAACTCTTCGAAGAGCTGCTTCCAGCCATGGATCAATCTAGCGGGGAGACGATCGAACCATCGAAGTCCGGTTTCTCCCAAGCTGGATGGGAAGACTTTACACATCAGTGCCTCATCTCGGTTCCATAGGGACATCATCTGTCTATAGTGGCTAATATGTGTCAGCGGGTCCGACTTCCCGTCGTATGAAGTGAACTTTGGTGGGGTGAATTTCTTTGGAGGTCTCATGGTCTCGATCTTCGGGGAGAATGGCGAAGAGACGAGCCTGTCCAGCGCTCGATGTTCCCTCTGGTGAACAGTACGGTCCAGATGATCCCGATGTTGTTCATTCTGCCTATTGCCAATCAACCAAGTACGAAGGTCCTAAGGAGGATATTCGGTCTGTTGACTAACGGTCTTCTGCCTCTTGGCCCTTTTCCGGCGTGACCCACGGGTGTGACTGCTTGCTGCCTCACTCTGTACCGGGATAGGCTGGCTTTGTTGCCCAGACTCATTCCTGGGGAACTTCTTCACTGGTGGCTCTCTAGATGAGCTCCTTCGTCGCAAACGAGAGGGCTCCGCTTCCGTCTTCTTTTCTGTTAGATCGCCCAGCACCCTCTTAAGTTGGGCTTTCAACTCCTGTATCTCTATGCCCATGGAGTCTATGATGCGATCTCTACAATCCTTTTCCAGAAGAAAGTGATGAGAGGAGCCTCCAGCGAAGGGTAATCGGTGCTCGACGGATTCAGGGGTTCGATTATTGTTTCCAGTTTGTTCCTCCGGGACTGTTAGGAGTGCCAAACCTTTATCCTTCGCCTTCTCCGCTTGTGGAGTATGTGTTGAAGGCGGAACGTCCTCAATCCCCATCGCCGGAACTGAATGCAAAGCTTAGAGATGAAGTGTCCACGTTCACCGCATCAATTGGGCATACCGGATTCCGCACTAGATGAAAGTGGATCGGGGCTCCGCATTCGGTTAGACTATCCAGGGACTGAAGTTCCTGCGACAAGAGGCACCGTTGGAGCTAGGGGTGAGCATGGTCCGGATTGGACCGGATTGGGATAAAACCAGGACCAATCCGTTATTTACGGTTCCTAAAAAATTGGAACCAATCCAATCCGTTTAAATCATGGAACCAATCCGAACCAATCCATTTAAATACGGATTGGATCGGTTTAGAACCACGGATTCACATAATTAAATAACAAAAATATATATATAACACTTGAATTTCATAAAAATATAAACATAGCGCTATATTAGTTCCATAATAGCAACATGTTTTTCTATAATAACGACATACTGTTCTAGAATTTAAACAACCATAAGAAAACTGGTTTCACCATAAGTATTTAGACCATTGCAAATTAAAACTTAAAACTAACAAACAAAAGTAATAAAAGAAGATATTATACGATTTTAGGTTTGAGTTTAGATTTTACATAGAATAGGAAAAGCTACTATGGGGGAGGATGTATAATAAAAATATAGACTATTTGTATACGGTCCGGATCGGTTCCAATCCGGAACCGTGGGATTCAATCCGGAACCAATCCGTGAACTACGGATTTTTAATTATTCAATCCGGAACCGAACCACGGATTCAAAAAACCAATCCAAACCTATCGGATTGGACTGGACTGGATCGGATTACGGATTTCACGGATTCCTTGCTCAGCCCTAGTTGGAGCTACCCGGTTAGGGTTGGCCGGATGACCCCTCCAGTGTGGGAATTAGTGATCGGAGAAGGGAGTTAAGTATGGTTTTGCTTGGAATAGTTCAGTTCTATTCAGTTACCTTCAATGTGAAGTTCATGTAGTATATATATGTTGTTCCTTGCTTGCTTCTCAAGGTGGATTCATAGAGCTTGGATGCTGCTAGGTGTCCTTTTGACATTGCTCATGGTGGGAGACCACCTGTTAGTTGCCAATAAATGCATACACTCATTGTAGTCATGCTGATAATAAACCACATTCCTTTGGCTCAACAACTTCCGTGATTCTAGGTGTAGGGGACCAGCTGAGGTGGCAACCTGCACATGCACATGTTTACAGCTTCCACGTTTCCTCTCGAGGTTTCCTCAGCTCAGTACCGATGTTCCTCAGCTCGACATCATTATGCCTTGTCTCAGCCTTTTACAGGATCACTCATGGTGATGGGCTTGTCCATTCCGGTAACTTTGCATGGGCTCGGCCTATTTTCTATTCGGCCCGTAGATTCAATCTCGCAGCTCGGCCCAGCCCAGCACCACGGCTGGACTAGCCTTTCCACTGTGGGTTGGACCCAAGTGCTTAAGGACTTGGGTGGACTGTTGGTCATGAAGTTGGGCTTAATTGGTTTGCCCATATAGTCATCCAACCCACTTGGATTTGGACTTCAATGGATTGGGCCGGCCCAATGCTTGGACCCAACCCATTTCACGTTTAGCCCCTTCACTTCCCAAACACCCACATTATTATTTTAATTTAGAAACCAAATTTTGATTATTTGTTAGCACGAATAATATGTTAATAAATAATAATATGAATGGCCATAATAGGAGGCCCCAAATATTTTATTAAAAAATTTACCAAACAATGTAGATCATACATGCGTTTCACATTTATATAAGTGTCATGTCAAAAATGAAATATTTTGTATCTTTAACATTGCTAATTCAGCATACACTTATACTTGTTTTTGCTTTGTCACTTAGAAACATCTATACAAGTGTTATGCTAAAATTTTGACAAAATATTTTGCATCTCTAATGTTGCTCATTCATGCAATCCTTACTTACCCTTAGCTTTTGCTTGATCACTTGCAATCAACTATATCACAACCATCTGTTCCTATAACACACAAAACTCTTCAGCATCATCCGTTTACCATCAATTAATTTTATTTATTTATTAACAAAAAAAACAATCAATCTGTTTGGTTTTAATTTTTTTAATTTAGTTTTTTAAAAATTAAATTTTTTATTTTTCATATTTTTTAACTTTAGTAAATATTTTTTAAATTTTAAGTAATTTTTTTATTTTTTTAGATACACTTTACTTAGATGTATTTAAAAAGTAAAATATTTGTAAAAAATATTTTAAAAAATTAATAAATGAATTTTTAAATTTTTTTATATTTTTTATATTTAGTGAGTTTTTTAAAGATTTTTTTCACAAATATTATACTTTTTAAGTGTATTTATGTTAGGTGTATCTAAAAATTCAAAAAATTACTTAAAATATTAAAAAAAATCAGTAAAAAAAAATATATATATATATATATATATATGTGAAAAACAAAAAAAAAATAATTTTCTGAAAAGTGAATTCTGAGTTAGGAAACCAAACATAAGTTTGGAAACTTACGTTTGTCCATCCAAAAAATCTGGCCGGATAAGTGTGATTAAAATTAAATTTATATAGTTTGCAATTCATTTATAGAATAAACTTGAATCATAAAAGGATAATTTTGAATAATTTTTAAATAATTGAGCCTGAGTTATACCAAGATAAAAAAAGTCTCTCATCAAACTCTTGCTTGAACTGGTTGGTTGGTTGCCCAAATCACAACCACCACAAAGACAACACCGCCACAACAAAGCAAAGCAACCATCGCACTGAAATGAAAATATATACTACTCTTCCCTTCCCCGTATTACCTTTTCCCCAACCCCACATATTTGTACCCCCAAAATTCACAACCATCCATCACCCACACAAATATATTATTAATAATAAGCTCAATGAATCACGACAAGCCCAGGTGTGATGGGCTTGTTTTGTTTAACTATGAATGTAGTAGATTGAAGAATGTTCTACATTAAACCAAATTTTATTTCTCACGATAATACGCAACTCTATAACTAACTTTTCATTAACAAAAAAAAAAAAAAACAAACAAACAAACAAAGAAGAACAAACAATGATAATTGACCTTCCCCATCTATCACAATTGAAGGAATGATGCAACAGCCTTGATAATAAGAACTCAACAAATCGATATAACCAATAGATCCTTAAACATAAACATGCTTAATAGGCTAAACGTTCCAAAGTTATTATATATGTATATACATCTTGCCATATATCCGGATGACAGCAATGAATATATATAAACAAACAAAAGCAAAATAGGGAAACCAATAAGCTAAAAAAATGGCAACCTTTATTAGTTTAATAAACTAAAAAGTCCCAAAGAAAAAGGAACTATATTTATGACTGACTCACCCCTTGATACCAGAAATCCCTTGATTCTTTCCTCTATCCTCACAACTCACCTCGTCCCCATCTATAAAACCTAGATATATATATATATATACAGTGTTGGATTGGCTCTCCTGTATGTATGTACAAAATTCCATCAGCTACTAAGAAAACCCTGATTGACCCTTAGTCCTAAAAATTATTAGAGCCCAAAAACTCCTGTCACACGCATCTTGTGTTCAGCATCTGTATGCATCCTAACTACCAACCAAGCTCTAAACTGGAAATCCACCTGCCCAAACAAAGGGACTAAAGAAGTCCTCATTTGTTCCAGGACGGCCTCAAGAATGGTTTTCCCATTGAGTCATGTAAAGTAGAATTCTGATGTGGCACGCTGCTCATCCATCTTATATTGTTGTTCTTTACAGGGGCAGCAGCTTCATGCCCACTCAAGTAGTCAAGTGGATGAGCTGTTGGTGGCAACATATTGCTTGCTGTGGGGACGACTGCACCCACTCTACCATAGCTCCCTGACTGAATGAACCGTTGTTCAGTGGAGCCCATTGAGTCATAAGGGGCACCAGAACGTACCTCATTACATTGAGACACGATGCCAAATAAGCTATGATCTGGATTACTGCTTCTATTTATTACGGTCTGGGTTGGGCCAACAACACTAGTGTCCAAAGTGGACCAGCCACCACGGACTCGATGCTTCCCTGAAAACCAATTCTGACCCAACTCTCCACCATCCAAATGAGACTGGACAGGTGCTGACATGTGTGTGGTATTAGTATTGATAGCCCAATCCTGAACATTGGTATTGGCATTCGAGAAGTGTTCTTGCCTTGGAATAGTGTACCTACTTCCATCAGTGAACATCTTCCCCTGAATGTTTTGATGCATATGCATATCATTCGATTTGTAAGATAAATTAATAGAGAGAGAGAAAATAAATTGTGTATATATTGATTGATGAATGTTGTATTGATTGATGTATATTACAAGGATTTATATAGGAGAGGATTTGGGAGTAGGTGAAGGTGGTAGTGGAGGTGGTAGGTGGAGTGAGTGGTAGTGGAGGTGGTAGGTGGGTGGTAGTTTATATTTACAATTTACATTTTACATTAACAGCCCCCCTCAAACTCAAGGAGGATAGGTACTAGCCAACTTGAGTTTGGAGAGAGTAACAAAACAGAAAAGTAAACTGATAAATAAAAAACAGGATAGGAGACACGGTATGGTCGTGTCAGACCAATGTAGCCGACAGTTTATGGGGTCATGTCGGACCGTTGTAGCAGACACTGTGTGGTTGTGTCATAACGTTGTAGAGGACACTGGATGGTGGTGTCATAACGGTGTAGAGGACACTGTAGGGTGGTGTCATAACGGTGTAGAGGACACTGTATGGTGGTGTCATAACGTTGTAGAGGACACTGGGGTCATATCGGGACAGTTTATGGGGTCATGTCGGACCGTTGTAGATGCTAACCGGAATCAAATGTCGGGACAGTTTATGGGGTCATGTCGGACCGTTGAAAAAGGCTAACCGGAATCAAATGTCGGGACAGTTTATGGGGTCATGTCGGACCGTTGTAGCAGATTGTGGTGGTGCACCAAGGGGGCGACTTAGGGAGTGCGCCATGAGCGACTTATACATGATACTGTGTATAATCCCCCCTCAAACTCAAATAGGTGTGAAGATAGAAACCTATTTGAGGTTGAAACAGGATTGATAAAGCTGACCGGTGTAGAAGACACTGTATGAGTGTGTAGATAGGCTGCCCAAAAAATATACATGGAGATATATATCGAGCCCTCAAAAGTCGTGCCCTCAAAAGGCGTGCCCACTTTATCAAAAGATGTGCCATGAAAAGGCGTGCCAGTTTGTCGGGCGTCAAGAGGCGCGCGATGCGCGTGGCTGCCTCGGCTATTTAACCAAGACAGAGCCTAAGGCCGAGGCAGAGGCAAAAAACCTGCAAAATCCTCTGAAAAATTCTGCCATTTTTTAGAGAGAGACGCTGTAACACTCTGTTGCCCAGAAAATGGCTTCGTCGTCCCGTGGTCTGCTCACTCTCTTTCCCGACCTCAACGAGTCAACAAGAGAGATAACGGGTGCGGTGGCCCCTGAACCTCAACCAGGCGCCCCAGGGTTTGTGCCGTTGAACTTTCCGATGCGGTCTGTGGAGCAAAAAATGGCAGTGCAGTCGGATGTGGAAGCCAATCAGTATACATTGAAGTCATGTGTGGAAACCATGACTGCGGTGACAAACTTGTCGAACCGGCTGCAGAGTAGGGCAAATGAGGTGCAGCAGTTAAACTCCCAGCTGGCTCTGCTCCAACGCATGTATAAGGATGCGCGAGCAGAGATAAGCGTGCTAAGGGCAGAAAACAAGGAGCTGAAGCGGAAAGCCACCGTGATGTTCCGATTTGGAGGGCCGCCATATGCTGCAGTGGAGAAGCAGGGAGTAGTGATCGTGCCCAGTGGAGTGGGAAACACGGAGGCAACACCGGCTAGGCCCGCCCAGGACAGAGGCAAGAAGAAGAGACCGGCGGCTGAGTAGAGAAGAAAAATCCCACTGTGGGTGTGGTTGTTTTGTTTTGTTTTTTTTTTTTTTTTTTTTTTTTTTTTTTTTGGTGTGGAGAACGGTGATCAGGGATGATCCCTAAGATAAATAAAACTAAGTGGTTGTGCAAATCTGTATAAATTTTGTTTGTTTGTTTGTTTGTTTGTTTTTTTTTTTTTTTTTCAAAAAAAAAAAAAAAAAAAAAAAAAAAAAAAGAGATAAAATAAAATAAATAGAAGGGATAGTGGGATGAAAGGTGGGTTCTGGCTATTGTCTGTGTAGAGAGAGGTTTGGTGTTAAAGTAAGAGAAATCATAGATATGATGAAAGTTGGTCTAGGGGATAAAAAAAAAAGCAGAGAGAGACAATGGGTGGATTAAAAAAATGTTTTTATCATTAGTGGGTTGATTAAAAAAAATGTTTTGTTTTGTTTTGTTTTTTTTTTTTTTTTTGTGTTTTTTTTATATCATAAAGTGCATGTGTTGAGTCTCTGTATGCCGTGTGCCCGTGTAGTGTATGGTTGTTGTTGTTTTTTTTTTTTTTTTTGTTTTTTTTTGTTTTTTTTTTTTTTTTTTAATCTGAATGGTAAAGTAATAAAAAAAGAAAAAAAAAAAAAAAAAAAAAAGGTGATGTTCAAAAAAAAATGGAGTGTGTGTGGTTGGGACGGGTCCTACCACTAATTGAAAAAAGAAGCAAAACGTATAAACTAATGAAAAGAAAGCAAAAGAGAGAGAAGAGGGTCAAGTCCCATGTGATGATTTTGATCCTGATGAGATGTTCAAGGCATTCTTTGGCCAGACCGACATGTTTCGCACGTCACGTGTTTACAGGAGGAGCAGAGGGACTGGCAATCAACAGCGTGAAGATTTTGGTGGAGCAGGGCCTAATCTAATGGTTCTTCTTCAGATATTAAAAGGAGAGAGAGAGAGAGAGAGAAAAAAAAAAGATAACCCGTGTATGCATGTATCTGGGTGTGTGTTGGGAAAAAAAAAGATAACCCGTGTATGTGTGTATGCATGTATCTGGGTGTGTGTTGGGTCTCTCTTCCCCCTTTCTCTCACCTTTCTCTCCCTAAGCCGAGAGAGAGAGATAGATGGGTTTGCATGTGTGGGGTCTCTGCTGTTGTGATCAGGGTGGAGAATGTGATCTCCAAGATCAGTCTATGGCTTTTGGTTCTGATCGGGGCCGGTTTATCATGGTGACGAGTTTCATTCCGAAAAAAAAAAAAAACGGAACACCTGTACCAACGGAATAGATGGCTCTGATTGATTCGACGGCGTTGTTGTTGAAGAGAGATGATGATGACTCGGGTGACTCGGTGGTGGACTTGTGGATGATCAGAAGTCCGATCATTGCCCCGATGATCACCGTTGAGAGAGATGACGACGGTTCGGCCCTTTCTGCAGAAAAGACAGAGAGAGAGGCCTTGGTCTTAGCCCATGTGTGTTGGTGGAGGTGACCAAGATGGATGATGGTGATGATGCTCTGATCTTGAAGGTGAATGTTGAATTGGGTTTAGTGGCAGCGGAGTCAAGGTATGTGTAGAGGTCCGGCGGGCGGCCAAGGCGAGGCTGCCGCCCGCCGGTGAAGCAGAATGATTAGGTTCTTAACCTGGCTCTGATACCATGTAAGATAAATTAATAGAGAGAGAGAAAATAAATTGTGTATATATTGATTGATGAATGTTGTATTGATTGATGTATATTACAAGGATTTATATAGGAGAGGATTTGGGAGTAGGTGAAGGTGGTAGTGGAGGTGGTAGGTGGAGTGAGTGGTAGTGGAGGTGGTAGGTGGGTGGTAGTTTATATTTACAATTTACATTTTACATTAACATTTTGATGCATATGCATATCATTCGATCTCTTCTGCCTCAATTCTAAGGGCAGGGACGGATGCTGATGCTCTCTGAAATGTCCAAAAAACTGACCCATCTCCATTGAAACATTTGATGCTGGCTGTAAATCTAACCGTGTCTGCTTCTGCTCCTGATGATAAGGTAAACCCCCTCCGACCCTTGTAGAAATGTTGTAGTACCTTATTTTGGCCTTGGACTTCTTGGTCAGCGTACGGATTGAAGAAAGACCCATCATTAGATTGTCTGTGCGATAGATCTTTCCTTGTGTCTTCTTCACAATTGTCAGATTCCAGATCCATCAGTCGGACCTGTTGCTGTTCAAAAACTCGTGAATGCCCGAGTGACAACTCACTGGCAGAAGCATATTCATGGTTTAACGTAGACTGATAATAAGAATCTGGCATGCTAACTGGTGGCCAAACATCACCAGTAGAAGAGAGAGGATCCCCCTGACTAACAACAATGTCTACACTCTTCGAGTTTTCTGAGTATGCTACATTATTAGGATGAATATTATCTCTGTCTATAATTACGCAGTTATCAGAATCCAAATCCATTAAGCAGAAATTGCGACTGCCACTGAGTGTAGGAATTTGCTGCAAATGCTGATTCTTTGTGGAGACATCATCTTCTATGGTGGGTTCATGTTTTGCTGCTTCATCATCCATCATCTCCTGAACCAAGCTATCAGGGTTCTTTTTCACTTCATCCTGATCACCCAATAACAAACTCATTAAGTCCAAAATATTATATCCTGTGAAGATTGTCACAATTAAGACACATGTTTGGCTAGGATCTGATGAACATTCAAAAGGTTGCTTTCAAATGCTTCGATACCCAATCTCACAAAAACACAGAAAATTTAAATAGCACGAACCTCTAATGCAATGGCAAGTTTATCCCGACTTTGTGCAGATACACTAGAGGCCCTAACACGAGCCTGAGCTCGAACAAGAGCTTGCATACGCCTTAGTGTTACAGCAGCTTGCTTCCTGACCTGCCTGCCTCGAAAAATCGCTTGTACCCTCACTACTGCTTTCAATGCCCAGAGCCTGTCTTGCCTTCAATCATCAATTCATTGTATAAACATGAATCAACAAAAAATAGATTTCACAAAGAAAAGAAAAACTCAAAAAATGGAACATAATCATGATTCAAAAAATATCAGAAGTGAACAAACACAGATAACATATGCAAGTTAATACTGGTTGTTTTGTGGTGGTTATTAAATGATATATATTAACAAACCAACAGTGAATAATTAATCTTTAACACTGCTAATCCCACTACCCTTTCTTGTTTGTAAATACTCATTTTTTTCTATTTTTTGACAGCAGAGTAAAATGGAAAGATGCAGAATACAAGTTGGGTTTCTTTTCTTTCTTTCCCTTTTTCTTTTTTTTTTTTTTTTTTTCCAAGTCAGATTTCCAGAAAAAAAAATTCAAATCAGTGGTAAATCATACCAACTTTAATAATTAAAGTTATAAATTTTTTTATAAATTTGTATAAAAAATTTAAAAACATTACTGATTCACAATTTTCCCTCCCAAAAAATTGGAATCTTCTAGTGTTTGGTCGGACGGAAAACCAAATCTAGGAAAAACAAGATTATTTAGGCAGATTAAGATGTTACTAATGCAATCACACCACCACCACCACTACCCATCACCACTGTTGTAACGCCCTCAAAATAATAACATTAACCCATCAATACAGACATGCGTTGATATATAAAAGTTTCACATTCTTCTATTTATCAGAGTTTCATTACAAAAAGTATTACATGTTAACGACAAAAGCAAATGCCCTAAAGGCTTACAGCTTTCCAAGTTAACACTTGGTTACAACAAAAGAGTACTAACTCATTTACACATTAAGCCCTTGGCTTGGATATACATGTAATACATCAAAAGAAATATGACAACAAAAGTATGTCCGCCTCTAGCCTCCCAAGCTATGTCCTCGGAGGTGGCATGCTACCTGTACCTGAAAATGATATTCCCATATAGGGTGAGCCACAGCCCAGTAGAAATACACTAAACCAAATATGAACAATGACTAAAAGATTAGCAGTTGATAGATGGCCAACACAGATACTTTTCCTTATCACACTTTGCGGTTTCATGACATACAAGTCCATATTACAGTCCATTTTCCATTTCTTTTCAATTCTCAATTTATAACCACGGCTCAGAACCTGGCCAAACAACTCATGTGAGACAGTAACTCATATCAAACACTTCCCATTTCATAATAGATAAGCATACTAGCTATATCACACACCAACAGATAAGCATACAAGCTATATCATCACTTCCACAGATATGCATATGAGCACTATCACACTTCCAATGACAAGCATATGAGCTCTGTCAATACATCACTAGATAAGTATATGAGCTCTATCTACGGAGTCCATCCCCTATCTCCTCCCAACAACATCCGATTTAGAAGTCCATCCCCTATCTTCCCCTAAACCGCGGAGTACATCCCCTATCTCCTCCAACACAACACAATGCATATAAACAACAATTATACACATCATCACACAATACATAAATTTAATGTACTCTTTCAATCGTCAATCTCAATGACACATTCCAGTGATTAGTTTCCGTTTGCCTAATCATCATGCATTGTCTACAACAATCAAGACTATCCTCCACCGATAGCCCAAGCAGTTATTTCTATACAGAAAATAAATGTAACAATGGATATATAATCAACATTCCAACTAGGTGAGTGATAAATAATCCAACTACACCCTTTTATCCCATGACTTCCCAAATCAATTCCTCATTTCTCATAATTAATTATGCAAATTAATTAACCAATGTAATTAGGGCATTTTCCATAATTTACATTACAACCCTTAGGTTCCATTTTCATTAATGTCTTAACATTCATTTCACATTTTTCCATGCCAAACATGCATCTCGATTTTATATAGTTAAAACCCCAACTCTTGTAAATTTACACAAAAGCCCCCAAACTTTCACAAATTACTAAACCAACCCCAACATCTCAAAATACTAAAATTTAAAGACAAAGCTCATAAAAAGGAGTAGGATATCCCTACCTCAAAGTTTGAGCTCCAGTGGAGATGAAGACCAAAACCAAAATGCTTCAAATTCCGAAACTTTCAGATTAAAATGTAGCCCTCGACGATCAACACAACTTTCGTAAAGACCAAAAGTGAGCAAACAACTCCTACTAGATCAAATCTAAGAGAGAAGGGCCGGTTTTAGAGTGAGAAGCTCTGAAAATGGCTTTTTAGAAAAGTAAGAGAGAGAAAAGATCTTGAAAAAGTGATACAAAAGTCGAATCTCGTTTTTAAATAAGAGTCGCCCCGCTCGAGCGTCAAACTCCCCGCTCGAGGGGCACTCACAGACTCCCGCTCGAGCGGCCAATCCCCCGCTCGAGTTCCGGATGCACACTCCCAGCGCTTTTGCAGACAGGTCTCCCGCTCGAGCGTCCAACTCCCCGCTCGAGCGGAACTCACACAATCTCGCTCGAGCGGCCAATCCCATGCTCGAGCGTCGAACACTGCACAGGAAATACTGGATGGGTGAAACTCCCGCTCGAGCGCCAAAACCCCCGCTCGAGCGGACAGGTCAAAATCTGGGCAACTAGTTTTGGTTTCTAATCTCAACCAACCAGTAACAAACCTGCCAACACATCCTATAACTCAAATACAAAGTAAGAAAGGATGTACACCAGGTAATAATCAACTACTATCATCCACGGACACATGTCCGAATCACTGTACAACAAGGGTAAACCCAGGATCGCTATAACCTCCCCCCCTTAAAGAATTTCGTCCCCGAAATTTGGCACAGTTAAAGTTTTTCCTCCGTTTTAAACAGTGTTACATTTTTAACATTCAATAACTCGACCCATTACCGGTCATTCCATCTCTTATCAAGAGGCATTTCACAACATAATTTACAAGTGCATTATCAGGATGTATCACCCTTCCATTTCCAACCATTTCTAGCATCCATGGTTCACAATTCATATCATAATCAATATACATGATACAACTCCATTTCTACAATATAGCCAACATATGCAATATTATAATCAACTCCCATATCAGGGTAAGTTCTACAACATATTTCCATTAAACCAAAACATTATCAATGTTTTACAACTTAAGGCATATATAAAGCTCTTAAGTCCAACAATACTACAAAGTCTAAATACAAGATTACACATCAATAAACATGTCCGGATATTTCTCATGGACCTCCAACTCACGTTCCCAAGTGGCTTCCTCCACTCCGTGATGTTTCCATAAAACCTTTACCAAAGGGATGGTCTTGCCACGCAGGACTTGATCCCGCCTATCCAAGACTCGAACCGGTCTCTCCTCATACGAGGCATCCTCATCTACTTCTAAGTCGGTCCAATCTAACACATGCGATGGATCCGGCTCATGCTTCCGAAGCATACTCACATGAAACACGTCATGGACTCCGGACAACTGTGGCGGCAACGCTAAACGATAAGCAGCCTCGCCAATCCTCTCAAGGATCTCAAAAGGCCCAATAAATCGAGGGGACAACTTCCCACTCTTCCCAAACCTCATCAACCCCCGTCTAGGTGATATCTTCAGGAAGACATGATCGCCAACCTCAAACATCAAAGGCCTCCTCCTATGGTCAGCATAAGATTTCTGACGACTCTGGGCTGTAACAAGCCTCCTACGGATAAGTTCAACTTTCTCTGTCGTTTCTCTCACCAACTCCGGGCCCAACAAAGGTGCATCACCCACCTCGGCCCAACAAACTGGAGACCTACACGGCCGGCCATACAAGGCCTCAAACGGTGCCATACCGATACTAGACTGAAAGCTGTTGTTGTAGGCAAACTCCATCAATGGTAAGTGCTTCTCCCACGTCCCACTAAAGTCAAGGACACAACCCCGAAGCATATCCTCAAGGATCTGAATAGTACGCTCGGACTGCCCGTCAGTCTGAGGATGATAAGCCGTACTAAAGGTCAACTTAGTGCCCAAGGCACTCTGCAAACTCTGCCACAACCTAGCAGTAAAACGAGGATCTCTATCTGAGACGATCGTCACTGGGACCCCGTGCAGTCTCACTATGTCCCGAATATACAAGTCGGCAAGATGATCTACCGAATCTCTCACGCGTATAGGAATGAAGTGCGCTGACTTAGTCAACCGGTCTACAACCACCCAAATGGCATCACTACCCCGCTGAGTCCTCGGAAGACCTACAACGAAGTCCATAGTGATATGCGCCCACTTCTACTCGGCAATAGGCAGGGGTTGCAACAAACCCGCTGGCCTCTGATGCTCGGCCTTCACTTGCTGGCAAGTAAGGCACTTCGATACGAAAACAGCCACATCTCTCTTCATACCTCGCCACCAAAACTGGCGACCCAAATCCCGATACATCTTAGTGCCTCCCGGATGCACCGCAAGACGTGAATGGTGAAACTCTCGGAGTACTTCCTCTCGGCAAGACGCCGGCACAAACAAACGGTCTCGGTATCTCACACTCAGGTCAGGATACACCGTCAAACCCTTTTCAACCTTCCCACCTGAGATCTTCTCTCGGAGGAATTCTACCTCAAGGTCACTTCTCTGTGCCTCTAACACTCTAGTCACAAGTGTAGGCTGCGCGACAACGGAAAACAAGGCCGCAGCCTCAACAGATTCGCCCAGTAGCAAATCAAACTCGCCAAGTGCTCCGAACATCTCCCATTCTCGGATGGCAATACAAGCTACATCACTAATGGATTTCCTACTAAGGGCATCGGCCACAACATTGGCCTTTCCCGGGTGATAGTGCAACTCAAAGTCGTAGTCCTCAATGAACTCTATCTATCTCCTCTGCCTCAAATTCAAGTCTCTCTGTGTAAACAGATACTTCAAACTCTTGTGGTCCGAGAACACCTCGAACTTCTCACCATAAAGGTAGTGCCTCCAAATCTTCAAGGCAAAGATCACTGCTGCTAACTCTAGGTCGTGTGTGGGGTAATTCTTCTCGTGAATTTTCAACTGACGTGAGCCATAAGCTACCACTTTCCCTTCTTGCATCAACACGCAACCCAAACCCTCTCGCGAGGCATCACAATAAACCGCATAACCCAACCCTCTCTCCGGAATAATCAAAACCGGAGCGGTGGTCAATCTAACCTTCAGCTCTTGGAACGACTTTTCACAAGTCTCACTCCACACAAACTTGACCCATTTCCGCGTCAATCTAGTCAAAGGCGAAGCTAGCCTAGAGAAATCTTTCACAAACCGACGGTAATACCCAGCTAATCCCAGAAAACTGCGGATCTCAAATACACTCTTAGGCTGTGCCCAATCTTGCACTGCCTCAACCTTGGATGCATCAACAGACACCCCTTCCCCGAATACTATGTGGCCTAAGAATTTGACTTCCCTCAGCCAGAACTCACACTTCCCAAACTTGGCATACAGCCTATGGGCTCTAAGCAACTCAAGCACCAATCTCAAGTGTTCCTCGTGCTCCTCCTCTGAAGGCGAATAGATAAGGATGTCGTCCACGAAAACGACTACAAATCGATCCAAGAATTCCCGGAAAATCCGGTTCATCAAGTCCATAAAGACTGCCAGTGCATTGGTAAGTCCAAATGGCATCACCAAAAACTCATAATGGCTATTCCGCGTACGGAATGCCGTCTTAGGAATATCTTCCTCCCTGACCCTCAACTGGTGGTAACCCGATCTCAAGTCTATTTTAGAGAAACAACGGGAACCCTTCAACTGGTCAAACAGGTCATCTATACGGGGCATAGGGTACTTATTCTTGACCGTAGCCCGATTCAACTTCCGGTAGTCTATACACAATCTCAAGGCACCATCTTTCTTTTTAGCAAAGAGGGTCTGTGCTCCCCACGGTGAAACACTAGGGCGAACAAAACCCTTATCTAGCAATTTCAACTCAATCAACTCTGCTGGAGCAAAACGGTAAGGTGCCATAGAAATCGGCGCCGTGCCGGGCACTAAATCAATAGAGAACTCTATCTCTCGGTGAGGTGGCAAACTAACAAGGTCTTCGGGAAAGACATCCGAATACTCACAAACCACCCTCGGCAATACAAGCTGGGTCTCACCACTCTCACCACTCTCAAAGCTAGCAAGTAGACCACTAAGCTCACTTCGCCCTCGCGAATCATACCCCAGTGGCAAAACACTACCAACCTGGTCTCCCAAGAAATGGAACCACTCCCCGCTCAAGATACATAACGTGACCCTCTGGCGGTAGCAATCGATAACAGCCCGGTATGACGATAGCCAGTCCATACCCAAAATAACATCAAAGCCCTTCATGGGCATGACAACAAACGGAAAAGGAAGCCTATGGTCGGCGACCTCTATATCACAACCTCTAACACCTTGTTTCAAGATCAGTTCACCCCCAAGAGGTGACACTACACAAATAGGAGATGCTAACTGTGCTAACTCTAATTCCAAAACAGATGCAAATGCAGCAGATACAAAAGAATGAGATGCACCCGTGTCAATCAACACACTAGCAATCGAGTTGCAAAACAGAAAAGTACCTCTCACTACTGATGGAGCCGGTACTAAATCCTGCGCGGTAACAGCATACACACGCCCTGTAGGCCCCTGATCTACCTGCTCACCCCTCGGAGCAAAAGACTGCTGCACAGACTGGGATGACGAAGCTCCCGGATTGACCCTCGAGGCCTGCACAGACTGAGCTGGCTGATAACTCTGCGTCTGCCTAGAACCAGACACTCCCGATGTGGCGCCCAACTGTGGGCAATACCTCTTCAGGTGCCCAGGCTGACCACACTGATAACAAGACAAAGGCTGGCCCCTGCCCTGACTCTGGCCCTGAGATCTAGCTGAAGAAGAAGCAGCTCGCTGACCCCCTCCCTTCTGCGGGCAAACCGAAACTTTGTGACCCAGCTGGCCACACTTGTAACAGGTAAAATCCCCCTGACTACCTCTCCCGGAGCCTGCACTTGGCACTGGAAAGGTCGATCTAGCAACACCACCCTGCGACTGCTGAGGGTTAGGACCCCTCTGCCTCCTGCCATCACCCTGGCCATCTTGGCTCCTCTTGGAGCCTCTCTGTCCCTCATCCTCCTCCTGCATCATGAGCTCCATATGAGCTGCAGCATCCACTAAATGTCTATACTCTCGGATATAAGACCCACCAACTCTCAACTTGAGGCCCCGCCTCAACTTCCGCTCAAACTCATAGCAACGGCGTTCTTCGGACGCCACCAACTCAGGTGCAAACCTGGACAAACTAGTAAAAGTGGCCTCAAACTCTGCCACAGACATACCCTGCTGATTAAGCCGGCTAAACTGATCCCTCAGCTTCTCCCTAGCCACTGCAGATAAGAACTTCTCCTGGAAAGCATTTACAAATGCCTCCCATGTTCCACCAACACGAGCCTTCTCGTACTTCCACCATTGACCCGCATCTCCCTTCAGCTGGAAAGATGCCAAGGTCACTTTCAATGCTCCATCCTCAATGCCAAGCATCTCGAACGTCTTACTCATTTGTTCTAACCACTCGTCAGCCTTCAGTGGTTCCTTCGGATCTCCAACAAACTCGTCCGGGTTAGACCGGAAGAACTTCCTCTTCAAGAAAGAAGGCCCTGCCTCAGTTACCTGATTCCCTGCTCTGAGAATACCCAAAGCCCCTGCTATCTCTCGTGCCAAGGCACTCATAGCCTGCTGACCCGCTGGCTCGGCCATATTGGCCTGACCAACTCCCTCCTGCACTGCCGGAATATCATCCGGTAAAGGTACTTCCTGCCTCGCAGGCCTACCACGCCTAGCACCTCTTCCTCGTCCTGACATCCTAATGAAGGTAATACAGAACGTTAGCATATTCACAAATGTGCCAAAACTAAACACTCACGTCCTAATGCATGGACAACTGTAATTCACTCCACGTAAGCACATAAACACATAAGCACTTACGAATTTCATTTCCGGATAATGATAGTCCCGAGGCGTTACTAGAGTTCCGGTTAGAAACAGCATTGATCAAGTGCTTTTCCAACAAGACTCCCAGAAACCCAAGGGTCCAATCAACATCCTAGAAACTACATTCCATACCCACATAGTCACATAAGCATGTTATCAATTAAGCACATAGCATATGACACTACATCTAAGTCTCTATCAAGCGAGACAAACCCATTGTGATCCTAATCACTTCCCACGTACCCAAAGTATTCGAACCCGGTACGCTCTGATACCAAGTTGTAACGCCCTCAAAATAATAACATTAACCCATCAATATAGACATGCGTTGATATATAAAAGTTTCACATTCTTCTATTCATCAGAGTTTCATTACAAAAGGTATTACATGTTAACGACAAAAGCAAATGCCCTAAAGGCTTACAGCTTTCCAAGTTAACACTTGGTTACAACAAAAGAGTACTAACTCATTTACACATTAAGCCCTTGGCTTGGATATATATGTAATACATCAAAAGAAATATGACAACAAAAGTATGTCCGCCTCTAGCCTCCCAAGCTATGTCCTCGGAGGTGGCATGCTACCTGTACCTGAAAATGATATTCCCATATAGGGTGAGCCACAGCCCAGTAGAAATACACTAAACCAAATATGAACAATGACTAAAAGATTAGCAGTTGATAGATGGCCAACACAGATACTTTTCCTTATCACACTTTGCGGTTTCATGACATACAAGTCCATATTACAGTCCATTTTCCATTTCTTTTCAATTCTCAATTTATAACCACGACTCAGAACCTGGCCAAACAACTCATATGAGACAGTAACTCATATCAAACACTTCTCATTTCATAATAGATAAACATACTAGCTATATCACACACCAACAGATAAGCATACAAGCTATATCATCACTTCCACAGATATGCATATGAGCACTATCACACTTCTAATGACAAGCATATGAGCTCTGTCAATACATCACTAGATAAGCATATGAGCTCTATCTACGAAGTCCATCCCCTATCTCCTCCCAACAACATCCGGTTTAGAGGTCCATCCCCTATCTTCCCCTAAACCGCGGAGTACATCCCCTATCTCCTCTAACACAACACAATGCATATAAACAACAATTATACACATCATCGCACAATACATAAATTTAATGTACTTTTTCAATCGTCAATCTCAATGACACATTCCAGTGATTAGTTTCCGTTTGCCTAATCATCATGCATTGTCTACAACAATCAAGACTATCCTCCACCGATAGCCCAAGCAGTTATTTCTATACAGAAAATAAATGTAACAATGGATATATAATCAACATTCCAACTAGGTGAGTGATAAATAATCCAACTACACCCTTTTATCCCATGACTTCCCAAATCAATTCCTCATTTCTCATAATTAATTATGCAAATTAATTAACCAATGTAATTAGGGCATTTTCCATAATTTACATTACAACCCTTAGGTTCCATTTTCATTAATGTCTTAACATTAATTTCACATTTTTCCATGCCAAACATGCATCTAGGTTTTATATAGTTAAAAGCCCAACTCTTGTAAATTTACACAAAAGCCCCCAAACTTTCACAAATTACTAAACCAACCCCAACATCTCAAAATACTAAAATTTAAAGACAAAGCTCATAAAAAGGAGTAGGATATCCCTACCTCAAAGTTTGAGCTCCAGTGGAGATGAAGACCAAAACCAAAATGCTTCAAATTCTGAAATTTTCAGATTAAAATGTAGTCATCGACGATCAACACAACTTTCGTAAAGACCAAAAGTGAGCAAACAACTCCTACTAGATCAAATCTAAGAGAGAAGGGTCGGTTTTAGAGTGAGAAGCTCTGAAAATGGCTTTTTGGAAAAGTAAGAGAGAAAAAAGATCTTGAAAAAGTGATACAAAAGTCGAATCTCGCTTTTAAATAAGAGTCGCCCCGCTCGAGCGTCAAACTCCCCGCTCGAGCGGCACTCACAGACTCCCGCTCGAGCGGCCAATCCCCCGCTCGAGCTCCGGATGCACACTCCCAGAACTTTTGCAGACAGGTCCCCCGCTCGAGCGTCCAACTCCCCGCTCGAGCGGAACTCACACAATCCCACTCGAACGGCCAATTCCACGCTCGAGTGTCGAACACTGCACAGGAAATACTGGATGGGTGAAACTCCCGCTCGAGCGGACAGGTCAAAATCTGGGCAACTAATTTTGGTTTCTAATCTCAACCAACCAGTAACAAACCTGCCCAACACATCCTATAACTCAAATACAAAGTAAGAAAGGATGTACACCAGGTAATAATCAACTACTATCATCCACGGACACATGTCCGGATCACTGTACAACAAGGGTAAACCCGGGATCGCTATAACTGTAACCACTACTATCACCATCACCACCACCATCTAAATTTTCTCTAGGAAAATGTTTTCGATCGAAACAAACAGCATATGGGGGGAATAAAAGGGGTTTTGTCAAATGATTGAATTCGATTTCATTCATCAGCAATTGAAAACTCAATCCCAAACAAACCCATCAAATACATATAGCTAAGACATGTATAGCTATGAAAAAATTGACTAAACAGAATGATAAAGAGAACAAAAAAAATTTTAAAAAAAAAATAGAGTTACCAGAAAAGCCCGAAACATGGTCTGGATTTTGATCGCAGCATGACCACCATGAAATCTTTGGTCGTAGCTCTAACCACAATCGCCACAACTGCACTAAACACATCATCAACCCCAAACGAAGACGAATCAGACGCAGCCACGTGACCTCCTTTGTCACTCCTCCATAGCCTCCACTTTCGACCATACCACTACTGCCAACATTTTCCTACAAAAAAAAAAAATTAATTAATTAATTAAAATAATAACAATAAATTGAAAACACTTTCGAAAAACAAAGAAAACAAGAAAATCAAGCAAATGGGTCAGTGATGGTTGAGAGTACAGGATTACTTTGTGCCTTGATTGGGTCTTCTTGAGACCAATCAGTGATTTCAGCCATTTCCCTAAAGCACCCATTGTAGGTTTTTTTGTCAAAGGGAAAACTGTTTTTTGCTTTGAGTGATTTCAGAAGTAAGAGACACAGTAATTAAAGGAGGACACTTCGGAATAATATGTTAAGTGCGTAATAGGGGAGGTTTGAATTTTTTAATTCCAATTAAGAAAAGGAAAAAAAGGATTTAAAAAAGTGAAAGTTGACATGTCATAGTTTAATTTTTTTAATGGTAAATTAGAAATACACTATTGAGGTTTATTTAAATTATAAATTACTTTATGTAATTTTAAAAATTATATTATGCCCTTTAAGATTTTTAATTTCATAATAAATAGGTTCTTTTATTAATAAATCATCAAGTTAATTAACAGTTTTTAATAATTTTAAAATTTTATTTCGATTAATAATTTAGATAATTTTATTATTGTAAAGGTAAACAGTTAGTAATTTTATCTTTTCAATTAATTCTATTAAATAAAAATTTCTAACATAGAGGTATTTGTAATTTTTCAAACTACAGGGAGTAATTTATATTTTAAGTAAAGTTCAGAGAGTGTATTTATAATTTATACTTTTTTAAAAATTAAAATATTACTTATATTTAAATTTTTGTTTTAGTATGATCTTACACTTTTTAAATTTGTGCCCTTATAAATTATTATTTAATAATCAATTCTCCAGTTATAAAGTCCGTTTGTTTTCAGAAAGAATGAAAGAAATTGATAATGAGTAAATTAAGTAAATTATATTTGTTTTGATAATAGTTGTTAATAAGGAGATTATTAAATTATTTTTATATAAAATAATAAAATAAATAAAAATCATGGTTTTTACTTAACAAAAAATTAAATATTAATGTTCAAAATGTACTGCCCAAAATGTAGTAAAAAAAAAATTGCACTTGGCCGGACGATTAGCCGATCGTCCGATAACACCCTAAGCCGAATGGATTATTTTCTAATATCATTTACTCACCCAAACTATCAATCCACTCATGTGAGGGCTTTTATAATCTTAATGGATTACAAATTTGAACCACCATAAACAAAACAAATACGATACAAATTTACAGGTATAGAGTTGTTAATGCGTCTCAATTTGAGGCTTATTATGGACTTATTTTTATAATCTGAACTGTTCATTTTGTAGTGTTCATCGAGTACTTCATGCATATCAAAAATTGTATTGATCGGATATTAATAGCTACGTGATCGGATTGCATATTTTTTATAATATTTCTCAAAAGAAAAACTTTGTTTTTTTTTTTTTAATGATAAATGTAATTCGATCATATGGTTACCGATATTCGATTAAAATAATTTTTGACATGCTTAAAGTACTCGACGAATCTTACAAAATGACAGTTTGATTCATAAAAATAAACTCATAATAAGCCTCAAATTAAGACATAACAATTGCTGTTATGTCATTACTACAACAACAACCCCTCATCCAAATTTACTATTCACCACTAGTAATCCACCCCGGAGAGAGCAAAACAAACGGGCCGTGAACAAACCGCCGCCTATATTGATTTGTTCCTACTCACTTGACATGTTGTCATCCACAAACTATTAGTTGAGTTTTTAAAAATTAAAAATCAGTTTGATAAAAAAAAATATTTAAAAAAAGTATTCATTATTTTCATATATTTCTTGTCTTTTGAGGTTTTATTTTAAATAAATTAATTTTAATTTTTTTAAAAAATTAAAAATAAAATTTAAACATTCAACCAATAGATTGATTGTCTTTCCATCAATAAGTAATAATCCAACAAAAATATTAGAGGCCAAATATTTGGCAAAAATTCTACCTGGGGTGGATCCCACGGTGATGGAAAGAATATTTGAAACATAATCAATCGATAGTTTGGTTCCATATGGGAATAATATTTAAAACATAATCAATCAATAGTTTGGTTCTGTGAAATTCCAAACAAACCAATCGGCTGATGGTCTTTCTATCAATAGTTTTTAAAAAATTTCATACGGAACCAAACAAGCCATTTTATTCTTTCCATCACTGATTATGTTTCAAATATCAGTAATGTTAGAGGTCCCGAGTAAATTACCGAGCAAATGACCATATGCTTATTTTGCGTGTCAATGTAAATGATGTAGGACCTACATCAAAATTCTCACGTCATGATGATGTGGCTCGTTTTTCCTAGTGAAAGCCCAAAGTTACAATAAAAAACAAAATATTAATACCAAAAAATAATATTAATATTATAATTATTTTATTGCACTTTATAAAATGTTTATAATCTCATATATTATTATTATTTTATTAATTAAAAAAGTCTCATATCACATATATATTATTATAATAGTAATTTATGAGCTGATAAATACGTTATAATACTAAAATTAAAGGTGTTAAAAATAGAAAAAATTCCCAATAAATAAGACAATGACAAAATATTTTCATTTTCTTAAGGAGCAAGTCTTTTCTGTGTATAGTGTGAATCTTTTTCTATATATATTGCAACTCTTTTTATATATGTCAGACTTGCATCAAGAAAGATTTCATTTATAATGTAATTATTTTTTTTATTATTCCACTGAAATGCTATTACCCCTCAAAAAAAATAAAATTTATTTTCAACTTGTCCAAATTCTATTTTGAATGAACAATTTGGTTTCAATTTCAAAAGAATTAGAAATTGTTGATTAAAATTTGGGGCTACTACACAACAATGGAGATTAGAAAAATTATTTACAAAATTAGTGATGAACATTATAAATATTAATATTTAAAATCATAAATTTTTTAATTTTTTTTAAATAATTTTCTCGATCACACTAATGTGTAATTTTCCCTTAAATTTCACTTTAAGTACTTACTTGTTTAGAAGAGCATGAAAATATATTTTTTGAAAAATCCAAAATAAAAAAATTGATTAAACACCAAAAAAAGGTTAACGTAGCATTTTTTTGGATTGTTTTTCAATTTATTATTATTTTTTGTATTTTGAGATCTTTCTAATCTACAAAAACTTTAAAAGAAAATATTGTTGACACAAATTTCTTTAAATTTTTTTAATAAAATTACGATTTTTTTGGTCTTTGCCCAACAAAACCATAATATGAAGAAATTATTTTATTTTTATATATTTTAAAATTTTAAAGCGTATTTATAAAAATTTCTAAATACTTGTGTATGTAAAATTAATTTTTATTAAACTAAATAATTTAGCTATAGTGATGAATATTTTTACTTATAACCACTGAATTGAACCTAGGGGTTGCTACTTGGGTGGGTTCAACCCGAGCAACCTGAGCCCAATCCAAAAATTTTTAAGGCTTGGAAAAAATATTTTTAAATTCCGCACGGGCTTGGACAAAAATTCAAAAGTTCAAAAATTAAATTTGAGTGAGTTTGGACAAAGATATCAAACAACTTGAGCAATCCAAAATTCGAATTATATACATAATAGTATAAAAATATTGATTATACATATAAATTATTGTAGGCATTCGATGATATTTAGATCGTTAAATCATATTAAATATATTATACACATAAGTAACACAATACAAAATTTTATTTATTTATTTGTTCTCACTCATAAATTGTAAATACCATCATAACGGTATCTCTCTTACATTATATAAATTATTTATTTTGATGCTATTAATGATTTTATATATAAAAAAAACGTAAATAGTTTAATTTTAACAAATTAATTAGCTTAGCTGCACTAAAAAAAAATTGAAATTTATGTGTAGTTCAAGTAATTCGGGCAACTCGGATTTAATTCAGATCAGGCTGGGGCAGACAAGCTTGAGTTACAATTCAGGCTTGAGAATTAAGATTTGCTGAAGTAAGGCTTCGTTTAGCATCATAGGTTGGGCCTAATTTAGCCACAAAAAGGAAAAATAAACTAAAAAGTTAATGACAATATATCATATCCAAATCATAATCATTTCATTTTTTCTTTTAAAAAATTAAAAAATCACCCCAAACGAATTTTTTAACCAAAGCTAAAATAGTCAAAATGTTAAAAAGTCAAAAAAACTAACCCTCATGCCAAATGACAAATCCAAATAATATGACCTATTGAAAAATAAATATATGTTATAAACTAATTAAAATATAAGTACTTGAAAAGAGTGTTTAAAAAAAAATTTTTAATAAATTTCTCTATATATAATAATTATAGCATTAATATTATTTTTTGATACTATGAATTGTTTGTTTTTATTTTAACTTGGACTTTCAATAAGGAAAACGAGCAGCATCAGCATCAATTCACATCACGTGAGGATCTTGACGTTTATAAGTGATAGGTCCCACGTAATTTATGTGGACATGCCAAATAGGCATTTGGTCATCTCCTTGGTAGTTTATCCAGGGCCTATAGCATTATTGTTAAAATTATATGTTGTCAAACACAATGAGACTCATTTAATAAAAAAAATTCTTAGAAATTGTTTCATATTAGTACTGCCAAATCAGTCTCTGTGCTTTGCTTCATTATAGGCTTATTACTCCTACATCCCAACCCCTCCTACATTGATAGTATGTAGTTGTAAGAATTTGATGAAGTTTTGCTTTTATTTTGTTCATCTTAGTATTCTATTTAGGGTAATTCTTTTGTTAGTTAATCCTGAGTTGGTCTTGTGAACTAGTGTAGTTGCCTATGTGTTTATCAATTTTGGTAAGTTATATGTTCCATATTTTTATTCTCCAATTTGTGCACAGTGAATCATTTTTAAAATTTGAATCTATCTAATTTGCCTAATTTTGTTTATACTTCCATATTTTTATAATATAATGTCCTTTTGCCGTTGTCTTTTTTGGTTGCGTCACAGGGTAATTGGTAGTGATATTGAGGACGTCCTGCAGAGCCTGCCTATTCGATGATTTTCTTAATTACCCGATGTTGTTTTTTTGAGGCCTGAAGTTGTTGGGGACTGTTCATATAACTTAAAGAATGACCCAGTTCAAGTTTTTCAACATTGTTTTATAGGAATTTTATTGTTTTTGTGGTCCATACTTTAGAAAGTTATAATTTTATTTATATGCCTGGATTTATTTGGAGACCTTTTAATTTATAGGTGTTGGCTCTGTTTTGGGAGTGTTAGGGGACGGGGTAGATGGGAGTGTTAGGTGACGGGATAGGTCTAGATTAACGTTGGCTAGTGTTGTAAATAGAGATTTGGATCTACTTAATTTGACTAACGAAATGGCCTTTGATAGGGTCGTGTAGAGAAGAAGGGTTCATGTAACCGACCCTATTTGATGGGACTTAAGGCTTGGTTTGGCTCTGTTTTGGAATTACTGTTGTGTTGGATTGGTAGCTATATTTATATATATATATATTTGAAGCATGTTAAGGACTTCATTCATATTTAATTGGGTTATTCATGACTTCTCAGGGTATGGAATTGAGCTACGTTCTTTGTTTAGTTGTTAAATTAAATAAAGCAGTTAGACCTTTCTATCTTAGGGGTGCAACATACCCAGTAAATCGAAAAATTGAACCAATCTAACCTCTTTGGGTTGGTTTGGTTCGGTTTTTGAGTGTATCGGTTTTGTTTGATTTCTAAGTGTATTGGTTTGGTTCTGGATCTTGAAATCATCAACTCGATAAGATTAGATTGATCTTGGTTTAAGTGTTGCTCAAATCAAACCAACATGAGAACTGAACCAATTTTTTATATAATTCTATGTATATTGATTTTGTTTCATCTATTTTGTCTATTACAATAGGTTTGATTGTATATTTAATTTTTTACCTAAAAGTAATCTTATTGAATTTATTTTGTATTACTTGCATTTAAGCTTGAGATGGATTTCACTAAACAAAGAATGTATCTCAATTCCATAGTTCTTGGTCTTTAAAGACTTGTTTATTTTAATTATTTTTTATTTTTTTATTTATAGTTGAATGTCAAGCCAACTCGAACTATATTGAGTTGGGTTGGGTTCGTTTTAGTGGATGATTTCAAAATTTTAAAATTGATCTTGACTGTTGATTTCAAATTTAGTACAACTCGAATCAAATCAACTTATGGACACTCCTAATCTATTTTGCTTAATTCTTGATATTGACAAGTGTGATTTTTTTTTTCTTTCTTTTTTGCATAATAAATTTTAATCAAAATTTTGAATTAATTCCTTGACCAATATTTTTGGAGCAACGATGTATACAGATAAGATATTAAAATATAGGACATATTAGAGCAAAAAAAAATTCAAAAAATTAATAAAAATTGTAGGAAAAAATAACAAGAAAAATAAAATTTTGACTGAGTCAACCAGTTAAGCGAGTTTTTAAAAATTTTCTTGTATACTTATTCATGCAACACTTCAAATGTGATCAACTATGCATCTCCTCTTTTGGAACATTCAAACCTTTCTTGACATTGTCCTGAAATTTGCACTATTTCAGCTTCTCTCAGTTGGAGAGAAGTCAGGCCTCGTCCAGTATGGCTTGGTGGGCCACCTTTGAGCCCACATCGATTATGTCTTCTAAAATTCTTTTATCTTTGTGATTCAACAACACTGTTCATAGTGCGGTTGCAAGTCCATATCAGTAGATTAATGAAAGGCAAGGGGTATTGATCATGCTTCCACTTGACTTGACTAAGAAAGTATTTTTTTGTACATGTAAGTAGATGCGAGTATGTGATATAGAAAAAGAGAGGATTTTCATATATCAACAAAGAAAAGCTCAAGTAACAAATTTCTAGAGAAGAAAAAAAGAAAAGAAGTTAAGATTGCTGAAGCTATCCTGCAAATGCTACTAGTGATCACATAGAAGGCATTTTGCATGATGCTGCTCCAAGAGGTTCACCTTGATCATTATAGGTGAAGTGGAGCTCTCCTTGGAACTCAACAACTTGACGGCTGGAAGATAGCACAAATGGGATATCACCATTTCCATCATATAATATCCTTGCGTACTCATCATCGTTGCCCATTTGTAATTGGTGCTCTGTGTCTTCCCCGTCAATTTTAGACATTAGAATTCTTTTCCACCAATTCTTTAAATACCGAAGAACAAAGGAGGATTCCAAGTGCAGTGGGAGAAGAGGACTGCGTATGAGCTAACCGGGAATTTCCTTTCAAGCACTTCTTGCTTTTGAGGAAAGTTCAAGTCATCTCTAGACTGAAATTATTGGCATTGAACAAGAAGGATTGGGATTCCTCTCCTGAAGTGAAGAGGATGGGACTGACTGAGATTCTGTGTTTGTCTGTTTTTCTTGCACAGCAACTGGAGTGTATGAACTCAGGTCAAAGTTGGTCACAGCATTGATGCCTCTGTATTCAATTGCTGCAATGTCATAAGCACGAGCAGCCTCCTCCTGGGTGCCTGTAACGAGAGATGTGCCACATGGGTAAGCAAACACTAGCTTATACTGTTGCATTGTTAATCCATGGATTTTGGTTAAATATGTTGGTGTATTGTATCCATTCTAGACTTGGATGTAATATTTATTTCCAAAGACTCTTCCTATCCTAGCTTCCCATCTTCCATTGTGGTGGTGCCTGTATTTTGTCCCCAAAACATTAGTTTTAGAATAATCTGCTTCCTCATCAGTAATAAATATATGTCGGTTCATCACTATTTATAGAAGGAAAAAGAATACCCATACCTCGCAACTCCTCTGTACTTTGATACGCCTCTTGAAAAGCCACTGCTCTTTCTATAACAAAGGATTAAAAAAAAAAAAAAAAAAAAACTTAGGTATTTAAGCAGAATATCCATGAACAAACTTGATTAAAAATCAGATGAGATATTTGAATTCATACCTTCTTAAAGAGGCTAGGTACTCCTCTTTTGTTACGGTTTGCATTATCTCAATCTCTTTCTCGTAAGCAGACACTTGTGTAAAATTTCAAAAGTGTTCAACTAAAAGTAATATTTCATATTGTTAAAATCCACCCACTACACCACTATCACCTCACCTACTCCACTAAACCTAACCCACTACACCACTACCACCTCCACTTCACCTACTCCACTAAACCTAACCCACTACACCACTACCACCTCACCTACTCCACTAAACCTAACCCACTACACCACTACCACCTCCACTTCACCTACTCCACCTACCACCTACTACCACCTACTCTTCTATATATAGGAATCATTGTAACATTCAATATATCAATTAATCAATAATACATCAATTTTAACTTGGTATCAGAGCAGGTTTAGAACCTAGTATTTTCGCTTCACCGGCGGGCGGCAACCTCACCTTGGCCGTCCGCCGGACCTCAACCTAATCCGCCAGAATTTTCTACACATACCTTGAAATATATTTGAGTCCACCACCACTGCCCCTCCTCTCACAGTTGAACCTCTTGTTTGTTGGACTTGGCTCACCACCAGGTGTGAGCTTGTCCTGTGCTAGATCCGTCATAATTCCACTTTGGAAGCTTCTTGGGGTCACTCACAGGTCCAGCAAGAGTCCTTGCTTTGCTTCTGAGGTCCATGCCAGCACCACCAATCCATATGTACTCAGCAATCACCTTCTTCTCTGACCATACGGACTATGCAATCGACCATGCCCTTGAACTTCCGATGAGGCTCTGCGACTATGTTGATGTTGCTCTCTTGGGTCTGCAATATAACCTTCGTTCTCTCGATTGGGGCCGTAATCGTGTGCACCACGCCTCCCATCAACGCTCCTGCAATCAAATCCCTGTGGAAATTCGTCAGCCAATTGTACGGCTCTGGTTTTGGGTTTGACTTTGATTCAGAATCACTGCTCTCCTCTCTCTTGCTGGTTTTATGTTTGGCAAACTCATCCAATTGCTGTGACATAAAATGCCTCTGGACAACATCCATTAGTTGTTCTTTAGATGGGTTGGGGATGGCATCCACAAGGTTGAAGTGTCGCCAATATCTCCATAATGCAGTCATCTCCTTCTCTAAGGTCAACCTTCGTAGACCCTCAAGGAGTACATACAGATCCCTTTGCCGGAACAGTATACCAGTCCACAGCAGCCGCCGCAACCTGATCTACTAACCTTCACTGCGTCTTTGTTCGTTGGCTTCTTCAGCTCCGGACACACCAACACCGCGACCCGAGCCGTCGCTTGCTCATGCCGTCGCCCGACCAGTTCGCCAACTTCAACATTTGCTCACTCTTCTTAATCTCTCTCTTCTTGGTCTTGGACTCTCTCTCTCTCTCTCTCTCCTATCATACATAGAAGGAGATGACAGACAGCAAGAGAGAGCACATGCATATGTGTGTTGTTCTTCTCTCTCCATGTGACCCACCCACTGTGAAAGGTCACCCAATGCACACCATCATTCAACACGATCCCCGAAGACATCATGTTGTTCCCCACTTTTTTTATTATATATATATATATATATATATCTCTTTTTATTATATTATATTAAAAAAAAAAAAAAATCCGTTTGATTTCCAACTCCATTATTTTTATTTATTTTTTCCAAATCACTTTCCTTATTTCCCCCATCTTTCATTTTTTATTTCAAATATATTTTTCTTATTTTTTCTTTATTTTTCTTTCACATTATTTTTAATCTTTTTCCAATTCCATTCATACCATATCGCTTTGCACACCAAACCATATTTTATTCATCTCAGGATTCCACCCCGATCACAATTTTACACTTACACAAAAAAAAAAAAAAAAAAAAACAACAACACCAACAGCTTTGTTTTCTTTTCTACAGTCGGCCATCACTTCTTCGCCTATGCCGCCGGCCTTTTCTTCTTGCCTCCGTCCTGGGCGGCCCTTGACGGTGCTGCCTCCGTGTTTTCCAATCCGCTAAGCAAGTTGCCTCCTCCCTGCTCCTCCACTGCAGCATATGGCGGCCCTCCAAATCGGAACATCACGGTGGCCTTCCGCTTCAGTTCCTTATTTTCCGCCTTTAGCACACTTATCTCTGCTCGCGCATCCTTATACATGCGTTGGAGCAGAGCCAGCTGGGCGTTTAACTGCTGCACCTCATTTGTCCTACTCTGCAGCCGGTTCGACAAATTTGTAACCGCAGTCATGGTTTCCACACATGACTTCAATGTATACTGATTGGCCTCCACATCCGACTGCACTGCCATTCTTTGCTCCACAGACCGCATAGGAAAGTTCAACGGAGCAAACTCCGGGGCACTTGGTTGAGGTTCCAGTGCCACCGCACCAGTTATCTCTCTTGTTGACTCGTTGAGGTCGGGAAAGAGAGTGAGCAGACCGCGAGAAGACGAAGCCATTTTTCTGGGCAACAGAGTGTTACAGAGTATCTTTCTCAGCAAAACGAAAAAATTTTCAGAGGTTTCTCTCAGTTTTTCTGTCTCAGCTTCTACCTCAGCCTCAGCCTCTGTCTTGGTTAAATAGCCGAGGCAGCCACGCGTATCGCGCGCCACTTGACGCCAGACGACAAACGGGCGCGCCAGCCAAGGCACTCACGTGCCTCGCCATCATGTCTGGCACGCCTTTTTATGGATTGGGCACGCCTTTTGATGGCACGCCTTTTGAAAGATTGGGCACACCTTTTGAGGGTGCGACTTTTTAGGGGTCCGACAAGACTCTGTAAACTGTCCCGACATTGATTCCGGTTAACTCCTTTATGGGTCCGACAAGACTCTATAAACTGTCCCGACATTAATTCCGGTTAGCTCCTTCATGGGTCCGACAAGACTCTGTAAACTGTCCCGACATTGATTCCGGTTAGTTTCTACAAGGGTCCAGCAAGACTCCGTAAACTGTCACCACAACTGTCACAACATTGTCTGCTACAACGGTCCGACATGACCCCATAAACTGTCTTCTACATCGGTCTGACACCGCCATCCAGTGTCCTCTACACCGTTATGACACCACCATACAGTGTCCTCTACATGGTTATGACACCCCCATACAGTGTCCTCTACAACGTTATGACACCACCAATGGTCTGACACGACCATACAGTGTCTCTTATCCTCTTTTATTTTTATGTATTTTCTTGTTTTGTTACTCTCTCCAAACTCAAGTTGGTTAGTTCCTATCCCCCTTGAGTTTGCGGGGCTGTTAAAATCCACCCACTACACCACTACCACCTCACCTACTCCACTAAACCTAACCCACTACACCACTACCACCTCCACTTCACCTACTCCACTAAACCTAACCCACTACACCACTACCACCTCACCTACTCCACTAAACCTAACCCACTACACCACTACCACCTCCACTTCACCTACTCCACTAAACCTAACCCACTACACCACTACCACCTCACCTACTCCACTAAACCTAACCCACTACACCACTACCACCTCCACTTCACCTACTCCACCTACCACCTACTACCACCTACTCTTCTATATATAGGAATCATTGTAACATTCAATATATCAATCAATCAATAATACATCAATTTTAACTCATATAGATGGAAAACGTGTATATTGCAAACAATCTCATATTTATTCACAACTGATGGTATACAGGGAAATTGGTGAAAGTTGATGTCCAGCAATACTCAAGTGCAGCTAAATCATATGCTCTTGCTGCTGATTCTTCTTCATCATAAGCTCCTGAGAGATTTGAGGAGATGTGTTTTTTAGTTTAATGTAAAATAAAAGACAAAAAATAGTCCAAAACTCCTGGTAACAAAGAGCACTCAACAAGATAAACTGTCCATCCGAAAGTTCCATTTCAAAGTGCCAGACCGCAGAAACAAAGCGAAAAATCTCAAATTAGGTACAAGATTTTCAATATAAAAAATGAATTAAGTGTTAGGCATAGCGAACAATGAACACTGTCTACCTTGTTTCCCTTTCTTCTTCTGTGTAACATTCCAAGAAAGTTTATCCCACAAGTGAGCTTCGAATCACCCTGTCCATTTATGCCTGCTGACACTGCAAAACTTTGAACTTCTCTTCTCTATGGTAGGGGCAGAAGCTTGATAAACTTGCTGCTGTGGCTTTATTTGTTGATTGTCACTTGGGTCTCTGTGCTGGGGCTTAGCTCCTAAATTGTACGTGAGCTACCTCATGCAGCTCTTCCTAAGAACTTGAAGTCCCATCTCTCTAAATAGAAAAAAACAAATGCATTTACATTTGATTCACATAATTCACCTTTTGTTATTTTTGTCTTGAGAATCTGAATTTTAAAAAACATTAAACACTAAAATTGATGATTTTTTTTTCTTCTAAATCACTCATTATTTGCATACTATTTTATTTTGTGGAAATAACTGCACAGTGGTGCAGTAAAAAAGATGCAAAATCATGAAAAAAATAATATTTCAATTATTAAAATTCATAAATTTTTTTATTAATTTATATTAACTTTTTTACTGCACGACTGTGCAGTTGTTTTCCTTTTTATTTTTTCATGCAAAAATAAATACAAATTCAAAAACATTTTTTTAAATATTTATTTCCACCAAATTAAATTTTACTAATATTTGAAAAAACAAAAACAAAAACAAAAAATGAAATCAAACAGCAACACGGTTTGTTTGTGCCTGTTTGGTTCAGCTTAAAAGCTGCTTATTTCAACTTTCAGCTTAATTTAAGCTATTTTGATGTGTTTGGTTTAGCTTAACAATGCAGCTTATAACTTTTTGTAAGTCAGAAATCAGCTTATTCTTTGAGTGGGGCAGGAGATGTTTAATTTATAAGTCAGAAATCAGCTTATGTTCATAGTTATAAGCTATAAGCTGATAAGGCATAAACTACAAGCACTTTCCCACAGCTCTACCAAACAGGGCCTTTGTGGCTTCCCAGCCCACCATGATGCGCCTCCTTGATGTTTGACAGTTAGATTGTGTAAAATACCCTTCAATAGGTTAAAATTGTACTGATTCATATTGATTTGCAACGTTCTATCCGTTACCTGTAATTTAAACTTTAAAATTTATATTTCACCTTCAAAACCGTTTCATTCCACTATAATTAATATATATATTTTTAATTTATAATAAAATATCAAAGTAAAAATGAGTGTAAGAGAAATTTAGGCCAGGTTTGGGTACTCCAGAAAAAACTAGAAAGTCAAAAAATTATTACTATTCACCCAAAAAAAATATTAAAAAATTAACTTTACACCATCTTCCTTTTCAAACAATCATAATGGGAGAGCAAGCGGAGCATTGTTGTGGGAAAAATTGCACTTATTTAGGTGTACACATAACACGGTGTTGTTCAGTTCGTGGGGGCCATCACAGGTCCTATTTTAATAATCTGGACCGTTTACTATATACTTATCGAAAATCACATTGATCAGATATCGATAACTATATGAACAAATAAATTAAAATTTATAAAATGAATGGTGTTATAGTTAACGATTGAAAAAAAAAAAAACTAATCCGATCAAATAGTTATCGATATCCGATTAACGTGATTTTTTACAAGCATATAGTACTCGACGATTTCTACACATCAAACGATTTTGATTAGCAAAACGGGACCCGCGGTAGGCCCCCACAGGCCGAACAACACCTTCAATTCACTGCCCGAAAAAGCAGGGAATCATCTCACCTCCCCCGCTCTACACCCGCTGTCCCTCACCGTACAGCTATTTCATCACTTCCATCACAATCTTCTCCTACACACTTATTTATACAATTTTTTAATACACATTTTTTTATAAAAAGTCAAAAAATTAACCCAAACATTCATATTTTTTTCTTCAACTTTTTAGTCCAAAAAGACAAAGAGTACACTTATTTAGGACACCCCAAACAATCCTATGTAAAATTTATTACAAATTAATAATTATATATACAAAAAAATTATGTAAAATTAGATTGTATTATACATATAAAAAATATTATACAAATTAATATTATATAGGTAAATTACAAACACATCCCCTGAAATTTATTTAAATTATAAATTATTTCCTGTGGTTCTAGAAATTACATGATGCCCCATAAGTTTCTAATTTCATAACAAATAAGTCATTTTATTAATAAATCATCAAGTTAATTAACAGTTTTTAATAATGTTAAAATTTTATTTCAATTAATAATTCAAATAATTTTATTATTATATAGGTGAACAGTTAAAAATTTTATTTTTTTAATTAATTCTGTTAAATAAAAAATTATGACGAAAAGATATTTATAATTTTTCAAACCACAAAAATAAATTCATATTTTAAACAAATTTATGTTTATAATTTACCCTATTATATATTATACAAAAACTTAATAATTAATTAAAATATTATTTAGTCTATAAATTCACCCAAAATCACTCGAATCGTAATTTGTCATTCCACCAATCCACTAATTCCCGTTCAATTTATAAATGAATAATGCTTGGGACCCCCTTTTGGGGTCACCCCCTCACCCCCTTGCCACGTGGCAGGGGGTGATTGGTGGAGCAGGAAAAAAAAAGAAAAAGAAAAAGAAAAGGTAACCAATGAGAGAGAGGGGGGTCAAAGGGGGTGGGGAGAAAAGGGGGATGAATCATTACTCTTTATAAATTTAGGCCTCATTTGAGAATCCTTATTTTTAGTTAAAAAGTCAAAAAATTATTAAGGGCTCGATTGGAAACAAACTAATTTAGTAACTTTTTGACTATGTGGCTAAAAAAGTAGGTAAAAAAAACTTATATGTTTGAGATAACTTTTTGGCTAATTACGAAAAGATGTGCAAAAAGTAGAAATAAAAGAAAATCTTTGACTTTTTAGTATGAGTTGTTGACTTTTTGGCTAAAAATGTAATTTTTTTACTTTTTGACTAAAAAGGTAAGTCCCAAACGGGGCCTAAATTAGCTAAAAAGTCAATAACTCATACTAAAAAGTCAAAAACTCTCTTTTCTCTTTATTTTTTGCACATCTTTTCGTAAAAAGCTAAAAAATCATTCCAAACATACTAATTTTTTTAGTTCATATTTTAACTAAATAGCCAAAAAATTGACTAGCCTCGTTTGGGAACAGGCTAATTTAGTAACTTTTTGACTATTTGGCTAAAAAGGTAGATAAAAAAACTTGTATGTTTGGGATAACTTTTTGGCTAATTACGAAAAGATGTGCAAAAAGTAGAGAGAAAAGAGAATCTTTGACTTTTTGGTATGAATTATTAACTTTTTGACTAATTTAATAACTTTTTGACTAATTGACTAAAATAGCCTCTTACCAAACGAGGCCTTAAATTAAACTATTACCAAACGAGTCCTCAGTGTTTATCTGGCCAAACCGCACCGTCCACACCCTACTGACAGCATCCTCCATCAATAGCCATTTCCTCCATTGTCATCTTCTTCTATCAATTCACATTTCAATCCCAAATCCCAAACCCATTCCACAATGCTCATATGAATCAATTTCTTTGTATTCAATTCGATTCGTGATCGATTCTGTTGATTTTAAAAAATGGAGCTCTTCCTAAAAGCGAAATCGATTCGTCTTCGAAGCTACCACGACAAGTACTTATTAGCCGACGATGATCAAGAATCGGTCTGCCAAGATCGCCACGGCTCGGTCAAGAGAGCCAAATGGAATGTCGAATTCGTCGAAGGCATCGACAATGTGATCCGATTAAAGAGCTGTTACGGCAAATACCTCACCGCCACAGACGAGCAATTCCTCCTCGGCGTAACGGGTCGGAGAGTGGTTCAATCGATGCCGAGAAAATTGGATTCGAAGGTTGAATGGGAACCAATACGAGATGGGCTTAAGGTTAGACTCAAAACGAGGTACGGTAATTATCTGAGAGCAAATGGGGGGTTACCACCGTTTAGGAATTCGATTACGCATGATATTCCTCATAGGCATACTGGTTGGATAATGTGGGAAGTTGATGTTGTTGAGTTGCTGCCGGAACCACCGCCACCTAAAAAACTTCAACCGCCGCCGCCTGCGGTGGCGTCTGATTCTGGGTCAGAACCCAGCTCACCTACTATCCATCTTAGGTCTCCCAGATCGGCTAGAATCGAGGTTTGATTCAATTACATTGCGTTTTTTTTTTTTCTCTTTCAATTATTTGTTTTAATTACGCAAGGATTGAAATTTTGTTTTGGTGCAATGGTGTTGGAAACAAAAATCTTCTGGGAAACATTTTTTGAAACATTTGGAAAACATGGCAAATGATTTTTTATTTTTTTTTTTGAAATTGTTTGGGAATAAAAATTAAAATTTATATAATTGTTAATATGTTCTCAATAATTATATAATTGAACATGTTGAATATATCAATATTATAAGCTAGGAAACAAAGGTTTGTAAGAAAATATTAAAGAAATTAAAAAATTAAATTAAATATTTCGGTATGTTTAGACATTAGAATTTTGGAATTCAGCTAATATTTCGTTTTAGTTTCCTAGGAAATGGAAATATTTCTACTTTTTTTGATGCAAAATAAACCAAATTTTGTTTCTTGTAATCATGTGATTCATGGTATGGAAATTTTAACGCGCACTCTTTCATGGATGTCTTCATACATATGTATATGCAGTCAAGTGATTCAATTGGTGGTTCATCGGTGAAGTCTGAAGGCCGGATTATTTCTTACAATGTAGTGGATGACAATGGGAAGATTGAGGAGGGCAAGGAAGCGCCTTCTTTTAATTTTAAGGGACATGGTTTGGAGGAACTGACTGAAAAGTTGGAGGAAGAAACAGGGCTGGAGGATATAATTGTATGTTTGCGTAATCCACTGAATAAAAAGCTTTATCCGCTTCGGTTAGATCTTCCTCCAAACAATGCAAACATGCATATTGTTGTGGTTCCATCTACTTCCAAAGGTTAGAGTTCTTATAAACTTTCAACTTATATTGTTATGGCCTGTTTGATTCTTTGATTTTCTGTGATACCGCTCTTGAATACTTTGTGAAGCTTTTGGGTTATATTTGCTCAAATACATTCTCCATGGTGTGGTCATAGTAGTGCTCTTAATGGTTCACTTATTTTGTTATGTTATAATGTTTTTGCTTGTTGTAATGTTCCAAACATGATATGGGTGCTGCCTGGTTCCAAAACATTTTATTGGCAGCTGAATAATGAACTTGTCAGGTTCTCAAATATATACTCTTTATGGTTGAAGTTTCATTTTTTTAATTTGGAAACAAATAATAGTTATGAAGGTTGTCAATCAACTGCTTTTATTGCCTTAACATTGTGTTGCAGATGGCAAAAATTTATTACGCATTTGATTTGGTTTATGTGCGGATAACCTCAGCATTCAACTATAAACGTATATCTGGACTAAAGTACGGTCCAATTTAACTGTATGTGCCACATACAGAATGCCCATCCCCAAACTCCCCCCCCCCCCCCCCCCACGTCCACCAACTGCACCCTTACTATATTAATTTTCTCTTCTCTCTTCCCCCTCTAGTCCTCACACGATGGCATACTAGTTTTTACTGTTTCTCTCTCCCACTTCTCTTCTCTGCTCTCTCGCCCCCAACTGCTTTTGGTTCTTATCAGCATTGATCAATTTCCCTCTCCCACTCTACTATGTCTCCCCTCTCTAGTCCCAACCACCACAATTGCCACCATCACTGCACTTCATCAGCCCCCTTCCCTTCCAATCCTTACTGGTATTTTTTTTTTCTTTTCAATTATAATTCAACAAAAACCATATTTGCGCAACTCTATTATTTATTTATTTGTTAACTAAAATTTGTAAATGTAATTGATTATTGATTTGCTAAAATACTTAATTGTAATTGATTTGTGTGAACATTTCTAATTAAATCCATGTCGCTGCAATTATTTTTTCCTCAACCCACCACCATTCCATCTCCATCGCTGCTAGCATCCCCTTTATCCCCAGCACAGTCCAAACCCCTTGTTTCTCTCTCAACTCCAATTTCTTTTCCTCTCTTGAACAGGTAAATTTCATGCCCTCTCGCTCTCCATATATATATTTATGTGTGTGTTATAAATATAAGTTAGTGAGCCCCCGTAGAATTCCTCTCAAATTCCCTTGATTTCCCATCAACCCTTGAAGACATGTCCACCAAAGACTGTTCAAGACCTACAAACAATCAACCGAGTTGAATTCAATGTTGATGAGCTCAGCTTTTGGGCTTGTCAGATTGTGAAGAAGAACACGGAGAAGAAAAAGAAAAGCAAAAATAGATTGATTTGGGTTTAAAGAATCGTGGTACTTGGTAGCTTGAGTTGGCTTGGTTTAAAAATGTAATTTTGTCATCATGGGGTGTAATGGACTTTTTGTTGTCTCCGTTGCACTATAGCTCAAAAGCAATAGGGAGTTGCATCTTATATTTGAACGTCATGTGCATTCTCTGGACATGGAACAAAACACGGGTGAAGTGAACCAAATGTTGAGTAAGAAGTAAACCAAATGTTGGAAGGGAGATGCCAAACAAAGGAGAAAATTTTTCATTCTGCCATTAAAATGCACTGATATATTGTCCAGCAAAATATTGTGAAGCCAATAATTAGATTTTCTATTAAGTCTTGCCTGTTGCTTTTCTATATTAGAAATACTTGAAGTCCAGTTTCTCATTGAACTATATGCTTATCTTTTTTGTTGCTTTTCTATATTAGAAGTACTCGAAGTCCAGTTTCTCATTGAACTATATGCTTACCTTTTTTGTTGGTTAAAATAGTTTATGTTTACTTTACCAGCGGCAAGAGATTTTGCACCATAGATTCGCACTTCAACTTGACCTGAGCGTAGAGCACTTGGTACAATATATGCCTCAACATGTTCTATACATTTGGTCTGAAACCTGCTTGCAGTTGCAGAGAAAAAGTGGAATGAAGCCACGAGTTGATTGTGTTGCTTGCACTTACTGAAAACAAGTGGAATGAAAACAAGAATGCTTCATCGCTTGAACTGGGAGAGAAACACCAACATTTTGTGGACACAGGTTGTGGCATAAAAAACCTAGTCATTGTACTTTTGTGTGTGACTCAATCAAAAATTGCAAGTAATTTATGTTTGGTGACTCATTTCTTTTCTTGGGTTTTTACTTTGAATTGGTTTGTTGTATGTTTGTCTCTTGTTTAATCACTTCTCTGAAAGCACAAAGGCCTATGGGCAACAAATACTAGTTGGTGATTTGGAGCTAGCATTTGAAGATCATACTGTATTTGTTCTTGTTGAAGCTGCTTTAACAAGTCATGTAATCTCGGATATTTCCAGAATGAAATCCCAAAATCAGCATCAAATGCACAATGATGTTACGAGAATTCCTTCATCCATGCAAAAGATAAATTTTCAAGCAATCTGTAAAATGAATTTATTTGAGAACATATTTTTCACTCTCACCATCATCACCACTGCCACCACCCCTTCATGGTGTGATTAAACTACAGACAGGGCCACACTGGCCATTGAAAAGGGACGTAAAAGAAGAAGAGATGACTTCAACCCTTCCATCAATTAGATCATATGACACGATTTCAATCTATTGGTAAATTTGATCATATGACACAATCTCATTTGGTCTGAGAAATATGCACATGAAAATTAAGCCTGGATTCCATGGGCAAATTGCGATAGGATGTAGAAAAGAAATTCCAATTTTAGATGGAAGAAGCTCCATCTTGATTCTATGAGTTAAGATCCACCGGTTCTGTTCAACCATATCATCCCTTCTCATCCAAATAGCTTCCACCACACCCTCTTGTTTACTCTTCAGTATCCACACATCAATGGATTGGTAGATGTCATAAAATTGAAGACATTCATTGTCATGTGTTCCCCCAAAACCTTGCGAACTGAGTAGAGGAACACCCGGGTCAGAGGGCAATTCAATCAATTTTACGTGTCCCTCTGAATCATCTGGATTGTATACAACAAGCTTTAAGCCCTCAACTTCAAACCAGTGAAACACACCTCCTATCACTTTTGCTGTGAAATGCAGACCCAAACCAAACTCTGATATGGCTGTCATGATTGAAATTTGCCACTTGCCAGTTTCTGATGAATAAGTTTCCAGTTTTCGGGTTTTGCTTTTGTACATGTGCTCATGGTGGGTTGTTCCTATACATACCACCTTGTAACTGAGATGATAACTACCTTGTTTGTGTTGTTCTTTGCAGACAAATCCAACATCAACATAAGAATACTTAAGGGTTCTCGGAAGCTCGACATGCATTTTGGAAACGAAATCATACACATAATAACTCATAGGATCGGGGCTAAGTAGAAGAAGGCCTTTGGACGAGACTAATATGTAGCCGAGCTCGTGCAAATAATCTAGATTTTTCAATTCTGGTCTCTCAGCAGCATTAGTGGTGTTGATAAACTTGGTTGGTCCAATACCTCTCATGGAAGGTCCGTGATACGTAAAATTGGGTCTTGGACGATGGTAAAAGAATCCAAAGGGTTGTTCAACTTCACCATGTCGAGATAGATAAGTCGTACGAAAAGCAGCATTGGAGATCATATGGTTCCACCCCTTTGACACGCACTTGAATCTCATAACCGACTTCACAGGCAATCTCACAAGTAATTCCATGATAATTTCCTCCGGAAAATCCATCCCCCCCCCCCTCCTCTCTCTCTCTCTCTCTCTCTCTCTCTCTCTCTCTATATATATATATATATCCCTGAATGAATGAATTGAATTGAATTTCATAGTAGTTCTTTTTGTTTCTTAAGCTTTCCCATTCCCATCGTAATTTGAATTCTGAAGTTTACTATGATCTCATCTCATAAAATAATAATAATAATAAAAATAAATAGGGAGCTTTTTTCCGTAAGTCATCTTTCTAAGAGTTTTATTTTATTTAATTCATATTCTTTTTTACTAGGGGTGGGCGTGGGTCTGTTGCGGCCACGAAACCTCCAATCCGTCATCCGTCCGTCAGAGTAGCGGATTGGAGAAAATCAATCCGCATTCGTCCGCCAATCCGGCGGATGTGGATTGAGCGGATTGGCGGTTTGGCGGATGGATGCGAATCAGTTTGGCGGTTTGAAATTTTATAAATTTTCAACATAATCCAACTTGTGCACTTCTTCAACAAAAAAATATATATATATTACAGTCAATGACTTAAAAAAGTATTACAATTACTGCATGTCTCATCCAAAGAAAGAAAGTTTGAAACTTTAGAATATCACAATCACTGCATGCCTCATCTACATATTACAATCACAACATGTCTTATCCACATAAAGTATTACAATATGTGATTCTTAAAATATAAAAACAATTCAAACCACCAAAACCATAAACAAAACAGTAGTAGAGATTGTATGTTTCTGTATTGTTACATTTATATATGTTTTTGAAAACAAAAACCAACCAGCATATATCATATTTTCTATTTATTATTTTTAGAGTTAGATTTAAAAACCAAAAAATATAATAAATTATACGTTTATTTTTTTCAATTCAAAAAATATATTCAAGTTGAAAACTTTTTTTCAACAGAATATTTAAACTCTTTTTCAATTGAAAATACAAACAAAATATTTAAACAAATTGAAAACACAAAATCTTATAAATTACTAAGGGTGCTTGCAGTTTGGCGGATCGGTTGCGGCCAAAGGAACCTCAAATCCGCCATCCGTCCGTCAAATTGGCGGATTGGAGAAAATCAATCCGCAACCATCCGCTCGTCACCACGCATCCATCCAAAATGCGGCGGATCGGATCGGATAGGTTCGGTCGGTTTTGGCGGATCGGTATATCCGCTGCTCACCCCTATTTTTTACTATTCCATTAGATCCTATTTGAGCTAAGAAGACCAAAACACCTCTAATCTCTCATGCCTCTATTAATGCTGATATTTAATGTTGATTGTTATTATATTTTGGTAATTTCCATGCATCAAGATGTTGACTGTCATTATATTCATATTAATTTGAAATGAATTTTTATCATTGTGTTGTCAATTATATGATGTGAATATTCACATCATGTAATTGAAATGAATATTCACATCATTATATTCATATTAATTTGAAATGAATTTTTCTCATTGTGTTGTCTATTACATGATGTGAATATTCATACTAAAACATACGAATGTGAACATTCACATCGCTACATGTTGTGAATAAGAATGTGTTGTCAATTAAAAATACAACATGTTGTGAATATTCAAATCACTACATTAGATGAGAGAGAATTTTTCAAAAAGGTGTTGTGAACGTTCATATCAGATGAGAGAAAAAGTTCACATAATTGTTAAGAGTTAATTACCAAAAAGTCCTATTTACATATTTGGTGGTAGTTTTGGTCCTGTCAAAAAGTTTTTGAACCAATAAGTCCCATTTATAGGTAAAAAGACGTTTTGCCCTCTAATCCCAAAATTGAGAATGTTCTCAATTCTCAATTTATAATTATCAAAACTAAAAAATTTCTCAATTTTTTTTAGTATGAACTAAAAATATTATCAAAACTAAGAAATTTATAATTATCAATTTTGAAAATTTTCTCAATTTTTTTTATGATTAAAATTGAGAATATTATAAACTGAGAATATTCTTAATTTTAAATTAGAATTCCGAAAAACAATGTAGTCTTTCTATAATTTTCTCGGACTTACAACAATTGCATAGAGTTTACAAAAATCTAATTTTACCCCATGCTATGGCAATAATAGCGTAGATTTTAGTTTTCAACTTTATTCTTTCTGATGTATCAGGAAAAAAAAAAAAAAACTTTATTCTCTATTTTTTTCATTGTATCATCCATCTCTTTAGATTTTAGTTTTCAACTTTCCCTAGTTAAACCCAGTCTCTCTCTCTCTCTCTCTCTCTCTCTCTCTCTCTCTCTCTCTCTCTCTCTCTCTCTCTCTCTCTCTCTCCAGCCAAACAATCACAATCCATGGACGACGTCTGCAAAGGCAAAGACTTCTCCTTCTCAAACCAAGAAGAGAAGATCCTTCAATGGTGGACCGAAATATCTTGGCAATGATCGGTGAGCTCGGTATGCCACCAACAAACAAAAAAATCAACGTTGCAAAAAAAACCATGACACACCTGTAAACCAACGAAGGTGTCGACGTTTGAACTACTATGTATACCACACCAACACACAGCCGTCATTGCAAAATGGTTTTCAATTTGAGCAGTTCTGAGAAGATGGGATTTGTATTTGGTTTTTAAAATGGTTTCTATATTGTATAATTGCCAAAGTGGGAGAAAGAGATGGCTGAGAATTTAATAGGGTTCTGGATGTGGTTTGCCCCATCTTTTCTGCCTCCACAGCTTCATCCAAAGTCTCCAACTACAGGTGCTCCTGGGTCTTCTTTTTGTTGGTTTGTTCATTAATAGAGAGAGAGAGAGAGAGAGAGAGAGAGAAATCGTCGATGAATTTGGTGGAGAGGGAAGGGGGTTTGGATGGGTAAATTGAGCTATTAAAAATTAATGGGACTTGAAGGAGCAAATAATTTTATCTATGACCTAATGGATTATAAGTTCACAAAATGGGACTTGTATGTAAATGCAATGTGTTGTCAATTAAAAATAAGAACGTTCACATCACTACATTAGATGAGAGAGAATTTTTCGGAAAGTTATTGTGAATGTTCACATCAGATGAGAGAGAATGTTCACATTATTTTTAATGTATTGTCAATTAAAAATATATTCACATCAAATGAGAGAGAATATTCACATTATTTTTAATTTGTCGTCAATTAAAAATATATTTACATTATATAATAATATAAAATAATAACATCAATGTTATTTAATTTGTGTATGAAATTTCCTATGTCTTGGTCATTTCCTTTCTCTCTCCACATTAAATATCAACATTAAATATAATGGCATAATAGTCTAAGAAAATAATGTAAATCAAGAAAAATGACTTTTATGGAATAAAAGTATAAATACATGGGACTAAGTGGGTTAAAAAATTTCTTCATAAACTTCTTGAATTAGAACACTTCTAAATGAGATTTATCAATAAAAATCCTTAATAAATATTATACATCTTACAACTTGTAAAAATAGAGCTTTTTCTTTTCTTTTCTTTTCTTTTCTTTTCCTTGTGGAATTGGAAAGCAATTCCAAAGTCATTCGGATTTCAGATTTTTTATTGAGTTTTGAGAATTTGTTTTCAAATTCTATTTGGTTGAGTTTGTAGAATTTGTTTTCTTAATTTTTTTTTCAAAAAATTACAAATTTAGATTGACAAAAATAAATACTAAAAAAATTATTTTTATTCCAAAAAAAGAAAACCATGAAAGTAAGAAATTTTTTATCAAATTATTTTTGTGTGCAACAAAATGCCTGGGATTAGCAATCTCATTGGAGTATGAATCCCCTCCCATGGTAGGAGTAGCATTCCCATGGGAGAGTTGGAATTGTTAATCCCCTCATATGGATTGATGGTTAACATACCACTTTACCCCATTTTAGAAAACCAAAAAGTTATATTATATGTAAGAATGTGTATGGTTCGATTGAACGGTTTAAAAATAAAATTTTAAATTAATTTGTAAATTTTTCAAATTATTAATCATAAGTTATGACAATTTTAATTTGCTAATTGATTGATTGAGACATTTCAAAATGTAGAAAAATAATTTATGTAACAGATAGATAATTGAGATGTACTCTTTGATATTCATTGGGGTAAAAAATAGAGAAATTTATCAAAACATGATAACATTAGATACATTACATGATTGAGATGTACTGTTCGATATTCAACACGAGTAAAAAGGAGTTGATTTTATTTCACATCCTTACATACACATGATATTTTCATCCTGTAAAAAGGTAGCAAATTATAACCCCACACATGCTCTCCGTGCACTCCGGGATATTTCCACACGTCGGTGGGCAAATTATAACCCCACCCATGCTCTCCGTGCATCACAGGAAATTTTATTTTTTACACGTCAGTAGAGATGAATAGCGGGTATATCAATCCATCTAAATCGATTAAACTGAATCAATTCGTTACATTTTGAATTGATGCATAACGACGAGCGAACGGTTACAGATTGATTTTTTTCAATCCTTCTAGTTTTGAACGGATGACGAATTTGAGGTTTATTTGTTCGCAACCGAACCGCCAAATCGCGAGCAACCCTAATAATTTGTAAGGCTTTGTATTTTCAATTTATTTAGATATTCTGTTTGTATTTTCAATTGAAAAATATTTTAAATATTCTGTTGAATATATTCTGTTGAACAAAGAGTTTTCAACCTGAACATATTTTTTGAATTGAAAAAAATAAATGTATTATTTATCTATATTTTTTTATTTTTAAATCTAACTCTAAACATAATAAATAAATAAAATGATATATGCTGGTTGGTTTTTGTTTTCAAAAACAGATATAGATGTAACAATACAGAGGCATATAATCTCTACTACTACTCTATTCATGGTTTGGTGGTTTAAATTGTTTTTATATTTTAAGAACCACATATTGTGAGGGTTTGGGAAGTTGCTATTTTAGTAGGATATTTTAGTTTTTGACTATTTGAGTAGGCTAAAAATTTTTTGTTTAGGAAAATAGTTTGATTTTTTTGTAGTTGGAAGTGATATTTGTGAAAGAAAAAGTAAAATGATTATGTATTTGATGTAACATTTTATTTTATTAATTATTTTAGTCTATTTTGTCATTTTATGAATTTTAACCCAAAAAGCTAAAAAAAGCTTTTGTCAAACACCCCATTGTAATACTTTATGTGGATGCGGTATGCTGTGATTGTAATATGTGGATGATGCATGCAGTAATTGTAATATTCTAAAATTTCAAACTTTCTTACTTTGAATGAGGCATGTAATGATTGCAATATTTTTTTAAGTTATTGACTATAATACTTTTTTTTTTTTTTGGAAGAAGTGCACAAGTTAAATTATATTGAAAATTTTAAACCACTAAACCGATTTGCATCCATTCACCAATCCGCTCAATCCACATTTGCCAGATTGACGGACAGATGCGCATTGATTTTCTCTAATCTGCCAATCTGACAGACGGACGGCGGATTGAAGATTCTGTGACCGCAACCAACCTACGTCCACCAGGAGCGGAGGAAAGGAGGGCCTAGGGGGCACGTGCCCCCCTGGGTTTTGGATTTTTATTTTTATTTTGACAAACTTAAAGAAAATATTTTAAATAAAAAAAATTATAAAAATATTATTTAGAGTGAAATATTAATGACATTTTTAAAATTATAAGAACAATAATGATTGTTTTGATTGAAAATAAAGATACTACGATATTATTATCTATGAAAATTTCAATTTAATGGTGATGTCGATCATTATTGACATGCAAATATAATTAATCTCAATGAAAATATAGAATTTATTGAATTGTTAGTTACATTTGATATGTAGGGTTTATCCTTCATGTGTTTCTTTACTATTGGTTGGTGATATCACATGTCAATGGTGATATCACATGTCAATGATGACATGATATGACTATTATATTAAATTTTTACGAATATTTGTATAAAAAATAACTTTATCATTATATAATTTATTTAACAACTTTATATCTATGACTTTTTTTAATATTGTCCATGATACACTAATTACAAATAACATTCAATTTGTTTGGTTTGAATTTTCTAAAAACACTTTTCAGAAAATTCTACTTTTTTGTTTTCCGTATTTTTTTGTTTTTACTGATTTTTTTAATATTTTAAGCAATTTTTATTTTTTATTTTTATACACACTTAACATAAATACAATTGAAAAGTATAATTTTTGTGAAAAAAATCTTTAAAAAATTCACTAAATACCAAAAATATTAAAAAAAAATTATGAAAAATCAGTACATTTTTTGTATTTTTATGTATTTATTAATTTTTAAAAATATTGTTTCACAAATATTTTATTTTTTTGGACACATTTAAGTAAGATGCATCTAAAAAAGTAAAAAAAATATTTAAAATTTTAAAAATATTCACTAAAAACAAAAAAAAATGAAAAATAAAAAACTTAATTCAAAAAACTCAAACCAAACACACTGATTATTATTATTTTTTTTATCTTTCTTGAAGTCAATCATAAAAATTTATGTGAAATATTTTCGAAATTTTTTTAATGTTGTAATTAATAAGTGCCCCTTCTAATTTAATTTCTTGGCTCCGTCACTGGCACCCACCCTTACTTTTCATCTGTGTGTAAACATTTAATAAAATAAAATTTTAATAACAATTTTATCATGAAATAAAATGATTATAATAGACATTAAAACACACTAAATATGAAATCTAACTTTTCTCTATACATATATTTTAAAAATAATAATTTAAGTACATATATTTTGAGGGGACAAAAAAAATTAAAATCTAATTTCTCCATGATTTCTTTCCGCCAGTAGCAGCACTAGAATTCATGCTGTGCCTAAGGGTGAGCAGCGGATATACCGATCCGCCAAAACCGATCAAACCGAACCGATCCGCCACATTTTGAACGGATGCGTGATGACGAGCGGACGGTTGCGGATTGATTTTCTCCAATCCGCCAATTTGGCGGACGGATGGCGGATTTGAGATTTCTTTGGCCGCAACCGAGCCGCCAAACCGCCAAACCGCGAGCACCCCTAGTAATTTATAAGATTTTGTGTTTTCAATTTGTTTAAATATTATATTTGTATTTTCAATTGAAAAAGAGTTTAAATATTCTGTTGAAAAAAAGTTTTCAACTTGAATATATTTTTTGAATTGAAAAAAATAAACGTATTATTTATCTATATTTTTTGATTTTTAAATCTAACTCTAAAAATAATAAATAGAAAATATGATATATGTTGGTTGGTTTTTGTTTTCAAAAACATATATAGATGTAACAATACAGATACATACAATCTCAACTACTGCTCTGTTCATGGTTTTGGTGGTTTGAATTGTTATTATATTTTAAAAATCACAGATTGTAATACTTTATGTGGAAGAATCATGCTGTGATTGTAATATATGGATGAGGCATGCAGTGATCGTGATATTTTAAAGTTTTAAACTTTCTTTCTTTAGATAAGGTATACAGTGATTGTAATACTTTTTTAAATCATTGATTATAATGCTTTCTTTCTTTTTTTTTTTTTTTTTTTTTTTTGAGGAAGTGCACAAGTTGAATTATGTTAAAAATTTATAAAATTTTAAACCGCCAAACCGATTTGCATCCATCCGCCAATCCGCTCAATCCACATCCGCCGGATTGGCGGATGGATGCGGATTGATTTTCTCCAATCCGCCAATCTGGCGGACGGATGGCGGATTGGAAGTTCCGTGGCCGCAACCAACCCGCGCCCACCCCTAGTTGTGCCCACCACTCTTCATCCATCATCCTTAACTCTCTCTTTTCTCATTCTTTTCTCCTGCCATATGTGTAGTATTCTTCACCAAATTCTCTCTCTCTCTCTCTCTCTCTCTCTCTCTCTCATATATCCATCATGAATTTCAACATATTTTTTCTTTGTTTCTTTTTGTTGTCCCAATTTTATTTTGCCCCAATTTTAGTGTGGCATTTCCTCAAACACTTCATACCTATCTATACCCATAAACATTGTCAATGATGATCCAGCGTGTTCCAGATGGAACGGGTCAGACTGATCCACGCTTCCCAAATCAGTGTCCGAGGTACCAAGTCCACAGAGGAACCTACACAAGAGTTCAACGGGGAACGGGGAGTCCCCCAGCGAATCCTTCGACGAGTAAGTTAGAAAAAGAGGTGGAATGTAGAGATAGATTAGAGATAAAAAGTTTCACCTTCTTCTTGTCTTCGACGTCTGCTTATATTCTCTGGTAATCATTTCGTTGTCCCTTCCGACCTGTCATCTTAGCCGAAAGTCTATGCTCTACCTTGCCTTGTTCATGGTGAGGCCGTTCTGTCTCAACGGGGAGGGGTTATCTCAATAAATGTTGTAAGGAGCTTCATTAATGGCCGATGTGCAGTGCAATAACTTTGCAGGATCTTTGTCTGCTTATGTGGCTTGTCCTTTTCTTGCCACGTGTTTAGATGTCATTGGTTCTTAATGCTATGTTGAGCTCCAGCAACGTTGGACTTTATTATTTGAATTATGTATTACGCCTTAAGTAGTGGGCTATAACCTTTATGGGCTTACCCATGTCAGTAGTCCCCCATTCCCAAGTGTAGCTTTAGTCCAACGAAGGGAATAATGAAGAAAACAATAGTTGTGAGAGACCGGCGGGGCGAAGACCGATGGAGAGGTGGGCCATCGGTGATGGGTGGCCGAGCGGAGGGGCTGACCATGAGGAGGGCCGACCGCGAAGGGTGGCCGAATGGAGAGATCGACCATGAGAAGGGTCGACCGCAAAGGGTGGCCGAGTGGAGGGCCGACCGTGATGGATGGCCGAGTGGAGGGCCAACCGCGACGGGTGGCCAAATGGAGGGACCGACCATAAGGAGGGCTGACCGTGACGGGTAGTCGAGTGGAGGGACCGACCATGAGGAAGGCCGACCGCGACGGGTGACCAAGTGGAGGGACTGACCATGAGAAGGGCCGACCGCGAAGGGTGACCGAGTGAAGGGACCCGCCATGAAGAGGGCCGACCGCGACGAGTGACCGAGTGGAGGGACTAACTATGAGGAGGGCCGACCGCGAAAGGTGACCGAGTGGAGGGACAAGTGGCGGTGCGCGGGGCTCGAGGAGTGGCAGGGCACATGGTGATTTGAAATGGAAAGACAGGGTAAGGAAGGGGGCAGAGGATCGTGGTCGTACATGTGGCGGAATCCCGTGATGGAGGAGGTTAGGCGTTAGGCAAGAAACGAAAGTGTAGGTTAACATAGGGTGTTGAAAAGGCGGTTTTGGCAGATTTTTTGAAAATTTTCAAGCTGGCAAAATTTAATTGTGACCCTTGGAATACAGGCAAACCTTGGGCCTTTGGCATTATGCGCTTTATCTACTTTTTTGCAAAAAACCAAAACATTCCAAGAGTAACTCCTTTACGTCGAGTGATACGCCTTTGTAACATTTTGTGAACTACCTTGTACCAGCATCTGAAGCTATACGCAGGCATACCAGAGAGATGGCTCGAGAGGAAGTGCCTACTGTGAGACTAGATGCCTTGGGGGACGACGACGCGGTGGACCTGGCGGAGCAATACAAGACGGAGAAGCGAGTAGAGAGTGAGAGGGGACCGGTAGGGCGACCCCGCTCGTCAACGCTGATAGTGGCTGTGAAGCCAATCAGTCAGGTTGAGCCAGATCACTGGCACACGAAGGCCGACAAGTCGACCTTTACCGCGAAGGAGTTGGAGGATATGCGCGAGAAATATCAGATTCCCGCGAAAATAGAGTTAAAGCTGCCGACACCGAAGGAGAGGCCATCTAATGCCCGACCGGGGGAGTTTGCCCTCTACGAGGAGGCGCTGAATGGGGGGTTGAGGCTGTCGCTTCCGCAGGTGGTAGTGGATGTACTAAAATGGTTGGAGGTGGCGTCAGGTCAACTAATGCCCAATGCGTGGAAGATTTTACTGGCCTGTGCAAGTGCGTGGCCGCGGGTGAACGAGGGGGCTGCAATGACGGTGGACGAGTTTTTTGCATGCTACAAGGCTTCGGGCCAGCAAAAGACTTGGGTCACTTTACAAGCGGCGATAGGGAAAGGTCTGGTGGCGGGGTTGCCGTCGTCAATTAAAGGGTGGAGGTCGCGGTAGTTCTACATGTCCGCCAATAGGGGAGTAGGAGTGCGCATTGTGTGGAGAGTGCCAACCAAGTCGGTGAAGCCAAGGTTGGGGGCAGCGGCAAAGGAGAGGGTGAAGAAGGTGAAGGCATGGAGGGAGAATGAGGGCGCCAAGTGGGACGACCTCGTTCAGCCCTCAGCCTTGTTTGCCTCGAGGTTGGGCCCTCAGCCGACCGGTGAAGATCTGGCATCGGCAGAACTAGAGGCGATGAGAAAGGCACAAGAGGCGGAGGATAGGACAATTTTTGCCAAGGCCAATAAATTCAAAGAAGCACAGTTAGGCCGTCCGCCAAAACCGATCGCGAGGGAAAAAATCCGACCGCGCCCCAAGTCACTAGAGGAAAAGGACTTGGGTGGTTTTGAGCCACGACCGCCCCCAGTTGATCCATTGAAGGAAAGGGGCAACAAGGAGGTAGAGGCTGTGCTGAAGGGGAAGAAGAAGAAGAGAGTGGACAAGGGTGAAGAGGGGCCAGCGTTGAAGGAGAGGATGGCGGAGGTCGCCCCAGAGGTAGAGCTAGAAGGGACAGGGGGGGTGGCGGAGGTCACCCCCGAAACACAAGTAGAAGGTGGAACGACTGGCCCTGAGTAGGGGGTAGAGCAACAGCCCAAGGGGGGTCCTGCGCCCCAAGGAGAATGAGAGATGGTCAGGTTGAAGACCGCCATTTACCACGCTTTAGCAGTGTCCGGGCGACTGGAGGGAGAAGGAGGCGAAGCCAGGACTACTGCCGATCGGCTCTTGGGAGTAGTGGAGGACGCGGTCGTGCGTTCGTTGGCGAGCTTCACAGAGGTCGAACTATTAAAGGGGTTATACTCGGCCCAGATGGAGGCGACGGCCTTAGCAGGAGCCTTACTGAAGAAAGCGGCGTTCGCAAAAGGTGAAGTTGAGCCATTGAAGGCAAAGTTAGAGGAGGTGAAGGCCCAGCTTGAAAGTTTAAGGAGGAAGACCGGGGGCTGGAGGAAGGCCGCGCGGAGCGCGTGGGTAAGGGGGCTGGAGTATGCCCAAAACGCCAAGAAGATGGAAGTATTGGCGATGGTGCAGGGCTATTCAGCTGACCGTGCCAATGCTGAGCTGCTTGTGACCAAGTTAGAGCTGGAGACGGAACGCCGCAAGGTGGTGTCACTCGAGTTCCAACTGGCTGGTGAACAGAAAAAGCTGGAAGAGGCCCAGAAAGCCTGCACCGTCGCCAACGAAAGGTGGGACGAGGCCATGGTCTGCAATGAAGACCTGCGCGCTCAGTCGATCAAGGAAAAGGAAGAAGCAGATCTGAAGATCGCTGAGTTGGAGCGGGCGCTAGCGAACGAGAGGGCCAAGTCAGTGGCTGAGAAGGAAGGGCTAGAGAAAGCCTTGGAAGAGGAGAAGACCAAGTTAGTGTCTGAGAGGGTGGCGTACCCTGACCTATGTGTTGCAGCAGTAGAGCAGTTAAAGGGTTCCACCGACTTCCAGATAGCTATTGATACCGCAATCACCAGCAGCTTGGCAAGAGAGGGGGATAGGGGGGCTGGCCCGTCGGGAGCGACCACTGGAAGTAGAAGCAAGGAGGAAGTGATCCAGAGCTTCCAGCGGTCGGACTTCTACAAACATGAGATGGCTGAGTTCTGGGACAGTGGCTGTAATGACCCCAAAACATGTGTCATATTTATCAGTAATTAATTATGTGTTTATGCGAATTAATTGAAGAATATCTGTTTGAATTAGAAGAATATCTGTTGAGATGAGAACTTTGGGACTGAAATTGATGACCGTAATGGGTTCAGAAAATGAAATTGATCACGTCTATGTGATACCGGGAATTTTTAGAACCATTTGGGAAAATAAATTGAGGACTGAATTTCGTCTGAATCGCTAAGTCATGTTTGGCTCAAGATTATGGCACAATTCTAGTTTTTTTTTGTGTGATATATCTATACATAGATAAGGATGTTGACTCTTTGACTCAAAAAGAAGAAAAGAAAAATCTAGAAAGAGAGAGAGAGGAGAATTCGTGAGAAAGGGGAAGAAGGGGAATCAAGCTACAACTTCTCCAATTAAGTGCTTAAGGTAAGAATTTCTTCTCTACTTCTTGAAATAAGGTTGAATCATCAATGATCTCGTGTTAAATAAGAGGATTGAAAGGAGAAATATGTTTAATTTGAGCATGTATGGCATGAATAGATGATTTATGTTTATATTTGGCATTCTTGAGGAAGAACCTCCATGGATATGAAGAAATAAAGTTTTTACATGAATAGTTATGATTCTTCACCTCAATTCATGGTTTGATCTTGTATATGATGCATTTGGGTTTGTTTAGAAGCTATAATGTGTAATTCAAGTTGTGTTTCAAGTGTTTTGAGACTTGGGTTTCATCATGTGGAAAGTGATTTTGTAAAGAGGAGAATGAAGCTTGGAAGAAGAACCAGAATTTCAGATTTTCGCGTGGTCCGCTCGAGCGGAGGGATTCCCGCTCGAGCGTGAAAATCAGCCTCCCAGCAGTTTTGGGACTTTTTACAGTACGCTCGAGCAGCCAAAATGGCGCTCGAGCGGGAAGGCCTTTTTCAGGAAAATTTTGGGGAAGTTGCAGACTTGATTTTAACTTGTTAATTGCATCATTTATCATCTTATAAACATGAAATTTCATAAGGAAATGAGAGAATGGCATGAATTAAGTGATTTAATGATAATGTGTACTGAAGAAATGTGTTATAATGTTGATAATTGCAGGTCAAGAGGCGAAGACCGTGCAACCGGTTTTGGAAACCCACTGTGAGTAACATTTCTGTAAAGATATGTTAGTATGATCTATGTTTAAAAGTGCTACGTTATGCTATGGTTTTGAAATGATAAATGTTTTCTATGAACGAATGTCCAGTTTGCGAATCTAGTATGGCATCCATAGATAGTCCTAAGTGGACCAGTTTACGAGATCTCGATATGTGTTTAATCGGTGTCCGGGACCGGTTACTCTAGTCGTTGGACGACAGATGTTATGTTCTATGAAGTATGCCATTATGTATGTTCTGATATGAGATGATTATGTTTATGAATGGTTTTATTTTATGGATATATGAAATGTGGGATTCGTTCACTACCCCTTTACTTTAATGTTACTTGCTGAGCTTTAGCTCATTGTTTGTATATATGTATTTATAGGTGAGCACTCTGGGAGTCAAGCCTAGGCGGAGTCCGAACTGAGCCGCCGTTTTGAAGCCTACCCGGTGTTTTTGGTGCCTCCGAGTTGGGGCTAGGCCTAGAAGGCCATTAGGAAGCTTGGTTTTGATTGTACATGTGGCATGAGCCTATGTTTTGTACATGAATTTTGATTATATGTGATGTAATGTAGTGGGTAAATTAACATTTTTTGGCATGTAATGTATGTTCATATAAATGCACAGCTCTTTGGACTATTAGTGGTTATTGTTTTCGCTTCCGCGAGCCCCTTTTATTTATGTTTTGTATAGCAAGGCCTGTGGTAATCTAGGATTACTGGCCGGTCTCGTTGCCAAACTCCTAGGGGCGAGTTTGGGGCGTGACAGTGGCTGGAAGATGTTTAAACGTAAAGCAGAAGAGCTGTTCCCAGACTTGGACTTCATCAATGTTAGAATAGACAAAGACGATGTGGCCCAGACCCCCTTAGATGAAGGGGTTGACGAAGAAGACCTTGCCTCGAGCGAGGATGAATGATTGATGTGAAATTTTGCATTTTGTTTGTAAATAAAATTTTTGTTGTTGTTGTTTTTGTTGTTTCTTGATCGTGTAGTTTCTGTAGAAAGTTGTATGTAAGGCACAATTTTGGGAATAAAACAAGTCTTTTGTATCATTGTTGCCCTTATTTTTTCTGAGCTGTAAATTTGGAAGTAATTCAACGAAAAATGGGTATGAAATTTAGACTTTTGTGAAGATTAGCCTAACTTGTGAAAGAGCCATGATGCCAAAATCATTAAAAAATGGGCGTACATGAAGATGTTAAAAGATGAAAAATATAAGACTGATTTAGGTGACGATGAACCTGAATTTTAACCATATGGAAAATGTGAGATTAAAAATATAGACACTGCAAAAATAGGTTGGATTTTGACTAAGTATGGCCACCATGCTATAATATTAAATCATTAAAATCAGTCGTTGCTCAGTCTGGCTGAGGTTTTAAGTAACTCAGTCTGGCTGAGCTCACCATGCTCAGTCTGGCTGAGCTCTTCGTGCTCAGTCTGGCTGAGGCTTTAAGTAACTCAGTGTGGCTGAGCTCTTCCTGCTCAGTCTGGCTGAGGCTTTAAGTAACTCAGTGTGGCTGAGCGCTTTCTGCTCAGTCTGGCTGAGGCTTTAAGTAACTTAGTCTGGCTGAGCCCTTCGTGCTCAGTCTGGCTGAGGCTTTAAGTTACTCAGTCTGGTTAAGGCTTTAAATTACTCAGTCGAGCTGAGGCTGCAAGCAAGGTGTTATTGAAATTCCACGCAGATAACTGAGATACAAGGTTGTTGTCATTTAAAGCGTAGCCCATTGATCACAAATTTACACCATGTGAGAAAAGGACAAAAACATCCAAGTGTGTAGATTGTCAAAAAGAAAATACAGCAATGGACCAATACAAAAATAGGGCTTTTGTTGAAAATAACCCTTCAAGTGCTCAGCATTCCATGGATGTGGGAGGTCTCGACCTTCCATATCCTGAAGTCGGTAAGTACCCGGACGAGGTCTGGCCTTAACAACGTAAGGTCCCTCCCACTTGGCTGCCAGCTTGCCCTCAGCCGAATTTTTGGTGGTAAGAGTTACTTCGCGCAAAGCAAGGTCCCCCACGGCGAACTCCCTTGGTCGGACTTTGCAGTTGTAGCGTGTTCTCATTTTCTGTTGGTATGAGGCCCGCCTGACAACAGTGGTCTCTCAGAGCTCTTCAATCAGGTCTACGTCTGCCCGACGCAGCTCTTCAGTTAGTTCCGGATTTGGGTGCAGAACCCTTAGGGTGGGCAGACTGAGTTCCACTAGGATGACCGCCTCAACGCCGTATGTTAAGTGGAAAGGGGTCTCCCTAGTGGGGGTTCGGGCGGTAGTGCGGTAGGCCCAGAGTACGTTTGGTAATTCCTCAGCCTAAAGTCCCTTAGCAACTTCCAACTTAGTTTTGATGGTCTTCAGAAGAGAACGGTTAGTAACCTCAACTTGGCCATTGGCTTGGGGATGACCTGAGGAAGAGAAACAAGGCTGGATTTGAAGCTCTGCATAGAATTTCCTGAACTTGGCATTGTCAAATTGTTTGCCGTTGTTGGAGACGATGGCTTGAGGGATGCCAAATCGACATACGATCAACTGCCAGATAAGTTTGGTTGTGTTTCGCTTGGTGATTGTAGCGAGGGGTTCCGCCTCCACCCATTTAGTGAAGTAATCAATGGAGACGATTGCGAATTTGGTTTGGCCTTGGCCGGTGGGCAATGGGCTAACTAAGTCGATCCCCCATTTGGCGAATGGGTAAGGACTGCAGAGTGTGATCAGTGCTGTAGGAGGAGCATGAGGGATGTTGGCAAAGCGTTGGCACTTATCACATTTAAGCACGAATTCAGTGGCATCTTGAGTGAGAGTAGGCCAGAAGTAACCGGTACGGAGTATTTTGTGGGCTAGTGACCTGGCACCCGAATAATTACCACATATACCCTCATGGACTTCCCTCATCACGTAGGTTGCTTGAGTAGGATTGAGGCATCACAGGTACGGGTGTGAAAAGCCACGTTTGTACAAGAGGCCGCTGATGAGAATGCGGTTGGATGACCGGGCCCTGACTTTGGTGGCCTGTTGTTTGTCGTTTGGCAATTCCCCCTTTGTCAAAAATAGAAAGATGTCGATCGCCCATGGAATAGGTTCATTTTGGAGGAAGTGGACTTGCTGCTGGTTTGGGGAAATGGCAGGGTGAACCAGGTACTCGAGGCGGACACCATGGTTGAGGTCTGACTGGTCTGCAGAAGCTAATTGAGCCATCTTATCTGCCTTGGAGTTTTCCGTCCGAAGGATGTGTTTGATGTGGAAAGTGTTGAAGAGGCGAGCAAGGGGGAGTGCAATATCTCTGTAAGCCCGCATTGCGTCTTCCTTGGCATCGAATTCCCCCGTAATTTGTCCGACAATGAGCTGGAAATCGCTGAACACTTGGATATGGCTGACACCAATGTCTCTGGCGAGGCAAAGACCTCCGATCAATGCCTCATATTCAGCCTCATTATTGCTTGCGTCGAACAAGAAGCAGAGAGCACACTTGAAATAACCACCCTCGGGGGCGGTGAGGATGAGACCAGCCCCACTGCCTTCTTTGTGGGATGATCCGTCGACGTTGAGGGTCCAAGAGTGGAGGTCTTCTGCCTCAGTGTGGGGTTGTGGGGGCGGGGGGGCGTGGTTAGAGTGGGATTAGTGAATTCCAAGATAAAATCGGCAACAGCCTGCCCTTTAATCGTCGTTCGAGATCGGTAGGAGATGTCAAATTGGCTGAGCTCGACCGACCATTGCATAAGTCTGCTGGACAGCTCTGGTTGTTGCATTATCTTCTTCAAGGGTTGGTCAGTGATGACCACTATGGAATGGGCTTGAAAGTAAGAACGGAGTCGTCTTGAGGCGGTGACCAAGGCCAAGGACATTTTTTCTAGCAATGGATAGTTTTGTTCTGTGCCTCTGAGAGCCCGGCTAATGTAATAAACCGGGCACTGTACTGAACCGTCCTCCCTGATGAGCGCCGCACTGACTGCGGTGCTAGAGACGGCTAAATAGAGGAAAAAAAGGGCTCACCCGAGAGCGTCTGGAGAGTAAGGGGGGTTGGCCATGCACTGTTTCAATTGTTGGAAAGCCTCTTCAAATTCGGTCGTCCACTCGAAAGTTTGCCGAAGAACTTTGAAGAAGGGGAGGCACTTGTTCGTTGTGCGGGAAATGAAGCAGTTGAGGGCGGCGACTCTGCCAGTAAGCCTCTGAACCTCCTTAATCGTTCTGGGCGACTGCATTTCTATCAAGGCCTTGATCTTTTCGGGGTTAGCTTCGATGCCCCGTTGACTGACCATGAAACCCAAGAATTTCCTAGATCCTACGCCGAAGGCGCATTTCTCCGGATTGAGCTTCATTTGATACTTTCGTAGGGTACCGAAGGTCTCTCGCAGGTTGGCCAAATGATCAGTGGAGAGTTTGCTCTTGACTAGCATATCATCGACGTATACTTCCATGTTTCGGCTTATCTGGTGATGAAAGACGGCGTTGACCAACCGTTGGTAAGTGGCCCGGCATTTTTCAACCCAAATGACATGACACAATAATGGTAGGTTCCCCGGTCGGTGATGAAGGAGGTGTGTTCCCAGTCATATGGGTGCATCAGAATTTGGTTGTACCCAAAGAAAACATCCATGAAGCTGAGCATTTGATGACCGGCTGTGGCGTCAACAAAGCAGATCTATGCGAGGAAGGGGATAACTGTCTTTGGGGCAAGCTCGGTTAAGGTCGGAGTAGTCGACACAGAGTCGCTATTTACCGTTGTTTTTACGGACCAGGACCACTTTTGACAGTCATCTGGGGTAGTCCACATTTTTGATAAACTGTGCCTCAAGGAGCTTATATTCTTTAGAAGCGATAAGAGTATTGCGCTCCGGGTGAAAGATGCGCTGCTTCTGGCAGAAGGATCGGAAATGGGGCTCAATGCTGAGACAATGAGTGATAAAGGAGGGGTCAACATCCGGCATGTCGGAGTAGGTCCAGGAAAATACGTCGTTGTGCTCAATCAAAAGGGTAGTAAGGTCGGCCTTGGCCTGGGAGGATAGTTGGCTGCCGATCTTGGCAGTTTTTGTCGGGTTGATGGGATCGATGAGGACCTCGACAAGCTCTTCCACTGGTTTCCCTCTGACCAGCTCGTCATCGTCTCTGACGTCGAGCCCTTAGATGATCATAGCCTCCTTTAGCTTGACCTCTTTAAGTGAAGCGACGTAACATTCTCTGGCCACGGTCTGCTCTCCCCTCACCGTGCTGACCCCAAGGTCGGTGGGGAATTTGACGGCAAGATGGAAAGTGGAGGTGATAGCTTGGAAAGCATTTAGGGCGGTGCGACCGAGGATGATGTTGTAAGTAGAGGGACAGTTGACGACGAGGAAGGTGAGCAACTTTGTGGTCCGCCGCGGGTATTCTCCAATTGTGATGGGAAGATCGATGGAGCCGATGGAGGTCACCCGATCTCTAGTAAAACCGATCAACGAGGTTTGAAAAAGGGACAGACTCTCTTCCCCGACCTTGAGCTGGCGAAAGGCATTTAGAAAGACAATATCTGAAGAACTGCCGTTGTCGACAAGAACCCGTCTGACTTTGTACTTAGAGAGGAGAGCAGAGATGACGAGGGGGTCGTCATGGGGGTAACAGATGCCTGTGCAATCGGCCTCCGTAAAGGTGATGGGCTCCATCCACTGCTTGGGTTGTTTGGAAGGGCAGTCCAAAGTGGCAACTTTTTTGTCTGAGCTCTGCCTTATTTTTTTGAGTTCTGCCCGCTGAGTCGAACACGATGGTCCTCCACAAGCAAGTCCGTCAGTAATAACTCTGATCTCTCTAACAGGGGGGCGGGGTTACCTTGTGCCCGGGGTTGCTGTGGAGGGCGATTATGACCTTGGTTAGGTTGTGCTAGTTGTCGAGGAGGGGTGCGCCGACAGTTGTTTCTGATGGATTCAGTCATTTGCCTCTGCTGAGGGTGGGCTTCCGTGAACCGACTAAGACGTCCCTGACGTATTAAGCCCTCGACTTGGTTTTTGAGGTTAACACACTCCTTCGTATTATGGTCGTGGTCTTGATGAAAGCGGCAATATTTGGACTGGTATTGCCAGTTGGAAGGAGAGCGTGGCGGTTGAGGCCATTTTAGGGGATAATCTCGTTGAATTTGGTTCAAGACTTGTTCCATGGGGGAGTTGAGGGGGGTGTATAGTTTGAACCAGCCGGCCGGTCGGGTTGATGCCGACTGGTCGGCTTGGGGTGGTTGGTTGGTATACTAAGGTGTTTGGTGAGTGTACTGGGTGTTTCTGGTTTCTGAGTCCTTTCTCTTCTCTCTGGGGGTCAAGTTTTTGACTGTAGGATCCTGTCGGGCGGCTAGGGAATCTTCGGCGTTCATGTATTTTTGGGCTTTGGAAAGTAGGGTTGCCATGGAGGTCGGGGGGTTTTTGGAGAGGGAAAAAAGAAAATCAGATGATCGTAGATCGGCCATGAAAGCCGTGAGAATGACCTTGTCATCATTTTCTGCCACCTGCAAGGCCTCGGTGTTGAAGCGGGTGACGAAGCTGCGCAGCGACTCTCCCTCCGTCTGACGGATATTAAGGAATTGAGTTGCCGAACGCCGTTGGCGCTGGGTACCAATGAAGTGGCTGATGAATGAGTCACTCAGGTGCTGAAAGGTAGAGACAGAGTCCATCAGTAGCTGACTAAACCACAGTCGGGCTGACCCCTTAAGTGTTACGGGAAAAGCCCGACACATGATTTCATTAGGGAATGCATGAAGGATCATGAGGGTCATGCAGGTCTCCAAGTGATCGACTGGGTCCGTTGTACCGTCGAAAGAGTTAATCGAGGGCATTTTAAACTTAGGAGGTAGAGGTTTGTCCCTGATGGAGGCAACGAATGGTGAATTGGCTGTGGTAGATGGTTTATGTTGTATGTTCTGCATGACTCCTTGGAGCTGGAGCTTCATGGCTCAAAGTTCCGTGTCCCAGAGTGGAACGTTGCCATCACTGGAATGCAGCGGGGGTTGGACACTACTGGCCTCTTCCTCAGGTGTGGGTGCTTAGACCGATAGAGGTGGGACCCGGGGTGGCTGGTTTATATCTGGGGGAGGGGGTTGCAGCCGTCCAAGTTGGGTGGATGGGGCTGCTGGATAGTATGGCTTGGGGCTCGTTCTTGGTTGGCTGGGATATCTAGAGGTAGTAGAGGAGGTATATGAAGGTTTCTTTAGAGTAGAGCATTAATCAGGGCTTGGTTTTGCTTGGCAAGGCGGTTAATGCTGTTGGTGAGCTCAGTGAAATATTGTGGCGGGTTGTTTGGATTGGAAGGGTCGGCTTGGTGGTCGGCAACATTGTGGTGAGAAGCCATGGATCTAGTCGTGACCATTCACCCTGGTGGGTGCGCGGGATGGGGTTATTGGGAAAGGGTTTCCGGCGACAATGAGCACAACTGGCGCGCGAAGCAAAAGGTTTCCCATAGACGGCGCCAACTGATGATACAACGTGTTCCAGATAGAACGGGTTAGACTGATCCACGCTTCCTAAACCAGTGTCTGAGGTACCAAGCCCACAGAGGAACCTGCACAAGAGTTCAACGGGGAACGGGGAGTCCCCCAGCGAACCCTCCGACGAGCAAGTTAGAAAAAGAGGTGGAATGTAGAGATAAATTAGAGATAAAAAAGCTTCACCTTCTTCTTGTCTTCGACGTCTGCTTATATTCTCTGGTAATCATTTCGTTGTCCCTTCCGACCTGTCATCTTGGCCGAAAGTCTATGTTCTAGCTTGCCTTGTTCATGGTGAGGCCGTTCTGTCTCGACGGGGAGGGGCTATCGCAATAAATGTTGTATGGGGCTTCATTAATGGCTGATGTGCAGTGCAATAACTTTGCATGATCTTTATCTGCTTATGTGGCTTGTCCTTTGCTTGTCACGTGTTTAGATGTCATTGGTTCTTAATGCCATGTTGAGCTCCAACAACGTTGGACTTTAGTATTTGAATTATGTATTGGGCCCTAAATGATAGGTTATAACCTTTATGGGTTTGCCCATGTTAGTCAACATCCCAGAAAATTTGAAAAGCATCCACAATCTCTCTTTTCTCTTCAGACCCAACAAAGAAATGAAAAAAAAAAATTATTAGGATTTGAATCTACACATGTGTACTCAGGTGGGTTTAACTTCCGAACTTCAAAGCTGAACTAATATATATCATTCAAAAATTAATTGCTGAAAATATATATTAACAAATTCGGGAGTAGTGAATCGAAAACACAATATAAGTCTTCAATGGAGTTGTCTTCACTGTGGATCTTCAATGGAGTTATTTTCACTGCGTGACTATGTTTACCGTGGGTGTGTGAATGTGTTTCAAAGTGATTGAAAATCTTTATTTAGGTGGTGTGTATACAAGATTTGAGTTAAAATTATAATTGGAATATGTACATTATGTTTGGTAATTTAAGAGAAAAAAAAGAAATTATTACTTCAATTATAAAAGAATAGAAAAGAAATAATTATAAAAATAACATAATATATATAAAAATAATATATAAATTAAGATATGATGTATACAAAAATAAAAATGTGTGCGCGAGTGACCACACCCATTAAATGACTTAAAGTAGAATATAAAAATATAACAAAAACAAAAAGTTATCAATTTTGATGATGAGATGGTTTGAATATTCTAAAAGCATACTTTAAGATTACAATTATTTTACTATAAAGCACTGTTAGGAATTTAAAAAAATTATTAAAAATTTTACATAATGTTCACATAAATATAAGACTTGCACTGTATGAAACCTGCCTTCATGTAAGTATTATATAAAATTATATGTATATTTTAATTTTTAATATGTTTTTAGTAGTACAAACAGTCAAACATGCGATAATGATGCTTTAAATTATGAAATCTGCAATATCCACGATTATAATGTGTCAAAATGTTTTAGTGACGCATTTTGTGGGTATTAATTTTTTTAAAAAAAAATTTAAAACAAAGTTGGGCACTCCCGTTGTCTCTCCTTCTTTCTTTCTTTTTTTTTTTTTTTTTTTTTTTTTTTTTTTTTTTGCAGGCGTTCTTAAGGCAAAACTCTTATGATCCATCTGTACAAATTAAATTGGGAGAAGCTAACCAATCTATCACATTTACAAGTCAAATTGAGAGAAGCTAGTTAAGAAAAATGCCTCATACACCCACTGGGGGTCGACCCCCAGTGAGGTGGCACTCCATTATTGGCAATTTTTTTTTTTTTTTTTTTTTTTTTTTTTTTTTTTTTTAAGTTTCAACCAGTGGGGGCGCGACACCTCACTGGGGTGCGACCCCCACTGGAGGTATGCAGCACTGCTTACTTAAACTGTCGGACTTCTATTTGAGTAGTAATGGATTTAAATACTGATTAATAAGAAGAGAAACAAACTCTCTTATTAAGCCTCTATTTGGAAAGAAAGGTTAGGTTGGGTTTGAATTATTTTAATCACAAAAAAATAAAATGAATTTTTTAACTCAATAAGATAAAATATCATATCTAATCTATAATCATTATATTTTTTTCTCACAAAAAATTAAAAAAATCCTTTTCAAATAAAATTTTTTAACCGTAAATTAAAATAATAATAAAAAATTAAAAAACCAACCCAATTAACTACTCCCTCCGTCCCAAAATATTGGTCCCTTTTGGGGAATCCAACTTTTTTTGGTAGTACACTTATTGCATTTGAAAAAAGTTGATTTTCCAAAATTACCCTTTTGATAGTACATTTTTTGGGAATATCAATGTCATAATTATATTTTTTAAATTGTTTATTAGTTTAAAAGAAGGGCAAAATAGGAAATTTATATTATTTTTGTACTTGATTTATAAAGAGGGACTAATATTTTGAGACAATAAAAAATAAAATAAAAGACTAATATTTTGAGACGGAAGGAGTACCTATAACCCATGGTAGGACAATCCCTTCAAACTTTATATTAACGATTATTAAAGACCAAAGATGATGAAAGTGACAGCCAACTTAATGTAAAAGTCAAATTGTACAAACTACAAACCTGTCCGCCTCCCAATTTCCCGAATGCGTCGGTATATTCGAGAATTCAGCCCTTTTACACTAGTAATATTATAAATTTAAAATTATTTATTTAAAAATAATAATTAATAATTCAAATTAATTTTACTTGTGGATTCAATATTTCATAAATTTAATTTTCACCACATATATCCATTATAAATAAATTTCAAAAACCTAATTTTGGAAATAGGTTTTTGGAATTTACATCTGAACTTTGTTTGGCATAATTTAATGAACTATTTATAATTTTTTTAAAAATTATAATGTTAGGTATAATTTTTGTTTAGTGTTTAGGAGATTAAAAAAAAAAATTACTAAGTAACTTGAAAAAATTAATTATTTAAAATTGAATTGAATTTTCTATTTTTTATTATAGCCTTAACCTGTGAAAAATTAAAATTCAACTGGAGTATTAAGTAGTCGTTTGGCAAAATGTCAAAAGCCAATAAAACATCTATAATGTAGTTTGGTTATAATTTTGAATTATCCTTTATTTGCCTTTTTCAGCTTTTTTTTTTTTTAAGTTATAATTTGTAACATTTAAATATGTTTCAGCTTTTTTTTTAAGTTATAATTTGTATTTAAATATGTTTGGCAATGAAGCCTCCATTTCTTTTGCAAAACTATTTAACAACTTAATCAATCAAAAACTTTAATTTTTTTTTTGTACGTATTATAAAATGCTGTATCAAACAGCTGTATAGCTTGGAGGCTATTTGACATGTGCTAAATTAATATATTTTTAAATTTTTTACAAAAAAATATAAAATATGAATTGAATTTGAAGTGATACAGTAGACAGATGATATGACCAAAATAAAATAATTGTGACCTAAATAAGATAACGTGCTAAAATAACATATGCTATTTAATAAATGCCAAACAGTGCCTTAATTTAAGTTTTTTAAACTTATTATCTAAAAAGATATAATTATGAAAACTAAAAGTTACAAGTGATTTGAGAACACCAAAATAAGCCACCTATTTTTTTGATTTTTTTTTTTTGTATTTAGTAATTTTTTAAAAAATATATCAAAAAATTTTACTTTTTCGATTCTTATTGTGTAACGAATTTTAAAAATATATTTTTTAAAATTCAAAAATAAAAAATAAAAAATAAAAAATAAAAAATAAAAAAAACCAAAATAAACTAAAAAAAGTTAACTTATTTAAATTTATATTTGAATTTTTCAAAAATTTTATTAAACTTTCAATTCGTCTAGTAAAATTTAAAAACCTAAAATAATTTATTTTTTTTAAATTAAAAATAAAAATATACCACCGGAAAAGCAAGCTCCAAACCAAACCCTCCTTAAACCGCCTAATAATGCCGACCGGACTGGACAACCTCACGCCTTACGGCTCTCGTAAACACATATTCCTTACCATTACTCTTTTATTTTTATGATATGAGATCTTCTCTTCTCTCCCGCGATTCTTGCATCTCTCTGGTACCGATTCACGCTGCACTTTTTATTTTTTTACGGTATTTTTTTTATTTTTAAATTTTGATTTTTTAAAATTAGTTGACATTCCTATAAATATATATGTTTTAGTTTGAGCAGTGAAAGTGAGATTTAAAAGCGCAGTTGTAGGGAAAGAAAGGCATTCAGATACTGCACCTGTAGAGAGAGAGAGAGAGAGAGAGAGAGATGGAGGAGGAGGAGGAGGAGGAGGAGGAGGAGGGAAGTGTTGGTAGAAAGATAACGATTGGTGTATGCGTAATGGAAAAGAAGGTGAAATGCGGCTCCGAGGTTCTGTTCTTGTTGCTGGCATTGCATATAATCTAAAAACGAAACCATGCATGAATCTTCTGTTTGTATAACACAATCTTCTCCAATCGATTCTAATAGGCCTATTTGCTATAGGTTTTTTCGGCTCCGATGGCCCAGATTTTGGATAGACTACAGGCTTTTGGTGAATTTGAGGTATTGGATTGCTATTGCAAATTGATTTGGAGCAAAAAATAAAAATTATATATGTGGAGATCAATTTAGTAACAATGCATTCTAATTCGTACATTAACTATGATGACAAGTTTGTTAATTGCTCGCTGTGTTGTTTATGGTGATTTCTCTATAATATTGTTGCAGATCATACATTTTGGGGACAAGGTTATTGTTGAGGATCCTATAGAGAGGTACATTTCAATGCAGTTTGATGAAACATATATGTGCAAGTGTACTGTATGGTCTGTTTTTACCACTGTATAATATGTTTGCTTAGAGGTATTGCTCTTTGATTGTTTTTTAGTTGGCATTTTATTTTTAATTTTTTGTTTATTTTTTTAGTTAGTATTGGTTTTGTAGAGGATATGAATGAGATATTTTGTGCAAGTTAATTTTTTAAATTAGAGACATGCATGATTTTATCCTTTGCCAAAACTAGCAAGCCTAAGTTCTTTCTCATCAGTAACAGAAATAACGCTTGTATTAATTTTTAATGCATTTTAATTTGTGACATGTGTATGTATACTCTTTCTCTCTCTCACACATGCATGCGCGCGCACACACATTTTTGAAGTATTATTTTGATCAACGATACAATAGTCACTTCTTTAAACTAACATCTGATAGATTAAACTTTTATTTATAAATTTCATAAGTTAAATGTTACATGCCTTCAATGCAAGCTACAAACATGGTAGGACAAGATTATTTGTTGTTTATCTTTGACATATTTTGTAGAAACCATGTGTGATGTTTACTAGTTTGGACTTTCTTTTCCCTATTTTTTTAATTTTTATTTAGATGACCAACTTGGTGGTCAAATGTGTAATATCCTGTGGAAATATAAGAGTAGTTGTAGAGAAATGTCCCTTGGCCATTTGTTTGGCAGGAACCATTTATGGGGATCTTTTCCTTGAGAAGAAAATAACTTTAGGCATAAAGAGATGTAGTTTTCACCTTAAGAATTTAAGGAAAGTATTTTTGTGTACAGTATGGCGAAGGCTACTTCTAGTTGAGTTACTCTGAGAGTTCACGGCTTGAAAAGCATTCTCCGAATGCTATTTTGGTTTACTTTATGTGTGTTGATGACATGGTGGTTATAAGAAGCATGGACACAGACATGGGACACAACAATTTAAAAGAAAATTAGGATACAAACACGGTGGGAATATGACCAAAAAAATAAATAAATTATTATCATGTAGATGAACATGAATTTAGACAGAGGTATAAGAGCATCAATGTGCATGTGGGTGTATTTTTATTTTTTGCTCCCTTGCCCCTTCTTTGTTTTCCTATTTTACTTTGACCCCAAATCAACTTTCTAAAATTAAAAAAAAAAAAAAAAAAAAGTGTTCTAAGGCTTGTCCAAACACAAGACACGTGTGTTTGTGAAGTGTCTCCAACCCTGATTAAGTAAATTCAATTATTTAGTTTCAGCTACCTTTTTCTAGAGTAGAAGGCATCCTTAGTGTGTAAGAGTTTGTCTCTACCAGATGAATTATTCATCTCAATGTCTAAATTATCTCAGGTGGCCAATATGTGATTGCTTGATTGCCTTCTATTCCTCTGGTTATCCACTCGAAAAGGCTGAGGCATATGCTGCATTAAGAAAGTAAGTTTCTTTCTTCTTTCCCCCTTTCTTTTTTCCTCTCAAATGCTTTATATGTTGAGTAAATAACTTCTTTTTTTTTTTTTGAATTTCTTTGTGAATGAAGGAGGTGCACATAGTACAACTACAACTACAACATAAATATATGTTTTCTCCATGTTGTACTGTCAGTAAAGGGGGTGCTTAGTACAGTGAAGAAATACAATTAATCATCATAAATGAAATTGTGGATAAGTATGTGTTTGTGTACCTAAATTGTGTTAGAAATCCAACACATGATCACATGCTTACATGATGAAAATGAAAAAAGAAGGGCTTTAAATGAAGTTTAATACTTTGATCAAATTAAGCAAGGTTACATTAGAATTCACAGATTTTGAGGGTACATTTATGGTCATGGTGTAAAATCTTGGAGAGCTCTTGTGAAATCTCACAAGTTACTGGTTTTTCCATGGCTTGGCAAAATTAAATCCTAAAATTGTGGTAGGAGGTTAACTTCGAAGAAACATTTTGGATTGAAGTTTAGTAGCAATACAGGATTATTGCTGGAGATTTTGGTAGTGTTGACAATGAATTAAAGAAAGGAGAAGGGGAACAAGAAGAAAAGGGAATGAGTGGAATAAATCTCATTATTTATCAGAGTTATGCATTGTTTTGTTTTGTTTTGTTTTTTGTTTAAAATAATGTTTTGTGGTATGAGTTTCTAGTTTGTAATATTTTTTGGTACTATTATATGTTTGATGTACCTTGTTAGAAAAAATATAGGAAAGGCTTCTGAACCCTTCTTTTGCAGTTGTTCAAAATGTATAAATGGTTACTCAGAATGCTGTACATCCTCTGTTTTTCAGGCCTTTCCTTGTAAATGAATTGGGTCCACAACACCTTCTTCATGATAGAAGGAAGGTATATGAGGTATGCTTTTTAATCCTTCATCTTGTTGTCAAGGTTTGTATTCATTGTACTGGTAGATTGTGTTTTATGATATAACAAGTTTGAATCTTCTTGTTTTAGTGACACGTGAATCCTTAACCATTCCTCTTTACTCTATTCTTTCTCTACTCTACTGTCTCCTACATGTTCTTCACTTCTTTTGCATTGACATTGAAGCCAACTATTTTTTACCATGATCCTCCTGGGCCTTCCCTTTCTTTATCACTGACAAACTCATTTTTCATTTGAAAGGTGGTCATACACATGATTTTGCTTTCCTTTTCAAATGTTAATAACTATAGAAGCTTGCTATGTGTACCTTCATTCATATTAAAGTTTACTGTGTAAATTGCTCCTTTGATAGTTGTTACCATTTGTTTTTATAGTTATTACCATTTTGGTAATTGATTGTTGAACATAAATGCCATTTTTCCCCCCTCTTTTCTCCTTTCAAAATCAAGTGTCTTGAAATGCATGGAATTCCTGTTCCAAGATATGCCCTTGTAAATAGAGAAGTGCCGTATCAAGAGCTGGATTATTTTGTTGAGGAAGAAGATTTTATTGAGGTTCACGGGAATCGCTTTTGGAAGCCTTTTGTGGAGAAGCCTGTTAATGGTATGTTTGTTTCCTCAATCATTTGGACATTGTGTTTTTGCTACTTCTGTTGTGAGTATTTGGGCTAAATTACGTGATGTGATGCAGTCCCTCTTGGATGTGATATTTTATTGGTTTGTCAACAATATCTGATGTTTACTTAGTACATAAACTTGGATTGTAAGAATAGTGGGAGGGAAGTGTCTTCCAGTACTGTTCTACAATATTATTAGAACCATAATGGAGATGTTCTTTTGTTGTTTTTTATGGAATAAAACATTTTGGACCATATAGGTATGTTAAAATGACAATTGCAGTTGCTTTTAGTGTCTTAAACCTATATTTTTGTAGGGCTATCAGTTTCTGAATCTTATTTTGATCATTGAGAGTCAATTTTGAGCAGCTTGGATATATGATACAAATTTCTTTTTTGGCCAATTACAAATATGCTGCTTTTTAAAATATTTTGGTATCTCTATTTATGTGCGAATATCATTTTTAAGTCTGCATTGGTAACAAATTTGAGTTGTGTTTTTATGAAGGCGATAACCACAGCATTATGATATATTACCCTAGTTCAGCAGGTGGGGGTATGAAAGAATTGTTCCGGAAGGTGAGAATTTAATATGACCTCTTTATCAGTTGTAATTAGTACTTAAATTGCTTAGGTATAATTTTACTTTTTGTTAGGACATCCTTGAAAGATTAAATGGTTTTTGACTCTAAACATATGTTCTTTACAAGAATCTCTTGATTGAAGTGAGTGATTCTCTTTCAAATCAATTGATCACGTTGAGTGACCTTCATACCTAACAACATCAAGTAGCATCTCGGGACTATCCTCTTCTCTTGGTTGAAAGGATTTGGCTTTGGCCATCATTGTAGGCTCTGGCCTCCATCATTGTGGTTTTTATTTTTTTTTCCCTGGCTCTGTTTTGTTTGACTGTTAATATCATCAGAAATACACATTTATCTTTTCTCTACATAACATTTTTTTTATTAAAAAAAAATGGTTATCTTTTGTATTTCATTTATCAGTGTTAAAATTACTGATGTATTATTATTGATTGATGTATTACAAGATTGATGTTATTACAAGATTGATGTTATTACAAGATGGTTATTACAATTCCTATACAATCTATATATAGAAGAAAATGTGGTAGTAGGTGTAGTGGAGGTGATAGTGGGTTAGGTGAAGTGGAGTGTGTGGTGAAGTGGAGGTAGGTGAAGTGGAGTGTGTAAGTGGAGTGTGTAAGTGGAGTGTGTAGTGGAGTAGGTGAAGGTAAAGATGGAAAATTCTAACAGCCCCCCGCAAACTCAAGGAGGATAGGAACTAACCAACTTGAGTTTGGAGAGAGTTACAAAACAAGAAAATACATAAAAAAAGAATAGGAGACACTGTATGGTCGTGTCAGACCGTTGGTGAAGACACTGTATGGTGGTGTCATAACGTTGTAGAGGACACTGTATGGTGGTGTCATAACGGTGTAGAGGACACTGGATGGCGGTGTCAGACCGATGTAGAAGACAGTTTATGGGGTCATGTCGGACCGTTGTAGAAGACAGTTTATGGGGTCATGTCGGACCGTTGTAGAAGACAGTTTATGGGGTCATGTCGGACCGTTGTAGAAGACAGTTTACGGAGTCTTGTCGGACCCTTGTAGAAACTAACCGGAATCTATGTCGGGACAGTTTACAGAGTCTTGTCGGACCCATAAAGGAGCTAACCGGAATCAATGTCGGGACAGTTTACAGAGTCTTGTCGGACCTATAAAGGAGCTAACCGGAATCAATGTCGGGACAGTTTACAGAGTCTTGTCGGACCCTTGAAAAAGTTGCACCCTCAAAAGGTGTGCCCA